>NC_139651.1:7066060-7168560 GCF_964638095.1 Poromitra crassiceps | reverse complement strand
TTGGGGGGTAACTCATTAAAAAAGTAACATATTACATGTAATATATTACTTTTAGCAGTAACTCAGTAATATAACTTATTACTTATAGGATTTCAGTAATATTATACCGGTTACTTTCTCAAGTAACTCAAGTTACAAATTGAGTTACATTTTATTAAATCAAAGCACATATTCAAAAAAGATACAATCATTTCCTAATCAAACGTATTTGTTTTTATGCAAATAACCACTATAGATGACAATAACAAAGGAAAAGCATAACATTTAGATATTTTTGTTTGTTTGTTTGTTTACACTGACTTCAAAGCGGTTGAATTTATTTTTCGGGATGGTTCCGGGACAGCAATGTCATTCTGCTGCTGCTGTTGTTTTAGTGAAAGTAATGCAAAAGTAGTGTAATAAGTAACGAGTTACTCTACACAGAAAGTAATATTGTAAAGTAACGTATTACTTTCAAATGAAAGTAACTAGTAATATGTAGTGTATTACATTTTGAAAGTAACTTGCCCAACACTGGTGTTGTCAGGGATCATACAGGAGAGGCAGTCTGGTGTGTTTCAATGAAGGCTACGGGGGGACTCGCTAGATGGGAGGAAAAAACAGTGTAATTCAACTCTCTGGGACTAACAAGGTGACACCAGGTCAGAGTGGGGAAAAAAGAGAAGGCCTTATTGAATCATGCTCCCTCACCTTCAGAGGTGACACCGAGCTTGTTATTGACAGGGAATAGGAAATTCACTTTTGTCTGGAATTTGTGACGGTGGGGGAAAAGCCATAATAATGCCCTATTGAGCTTTAAGGGCATTGGTTGTTTTTTTCTTTTCCAGGAAGCGGGTTCAATAAGGTGACTGCGGGGATTTGTTTGAACCACTTCAGATGTGACAAGGTTTTGAATGTGAAAAAGAGGGGAAAGAAAGCACACCAGAAAAGATTAAGTCCAGCTGTTGAAATTGGCTGTTTGACGTAAAAGTCGGCACGCCTGAAGATACGCATCAAATCCAATTCACTTCTGTTAGTCCGTTTGCATGCCCAAAGCAGATTACAGCTGCTTACCTGGGTTCCTTACACGTTCCTTGAATTAAGGCCCGTTGAGCCTGAGGGACGAGGAGGAGAGACCGCACAGGAGAGACGGATTGTGCAGCCTCTTCCCCGCGCGGAGGTACCTACTAAGCATGTTATTAAAATGGCTGACCTGGGTTTGAAATTGCTAGTGCGAGGCACGTAAGGACACTGACAAAGACGTCGTCACGCGGCGCCCACGAGAGAAAGAGGGGAGGGTGGGGGAGACAGTGGGGGAGACACGTGTAGTAGGAGGGATTTGTAGGGTCAAAATGCCAGAAACACACGGACACACACACACGCGTGCGCGTAAAGCAGTTATACTGTAGGTTACTAAAAGACCCTGGAAACCCAAAATAAATATGCATTTTGAGTTCTTCACACCACAGGAACATTATGTTAATAAGCCACCAGCCAAATTTAAACGATGATGAACGTTTTTGTGGATTTCGGGTTTCCAGGGTCTTTAAAAGGTTACAAGGCAAATGTTAAAGGAGAATTTCGTTTTTTTTTAACCTGGACCCATCTCCTGGCAATAATTATGATTTGGCCACTCACCCAGCGATGTCCACCTATGTGGGATTCGAAATAACGAAGGTTATGCCAAACCCCACATAGGTTATGCTAAAACCACCACCGCAAAGCGTCCTACCTGTAGTTGGCCAGTCGGCAGGAAAGTATCGCGGGACTTCACGAGACTTGGTGACCGAGATCACGTTTGAGGTCATTTGATCCCTGTGAGAGTCCAGGAAATGGCCTGGGGCGAAATATCACTCTGGTGGATGTTGAGGGATCACATTATTACGATATGTGGTGAAAACGGGAATAAAAATAGCTATTTAGATGCAGGAAAGACAGGCTCACACTTGGCCCCAAATCAGCTCCATTTTACAACTGACTTGGACGCTATTGATCTCAAAACAACGCTAGGACGGCCAGAAACGCCGCGGACATCGCTGGGTGAGTGGCCAAATCATAATTATTGCCAGGAGATGGGTCCAGGTTAAAAAAAAACGAAATTCTCCTTTAAGCAGCATGTTACCAATCCTGGTAATGCTCCTCCTTTAATGAGTAAAGTATTGAAAGTATTCAGTTTCAAACTAAACTGTTCACATTCACGATACGCTTGGACATCATTGGGTGCAAAGTTGTTTGATCTTCAGTATCAGAGTAATTGACTTGTGGTGGAGCCTACTGTATAATGAGTGTGAATCTGATCTGATTGGGTACAGATTAGAGCGGGGTGGTACTGGGACACCAGAATTGACTCTTGGGCATTTCAAAGGTTTTGTGGGATCAAAATCAACAAATCATCATCATACTGTATGTACACGCATCACATGGCAGGTACCCACCTAAAAACCTAAATGATAAATTAATCTCAACCATCCCCCTTTTCTCTAACATCCAAAGGAGTCAAAGTGTCCAAAGCCGACATGTCAGACACAGGAGTCAAAGTGTCCAAAGCCGACATGTCAGAGACAGGAGTCAAAGTGTCCAAAGCCGACATGTCAGAGACAGGAGTCAAAGTGTCCAAAGCCGACATGTCAGAGACAGGAGTCAAAGTGTCCAAAGCCGACATGTCAGAGACAGGAGTCAAAGTGTCCAAAGCCGACATGTCAGAGACAGGAGTCAAAGTGTCCAAAGCCGACATGTCAGAGACAGGAGTCAAAGTGTCCAAAGCCGACATGTCAGACAGGAGTCAAAGTGTCCAAAGCCGACATGTCAGAGACAGGAGTCAAAGTGTCCAAAGCCGACATGTCAGAGACAGGAGTCAAAGTGTCCAAAGCCGACATGTCAGAGATAGGAGTCAAAGTGTCCAAAGCCGACATGTCAGAGACAGGAGTCAAAGTGTCCAAAGCCCACATGTCAGAGACAGGAGTCAAAGTGTCCAAAGCCCACATGTCAGAGACAGGAGTCAAAGTGTCCAAATCCCACATGTCAGAGACAGGAGTCAAAGTGTCCAAAGCCGACATGTCAGAGACAGGAGTCAAAGTGTCCAGAGCCCACATGTCAGAGACAGGAGTCAAAGTGTCCAAAGCCGACATGTCAGAGACAGGAGTCAAAGTGGCCAAAGCCGACATGTCAGAGACAGGAGTCAAAGTGTCCAAAGCCGACATGTCAGACAGGAGTCAAAGTGTCTAAAGCCGACATGTCAGAGACAGGAGTCAAAGTGTCCAAAGCCGACATGTCAGAGACAGGAGTCAAAGTGTCCAAAGCCGACATGTCAGACAGGAGTCAAAGTGTCCAAAGCTGACATGTGAGAGACAGGAGACAAAGTGTCCAAAGTCGACATGTCAGACAGGAGTCAAAGTGTCCAAAGCCGACATGTCAGAGACAGGAGTCAAAGTGTCCAAAGCCGACATGTCAGAGACAGGAGTCAAAGTGTCCAAAGCCGACATGTCAGAGACAGGAGTCAAAGTGTCCAAAGCCGACATGTCAGAGACAGGAGTCAAAGTGTCCAAAGCCGACATGTCAGAGGCAGGAGTCAAAGTGTCCAAAGCCGACATGTCAGAGACAGGAGTCAAAGTGTCCAAAGCCGACATGTCAGAGACAGGAGTCAAAGTGTCCAAAGCCGACATGTACAAACAACATAATAGCTCATCTGTGGCAGCGCTGTCAGAACTGTGAAGAGTGGCAGACAGCCCTCTTTCACTCACTTACATCATGCAGCAGCTTCATCTCCCTCGCCAACAGCCCAGGTAAAGCTAAGCAATGTACATGGCTTATCAAGGCCACTCATTTACTGCCACGGCCAAATCAGAACAGCACTGAAAAATTCATCACCTACCTACTGTCAGCCTGCACACAGCAGCAAGCCATGACGGCACTCCATAAATACCACTCTGAATATTTCAGATTTACTAAAAGCAATTCAAGGTAGACCATTCATATTTCATTTGCATGTCCTCGCACCTCAAGGTATATCCCAGAGTAATTTGTCTTCGATGTGAGAAAGGCATCAATATTGCAATTTTCTTATAACATCACACAAAACAGCCGCAGTGATGCATTCATCACGTATATATTGGACTGCTGATTCTTTCTTTTATCTCTTTATCTTCTTGACTGCTTACACACAAATGTGTCGTATGTAATCTGATTACCTCGTGTGGCAGTAAGTGATTCAGATTGAGAAAGTACAGGATCGGGCAAACAAGCTGTTGAGCCAAAGTCTCCTTGCTCTCATGGAACCTGCTAGTCTTTAGGATTTGATTTGTTTCAGGATATGAGTGAAAATCCATCCATAGAGCTGCAACTAACGAATATGCTCGTCGTCAATTCATCCGACAACTATTTTCTCGACTAATACATGTAGATGAGTCATTTGATCTACAAACATTTTGAAGATGACATCCTCAAAGGTCTTCTTTTGTCCTGACCAACAGTCCACACAACCCAAAGATAACCAGTTTACTGTCATAGAAGACTAAAGAAACCAGGAGATATTCATTCACATAAGAAGCTGGATTGAGAGAACGTTTGTATTTTTTTCTTCAAAATTAGTCGAAACTCTTAAGCAATTATGAAAACAGTTTGCAATTAGTCTGTTGACGGAGTAATCAATCACTCGACTAATCGTTGCAGCTCTACATAGCCACTGAACTTCTCGGCTGTCGACATGCAAGAAACAAGGCTACAAAGGAATCGGACAAGAGAGGCAGAATTCAGCTGCGTCGAAATGGAAAATCCACAAGGAGAAAGAAAGTGGGCAGAGAGAGAAGAGGAAGATAAGAGTGGAAGAGGAAAACAGTCAGAGACATTCAGTTGAAAAGCGAGTACAACCTGTGAAGCAGCGGGGTCAGCCCTCCCCTCTCTCTCGCTTCTTCTTTCCATCTGCTGTTGCCAGCCTCCGCCACAGGGTGGTGCCGGCGGCAACGCCGTCTGCAAGCAGGGCCCAGCCCCGTGTCCTATAAACACACACAAATCATTTACATGCTGTACTCATCAAAGGCAAACTCTTCCCCCTCTCGTCTCCGCAGAGATTTGCCGCTGATCTGAGCTTCCAATTGCATCTCGCGGCGGCGGGCTAACCTTTGCAAAGTGCCAAGAATGTGATTAATTTTTTAAATACAGCTGTTGACCTATTATTGAGATGGAGAGGAGCCCCACCAGAGACACTCACCGCCTCTCCTCTGTATAATGGAATGCATTACTGCATCAGTGTTTACAAGGCCCCGCTAAAAAGAGACACCCGAATGGAGGAGAAGGCATTAAATAAAGCAATCCGGCTAATGTCGCTTTGGGCCGTACGCACATACAAAGTGTCAATCAAAAAGCCGCACGACGTTTGATTCATCGCCCGTTCGCTCTGGCAGTTGCATCCGAGGAGGAGGAGAGCCCGGGTGACACAATGTGAAACAATAATTACCCCGCGGTGTCTCGAGTCCTCCGGTGTCTTGGTGTTGCTGCTGCACGCTCATAAATAAAATATGTCCAAGATAATGGATTTGTGTTCAATAATTCATCATCGGAATGTTTCAAAACCCAGTGATATAATATGTGTCACCCGTATTCTGTAACACACACTGCTTAGCCAAATTAACTTATCTTGAAACAGATTTATTGACAGGGGCTGTTGCCGCATTTATTTACTCTGTGTGCAACCGTTGCTTAATCATTCCTGCAAAAGTACATAAAACAAACAATACCAATAGATTGATTCCAGAGCACTCAGTGTCAGTATTAATTACTCAGCCCGGGCTAACTATGTAGTCGAGCACGCACCAAAACGGCACTGTACATGATGCCACATAGTCTATCCTCCGAAGCGGAGTGGGGGGGGGAGAGGAGCGATGGGGAGCACGATATTTGTCACTAATGACCTTGATGCTGGACTCTTCGGGCGGTTTTGGTTTGATGACCCATCAAGAGAATCTGGCTGGGTTCTTCTTGGAAGAGCCAGAGAAGCAGCGGAGTGCAGGGGAAGAGAGGGTGACATCCAGGGCCACGGTCTGTTCAAGCTGGACTGGGCTCAATCAGTGTTGTGTGGGCCTGAAGAAGACCCAGCAGCAGAGCCAGCTGGAGAGCCTTTCATGTGACCAGAACGTCCCATTCCCCACTCACGAGAGGTGGGCCATGTTGGCATGCAGGAAGGATAAGCCACTCGTGCTAATAATTAATGACATGGGTTTGTCATGGCGTGGGACCAGAGCAAGCGTATTGCAGCGGTACGTTTAGTAGCGTTCATATTACATGTACAAATCACCGAAAGTCATTAAAATTATATAGAAGATGCCTGTAATGAAGGGGACGTATATGATGTATGATTTATATACGGTGGTGTAAACGCTGTTGTACAAATCACCTCTACTGGTGTTGAACATGCCGTACAATACAACTATGATCATGTGACATCACCTCCAAGATAGTGTTAAACATTCCATACAATAAGATAGGGCTGTGCAATAAAATCGATACGGCGATATATCGCGATACTTTTTTCCGCAATACTGTATCGATATTTCAGAAAAATATCGTGATATATCGCCATATCGATTTTCTTGCACAGCCGTGTGTTCAGTGACACGATAAGAATACTTTTTATTTCAGTGCGTTCAGTAACACACTCAACACTCAGTAGTTTTGACATAAATTTGTCCACTAAGTTATCAATATAAAGTGCTGTACATATTATTATACGACCTGGGTGGTACACAGCGTATTGTATTTTTAGCTCTATTTTTTAATTTTCAGTAAATTATGTAGAGTCTTGCAATATATCGCAATATGTATTGTATCATAATGTATCGTGATACAATCGTATCGCGACCCATGTATCGTGATACGTATCGTATCGTGAGGTCCTTGCCATTACCCAGCCCTACAATAGGACGAATCAGTGTGACGTCAATGCCACCCAAAAATGCGTAAGCCTGCGGCAGTTAACTAGTATGAGTTGTGCCAAACAAACGTTAATATCTCAAAAAGTATTCATCTCACATCGCTTATATTTTGACATTCTGAGTGAGAGCAGAATTAGCTCAAGAGTTTGATGTATAATAATATGCATGTCGTGTTAAAAGTTGTGTGAACTGTCGCAGTTTTTAAATTGTAAACACGGTCAGCCGGCTAGAGTCAGATGCTCAAACTCAGGCTCCATTGCCCGTTGCCACCCAGTGACGCGGTTTGTTTACCAGAATGCTGCTCGGCTGGTCCCTCGTATACAACTCTGATCATGTGACATCACATCACCTCTAGTATAGTGTTAAACATTCCATACAATACAACTATGGTCATGTGACATTAGGGGTGGGGGAAAAAATCGATACACCATAGTATCGCGATATTTTGCCTGACGATATTGTATCGATATTTGGACGCCAAGAATCGATATTATTATTATTATTTTTTTGGCAGGCCATGCCATGCCAGGCCACTGGGCATCTGCCCGAAGCACCCGATGTTGCAGTCCGCGCCTGCAGTGGCGTATTGAGTCCAGAGAAGCTTAATAATGTAGCCTACATGTGGGGCAAAAACAAAACAAAACAAAAAAAACACTGCATGTTTTACTTCCGGTGAGGTCAAGGAAAAGGTAGGAAAGGGAGTTAGACAATAATATATCGAAATATCGCAATATTCAATATATCGCAATATCGGCGATATCGCAATACTATCGTATCGTGACTCAAGTATCGTTTTAGTATCGTATCGTGGGCATCTGGTGACTCCCGCCCCTATGTGACATCAGCTCTACTAGTGTTAAACATTCCATACAATACAACTATGATCATGTGACAACACAATACCTCGCCAACAAACAAATACAATACAAACAAATACAATGGAAGAGATGCACTTGCAATCAAAGCAACAAGACACATTTTCAAGAACTAGCAGATGGTACTTCACCAAAACACGCCCCCCCCCCCACACACACACACACACACACACACACAGAATCTAGACAGAGCCCAGGCACTCAACAGAGAAAAAAGAAAAGAAAGAAAAAAGAAAACAATTTACATGCAAATCAAAGTTTATCATCTCAATCGCTTTATGCCTATTTCCCCTCTGCGAAAATTTGCATTCACATGCACAAAGGCATGCACTTATAGCTGTACCCCCCCCCAACTTTTCACATCTCAGCGTTTTCTATTTGGAGAGTCAGAAGCCCCATGTACATTTAATAGCTAGCCATTCTGTTCTGCGAGAGATCACTGTGAGTGTGTGTCAGTTGGAGGAGATGGCAGCGTGTATCAGTGCATGAAATAAAAGGTTCTGCTCCAAAGTGACAGGCTCTGGATACTGTTGGCAAATGGATGTTAAATTCACTCTGCAAAAACCACCAACAGCAGCTCTGGCAATGAAAAATTAACTGTACTCTGGCTAAAGGGAAGGGAAATTGCTTTGCTAGATGTACCACAAAATCCTGTTTGTGAGCTATCCATCTGTCAGATCTCTGTGCAGAGAGAAAAAAAAGGCCCTTCAGCTTCCTGGATAAAAGAGTCCACTCTCTCATATGCTGTCGAGAGTAATCTACAGTGAGAGCGGAAACAAAGACATGTCAGAGAGAGTTAGGGTCAAACCTGAGTGTATGAAGTCGAGTAGAACTCAACTCGGCAAAGAAGAGTGCTCCATGGGGGAAGGAGAGGCAAGGCGAACTTCAGCCACCAGAGGGCAGTAATACCGTTGGTTGGTGCTGCCCTGCAAATGATGTTACTTACACATTCTGGGGGGCGGGAGGGGGACATGGATTATATTATGTATTTATGTATTTTTCGTTTATAGTCACCCACATTTTTAGATGTCAATAAACTGACCTTTTTTCCCCCATAAGATGTACGCTTTTGATCATAAAGTTAGTTAATGAATTGTCTTAACATTTGTGTTGGGAATGCAAAATCATGTAGTAGTCGACTAAAAACAAACAATGAACAAATAAAAAAGAAACAATCACATTTAATCTAGGAATGTTTGTATAATGTTATTGGTTACATTTTTATCCATTATGTTTTTCTACCCATTTGCCCTGCCTCAACATGAGACATGGAACACTGGTGGTGGTGGTGTGGGGAGAAGTCAGTATTACCAGGTCATCCCCCGTCACCCCCCCCCCCCCCCCCCCCCCCCCCCCCCGCTAAAATGTGACAAATGTCACTCAATGAGCCAAGCCTATTCCATCTTGAGACTCGGGTGACTTTTCACGTCCAACCACCAGATGTCAACACGCTACCTCAAATAGCTTCTGCCCAATCTGAACAGGGTGCACTTTGTAGCCCTATGTTTCTTTTACTGGTGGTGTAATACATTTAAGAGGTTACAGTTATGCAACAGTTCCTAACAAATCAAATTTGACTTATTTTCTCGTTTCATGATTGATCAACTGTAATGTCTTAGAGAGTCTTATATTCAAGCCAGGGGAGAGAAAATGGATGTGGGCTACCTAAGCTAGAATATTGTCATTTTACATTTAACCTACATCTCCTGAATGCCCTACAGTAGATTGCAGTTGTCAAGTTTCATGAGGCTGTGATGATCCTAGAGCAGTGGTTCTCAAAGTGGGGTCCAGGGACCCCCGGGGTCCTTGAGGGTGTTACAGGGTGTCCGCAGCAAAAAGGGGAATACTTTATTTTCACCACAATTGCAACCATAAGTAACACAATGACAGAATGTATGACTATTTTGGTCATGGGTTTCATATGGCCCTCAGACTCTTCCGATCATGATCGTCTTAAGACTTCAATGATGAAAGAGTCCTCCCATGTCCTAGCCAAAATTATTTCGGAAATCTGTGTGTCAGGCATTAAAGTAACCTAAAACAGTAATGAGGGTTTCCAACTTCCATGACTGGATGTTGGAAACCCTCATTTAGTGTTTTGCTTGCACCTGTGTTTACCCTGCCTTTTCGACGCAAAATGGTCCCCGTGAAAAGGGTATATTTCTGCACTTAAGCAGGACCAGGAGAGTGGGAGGGTCATTACAAAAGCTAAAATCGTATCAAATGGGGGTCCATGGTCTAATTTGTGTCAGTTTAGGGGCCTCAGTCAGTATGCAGAAATATTCAAATAGTTATAGGCCAAAACAACACATTTATACTGCATGCAAAAAACTGTAGTAAATTAGACATCATCGTTCTAACCTACTGACCTCAATCCTCAAGGCATGTTAGGCATAAAGCAATATGCTGTTGTAACATAGGCTAGCTAGCCTACTGATCTAGGACTGGTGTGTGTGTGTGTGTGTGTGTGTGTGTGTGTGTGTGTGTGTGTGTGTGTGTGTGTGTGTGTGTGTGTGTGTGTGTGTGTGTGTGTGTGTGTGTGTGTGTGCGTGCGTGCGTGCGTGCATGTGTAGGCATGACAGATTAGTGGATCTGATATCAAAAGATATCTCTTCTATTTTCGGGTCTTCAATATCGCTTTTTGAACATTCTATTGTGAAGCCGAGCATGTTCACTCTGTGTAGTGACGATTCAGATGTGTTCTTGAATATTCCAGCTAACACTCCTGATGTTGTTGTTGTCAATGAAAATCATAGAGGTGTTTGTTCTAGAGGTTGGCTGTACCTTTGACCACAGCCTAGAGGAGGCCTTTCTAACCAAGATGATGAAATACCAACAGCTAGAACAGACCATTTCACAGCTGGGCTACAGGTGTAAACTTCTAGTTTTCATATTTGGTAGCCTAGGTCATGTCCATAAGCTGGTTGTGAGAGGCCTTCAGATGGCTGGTCTCCCAAAGAGAAGGGCCAAGCAGTTAGCAAGATACTGTTCAATATCTACTATTATCAGCAGCCGCTCAATATGGAGGAGGCACTGCTTTTTGTACCCATGAAGTGGATACTGACCGCTATCTTGCATTACAGTATAACTGTATATATCAACCTGCCATGTTATCATCCTGTGTGTTTCTTATGTGTATGCATTATTGTGTTTGCCGTCTGGGCACTCATGTAACTGACTGACTCCCAGCATTTGACTGCACTATTACTGTTTATGTCCTTTGCATACTTGTATTTATGTGGACATAAATAAATATTTCAAATGTGTGTGTGTGTGTGTGTGTGTGTGTGTGTATGTTATGTTGTGCTTTAAGCATGTCTACAGCACGGCTACGTTCCCGGCCAGCTGAGCCGTTTGGTTTGACGAAGTAAAACTATTTTTATAAGCATTTTACGAAATGCTACGGGAAAATAAATGGCGGATGAAAATCTCTGGTACAGTGCCGAAGCAGGAAGTAGGCGGTCACCTAACGCTAAATGCTAGTAGGCTAATAAATCGTTGACATAATTACCTATCTTGCAAAATTGGCCATGACCGCGTCCACATTCTCCTCCTCCATTCTTGCTAAGCTTGGTCAGTTCATTGTTAGTCTCGCTGGCTGCCATTATTTATTTATTTATTTATTTATGTATTTATTTATTTTTGCAAAAGATGCCACAACATCAAACGTTTTCTGCCGGAATAATCACAATATAAATAAAGATGATTCAGTCCTGTGAGCTTCAACTCTCAACTTTTAGACCCTGGGAAAATCATTGAACGCAACCTTGATGTAGGCCTACTCAGGAGCCACATAGACAAAAAAAATATTTGCAAGAGCCACTATCCATAAAAAGTCCCTTTCCTCGAACCCCCCCCCCCTGATTTTTATTTATTTATGTATTTTAAGTAGGACTTAAAAGAGCCACAACTATCCATAAATGAGCCGCATGTGGCTATAGAGCCTTGGGTTGAGTATCACTGACTGAAGGCAAATAAAGCTAAATATGGATTAGATGGTGTAGCGCGTCATCATCAGTCTGGTCGCCAGAATAAAATGTGATCATTGTACATTGAACAAAACTTTAGAAGCACAAAAGCAGAGGAGGGTGCGTTGTCGCGCTTGTTCGACCGGTTGGCGATGCCTCACCTGCTTACCTGGAGCTCCGCACGGCTCTGGCTGTTGTCATCTCCGTATCCAGACAGGGCATCAAGTCAAACCCCTATTTATTCCAACAGGAGCAGCTACACACATAGACATATATGTCTATGGCTACACAGGCCAGCCCCCATCTGCCTGATCATAACCCGTAAACCTGACCTATTTATACCTGTCAGACCAAACAGCATTCTGTACCATGGTGTCACTTACGTGACACCTTGCATTCATTCACCAAATAAATAACAATACAATGACATAAAACTAACCTGTTTTACGGACTCATATATCCATATTTTATTTTAAAATGCAGTTTATATGAGGATTAATCGGCGATTTGATGTGCTAAAGTCCGCCCGTGGAATTATGGGTAATTTTGTGGTCATGTGCCGACGTGCATGAGGAAAATCACAATTTCTGAAGAGAAAGAAGATAGGGAGAAAGAGACAGCAAAGCTTCGAAAAATATCAACTTTATGAGCTAGCAGTAGCAGCTAGCAGCAGCGCTACTACTACTAGTAGCAGCGAGCAAGAGCACCTGCAGGCCGCTATGCAGTGACACTGACAGCGGATTCAGACCGAGAGTTCAGCCTCAAACATGCCTGCGCTGTGCGCATGTGCGGTGGCCGGTGGAAGAAACGAAAGTACTCGTCTCTGCAGTGCACATTTGTTGGCCTAGCTACTGTAAGTTAACGTTACTGTAAAGTTAGCACAGGTCGACAACATGGCCTATGATGCATGGCAGCAAAAACGACCGAATTTCTGGAAATAATGTTAAAAGTATTTTGATTGCTTCTTTATCGGTTTATTGTTCATTTATTTATGTATTCTTGTATCTGCTTATTTTCCTTGGCAGACAATAATGGTGCAATATCATGTAACTGGACGCAATGCAAGTCAGTTTCTCCCAATGAAGATGTCCTACCTGCTGACAGGCTGAGCAACGGGTCGCTTGTTGACTTGTGTGTGTGAGAGAGAATGTAACCCTACCCCCAAACCAAGCCATGCCATGCCAAACTCTTCCCTTGTGCTCTGATGTGCACACTGACTGACTGACATCCAGGGGGTGGAGAGGGGTTCGAGAAGAAGAGCCACCACCACCACCACCACAACAACACATGAGCAAGCAGCATTCCATCCCAAGTGCTCTTGACGTTGCTTGTGTGGACTCCCCCGCTGCTGGAGACCTGCGTGCGCAGTCTGTCTCCTCATTGTGGAAAAGCGAAAAAAGTGCATGTGCAAGCAAGAAGTGAGAAAGTTCATGGAGCTGAGCTGAGGTCCAGGATGTCCCGTTAAGGAGAGAAAAAAGATCCAGAGGAGTAGCTGAGCAGAACGCAGGCAGCACAGGAGGACTGCAGCCCAGAGGAGCGCACGGATTTTCTCCCCCACTTTCAGCTATCTCAACCCTGTTGTAAACATGGGCTTTCACACGATGTTTACTTCTCGACACATTCTCCTCAAAGTGTTTTTGGTGCAGTTCGTCGCCTTTCAAAGGACATATGCTCGCCCCTCGCCTATTATCAGGTTTCCTGGGGACGATACCACCCCCATGACAGACAAAGAAGTTGCCCTGGTAAGTTTTGATTTTGTTTGTGTTTGTTTTTCATAGCAGTACCGTTGCCTATAAGTTGACGCTCAATCAATCAGTAGCTGTGAATCAAATTAAATGCGTCATAGCCTACTATTACCATGATTGATGAGGAAATAACTACACAAAGTAAGTTACAGCACTCCTTTGCTGTCATTCAAAAGTAGCAATAGCCTAATTTTCCAAACTATAGTAACCAATCAGGTCTATTGATTACCTCAGACACACTGTATCATGATGTCCCTATTGTGATGATAAATAAAGTATGCTTATGATCAACTTCAACTTCACTCTGCCCCCCCCCCCCCCCCCCCCCCCCCCACACACACACACACACACACACACACACACAGTTAGTTGTCCCAGCAGAGTGTAAACAATTGCATTATGTTTAGTAAATGACTAGCAGCATAAAACCATTTTTTTTAAATATAAATATTCACTTCTCTCCTTCTCTCCTCTAGCACTATCTGAACAAGTTTTATGGATGCCCGGAAGACAGATGTAATCTCATGGTGCTCAAGGACACTTTGAAGAAAATGCAGAAGTTCTTCACTCTGCCAGAGACCGGAGAGATCGACCCCAAAACCGTGGACATCATGAAGAAGCCCCGCTGTGGCGTCCCAGATGTGGCCAATTACAACTTCTTCCACAGGAAGCCCATGTGGCAGAAGAAAGACATCAGCTACAGGTCAGGCTCTTCAACGTGACACGATGCCAGTGGGGGGGCTAATTCATCGTGACCCCGCATTTTGGTTTTCTTTTGGAACAGCATGACCTTAATCCCCAGGAGATAAAACATCAAACTTGGGTCAGATATAGATTCATGCTGGGTTTTTGTGCAAGGTTGTTTCCTGCAATAGGGCAGTTGGGGCAGTGGTGGTGGACCAATGGTTAGAGAAGCAAGCTTGTGACCGGAGGAAGGTCGTCGGGTTCAATCCCCGGGACCGGCGGGATAAATCTGGGTGGGGGAAAGTGAAAGGCAGCGCTTGCCCCTTCCCGCATTACCACCACTGACGTGCCCTTGAGCAAAGGCCCTTATATAACCCCAACCGCTCCAGTGGAGCTGCTCAGTGGCCAGCAGATCAGATTGTGGTTGTACTGTCTGGTCAGCTTCCAGGTGTGAATGTGTGTGTGAATGTGAACAGGGCGCTCCTGAAAAAGAGAGCATTGCTCTCAGTGAGACTCCCCCTGTATAAATAAAGGTAAAAAAATCATATTGTCAGGTTTTCAGTGCAGAAAAGTAGCCTACACTAACTTGACTTTTCTGTGATTATCTGAACTTGATGTTATTACTCACTGTAAGTCACTGTGTTGTCCTATCTGACTAACCCTGCCCATCTGTCACCTAAGTAAAGTAAATCAAACCATTTAAAAAAGTACTTGCAAATACAGTACTACAGGGTGAGTGAGCCCTAGGTCTGACTCACACAAGAACGCCGTAAAATGTACCACCAGTTTGAATTTTATTCCCAGAACAGCGTTTGGTGGTGGTGTTCCACAATGAGCGTAGGAAACTATAAAAACACACCCAGAGTCTGTTGTTTGCTTTGAGAGATGGACCTCAGCTATGCCCCCTGACCCCCCCCCCCCCCCCCCCCCCCACACACACACACACACACACACACACACACACAGAGTCCACCCCACCCCCATACCCAGTCGTGAAGAGCTTGCATGTTGCTTGTTTCTTGCTAACACCAGCATTCCTACACAGTATGTGTTGGATCCTTTCCCCCCCCTGTTTCAACTGGTTTATTTATATCAGCATTTTTGCATGTCCAGACCACCCCAACATGTCTGTCTGTCTGTCTGTCTGTCTGTCTGTCTGCCTGCCTGCCTGTCTGTCTGTCTGTCTGTCTGTCTGTCTGTCTGTCTGTCTGTCTGTCTGACTGTCTGACTGTCTGTCTGTCTGTCTGGCTGACTGTCTGTCTGACTCTCTGTCTGTCTGTCTGTCTGTTTTGTAAAGACGATTGTAAGCCAGGGAGAGCAGCATCAACCATCTTATGACTGTGTTTAGGAATGCACAAAGTAGACAGCTTATAACAGGGTTTGTGGCTGAACTCTTGAAGCATTTTCACCAGATGACTCATATACTGGACAGCTTTAGCTGGACTCGTCTCCATGATCTCTAGTATCACGGGATAGGTCTGTCTGCGCTTGTCTTTCAAAACTGAAAGAGCCACTGTGTAGAGCCTGATCGATGCTGGAGTTTTGAGGCCGATGCCGATACCGATATTAGAGAGTGAAAAAATTCCGATATCGATATATCGGCCGATATTCTTATATTATTACACATTATAAAACGGCTCTCTCAAATCAAGCAATCTGATTGGTTCACAGCCATTGTATAAATCCAATAACCCACTCCAATAACCCATGGCCATGGGTTATTGGTTGCCATGGCAACTCTCTTACTAAAAGCCTTTGGTTACCTCAAAAAAAACAAATGGCGGAGACAGCTGTCAGATCCTTGTGAATCGATCTTCGCTTATAACTTTACTAATACTTCGCAGAAAATTATGTTTTGTACAAGAATAAATGCGGGCTAATGTCTTCTTTGCAAAAAAAAGGCTGTTAACCCCGCATTTAACCCCGCATTTAACCCCGTAACGTTAGTTGAGTCGGGCTTTGCAGAAAGCACTCAGCTTCTCAGCAAGCGCTGAGAATGCAGCGCTGCGCTCGAGCTGCCTGTCGGCTTTCCAGAAAGCTCTCAGCTTCTCAGCAAGCGCCAGGATTGGCCAATGTCAACTTCAGTCTCCAGAACGATCCAATCAAATCACCCGCACGTTCTTGCGGTCCCGCCTTACAGTAGTGTTTCAACTGGCAGTGGTGGCCCAATGGTTAGAGAAGCGAGCTTGTGATCGGAAGGTCGTCGGTTCAATCCCCGGGACCGGCAGGATAAATCTGGGTGAGGAAAGTGAAAAAGGAAGCGCTTGCCCCTCCCTCATTACCACCACTGAGATGCCCTTGAGCAAGGCCCTTAACCCCAACTGCTCCAGTGGAGCTGATCAGTGGCCAGCAGATCAGACTGTGGCTGTACTGGTCAGCTTCCAGGTATGAATGTGTGTGTGAATGTGAACAGGGCACTCCTGAAAAAGAGAGCATTGCTCTCAGTGATACTCCCCCTGTATAAATAAAGGTAAAAAAAAAAATATCGGTTATCGGCCAATATCGGCCGATAATATCGATGGACCGATATATCGGTCGGGCTCTACCACTGTGACTGCCTTCCACCGTTGACACTGTTTCTGTTATCATGACATCATCATCTTGGTACCTGACATTTCAAAACTGCAAGTGACTGCATCCTTAGAAATGACAAATTTTTTCTCTTTCAGATGACACAAATATTCATGTATTGGGCGGCTTTAGCTCAGGAGGTAGAGCGGGTCGGCCAATGACGCAAGGGTTGGCGGTTCGATCCCCGCTCCCTCCCAGCTGCTGTCGTTGTGTCCTTGGGCAAGACACTTAACCCTCCTTGCCTCGTATGATTGGTATGAATGTAGACATGAATGGTATGATTGGTATGAATGTAGACATGAATGATGGTGGTTCGGAGGGGCCGTTGAGCGCCAATGTGTGGCTGCCACGCTTCTGAACCACCGGTACGAATGGTGTGAACGAATAATGATTCTGTGTAAGCGCTTTGAGCCTTGGAAAGGCGCTATATAAATCCAATTCATTATTATTATTATTATTATGTAGTCTTTGCAATCGATTTTCAGTGGGGTTAATTTGAACTACGTTGTGCAGGAGTGTCGTTTTAGAATGCGACTGTTGTTCATAGTGAAACACTGTTGTTCACTCACGTTTGTTGTGTACGCTTCACTCAGAATCCTCGGACACTCTCCTGATCTGGACGAGGAAACCATCGACGACGCTTTCTTCAGAGCCTTCAAAGTCTGGAGCGACGTCACCCCGCTCTCCTTCACCCGCATTACGGAAGGAGAGGCTGACATCATGATTAATTTTGGCCGCAACGGTATACCATACTTTTTCTCTTCTTCTCATAGCGAAGTGGATGTACAGTTGAATGTAAATGTATACTGTAATGCAGGGTTTTCTACAGAATGGTTATTATTCATTTTCACTTCTGTCCCACAATTTGCTTGCAGTGCTGATCTTTGCTGGTCAGTTAGTTGTGCTTACTCAAAAATGAATCTGATATTGTGTTCAGTCAAGTGAAAATTGAAGTTTGCTCAAAAGAAACTACTTAAAAGGAAATACTAATCAATTTAAGTATATTAACATGTTATGTCTATGGCATTGGGCAGCACAATGAGTATCTGCAGGCAGATAGAACTTTGTCCCAAAGGGGTCAGTACTTTACTCCATGATGGAGTGGAGCCTAAATGACAAGCATTGAGATACTTAGTACCGTACTTTGTGGATTAATACCGTGTATGTCTGATATTTTTATATCCAAATGAGATTTATGTCAAAGAACTTGTATTGATAAGAACCAAAGGCGAATAGGTTGTTCCATTACAACATCAACACACTGCAAATCTGCCATTTTGGCCTGAAGGAGATTACCTCTGATTAGTCTCGACGCCAGACCCATGAGAGTTCTTACGCTGATACACTACGTTACTGCATGCTGCAGAGCTCTCTCTGGGTCTGGGACACTTTCCCTCAGAGGGCTGGTTATGGGAGGGAACCGTTCGCTTGGCCAGTCATATGCCAGTGATGGCTTCAGTCCTCTCCAATCAGTAACCACTTTGCGATCAGACGACACGGGTCGCGCAGCCCATTTGCTCTCTCATCGGTGCTCTACGACCTGTCACTCATTCAATTTCAACCCGCCTTCAAAAACCAGCGGTGGCTGTTAACTGGCACAGACTCACTTATGTAGTATGCGGAGCGCAGCGATTCAACGTAATATTTGAGTCTGGGGAGAGACTACCTCTGATTGGCTATCGTGGTTCTGTGCTGTTGTTCCATTGGTGCAATGGACTTTTTTTCAGGCCAAAATGGTGGCAGCACTTGTCAAAAAAGCACCAGAGCTTTAGGGAATAGGAATAACATTTTAAGCTTAAACTTATATTAGTGTTCTGTACTGGTGCAGTGAGAACTCAGAGTCCAGCTCTGTTGTCATGCCAGTAACCAAGAGGCAAACTAGACCCCAAGTAAGAAAATAGTTGAACAGAAGTGACCACTTGGTTGGCTTATGGTCAGGGGAAGCCTCCACATGCATGTTATTATGGCCACAACCCACACTTGCAGCCTATATTTTTGGAAATCTCTAGGCAAACTATTGGGAATTGCGGTCTTGACGCAGGTTACACGGGTACATTTTGGATTTAGTCTGTTATAATGTTACACCAGACAAATATGTTTCCACACTCTAAATGATGTATCATTTTTAGCACATCTTACTTAACCTGCTAGCTACCGGCTAACAAGCTACAGTACCAGTAGTATCAATTGTTTTGAAATACTGATGTCATCAACAGAGCACGGAGATGGCTAACTTACATTTGAATGATGTCATCGACAGAGCGCGGCGATGGCTAACTTACTTTTGAATGATGTCATCAACAGAGCACGGAGACGGCTAGCTTACTTTTGAATGATGTCATCAACAGAGCACGGAGATGGCTAAGTTACTTTTGAACGATGTCATCAACAGAGCACGGAGATGGCTAAGTTACTTTTGAATGATGTCATCAACAGAGCGCGGAGATGGCTAACTTACTTTTGAATGATGTCATCAACAGAGCGCGGAGAAGATGGCTAACTTACTTTTGAATGATGTCATCGACAGAGTACGGAGATGGGCAGCTAACTTACTTTTGAATGATGTCATAAACAGAGCGCGGAGATGGCTAACTTACTTTTGAATGATGTCATCAACAGAGCGCGGAGATGGCTAACTTACTTTTGAATGATGTCATCAACAGAGCGCGGAGATGGCTAACTTACTTTTGAATGATGTCATCGACAGAGCGCGGAGATGGCTAACTTACTTTTGAATGATGTCATCAACAGAGCACGGAGATGGCTAACTTACTTTTGAATGATGTCATCAACAGAGCGCGGAGATGGCTAACTTACTTTTGAATGATGTCATCGACAGAGCACGGAGATGGCTAACTTACTTTTGAATGATGTCATCAACAGAGCACGGAGATGGCTACCCCTTCGATGGTAAAGATGGCCTCCTGGCTCATGCCTTTGCTCCAGGACCAGGCATTGGGGGAGACTCTCACTTTGATGATGATGAGCAGTGGACACTGGGAGAGGGTCAAGGTACGGCACAAACATGATTCACACACAAAATATCATAATTTGTGCAGACCTGGATCAAATACCATTAGCATATCAGTAGCACGGGTGAGCTCAGTTTGATTGACCACTATCAGCACGTGTCAGTTGAGATGACGATCACAGAACTATATACTACCTTTGACATTGACAACACTAATTTGACTTTCATACTTTCCTGTTATGATCTAAACTTTCTCGCATTTGTATTCTCCTCTGTGGCAAACCTCATCCACCTGGAATATGAAAAGGGGGAGGGGGGGGGGACACACACTATTTGACCCAGATCTAGCTGTACAATATGTACTGCCCATTGTTTGAAACCCTCTTTGTCTGAAATTACCATTTCCGCAGAAATAAACCATCCGCCTATTTTTCCCTCTCTCCCATGATGAGTCTCACAACTCCTTTCCTTCACTTTCTGGCAGTGGTGAAGGTGAAGTTTGGCAACGCCGAGGGGGAGTTCTGTAAATTCCCCTTCCTGTTCATGGGCACGGAGTACCCCAGCTGTACGTCTGAGGGCCGCGACGACGGCTTCCTCTGGTGCTCCACCACGTACAACTTTGACGAAGACGGCAAATATGGCTTCTGCCCCCACGAGCGTGAGTAGCTCTCGTCTCTGTGTGTCCTGTACCTTTCAGTATTGATGCCATGCGCCATTTGCATCTCGCTGAACCGCGAAAAATATCGAGTGGCTTGGGTAATTTTAAAGTTGTTTTTTAATCCACGTTGGCCCAAGCAGTAGCACTACGTCAAATCGGATTGGAATATATTGAAAGCCGCTCTGTTGATTTTGGCCCGAGAAGAAAGTAGGTTGGAAAGTATGCCAAGGAAGTGATGTTTTTGTTTGGAACGGGATTATGGAATGTTTCTTCTCCAAGTTACTGTCCCACTTTATAACGCTGGGCTTTGTCAAAACATTTTGTTTATCTGTGTTGTGTTGCTGTCCATGGTACTGATACTATCACATGCTCATTACAGCCAACTGCCAAGCTACACATGTAGTCGCTTGTTGTATATGATTGTGAACAACTGAGCCCAGTTTGTACTACTAGGGCTGTTCTCCACTCAGAATTCTGTCAGTCGACTCGGATTCCACCGTCCAATACGAGCATTCGACATGTTTTTTTTTATAGAATATCTTCGGTGATTATTTCGACGACATTAACAGTCAATGCAACAGAGTGATGGGGACATATTGTTTAGCATTTAAAAATCAATGAGAGACTCATATGATCATGAAAGATTTTAATTACCGATGTCGGGCTATTGGATAATGGATTTGTCTGAATAATGAGACAGGCAGGACACATTAGGAGTGTCAAAATTAATCGTATAATCGATGCATCGCGATGCGGACGTGTGAATCAAATCGTTGACAGATGAATCGTTGAATCGTTTATGTTTAAATTTCTGTTGACGTTCAGATTTTAAAGCACTTTAAAGTAAAAAAGGGACTTGATATTTATCTGACTGCTTGTATGAATTGATGAAAAAGTAGCCATGTGCAGTAATAGTACAGAAAATTGAGGATTTGATACTTGGAGCTGCAATACTGTTGGAGCTGTATCCAGATGCATCGTGATGCATCGTGGAATCGAATCGAATCGTTGACAAATGAATCGTAATCGAATTGAATCGTGAGGCCAGTGAAGATTCACAGGCCTAGGACACATGCATTTCTTTTTCAAATTACGGTAAACTCTTGTAGTTCTGGCTAAGAGCATAAGCCAAAATGCATCAAATGTCAACATAAGATCTCAAAATGTTGTGTAATGTATTATTATGTTTTTGAATGTATGATATTCTGTTCTATCTGTAACACTATGTGTCTGTTACAGTGCTGTTCACCCTGGGTGGAAATGCCAACGGAGCTCCTTGCAAGTTCCCCTTCAACTTCCAGGGGGAGAATTATGATTCGTGCACCACTCAGGGCCGCGACGACGGCTACCGCTGGTGTGCCACCACCGAGGACTACGACCGCGACACGTCCTACGGGTTCTGCCCTGAAACTGGTAGGGGGCATCATTTACTGTCTCTTACGTCTTGCTCTGTCTCCTTTTGCTGTATATGAGCTCCAGGTTTAAAAACACACCCATGGTTTACTACAGTAGCTCCCATTTTACTCGCCATGGAAAGCACAGCAGTTGTCCATGACTGTTGCATCATGGGAATCTTAATGTGAGGATTAAATCACAATTGTTTGTGTGTGCTTCTAGGTCTTGGTGTGTGCTGTGTGTGTGTACGTGTGTGTGTGTGTGTGTGTGTGTGTGTGTGTGTGTGTGTGTGTGTGTGTGTGCACGCATGTGTGTGTGTGGACTGTGTGTATGTGCATGGTTATGTGCATGAGTGTGTTTCGGTGTTTATCTGACTGTGTTTATTTGCTGCGCAGCATATGATGCCTCTGTATATGGGTCCAGAAGAATGCTGCGAGCTGTGGTTTTCATGCTTGCTCGTGGTCGACTGAATGGCTGTAAAAGTATTTTACCATGCGATGGCAGTGCTCATTTTCCATTCTGTCAGTGTGGGACTGGTTTTTGGGGTCGGGGGAGTGTAGGAGGGAGGGAGGGAGGAGGAGAGAGAGAGAGAGAGAGAGAGAGAGAGAGAGAGCGGCAGAGAGAGAGAGGCAAGAGACCACTGGGGTTTTGAGGTTGGGGGAGTGTAGGAGGGAGGGAGGAGGAGAGAGAGACAGATGGTTTTGAGGTTGGGGTAGTGTAGGAGGGAGGGAGGAGGAGGAGGAGGAGGAGAGAGAGATGGTTTTGGGTTGGGGTAGTGTAGGAGGGAGGGAGGAGGAGGAGGAGAGAGAGAGATGGTGTTGGGGTTGGGGTAGTGTAGGAGAGAGGGAGGAGGAGGAGGAGGAGAGAGAGAGATGGTTTTGGGGTTGGGGTAGTGTAGGAGGGAGGGAGGAGGAGGAGGAGGAGAGTGAGATGGTTTTGGGTTGGGGTAGTGTAGGAGGGAGGGAGGAGGAGGAGGAGAGAGAGAGATGGTGTTGGGGTTGGGGTAGTGTAGGAGAGAGGGAGGAGGAGAGAGAGAGATGGTTTTGGGGTTGGGGTAGTGTAGGAGAGAGGGAGGAGGAGGAGAGAGAGATGGTTTTGGGGTTGGGGTAGTGTAGGAGAGAGGGAGGAGGAGGAGGAGGAGAGAGAGAGATGGTTTTGGGGTTGGGGTAGTGTATGAGGGAGGGAGGAGGAGAGAGAGAGATGGTTTTGGGGTTTGGGTAGTGTAGGAGAGAGGGAGGAGGAGGAGGAGGAGGAGAGAGAGATGGTTTTGGGGTTGGGGTAGTGTAGTGTAGGAGGGAGGGAGGAGGAGAGAGAGAGATGGGTTTGGGGTTGGTGTAGTGTAGGAGAGAGGGAGGAGGAGAGAGAGAGATGGGTTTGGGGTTGGTGTAGTGTAGGAGAGAGGGAGGAGGAGAGAGAGAGATGGGTTTGGGGTTGGTGTAGTGTAGGAGGGAGGGAGGAGGAGAGAGAGAGATGGGTTTGGGGTTGGGGTAGTGTAGGAGAGAGGGAGGAGAGAGAGGTGGTTTTGGGGTTGGGGTAGTGTAGGAGAGATGGAGGAGGAGAGAGAGAGATGGTTTTGGGGTTGGGGTAGTGTAGGAGAGAGGGAGGGAGGAGAGAGAGATGGTTTTGGGGTTGGGGTAGTGTAGGAGAGAGAGAGATGGTTTTGGGGTTGGGGTAGTGTAGGAGAGAGGGAGGAGAGAGAGAGAGATGGTTTTGGGGTTGTGGTAGTGTAGGAGAGAGGGAGGGAGGAGGAGAGAGAGAGAGATGGTTTTGGGGTTGGGGTAGTGGAGGAGAGAGGGAGGAGGAGAGAGAGATGGTTTTGGGGTTGTGGTAGTGTAGGACAGAGGGAGGAGAGAGAGAGAGATGGTTTTGGGGTTGGGGTAGTGGAGGAGGAGAGAGAGAGCGACAGAGAGAGGTAAGAGACCACTGGGGTTTTCATCTGGTTCTAATTGCCTGGGAACACCGCTGTGTTATAAAGCCTTGTGTGATAGCTAGTGCTGCTGAATAAGAAATGATGAAGAAGGGAAAAAAACGGCACAAAAAGCAGTGTTGCTGCCAGAGTGAAGATGATCTCTGTTTGAAAGAAACTCAGTTTGGGGCGGGTGCGTTTTGGTTCAGTGCCCAGTGGATTAGTTATTGATGTTATGTGTATTGTGCAAGTGCTTTAATGATGTTTTCCACCATCATCTGCACTCATTTCACAATCCAACGCAAACCGATCATTGTGCCGAAGAGACATTGAGTTTGTTAAGCCGGCGTAAGAACTTGGTTCACGACACTTTAGACAACTTCACGACTTCACCACGTGTTTTGAACCATGCCATTTTGATGCCCCCTGCAGCCATGTCGACAGTGGGAGGAAACGCAGAGGGCAGTCCGTGCGCCTTCCCCTTCACCTTCCTGGGAGACACCTACGACGCGTGCACCACCTCCGGACGCAGCGACGGCAAGATGTGGTGCGCCTCCACCAAGAGTTACGACGACGACCGCAAGTGGGGCTTCTGTCCCGACCAAGGTATGAATGAAGCATTCCATCCTGGGTCAATAGAGAGCCAACGTGACCGCCTACTTCCTGCTTCAGCACTGCCACCAGAGATGTTCATCCACCATTTATTTCCCCATAGACATTTCGTAAAATGCTTATAAAAATAGTTTTACTTGGTCAAACCAAACGGTTCAGCTATATTTAGAAACAGGAGAGACCACATAACATTTCACCACAATTTATTACAAGATTTAAGGAAAATATTTTTTCGATGTTTCTTTTAGTTTTGGTCCGAGTGAAATGTTCTATGGTCTCTCCCGATTCTAAATATAGCTGAACCGTTTGGTTTGGCCAAGTAAAACTATTTTTATAAGCATTTTACGAAATGTCTATGGGAAAATAAATGGCGGATGAAAATCTCTGGTGCAGTGCTGAAGCAGGAAGTAGGCGGTCACTTTGCCTCTCTATACATATTTTATATTTAGTGTTTGTAAGGAACAGTTTTTCCCCCCATTGTTTGTTTTAAACTCTTGGGAGTTAGTAACCAGTCTAGTGGGATTTGTCAGATAGGACAAAGCAGGGTGCAGACAGAATTACAGAAAACCATAATACACCGCATCAGGTAGGGTCAGGAGTTGTCAGCCTGAATTGTCCCGATGAGGTAAACTCAACTGCATCTGGTACTCCAAACAAATATGATACATTATTTATGCATCACCTTAATGAAATTCAACCCAGTTGTAGAAACACAGGCGCTGCTAGACAGTATCTGTACGTAGCTAATAAATCAGACCTATTCTTATTCCTTCTCCTGCTTTCCTTAAGGAATATTCAACAACATACAGTAGGTATTCTGTACCGAAGTTGTAGACGTTTTTAATCTGAATGTTGATCGACCGCCCATGATGTTGAGATCCTTCAAAATGACTTGTTTGTGATTGTGAAGACACATTGCTCACTGCTAGCTGAATGTTTGCAGGCTACAGTTTGTTCCTGGTGGCAGCCCACGAGTTTGGTCATGCCCTGGGCCTGGAGCACTCTCAGGACCCCGGAGCACTGATGGCCCCTATTTACACCTTCACCAAGGACTTCAGACTGTCTTCTGATGATATCAAAGGCATCCAGGAGCTCTACGGTGAGATGGCATCATGTAAATCAAAGACATTGTACATAGTTTTGTAGCATTTGGCGGGTGGAGGAAGAAACAAACAAACGGTTCCTTAAATCTGTCAAATCCACACATCTCTACAGATTGCAATGTTATTGTAGTCCCAGCTAGCTAACCTAGAACCTACCTGATGCAGCTTACAGTGCAAACACACCAGATACTGAAGCGTCATGAATAGCTACAAAGCGCCTGCAGCACAGCCAGTTTCCTTCAGCGCACTTGTTGTTCAGACCGGCAGTTTCGCCATCTAGTCTATTTTTTTGTACGAACCGTGAGCGATTGTGTGCAACCAGGCAGGAAGTCAGTACAAGTTGTGACCGGTGTGTGGAGCGAAGGAAAGCACGTCTGGTGTGAACGGCCAGGCTCCTGCTCGAGCTGGATTTATGCTTGGAGGCGCTTTCGGAGCTGGTGTGTTTTTGCACCGTTAGAAATCAAAGAATAGCTTCAGCTGCGGGTGTGCTGCAGTAGGAACGTCTGTCAAAATGTTCTCCTCTCTCTCACATGTAAACCCAATCATAACACCGTTGAAAAGCAATTTCAAACCTGTCTCGCAGAGAGTTAAATAATCTGGGAGGTTGAATTTATTGAGCAATACTGCCAAATCTACATTTTAGATAGTGTGGATTCTTCTTCTCGGTAAAAGGCAAAGAAATAAAAAAGGTTCTTCATGAAGACTTTGAAAATCTTAACGGATTATAAAAAGACTGGGGAGTTTACACTACAAGACTGGTCCATTAACATGTTTTATCACGACTGAAAAAAATGACTGAAATACACTACTGACTCAGACGAGGCAGTATGCACTACAAGACTTCTCACTTTGAAATTCAAACATGTTTGATATGATCTTTGGGCTCCGACTGGCGTTGGGAGGCAGTTTACGCTTGAAGACTAGAAATCTGGAGGCAGTTTACACTAACAGAATAGAGATCTGTACCCAGTGTACAGAGTTTGCTGCCGACTGCCTGGCACAACAACTGCAGACTAGAGTCAACAAAGACAGACTGAGCCCAACTGGAAATCCTGTGTAAAATCGGGGGGAAAGTCTTGGGCCTGTGTCCACCTAGCATCTTTTTCCGACCGTTAGTTCCGACCGTTAGTTCAGTGCGGTAGTAGCTTGACAGCTGACAGCTAACATTAGAAAACAACACACATACAGTGATTTAGCTCAACACTCACCAGAAATATCAAGTGTCTAGCCAATCTGCTCCCACAATTGAGCCTTTCTGTCTCTGTTGCGATAGTTTCTCCATGATTAAGTTGCCAGAAAAGCAGCACCCGACACCAGCGTCTTTCTGAAAAGTTAAAATATTTTCAGCTGGAAGCGCTGGGAGTCGGGCGCACAAAAACCCTGGAGCGCTGTGAAAATAGACGCTGGGCGCAGCGCACTTTCTCTAGACGTCCGTGTGCGCCCGCATACGCTCTCCCCCCATTGGAAACAACTGAAAAAAGACGCTGGACCTGAGGAAAAGACGCTAGGTGGACACAGGCCCTTGTAGTGTAAACTAGGCATAAGAGGGGTCCAACCCAACACCACTTAGCTGTTGTAAAATCACTCTGTAAAGCATGGCCTCTTGTGGCTTATTGCTTAATTTGAAACCTAGCTTACTTCCTTGTCAGCTATTGCATTAGCAAACACTGCAACAGGAAGTAGTAAGCTAGGGGCAATTTACAATGTTTATTTTTGTCAAGTTAAAAGCGTCTATAAATCACTCCCTCAAAGATGTAATATTGTTGCAAATCCCTCCCTGATAGGAATACCAACAGACAAGCCTCTGGCTCCAACCAATGACCCTCCCGTCACGCCCATGGATATCTGTAATGAGCCGGTGGTCTTCGACGCCGTGGCACAGATCAGAGGAGAGAACTTCTTCTTTACGGAAAGGTAATGGTTTTGGTAGGAATTCCTAATATTGCATCAAGTTCCCACCTGGAGTAGATCTCAGATCTCTCCAGTAACATCTCACCAAGCATACAGTCTGTTGTTTCCATGAGCTGTCTGAGTCATTTATGTGCTGGGAAGTCTATGTCTGATTCCCCTGAAACTTAGCTAGTAGGCATTGGCTCATACTCAAGTTGGATTTCATAATCCACACAGCATTTCACCACAAATGGGTAGATTGACAGGAGTATTTTATTTTTATTTTTAGGTTTGTTTGTTCATTCTCGCGTTGCATTCCTTTCTCTTGGCACTCGGTTGTTTATGGTGTGATGATTAGTTATAAGAACAGAAAAACAACTGTACTTACACTCAAAGCAGCCAAAATAGACATCAGTCATTATCACTGTCTACAGTTCTCCACACAGGCGCCAGTGAGTGAGTAAGGTCTTGTGAGCGCGTGTCTTCTGGCTGACTCGGGAGTAGAAGAAGAGGTTCAGAGCTGCGGTTTGGGTCTAAACTCTTTTGTGACTCAGTGCATGTTCCCCCTAAGGTGAACACTGCCACCACAACAGCTCCATTCTGTTCAAGACAAATTTCTCCCAGATTTTAAACAAAAAACATAATGTGATAGAATCCCAAATAACATTATTTGTTGGTTATGCTGTGTTAACTTCTCGACTCTCTAGCTGCTGCCATAACGTTCCCCACTTGTAATTTGAAGGTTTAGGGGGGGCTGTATATCTGTCATGGCTATTTTGGAAGTATGTCCAAAGCAAACAGGCCTAGACCTCTTTACCGAAGAGTGTAGTCATTCAGTTTGCCTGGAGCCTGGAGTTTAGGACCTGGAAGACACCGCCCACAAACCCTGCTCACAAATCCTGCTTTAATCCAGAAGGACTTTTCACCTTGCTGTGGCTCTCTCTTTGGATTAGCACTGATCAGCCCTGCAAGCAGCGTTCAGGAACTCCACCGTGTTTAATTTGTGCAAAACGAAACTTTTGCCCTGTTATTTGGAAGTCAAACTGAGCTGAAACTTTACTCTCTGACGCTCATCTGAAGCTTGAGAAGATCAAAGTTTTTCTTCTTACATATTGTAAAGATTAGTGAATCTTTGAACTATAAAATGATTTATATCAATATAGGCAGGCATCCATGGTTTTGATAACTTGGTAGTTATAATACAAGTGTCTGTTTAGGCCTTGTTAACATTACAAAGTTATTGATGCTGACAGGGGGAGACAGCTGCATATAAACGCAGAGCTTTTTCAGTTAGGACCTGCTGTTATTGACACTATTCCTGTCATCAGTTATTATGCTCCTTCATCATCACTGTAACCTCAGAGTCTAAGGTTACAGTGATGATCCTTCATCACGTTATGTTCCATTATCGCTGGACGCTGATTTTGGACGCTGTCGCTCATAAAAAGTATAAACACTAGGGGTGGGAATCACCAGATGCCCACGATACGATACTAAAATGATACTTGAGTCACGATACGATAGTATTGCGATATTGTGATATACTAGTATTGCGATATATTGAATATTGCGATATTTCAATATTGTCACTCCTAACTCCTTTTCCTACCTTTTCCTTGACCTCACCGGAAGTAAAACATGCAGTGTTTTTTTGTTTTGTTTTGTTTTGTTTTTGCCCCACACGTAGGCTACATTATTAAGCTCCTCTGGACTCAATACGCCACTGCAGGCGCGGACTGCACCATCGGGCGCTTCGGGCAGATGCCCGGTGGCCTGGCCTGGGATGGCATGGCCTGCAATTTCTTTTTTTTTGCTTTTTTTTATCGATACTTGGCGTCCAAATATCGATACAATATCATCAGGCAACATATCGCGATACTATGGTGTATCGATTTCCCCCCCCACCCCAAATAAACACTAGGCGATGGGAGAACGCATCGCAGAGGCGCAGTTTCATTTCTTTCGCTTCATTTTCATTTTCTCTCAAGACATGGAGGTAGAAAAACAAGAGCGAGCAGTACGTTCTTGAGCCAGCGATGGGGTCAAAGTTGAACGCAAATGAAGTCTTTCTTGGCGATGATGAGCACAACCATCATCGCAAAGATGCCATATCGCCCGTCGCTGGAAGTATGAACATTATATCGTCGCCACCAACGACGGGAAATATGATCATGGTTGGTTGCAATCATAATAAATCTCTGTACTATAAGCTGTCCTTTAGGCTTAGAGCATATTTTAAATGATGCAAAATATGCAGCCGGCGTTATGTTGTAGTTGTGAACGACCTGGGATCACAAACACTTGATAGCTGCATGATATTTGCACTTCAATATTTATGTATATATTTGCAACCCTTTGTCCTACTTTCACTGTTGGCGTTGCTCCGGCGCTTGGCTATTTGCAGCTGGCTCTGTTTGACCTATCATAACCCAGAGCAGTGGGGCTCAGTGCACCATGGAGCGAGCCGATGTGTATCACAAGCGTTCGAAGGAAAATAACAGAGAAGGTTGCAGATTTACTGCCGTTTACTCGGTTGAAATTCGGTGAACTTAGCTTCGAATAAAACCTCACAAACAGGCCCGCGCCGCGAGTTTTGGCCAAGCTCAACAGCTCGTTGGGTTTTCTGGCTCTCTCGTGTAAAACCGTACAAGGCTTTGTGTCATATTTTGTCAAGCTAACATTTGAACATGCCTTGAAATAATTCAGATGTTTTGCAAAAGTGCGCCCCAGCACCAGAAGGTTCAGGTTGAGAAGCACTCAGCCGGAGGAAGCACTGTGCAAAATGAGGTGAGAGAGAGATAGACCCAAGGCACTGAAGTGAGCATACATGTATGTCTCTGTGAGGTCTTTAGATGAGTGAAGGTTCAGCGTGGGCCAGGCCCTGTTGCTGCTGCAACTTTCACAGACTCTATAATGAGTTGCCCGAAGGTCCATGTCAGGTCCAGAGGCTGCAGAGCTGCAACAAGCCCACTTTTCTAGCATCAGATAAGACGTGGTGCCCTGCAGGCGCCAGCTAATGTTCACTTGGATGGCCTGCTGGCCTGTTGTCAAACGGGGGGATCCCCCTTTTTTTCTCCTGGCTCAGCAGCGTGTTTATGATGTAGGGCAAATCTGGACATGATGCGATGAGTCATGCTTGTATATGATGTAGGGCAAATCTGGACATGATGCGATGAGTCATGCTTGTATATGATGTAGGGCAAATCTGGACATGATGCGATGAGTCATGCTTGTATATGATGTAGGGCAAATCTGGACATGATGCGATGAGTCATGCTTGTATATGATGTAGGGCAAATCTGGACATGATGCGATGAGTCATGCTTGTAGTTCTCACTGAGCTCAGCAAAAAAAAAAAGACGCTCTGTCTGTCTGGTGGCTTAAGGGCAAGGCAATTATGCAGTCTGCCTCCAAAGTGACGGCTTGTCCAACCTACCGATTAGCTTTCTATTTATGGCTGAACAACAAAGAAACATCTGCAGAAACCTGTTGTAAATAGCCGTCCATATGACTGTAGCATAGCATTTAGCTAACACTGCGTTAGCACTATGTGACGTCTCCATACAGCAGGTTGATTACATACATGGGGGGTATGGTCTTATTGCCCCTTACACTACTAGGTGGCCTCTGTTCCAGATGGAATACCATGCATGTATAAAGTGCTTATATAAAGTGTCATTTTTAGATGGCTTTTGAGGTTTTGGGACATGAGACTATTCAAGGAAACACAAATTTGAAACTTTTAATTTCATGCTTGTGATTACCCCCCCTCCCCCCTCTTCTCATATGTTGGTAATTAACTACAACCACTAGCTTGGCTGTGGAGTGTAAGATTGTCCTCTTTACCAGCCACTTGAGCAGATGGTTAAAGATAAGTTGGGAAGGAACTGGCTGGAAAACAAAAGAAATCTCTTTTTCCTTGATTTGATAGCCTGCAGTCGAGGGAGACAGGAAAGAGAGAGAAAGAGGGGGGGTGACATACATTGAAGATCGAAGAAGATTGAAGGTCAAATTCAAACCCGTGACGACTCGTAGTCGTACAGTAGGTACATGGCGCGCCCCTAAAATAAAAATAAAAAACTCACTGTGGTTCATCATGACAAGATGGACACGAAAATATGGCTGTGTGGCAGAGATGGGGACTTGGACTTGAGACTTGGACTTGAGTCGCACTTAAGTCGCACACACAGTGACTTGATACTTGACTTGAGACTCGTCTTCAAAGACTTGAGACTTGACTTGGACTTGAAGGTTTGGGACTTGTGAACAATCTTTTATTTTTCGTTATTTTATTTTTTATTTCTTTGGTGCGTTAACATGAAGGAAATGTCTACTAATGTCATCTCTAATCATTGCTGCTACTGTATTCTAATAGATGAGGAGTGAGGATAATACAGTACATGCTTTGAATTGCTTAGTTTGAGCTATGCAGTGTTCTAAGCAGACCGGATGACATGCATCAGATGATAGAACGCTCATCCATAGGGACTTGAGACTTGACTTGGACTTGCCCCTCAAAGACTTGAGACTTGACTTGGACTTGCCCCTCAAAGACTTGAGACTTGACTTGGACTTGCCCCTCAAAGACTTGAGACTTGACTTGGACTTGCCCCTCAAAGACTTGAGACTTGACTTGGACTTGTCCCTCAAAGACTTGAGACTTGACTTGGACTTGCAAAAAATGACTTGTGTGAGCATCTCTGCTGTGTGGTATCTTGTTTTGTTTTCCTCCTCTTCATTCAGTCGTTATCGGAACTCCTATTTGCAGTTGGCCGTCGTTTACGATCGCTCTCTCTTTAAGAAATAGGTCAGTGGAAAAGAGTTGGGGAAGCTGCTGTTGTTGTGCAGCTGTGTATTGGAAATCCGGGCGAGATGGGTCTTGTTCCGCTGGCGTCGGCAGCCTTGGCCCTAACGACAACCAGATGCTCATGAATCAGGCCATTGTGGCTGGCTCGGCCAGTGAAGCACTTGCGCTAGCTAGCCCCCCTTCCCCTCTCTCTCTCTCTCTCTCTCTCTCTCTCTCTCTCTCTCTCTCTCAACCCCCCCTTTTCACTCTCACTCCGTTTTCATCCCTGGCTCACCTAACCTTTCTCTCGCTCTTTTTTTTTTCCTTCATACTCTATCTCCCCCCCCAGATTCATGTTCAGGTCGGTCAACTTCAGAAGCAAGCCAAGTGGGCCCATGCTAGTGGCCACCTACTGGCCTGACCTGCCCCCCAAGATAGACGCCGCCTACGAGAACCCACTGGAGGAGAAGACGGTCTTCTTTGCAGGTACTAAGTTTTAAGTTAAGTTGTTTTTTTGTTTTTTTTATATATTTTTTTAAATGAAGTTATCCTTTATTTATCGCCATGGGGAAATTCCTCTTCTGCATTTGACCCATCCTCTACTAGGAACTTTCCTAGAACTAGGAGCAGTGGGCAGCCGCAGTGTAGCGCCCGGGGACCAACTCCAGTTCTTTTGCCAGTGTCTTGGTCAGGGGCACTGACAGGAGTATTAACCCTAACATACATGTCTTTTGATTGTGGGAGGAAACCGGAGCACCCGGAGAAAACCCGCACGAACACGGGGAGAACATGCAAACTCCACACAGAAAAGACCTGGGATGGACCGGGGCTCAAACCCGGGACCTTCTTGCTGTGAGGCAACAGCGCTAACCACTGAGCCACTGTGCCGTCCGTACGTCGCCGGAGGAAACGCGGGAAATCGAGCGTTCATCTGTGAAACAAAGGGGAGAAGGACTTGACTGATACTCTCCTCCTGAATAGCGGACACCGTATCGCGTGCAGAGCCTGGTTCATCTCAGCTCTTCAGGTCTCCTTCTAGGGCAATCAGAGAAACAGACACAGTTCCATGAGTCATGGATGGGGTGTCTTCACTCGTTCTCTGCTTTTCCCCTCGACGCTCATCCCCTTTTTCTTTTTTTGAAGAAGTGAAACATTAGGAGAGAGAGGAATGTTGGCCGCGCGAGCGCCGTCATAATGCGGTGTGCACTCCCGGACACTCGAGATATATTCAACCATAGTTATTAGTGGTTTATGATGCATACCTTACATTTGACTATCATGACGACCTTCCCGAATCCCGAGTCGATTTTACATAATATATTCTCCAGCTTCTCTAAGACATTGAAAGAAGAGCTCGTTCAGGACAGGTTTGGCTCTATGGAAAAGAGTTAACTGCTGTGTTTTTGTCAGTCCCCAGAGTGCTTATCTAACCAGTGACATCACCTTTATGACCATACATCTAAATTCTTATTATCCAGACAGCAGCTGATACTTAATATTTCCCTACAATATATTTGATATTACATTTGTAGGATAAAAATGCCCTGAACAAAAGCGGTAATACATTGATATGACAGCATTGTGCATCAGGATAATTACAGCCTTTGCATCAGTGTGGGAACGTATAACTTCACTATTAGACTGTTACTTGACCCATGCGTGGCCCCTGTTCTTCTGCTTACTTGTCTCTGACTCCTTCTCCTAGGCAACGAGATGTGGATCTACAAAGCAGATGCGCTGGAGAAAGGCTACCCCAAGAGGATCTCCAGCCTCGGGCTGCCCACGGACCTGCAGCACCTCGACGCCGCCTTCAACTTCAGGAAGAACAAGAAGACGTACCTGTTTGCCGGCGACAAGTTCTGGAGGTGAGGAACAAAGACCCTAGAGATCCACGTGCAAAGCCAAACTTTTAGGCTTAAGAGTTGACCGGTGATGTCATTGCCTGTTGTTGCACACTGCTGGGATACGCCTGGTTCCAATTAGAAGGTTTGGTAGGACTTCCACTGGACTGTAAACCACAGCAGCTCCCTCAGCTCTTACACAACGTGGGGGGATTCACCTCACTGATGACTGTGTGTAACATCATCATCATCTCCATCGAGGTGTGTGTGTGTGTGGGGGGGGGGGGGTAGTGAGAGCTGTGAAGCGCACATTAAGGCGCTATATATATATATATAACCCTCACCCTAACCCTAACCCTAACCCTAAGTTGTTTTATTTGCTTAAATATAAAGTTGTTTGATAACGGCCATTGAAACCTACTGAAACCTACTAGCAGGTTTATCAGCGATAGGAATGGGGCTGATGACGAACCTACTGAATCTATGGGTGACAACAGTCAGATCGGGTGGCTATAGAGACACTGCATGAAATAGGCCATGCCCATCACAGGGGAAAGCTCTCCATTCACTTCCAAACACCAGCGTAATTTCCCTTGAATTAAACATAGCTAAAAGCTGTTGTGTGGTGGGGCTGCGCAGACAACAAATGTAAAAAAAAATCGCCAATTAAAGTTTTTTTGTACTCCCGAGCAAAACAAGGAAGCCATTGAGAGAAAAATGTGGATCTAGCTGTCAAGGAAGTAAGTTGGAGTGTTCATCTTCCGTATATATGATCTTTGTGTGCAACACGTGACATAGGAGAACGCCAGGATTGGGGGAGGAGTTTTGGTTTCCGCTCGTTTTGGCCGTGTTTTCTGAATGATGACGTGCTCCACAGTGTCTCTATACAAATCCAATTTGTTCTGGTGTGTCTCTAGGTACAATGAAGATAAGAAGAAAATGGACCCTGGCTTCCCCAAGCTTATTGCAGACTCCTGGAATGGTATCCCAGATGGCATAGACTCTGCCTTCACTCTGAATGGCATTGGTAAATAAATATATATAGATTTACTTTTACCATTTGTGAATTGAATGCCCAATGTGGAACTGTTTGAGCATATTGATTATACAAACTGTATATATAGCCTTTGTATGACTTGCAGATGGAACATTTAGTTTTGGGCAGTGGCAAGTAACAGTACAAACATTGCAAGTATAAACTAACCTACTCTTGAAAACTACGTCTCCAGTCCCTGTGCTGGCTATACTGTAGTCTCAACGCCAGACCCATGAGAGTTCTTACGCTGATACACTACGTTACTGCATGCTGCAGAGCTCTCTCTGGGTCTGGGACGCTTCCGACCTCAGCCAGCTGAGGTCGGAAGTGAACCGTTCACTTGGCCAGTGATTGGCCAGTGGTGGATTCAGTCTTCACCAATCAGCAACGACTTTGCGATCAGTGACGGCACGGGAGGCGCAGCCTATTTTTCGAACCGCTCTCTCTCATTGGTGCTACGACCTGTCACTCATTCAATTTCACCCCCCCCCCCCTAGACCCGCCCTCAAACGACAGCAGCGGCTGTGAAGTGGCACAGACTCACTATGTAGTATGTAGTAGAGAGACTAGCTATACTGTAACAATGTATCCAGTCCCTGTGCTGGCTAATGGATAAAGAGGGACAAAAGTAGCAAAAGTCCCTCTGGGACTCCACCTTTGTTGAAGTTTGGATTCTTCTTCTTTGAGAAGAGTTAGAGCAGAGAGAAAGGGGAGCTGTGTGTGGAAATGGCCACAGGACTTCAATGAGCCTAGCGGGGTGCCGTCTGTGCCAGTTCACCATCTGCAGACTGGCATTCCTTGGAGTCAGATCCCAGGCTCAAAGCTCAGTCAGCTCCCTCATCATCATCACGCCCTGGCACTGTGCCTCCAACAAGAACACTCCTCATACCGATACCGGAACCCCTGCAAGCACTGCTGACGCCACAGAGCCAGGGATGGACTCTTTTTAGAGGAAGTGGTGAAGACACAGTGAAGATGAGGAAGTAAAAACCCATGAAAGGGGAGTCATTCTGAGGCTAGGGAGTGGTTTTTACCGATAGGAGAAGCTGGGAGGATAGCATTTGTTTTAAACTGATGATGTTTTTTGCGCATTTGCTCTGACCCCTCGTTATCATTTGCTCTGACCCCTCGTTATCGATACTGTTGCAATGAATAAATAACACAATAGGTTGTCTTTTTTTCTCACTGGCGCGCTCAGCGCTGAAACTAGAGCGCACGAAAGGTTATCCCGGTGAATTTTAAGGACACCTGCAAAAATAAATTCCTCCATGACGGACCGCCGTCATTGTCGGCCGTGTGTCACTCTGCGCTTCGAGGCGGTATGCAGATTTTTGGTCTCTGGCGAGCGACCGGGGATTTTTCCATGACTGCTCACCCCATTGCTCCTAACATACAGCACTGTGAGCATCATTCACATATTGCCCTCCACACACAGTGAACTCACAGACGTGTATAGAGCGAAGTCTGTTGCCCCCTCCACAGAGGTGCCTCTGTCTGCCTTCTCATTAGCATACTCAGCACCTGATTGGCTCTTTCAGCTGAGGAGGCAAATGAGGTCACATCCTCCTCATCTTGATTGAGACTGATCATGCTGCTGCAGGCCCATGGGGATGCTGGCTGTCATAAATGGATACCAAGTACTCTTAAAGTGATACCGATACCAATAGAGTAAAGATACAGTATTTCATTCCATACATTTTTTTGTAGCCATACTTTCGAAAATCTCGGCGGCATTTCGGCACACTGAATGTCAACTCCGTTACGATACACCGTGGCTCCACTTCACCACCGCAGACGCTTGCTGTGATTGGCTGCAAGCAAAAACCATATAAATATTGTTTTTTCTTCTAGATCTGTGTACAAAAAGGATCGAATGCATGTATCGTTTGACTGGAGAAGTTTCATACTACTTGTTACTGGGTTATTTCGGTTGATACCTTTAGTTACCGATACAGGCCTATATCATAATGCTTTTATACAAACTTGATTGTTGTTGTTGTTTTTACCGTTTGTATATGGTAATTTTTCTGCCTTCTTTGACATTGCGCTTTGGAAGATATCAAGGATTTTTTACTTTTTTTTTTTAATGCCGAGTATATTTTTCTTTGTCCTTCACAGATTACAGCTACTTCTTCAAAGGCGGACACTATTTCAAATTGGATGACAATAGCCTGAAGATTGTCAAGTTGGGTGAAATCACAAAGGACTGGCTCGGTTGTTAAACATTGCCGAGATGTTTAGCCCATTGGCTCTTCCTGTGATGACCTTTGGCCTCATGAGGACTGCGCCACGGCATCGCACACCACCCGGAGGTCACCACAGTGCGCACACCGTTGTCCGGCCTTAGCCCGGCATCTCTGCACGCTCTGATGAGAGACATGTCCCCAATCCAGCCTGTATAACCACCCCCCAGCTTGGTAGAAAGGCACCTCGGGACTTTCTACACAGGCTGAACATAGGCAACTGGATATTTGTTATATTACTGTGTGATATTGACATTTTTATTTGTTATGCTGTTGCAGATTTTGTTACGATTATGTACCCCCGGTTTTTTGTTTGTTCGTTTTTTGTTTGTTTGAAACTCAAGACATCAGGTATGTCCACACTGCGTTGAACCAAGCAGTGCTTATCGTGTGCTGTGAGATATCGCCGTTTTATGCAAATTTGATTCTCAAAAGGCTGTTTTACACCATATGAGGAATTCGTGTTGGCTTCTTACAACTACTTCTATGTCCACAGTGTACAAAGTGCAGTTTTATGAGATGTATCGTTTTAATTAATACGTGATTGTCTTCGTTGTGAAATACATTTGAAAAAATGAATTTGCACAACGTACCTTGACCGAAAATGGTGCTTTAGAGATTGCTTTTTGCATATTAGTCCAATATATATTTTATATTCTGTGTAACGATGTCTGATGATGGGACGACTTATTATGCTCTGGATGTCAGAAAGTCGTATTCAAAGGCACACATTATTCTTCATTTGGTTAGCACTTTGTATAGGACTATACAAGGGGACTGCACAGTATGGAGACCATGGATGTATTGATGGAGACCAAATTATTGTCATGGCAACTCCATTTTGTATTTTCCCTCACTAATGGTACAGAAAGATTAAAGGCACGGGTTGCCTATTATAGAGGCTGTATGTTTGCTGCATGATGGAATCATGACAAGAGTACCGCAATAGTATTGTTTTAATAATCTTTTTATATTCTTTTCACTTTCTTGTGATTTAACTCTACAGTCATTATTTGATTGGGTTTTGTTTTTTGTTTTTGTTTTTTTAATGCTTGTGCACTTTGTCATTCTGTCAATAAAGAGTCAATATAATGTGGTTCAGTGATAAACAGATGAGGCACTTAATCCGCTTGTATACAGTTTCCAAGCAGGTTAATGACACAGTCATGGGGCCTTGATTCCCAGCCTAACGAACATGTGTGAATTCAGGAACGACCAGATACTGGATACTTATTGAGCAGATGATGGCTTTTTCCCTTGTATGTCAGAAAATGGCCAGATGAAGATTTTTGATGAAATGGCACCATCTTGTGGATATATGTGGCTATGCGCAAATCACGTCATCACGTCACGCTCTGACCCTGAATTCGTGGGCCCAGTGTTGTTATCGCCACATTCATCAGATTTAAAAAAAATCGTAAGGTTTCCACAGCACATTTATGATTTTGTCTCGTTTTTATATGTTTATTTTTTCGATGAGGGGGGGGGGTTTAAATCGTAGCAAAGGGTGCGTGCAAATTCGACCACCACTAAGTCCTAGGACGAACCCCGACCCCTGCAACCACACACGGGAGGAGAGGAGGGGCTTGAAGTAGTAACCGGAGAGAGCGTCGAGCGAGGCTTCTCCTTCTTGTCTCGGCGCGACTCTCCTCTGTGGTCGGGCTGGCTGATATGGAGGGAGATTGAGGAGGACTCACATGGAGGAAGTAGGATGATAACACAATAATAAACCTCGATCTGACAGAACAGCTGCCTGTGTGTGTCCCCGCGGGCCGTGTCCTGACTGAGCTGCCATGCCGCCGCACAGAGTCTTCTCCCTGCCGAGGCAGCAGTCTCTGCTGCTGCCCGCGGTCATCAACCCCTTCGTCCAAGACACCACGTTCTCCAGGGCTGACATCGTGAAAGTGAGTGTGACCGTATTTTCCAGCGACCACCGTCGCTGTCGTTGCACAGCCAGGCATGTTGTTGTCTCTGGTGATGTGATTATTATACAGGTAGGTTACCGTGCAGCCACAGGGCCTATAAATTGTGATCCCGATCCGATCTGATCCCATGAAGCAATAACGCCAATCCGCTCGCAACGCCTGCGCTTATTATAGTGTAATGTGCAGCACTATGGTGCAACAGAGACAATGGGACCCGTTGTTGCGCTTTAGAAAGCTCTCCGTATTTCTACACTCTTGTGCATATTTCTAGTCTGTGGTATGTTGCTGTCAGTCACACACTGGGATACTCTGTTTGTAGCCTGTCCCGTTGTAGTAGCTACTCAGTGTGTGTGTGTGTGTGTGTGTGTGTGTGTGTGTGTGTGTGTGTGTGTGTGTGTGTGTGTGTGTGTGTGTGTGTGTGTGTGTGTGCGGTGCGCCCCGCCCCTCTCCAGTGTGTCCTCCTGGGGATCTTCCTGGTCCCTATCCGTGCCATCCTCATCTCTCTGGTCCTGATGGTGACATGGCCGGTGGCCGTCATAACAACCTTCATGCACCCCCTGAAAGGAGAGCCAATGACTGGCTGGAGACGGTAACTAGGATGCAAAACACCATCCCACTGCACCACCACCACAGCCTCTCAGATGCCCTCATATACATGTAGGCTCCACTTCACAGCCCAGCCTCAAAGACACCTGACTTTGGAAGTCAGAAACACACTATACCTGACAAGTACAATAAATGCACCAGCTGGATCCTATCTCGGTGACAAACTATGTTTCTATGCGTGGACATTGGACAGTTCCATTCTTAACCCCGTTTTGAGTTGATATTTGTATACACTATTTTTAAAAGGATGGCTTTACTGGTAATCACCCCACTTTGTATCATATATAATCTCGGTAATATAAGCACATGGGCAGTGTTTTACCTTCTCTCTCTGTTTACCTCACGGAGAAAGATGCTCAATGCTGCTGCCTGCAGAAACTCCGCCCCCACCAGCTGCAAGTCATTACGGCTTGTTAAGGCTCTCAATGGATTCTCTGCGGATGTGTGCATACTTAAAAAATAAAAATAAACAATAACAGCCGCCCTCGGAGCAGATTCCACGTCTCCAGCAGAATTTCCACAGCTCCGTTTTGACGCGTTGTGACGTATAATGCGTCAGAACGGAGCGCTTTGCCAGAAGAGGAACTGGGAGATCTCCGTGAGGAAAACACAGAGAGAGAAGGTAAACACTGCACATGTGCTTTTTATATTACCCAGATTATTAATGATACAAAGTGGGTTGATTACCGGTAAAGCCGTCCTTTAACGGTCACTGTTGTGGGATTTTCACACACAGCAGTCTAGAGTGGAAGTGTGCCATATCGTATCATTATCGATAAATCGTCACAGTTTCATATCGTCAAAAAATCATATTGTGATAATGGCAATATTCCAACTTGTTGATGTAATGACATCACATCATTATGCTGCGGCAACGCACAGCAACAAGAAGAACTGAAAGCGGTGGTTTGGTTACAAAAGAGCATGTACCACAAACCACGGTCATATTTGAAGGCAAACGTACATTTATGCTGACATAGTACTATTACAACACTTATTTTGTTGCAATTGTATGTTCTTAGAAGGGTAACTCTGCACCTCTCTTTCCTGGGACAGGTGCATAGGACAAGGATTCATTTCTTGAAATTAATAATAAAATAGTTTTCAGTGTTTTGTCATAATCGTCAAGGATGTCGTTATCGCAGAAATACCCTGAACTATCGTGGGGTACCGCCCGGCACGTGTCTTGACCACGCGCTACGCACGTGGTAAAAAAAACACCCAGTGAGGGCAGTTCTGCGGACGCAAACGCCTTGTTTGACGAGAGAGGTCGGAGGAGAATGTCCAGACTGGTTGGAGCTGACAAAGTCTTCAGTCAGTCAGATTAACCGCTTTACAACTGTGGAGAGCAGAAAAGCATCTAAGAATGCAACAAGTCCAACCTGGAGGCGGGTGGCACTTTGCTAGCTGGTTGACACTGAGATGAAGGCTGAGCCTACCCAGTATCAGTATGATGTTCCTAAGAAGGTTCTTGGTGAGCGTATATTCTAATATTCTAGGTATGTTGGATTGGAGCATTGGTTGCAGCTGTAGAAGGAAGTGTAGAGAGTTACCCACTAGTGCGTCGACCCCGTGCAGCGTGAGATGATTTGACTGAAGCCACATGCAGAAGAAGAAGCGGTCTCTTTGATAAGTTCACGCACTGAAGAAGAAAAACGTTCCTGATGTGACCTGCAGGGGGAGAGAGCGAGAGAACGTGCCTCTGCTTTGCACTTCTGCTGAACCAAACGTTCTCCAGATCGTATCTGCAACACAGCCGCCACAACCACCACAAGCCTTATCTCCGTTTTGGGCTGTTCTTCTCGGAAAAGGAAATACTCAGCGGCTTGATGAGACGTATCACTGAGATCAGCAAGGAGATATTTATGTTGTTTACAACTAAGTGTTTATGCCAGCATCTAAACAGATTGAAATGCGTCATTTATTCAGAATATGTTCAGATATGTAAACATGTTTTATGAAGGTATTTAAACATGCATAACTCAAAAGTCAGTTGAAAGATTAAAGTGTTATTGGCTCTTTTTAAACGGTCGAATCATCCAGACAGTAGTTACTGCCCCCCACATGTATCTATTCTCCAGCTCTTAGGGAAATTCTTGTGAAGTTAGATCACAGCTTTTTCGTCATACAAGACAAAGAGAAAACTAGGTGCAGGTACCAGGAACAGGAGAGAAGGCGTATCCTCCTGTGGTGTCAGGGTCTTGCAAGCTCACTCAGTTGTTGCTCTACTACTGGTAACTAGGGCTGTGCCGATTCACTTATCTCCCGATTCGATACTATCACGATACTTGGGTGCCGATTCGATATATATTGCGATTCTTAAGTATTGCGATTCTACGCTTATTGCGATTCGATATTACGATTTATTGCGATTTTTGTTTCTTTTTTTCTTTTCTTTTTTCAGTTTGTTTGCATTTTTACACTAGATTAGAACATGGGAAAAGTTGAATCATACACTAGAGACTGTATATTATATCATGAGTAGGGCTGGGCGATATAGTTAAAAACAGGGGCGGACTGGGATCATAATTCAGGCCGGGCATTAGATACCAAGCAGGCCAGGCCGATATGGGCCGACGCGCGTGAAATTTGGGCCGTTTGAAGCCCAATTTGGGCCGTTTGAAGCTCAATGTGGGTAGTTTGAAGCCCAATTTGGGCCGTTTGAAGCTCAATTTGGGTCGTTTGAAGCCCAATTTGGGCCGTTTGAAGCCTAATTTGGGCCAAGTCCAATTTTACAATGAGATGCACCCACTTTAACCCTGAAGTGTAATTATTACTTCAGACTAACTAATCAAGTAATAAAACCACTAGTAAACCAGTAGGCGGCGCCTGGCCTGCTGTTCAGTGAGTGGCCTGACTGCGGGCACCAAAAAAAAAACCCCCCTTTTTTTTTTTTTTTTGCTTTTGCGATTATCGATTCTTGAATAAAAGATCGATTAAAAAAATCGTGACATTAAAAATTGCGATACTTAGGTGAATCGATTTTTTCTCCCACCCCTACTGGTAACAGGTTAGCAGTTAAGGTCATACATGAGGAAACTGTATGCTGGTTCCTCTGGATTTCAAAGGTTTAGGACAGGGGTGTCCAAACTTGTTTGAATGGGGGCCAGATTTCATCAAGTGAAAATACCGGGGGGCCGGCTGCTTCTCGCATCATATATAGGTTATAAGAACAAAAAAAACATACAATACAATTGTGTTTGTCGTCTGAAAACATTAGTTCCGCCTGTGTTGTTCCTACTTGGTGTTTGTCTACAAACTGTATGATAGTGCTGTCGTCGTTAGGTGAAGGGAAAAAACGCAAAGTGAACTTGCTTGATTAACCAATACTGTGTGGAGGGCCAAAAAAGAGTATATTTTGAGAGACAAGCCGCGGGCCATTTAACATCGGTCCGGGGGGCCGCATTTGGCCCCCGGGCCAGACTTTGGACATGCCTGGTTTAGGTTCACAGAAAGAGCAGGAGTACGATCCCAATACTGAACAGTAAAAATACATCATTTCATCTTGTTTATTCACTGACACTGACTACTCAGTCATGTCATAGGTTTGTATACTCTGGACAAATGGTTTGTTTGAGTAAGCTTGTCATAAAGTCTCAATCTTTAACACTCCTCTCCTCTCTGACCTTTCTCTCTGTACTTTATGAGGAAGTCACTGCTGTGTGTGTAGGAGTGGACATTCCTTCCGAGCCTGAGCCATGCTCTGCACTTTGAGCTACACAGAGTCATCGTCAATTTTTTTGTTTGCAAACAACGATTACGTATTTTCGTGGGCGGAGCCGAACTGGTTGCAGAAAGTGACGCGTTCTCACTGTGGGGATGGTCTGGGATCCAAATAAATGGCCGCAGTATTCCCAGTCATAAACCCAAGTGGGAAAGCTCAGTGTCTAGACGGCACAAGACTTTTTTTTTCCTTATTCCGGGAATCTCTACAGCTTGTTTCCTACTTGCAGAGAGAATTGAAGGCAAGAGTTGATATGTGTTTGACAAAAGGTTTGGTTTGGTTGGTTTGAAAAAAGCCTCAATGGCCAATGGGACAACAGCATAGAACCATGACAGCCAATCAGGGGTGTCTCTTTCAGGCCAAAATGGCGGATTTGCTGTGCGCCGATCTTGCAATTGAACAACCTATTAACTTCTTTTATCAATTAAGTTTTTGCAACCACTGACTCGAAATTGGTCTAAAGCACCTTACTTCACCTGTCCCCAGGTTCATGTGTCGGCGGGTGATGGCTGCCCTGGGGCGGGCATATTACTTCTCCATGGGCTTCAGAGTGGTGGTCAAGGGCCAGCAGGTGGGCAGCGGCGAGGCCCCCATCCTGGCCGTGGCCCCCCACTCCACCTTCTTCGACGGGATCGTGTGCATCGTCGCGGGCCTGCCCTCCACCGTCTCCCGCCTCGAGAACCTGGCTACGCCCATCTTCGGCAGTGAGCGACTTCTCGTTTTTGATCTCGCCCCTACTATTTCAGCCCCATCTCGATTCTTATTCAATATTATGGTTTATCTTATGTTACGTGAAATCATGTTAGTTCGTGTTGCTCCGTGCTTATAGGATATGATTCAATTCTTAATTCCAGTCATTAATTAACACTCTCAATCAGACATAATCACCCTTCACAAATTCAGCAGAATCGGTTTTGTGCAGGGAAACGTCTTCCGTGTTGTTTGCTTGTACTGTAATAGCTTTGAGAACTGGCTACAGGATCCCAGATGAGTATCGGTAACAGGTGAGAGATAAGACTTCATCTGTCTCGTTATCGCCAGTGACACCTCAGAACTTGACATCATTCAATTAAGTAATTAACTCATTGAGTGCCAAGGACGGACATGTTCGTCATTTCAAATAGTAACGTAGAGTGCCAAGGACGGACATGTTCGTCAATTGCGTTTTTTGACGGTGGGGCGTCGATCAAAGCCTTCTGCCTCTGATGTACAAATATTATAGCTATTGGATGTGTCTAACCTATTTTACAGAACCCTTAGGTGGCGACAGTGCTCTCCACATAACAGAAAGGCAAGGAAAAAACAAAGAAGAAGTCGTTATGGAAACGGAAATCGCATCGCATCCGTATGCATCGATATGCTGAAGCACGTTACTGCAGCTGTGCCTGCAGCAGCCAATCTGCTCCCACAATTGAGCCGGACAGCACATCCGCACATCCACACCGTGGAGTTGTTATTATTCTCGACTGGAAGCATCGTTGCCGGTGACAAACACACGCGGAACGCTGTAAAAAAGCAGGATGTCGATGTCCCTTCACTGTGCGCACAGCAAACTCAGCAGAGAGCCACCACAGACAGGAGGAGGAGTGTGCAGTTGAGGCGAGGCGGGGCGGGGCGGGGGGGGGGGGGGGGGGGGGGCACGCAGAGCAGCGCGCAACACCCAGACAGACCCAGGCAGCAGGACAGGATTGACAAACGCAAGCCAGAATATCCGATGCCCACCAGCAGCAAATCAAGACCAGCAAGAAGCTGCAACCAGCAGCGCACGCAGGGGCCAGCGCTGCTGGTTGTAGCTAAAAATATTATTCTGCCAAACAGAATTCCCTGGCCTTCACTGTTTTATTGAAGGAAATTATTTTTGAGGTGTGACTACATTAGAAAAGATTAGCTTCAGAGTCAGTGATGTGCTTGAAATGTTTAATTTCACAAAAGGCCAATTATCTCAGCTTCTAGAAAACAATTGATGTTTTTGGATGAATCAAGCTATCTTCTCCGGCTCATAACTAAAGAACGGAAAATGGGATCAATAAACTTTTTTTTGCAGATGATAGAATAGAGTCTCATCGTTCTTTGTGCGTGTTCAGTGTTTACATAGTAATATCACACAATATTCTGTGGGCCTCGAGAAATCACTGAAAACGCTCTGAAACTCTGGCACTGGGAGCATCCGTTCTCCAAAAGTGGCTGGCACTCAATGAGTTAAATAGTACAAAACAAGCCACCATGTAAGAGACCTTCGACTGAAGACACCCTGTCCAATGTAGTAGTAGTCTCGCTGGCCAGCCTCCTCTCCCTTCCATCCGAGGAGTCTGGTGCCGCAGGTCTCCATAACTGGGATAAACCCTCCCCTGCTCTACTCTGCTCTCCCATTCGAGCGACTGTTTCGGTGGCAGCCGGATGTCCGCTCCCGGCTTATTACAAGCTCCGTCATTGGCTCCGACCGTGTCAATCAGAGCGGCTTCCGCTCCCTCCTCCCTGTGTGTCGCTGTAAACAGTGGCCTGCCGCCTCAGTGAAAACAACAACGCTAACTAGCTAGCAAGCTAACGGCAGAAACCTACACGCTAGCTCGTTGCTACATGCTGAAAACGGCAAATTGGATTGCTGGAAACTAAGCGCCGCCCATCGCAATCCCACTATGGAGACCTGCGGCGCCAGACGCCTCGGACGGAAGGGAGAGGAGGCTGGCCAGCAAGACTAATGTATTAGCAACAAAGCCATGAAATCATCTGTGAAGCAAACAAAAAACACAACTGACAATTATGTTCCTCTTGTCTATGTGTGTGTGTGTGCGTGTGCGTGTGTGTCTGTGTGTGTGTGTGTGTGTGTGCGTGTGTGTGTGTGTGTGTGTGTGTGTGTGTGTGTGTGTGTGTGTGTGTGTGTGTGTGTGTGTGTGTGTGTGTGTCCCTCTCCATGCAGGGTTTGTGCGTTGTCTCCAGCCAGTCCTGGTGTCCAGACAGGACCCCGACTCGAGGAAGAACACCATCCGAGAGATCGAGAGTAGAGCCAAGTCGGGAGGCCGCTGGCCACAGGTGTTACCACGACACACACACATACGCACACACACACACACACACACACACATACACACACATACGCATACACACACACACACACACACACATACACATACACGCCCACAGAACATTGTGTCTTGTAGATCAGCAGTGTTTCCGTTTTTGGACATTTATTTTTAAAATGTGCCCAATATCAGCGTATTATTGTAGAACAAAAACTTTGACCTCGTTAGTTTTGGCTAAGAAAGCATCGGAAAACCGAACTCAGGATGTTTCTTTGGCTTTCCAACTTCCTCTGTCAGTTTCAGAGGACCTCTGTTCTATAATCACACTTCCTTATTTTGAATTGCTAGAGGACTAGGCAAAGTATATGTACAAAAAGCTTCTCAAATATAAGCAGCGTTACTTCAATAAAGTCATCTTCAAGAACAAATAAACGTAGCTATCGAGACACACACTGGAGTGAGAGGAACAGAACTGCTAGCCCCAAAACTATTCCAGTGCGAGTTCCTTTGCCACAATAATGATAAAAGAATAACATTGTCTACTTTTGTTACATTATTTGATCACAAATGATTGTAACAGTTAAAACTACATTCTAGTTTTTGATCTTCTGTCTTGCAATTGCCAAATATGAAAAAAAAAAACTTCTATCTTTGCATGAGGCTACAATCATTATTATGTATATTTTATATGCTTTGTTCTCCAGGTTCTGATTTTCCCAGAAGGCACATGTACAAATCGCTCATGTCTTATCACTTTCAAACAAGGTAAGGTATGCAAAGAATAGCTTTTGACCTCTGACCTCTACCAAGGAGGTTATGTTATCATCAGTACTTTTTGTTTGTCTGTTTGTCAGCAGGATTACAGAAAAACTACTGTCCCGATTTTCTTGAAACTTTGTGGACGGGTGTAGCCCGGGCCAAAGAAGAACCTGTTAAACTTTGGAGCAGATCCGGATCTGACTCACAAATAATTGGCCTTGGTGGTCTTCAGTCTCCGAGTGCCCTTCTAGTTTTCTATATTAAAAAAGACACGCTCTCTAAAGCAGTGGTTCTCAACTGGTCTACTAGCCTCCTGACCCACATGTTTCCTTAGTCATCAAGTCCGTTGTCAAGTGGGCCAGACAATAAATAAATGACAAAGCCTCAAAATGTTCCCGTTTATCTTAGTGTAAAGAATGACAGGTACAACCCTACAACACGTAGGGTTATCTCAGATACCTTCAAGCACATTATCTGCTGTCTGTACTGTGCATTACAATCAGGGGTGTAGTCGAGGGTAAACACAAGTAAACAGTTTACCCACCCCTTTGAAATGAGGCAGATCATTTACTCACCTATTTTCAGATCAACTGTATCAATCAATGAGGGCAAACAAGGTGGGTAAACTACTCACCTTGGATAGTTTACCCACCTCTGTATTTATCACTACACTCCTGATTACAATTGATGGCAACTGTGCAATTCTCTATAGTCAAGCAAAGGTAATGAAAATACCTGACCATTTAGTGATTAATACAGATAACATGAATAGGCAACTTAATATGTAACTTGCTCCTGAAACCTGGTACCTCTTAAGCCCATGGCACACCAAACGAACATTCTCAAACAAACACAAACAAACACGAACAAACACGAACAAAGACAAATGTTCGTTTGGTGTGCCATAGCTGTCTGTCCTTGTCTGTTCGTGTTCGGCGATGTTCTGTCATGTTTGCCAGGATTCGACTTGTTCAATCCGGCGTTGTTCGCTGTTCGCTGTTGTCTGGTAACTTCCCATGTTTTCAGTCGCGTATCCATGGAAACGGAGCTCACGCATGCGCGCCTAATGCATGCGGTTGTCTGGTCAGTTTGGTCAGAGGCAGAGCCTCCTCTAAATTAACGTTACACGCGACGCAGCAAACATACGTTTCTCTGCCAACCATGTGCCATCACCAGTGGCATCAACAACACTAGCGGGAGACTTCTCCCATGCACTCCCGCAAATAAGTAATGTTAATATGCGCAGCAAGGTTACATGAGGGAGAGAGAGAACATCCATGACGGCTAACAGCGAGCTATGCTAATAACTAGCTAGCCGTTCAGAAACACATGTAAACAGCCGTGTGATCACTGAGAACGTCAGTAAAATAAGGAGAGAGCTGCAGGTGCTTATGCAGAACTAGTGCACGATTAAGTGCACAGTGGGTAATGACCCGCTGTGATGAAGAATATAGCGAGATTAACCAGGTTGATAGCAGAGAAAACACTGTTGCAGCTGCCACCAGCAGGACCTCCAGGCTTCAACTAGCGTTAGCCTGTCACATGACGCCTTCATGGTCCCTCGATAAAGTCTGCAGAAAGATGTAGTTACCTCACCTCTCTCTCAAGAAGCGTCACGTGAGTGTGGCGTTTGAAGGCCATCTGTCGCTACAAAAGAAATAAACTGGGTGTATCATTGTATTACTCGACAGATGTATAACTAACTTTGTCAGTCTGAGCCATCTTCTATGTGCTGTAACACAGTGCAGTTTCTATTTTTCTGGTGTTTCTTTTTTACATGTTTGGGACTGTTGTGCTGAATATGTTTGGTCGGTGTGCCATGCTTTCAAACAATCTCCAACATCTGCCAACATTCACAGACAATTGTCTGTTGGTGTTTGTTTGAGAATGTTTGATTGGTGTGCCATGGCCTTTAGCCTTCACAAGTGCATCACATTGGATTGAAGGACTTCTCAGTGCAGTTTTCACACTTTGCAGAGTCATCCTTTGGGGCCGGATTGGACCCTTTGGGGGGCCGGATCTGGCCCCCGGCCGCATGTTTGACACCCCTGCCTTACGTCTTCTAGTTTCATATGGTACCAGCATCTTCACTCTGGCTATAAAAATGAGCCCGCTACAGCCTCTCATGTTGGCCGCGGACGCTCGATGAGTAGAAGAACTTTTTTTCCTCATGCACACGTCCGTGACCCACTCAAAACGTCCCCGCGACCCACTTTTGGCTCCCGACCCACCAGTTGAGAAACACTGCTCTAAAGAAAAGGAAAAAAAGACAAGAAAAGAGGAAGACCAACAGCCGGAAGCTTTTTACTTGCAACAGTAAAGCTGACAGTCTATGCAGCACATCAAATAAATACTACTACTACTACTGTAGTACAATTATCAGATCAGGTCAATTGATAATAGCGTCAGTTATGTTGTCTGTTACAAAAGTCTCGAAATTCGAGTCCAGAGGGCTTGTTTCTGAATGTGGTTACCAAAGAAGTAACCGCTCCAGAATTTGCCTATACAGTACTTAGCATTTGCTTATAGCAACATAATGCAAATCCACAAAGCAGATAGCTGTTAGCTATCGTTTGTTAGCACCTGTGATGCACACTAACGGGCTTCTGAAGAGGTGGGGGAGTGGATCCATGACACAGCGATGGGCTTTTATCTGCTTTAGTTGAAGTTTAGTCAGACAACTTCTACAGTTGAACTCGTATTCTTTTCTAATGAGAGATGACTGTATCTCTGATGTGTTTCTTCTTGCGTCTGTATGTTCATGATCAGGTCTCTGGTTACAATTTCATAACGGTGGAAAGCAGACGTGATATCATAGTTATGATATTCTGTGACACTTTAATCGTTGCTTTCTCATTATTACTGACAACAACTATAAAGAGATAGGTAGAGATATAGAGAATAAGATAAATAGATGCTCCAGACATGCTTAGTATGGCGTTAGATTAGGACAACAGCAAAGACCTTTAACAGTCGTGATTTGATCAATGTTATCGATGTTTTCTTTGAGCTCAGTGTATTCTGCTATGTGTCCTGTTGTCAACTAAGTATCCCAAAAATATTAACTAACTCTCTCTGCGTCTGTCTCTCTCTCTCTCTCTCTCTCTCTCTCTCTCTCTCTCTCTCTCTCTCTCTCTCTCTCTCTCTCTCTCCCTCTCCCTCTCTCTCTCTGCGTCTGTCTCTCTCTCTCTCTCTCTCTCTCTCTCTCTCTCTCTCTCTGCATCTGTCTCTCTCTCTCTCTCTCTCTCTCTCTCTCTCTCTCTCTCCCTCTCTCTCTCTCTCTCTGCATCTGTCTTTCTCCTTCTCTCTCTCTCCTCACCCACACCCCTAGGTGCCTTTATCCCAGGCGTCCCTGTGCAGCCTATACTAATGAGATATCCCAACAGACTGGTGGGTGATGTAACACATTGTAAAATGTAAAACAGCAGTTGTTAGTTTTGCCTCACATCTTAACAGCTATATATTCACTATCTGTGCCTGGTCTGTACTGGACATACAGCCATATAGGTCACTATCTGTGCCTGGTCTGTACTGGACATACAGCTATATATTCACTATTTGTGCCTGGTCTGTACTGGACATACAGCTAATGTATATATTCACTATCTGTGCCTGGTCTGTACTGGACATACAGCTATATATTCACTATTTGTGCCTGGTCTGTACTGGACATACAGCTAATGTATATATTCACTATCTGTGCCTGGTCTGTACTGGACATACAGCTATATATTCACTATCTGTGCCTGGTCTGTACTGGACATACAGCTATATATTCACTATCTGTGCCTGGTCTGTACTGGACATACAGCCATATAGGTCACTATCTGTGCCTGGTCTGTACTGGACATACAGCCATATAGTCCACTATCTGTGCCTGGTCTGTACTGGACATACAGCCATATAGTCCACTATCTGTGCCTGGTCTGTACTGGACATACAGCCATATAGTCCACTATCTGTGCCTGGTCTGTACTGGACATACAGCCATATAGTCCACTATCTGTGCCTGGTCTGTACTGGACATACAGCCATATAGTCCACTATCTGTGCCTGGTCTGTACTGGACATACAGCCATATAGTCCACTATCTGTGCCTGGTCTGTACTGGACATACAGCCATATAGGTCACTATCTGTGCCTGGTCTGTACTGGACATACAGCCATATAGGTCACTATCTGTGCCTGGTCTGTACTGGACATACAGCCATATAGTCCACTATCTGTGCCTGGTCTGTACTGGACATACAGCCATATAGTCCACTATCTGTGCCTGGTCTGTACTGGACATACAGCTATATATTAACTATCTGTGCCTGGTCTGTACTGGACATACAGCTATATATTCACTATCTGTGCCTGGTCTGTACTGGACATACAGCTATATATTCACTATCTGTGCCTGGTCTGTACTGGACATACAGCCATATATTAACTATCTGTGCCTGGTCTGTACTGGACATACAGCTATATATTCACTATCTGTGCCTGGTCTGTACTGGACATACAGCCATATAGTGCACTATCTGTGCCTGGTCTGTACTGGACATACAGCTATATATTCACTATCTGTACCTGGTCTGTACTGGACATACAGCTATATATTCACTATCTGTGCTTGGTCTGTACTGGACATACAGCTATATATTCACTATCTGTACCTGGTCTGTACTGGACATACAGCTATATATTCACTATCTGTGCTTGGTCTGTACTGGACATACAGCTATATATTCACTATCTGTGCCTGGTCTGTACTGGACATACAGCTATATATTCACTATCTGTGCCTGGTCTGTACTGGACATACAGCTATATATTCACTATCTGTGCCTGGTCTGTACTGGACATACAGCCATATAGGTCACTATCTGTGCCTGGTCTCTACTGGACATACAGCTATATATTCACTATCTGTGCCTGGTCTGTACTGGACATACAGCTATATATTCACTATCTGTGCCTGGTCTGTACTGGACATACAGCCATATAGGTCACTATCTGTGCCTGGTCTCTACTGGACATACAGCTATATATTCACTATTTGTGCCTGGTCTGTACTGGACATACAGTGGAGGCAGAGCTGAGTGTGAAACATCACAGTGGAGTACATACTAATGAACATTCCCATCAAGACAAACAAGGTTTTGTTCTCATCCTTTCATGATTTCTGACATTTCACTTCTTACAGATGTAGCTGTCTGCACTGTCGGCACACTCAAATCATAAGCCATGACTTTTGAATGCAAGCAGCCATAAACACAGACTGGTAGCAAGTAACACCAGGGACTTGACGGTACCTCATTAGTTTTGTGTGTGTGTGCGCGCGCGCATGTGGAGAATACAAATTATCATTGTGATTTTTTTTTCTCCAGGATACAGTCACTTGGACTTGGCAAGGTTTCAGCTCGTAAGTATGCACATTAGTCTCATGATTATTGCCTTGATGTTGGTCTGCACGGTTAACAGCTACCTCTGCTTTTGATGCGTTCACCAACTTCTACGCTTTCGACCAGGATCTATCTGTTGAGAAGCTTCTGCTTTGGGGAAGTGTGGTAACTGGTGCGACTTTTTCTAAACCGGTTCCTTTTTTAACCGCTTCTATAACTGACTATGTGTGCTAGAGCACAAGATGTGTGTGGGCAAGATGTGTGGACGAGATTTAGCCTAGGCCCCGCCCCCAGCTCCCCGCTCTGCGCAGACAGAGACACAGGCCCCGCCCCCAGCTCCCCGGTCTGCACAGACAGAGACACAGGCCCCGCCCCCAGCTCCCCGGTCTGCGCAGACAGAGACACAGGCCCCGCCCCCAGCTCCCCGGTCTGCACAGACATAGACACAGGCGTAGAGCGAGCGCGAGAGTGTCTCGTCTCGAGGTCGATAGCAGTTCAAAGCCGGTAAAACACGGGTAGTGCCCGGGGTAGCAGGAGGGGGAATTGGCCTAGTACAATTGGGGAGGTAAATGGGGGGGGCGGGGGTAGGGACGCACGCGCATGCACGCACAGTTTAAGAAACGTCTGGAAATGAACGGAGAATTCATTCATTTCCTCACTGCCGAGACTTTGGCACGCTGTGGAGAAAGCGAATCGAAGCACGCACACACACAGTGTCGGGGGGAAAGGGGTGGAGGAGAAGGGTGCGACCTGCAAACCTGCACCACTTACTTCAACACCTGGGTGTGATTTTTCAACAAGCAACTTAACAGACGCTACAGCATTGTAGGAAGAGTTGGAACTTTTGAGGCCATCATCAGTATTTTAAGACAATCGCCTCTTTAAAGAACAACTTTTGATCCTATTGAATTGAAACAGTACAGTATATCTGTATTATATACTTTGTCTGCCCTTTGGTCTGGACTGAGGTTTTTTCTTTTGTGCTTTAATACAATGATACATTGTAGCTCTTTCTTGTGATATAAATGTGCTGCTGAGAGTGAACTGCACTTTGCTACTATGCACTTTATATCTCTACTGTATATCTCTACTTAGATCATTGCTACTGTTGTCATTTGCACTTTAACTATTGTGTTGCACTTTAAACTGCTGCTCTAGACTGTTTTTACAATGTTTTTTTTGTCTTATTTGTTTTTATGTATGTACTTCGTACTACGCTTTTTGCAATCCAATTTGCCCTTTTGGGACACTTAATAAATCTTGAATCTTGAATCTTGAATCTTGAGAAGATGTGATGTTAAAACTGTGCTGCTTGGTGGTTTTTGCAGGAAGAGGCTGCTGCTTCTGACACTGTGCCAGCTCTACACCACAGTAGAGATAGAGGTATCTATCTTTTTTTTTAACCAGGAAAAGGAATGTGGGGGAGGTTACGGATATAGATTTGTAAGATGTTGTCTGACTTGCAACACCTTCCTGTCTTGTTGCAAAAGTCAATATTGCAATTTCAGACTTTTTGTTGACTACGGTAATTGTCCAACTTTAGTGGCGGTGTGGTGGTGCCATTCTTGGCCAATACTGTAGAGCTACACAGGGTGAAGATAAGTGTGTAGCCTTTAACCCATTGATACCTGATGCAGCATTTGCGTGTATATCCCTCATTTGTGTGCGTATCCCTTTAAGACTTAAAGGGATACACACACAAATGCTGCATCAGGTATCAATGGGTTAATGGCTGAAATACAGTCTACTCAATGGGGGTTTTAGAGTCTATGGAGGATCAGTACAGACAGAAGCACATTACTATAATGACTAGCAGGCTTTTTTTAATGTATTTGTTGGCATGAGAGGTTAGTAGTTTCCATGCAGAGCTTTGGGAGTTTACTTCCTGTTCGACCTTCCTTGAGACCTTTGTAATGGTTCTGTTGCATTTCTCAGTTCCTGCCTCCACAGATTCCCACAGAGGAGGAAAAGAAAAGCCCGGCTCTGTTTGCCAACACTGTGCGAAACGTAATGGCCCAGTAAGTGTATCAGAGATGGGGACTTGGACTTGAGACTTGGACTTGAGTCGCACTTACGTCACACACACACAGTGACTTGAGACTTGCCCTCAAAGACTTGAGACTTGACTTGGACTTGAGATTTGGGACTTGTGAACAATCTTTATTTTTATTAAATTTTTTGTGTGTGTGACTTAAGACTTTACTTAAGACTTGTAAAGACTTGAGACTCGACTTGGACTTGAAAAAAATGACTCGTGAGCATCTCTGATATGGATATACATAAAGGTGTCTTGTATTTATCAAGTAGGATATAGCTTAATTGGTACTGCGTCACACTACTGGAATACTGTCAAGGTTGGGGGTTCGATTCCCTCTGTGGGTATTCATGCTGTCACTGCATGTACTTTAATATGGTTTGAATAACGGCAGTGTATGTGGTGTGGAATCGATGTAGTTAGTAGCTCTGCACTTTTTTTTTACTGACATTAGATCTGTGTTAAGAGTGTAAAGAGTCTATTTACTCGATGGGTGCATCACATGAACTGGCCACTGGAGGTGACAGTCATTGAGTCTATCCGGCGACCACGTCTTGTTGCAGGGCTTTGGGAGTTCCGGTGACCGACCACACGTATGAAGACTGCCGTCTCATGATCTCAGCGGGGGAGTTGACGTTGCCCATGGAGGCCGGCCTGGTGGAGTTCACCAAGATCAGCCGCAAACTCAAGTATGTCCTTTGCACTCAGGCACACCGCTGAGAGGGAAATGAACACTAGCTATCTGCCAAACGGTGCTTTAGCCAGGCTGTGGCTACGAAGTGTTTATTTGTTTTGCTCTACTTTACCAGCCACTTAGGCCATGCTCAGACTAGGAGGCCCAAATCTGATTTGTGAACTTTAATGACCTATTCGTGATTCTATCCAGATTGGTTTTATGAGTCTGGATGCGACAGCTCCAAGTCTGATTTGTGTCACTTGTCCCAAACCACATATGGAGGGTCTGGACACACCGATCCGACTTGAACACTTGCCCAAATCAGATTTGTGGCAGTGCGGACACACTCCCAAATCAGATTTGAGAAACCAATCAAGATAATGATGATTAATGACTTTATCAGCAAATCTGATTTGCCTGTAATGTGAACATGGCCTTATTGACAAGCATTGCTTGAGGGTTCCTTTTTGTTCTGCAAATGGTGTTGCATTGGTTAAATAGTGAAAGTGGTTGGTAAAGTTTGGTTTCCTGCTCTGGTCACTACACAGTAACAACACTGACTCAGTGTTCTTGCTCTGGTCACTACATATAATGTCAGATAAATCAACACCAAGTTCCCCCCCCCGTGCCATGCTTCTCTAAACTCCCTCAGTAGAGGCTGTGTTGCAGTTATCAAACAGATACGTACAAATCCAGAGATTAAATGCTTGGAGTGAGGAGGGCTCAGCAATACATTGAAAAAAGCATGTTCGTTTGGGAGCGCCTCAAAGGTGCGAATCTTGGATCGAACATCATTTCTGATTTGCAGGAATCTGAGCCAGTTGGTGCCGGGCAACTCAAGCTTCCTCTTCTTCAGTATAACATACCTTTCTTATCTCAGAACGACTCCAGTCCTTTAGGGCGAACAGCTTTGTACCAATGAAAGTCGGGTTAGAAACGTTTGTTTACACGCAGTGTAAAAGTGATTGGCCCATAAAGTTGAGTGAGTGGTGAGATCTTGGCCTCGACCTGATTCCAAACTGACCTCACCTCACCTAACCTAACCTAACCTACGCCCACAACTTCCTCACCACACATCCTTGTGTCCTACTCGTTCTCCCCCAGCCTGAAGTGGGACAATGTGAAGAAGGAGCTGGAGGGCTTCGCGGCCATGGCCAGCTCCTGTAAGGGAGGCCGCATCACCATTGAGGAGTTTGCCAGTTTCCTAAAGCTGCCTGTCAACCCCGCCCTCCAGGAACTGTTTACACTGTTTGACAGGGTGAGAAGCATGTCAATCAAATATATTTTTATTGCCACACAACCAACCTTTTGGACTTCGCTATAAATGTACAGGTGGAAAAATTGCTCTGACATTGTGCACACTTCAGTGCAGCAGTGAACATACCATAATAATAATAATAATGGCTTTAATTTATATAGCACACTTTAAAATGTAAAACAAATCTCAAATCTCAAGGTCCATAATGATGGATAGACAATATAATGTGCAACAATCTTGTATATTCAGGATTACACACACAGGTATGATGTCACTAGTGTACCAGGCTATGATGTCACTGCACTTAATTTATGCTGTTGCTGAGGGTTCAGGATTGAAACAACTTTGGGGGAAGAAGCTATGATTCAAGCAGTTTGGCTTCCCTCCCAAGGAGCTGTATCACCTGCTGGAGGGGTTGAGTTCAAAAAGAGGATTTCAATAATCAAAACATGTCATTATTATTATGGATAAGAAGTGCTAGATACAGGCACACCTTACACTGTCTTCCTCCACTTGTGTAAAATGACATTAAATTGAAACTATATTATATGTTATATCTGTGCATTTAACGACGCAATAATCTTTCCTTGAACTTTTGACCCTGTCTAGAATGGAGACGGCACCATAGACTTCAGAGAGTATGTTATTGGCGTGACGATCTTGTGTCGACCGGCCAACACCGATGAAGTTCTCCGCATGGCTTTCCAGGTAGGATAGAAGAACTATTCTGATGATGCTGCGTTCCTACTAGGGGAAGGCTGGTCGAATATACCGGATTTGAACGTGTACTGAATAAGGGTGCACAGAAATGTGTATATGTGCCAGTGGCATTTAGACCGACATGCATTGACTCAAAACAGATTACTTGAGTAACTGGGATTAGAATGAGATTCTCTGTGCGTCTAAACATATACAACTTTGTACAGAGTATACTTGTGGCCCACGGTCTGTCTGACTCCTCTCACTAACGAGGTGTTTCTTCGACTACATTTTGTTTATCACACCATTCATGGTAAACTCTACACTGTCGTGCCAGGGATTTTGGCATTTCTGAGATCCTACTCCAAGGAAGTAAACCTATATTATATATATATATATATATATATATATATATATATATATATATATATATATATATATATATATATATATATATATATATATACATATATATATATATATATATATATATATATATATATATATATATATATATATATATATATATATATCAATCAAACCTTTATTGACAGACACTTGGTTCATAGATGTCACATACACAATTACAAAAAGCACATAAGGGCACAATAAAAGAACAAAAGTACATTATAAAAGAGAGTCATACCAAAGTTTCCACATATGTGACTGGTATCTCACAGTGCTTAGCCCAGGATCAGTGAGCAACTTAATAATATATATATATATAATTTGTAATCTTATCACCCAGTCTACAATCGATATTAAAGTACACAAGCACAGCAGGCTGTTCCGTAGGGCTATGCCAATACTGTAGGAACAGAGGAGGCATTCAGTGAAGCATGGATAATGTCAAGTCAACAATGTGTGTCTGTTGTTTGACTGGAGAGCATAGAGGACTTGGAGCTGCTTCAGTGGCCGTGTGGTCAAATGTGATTTTGGACAAACCGCATCATCATCATCATCATCATCGGCGGTCACTCAAGGCGAGTATGACTGTCCTCTCGGTTGGCTCGTCCACTTGTGGCTCTTCAGATGGCTGTATGGGCCGATCCACATCCTTTGGTGCGCTGTGGGCAGGGGTGAGTGGTGGTGGTGGTTGGTTGAGCCTTTTTCTAGGCCTAGAGCTGCTGTCGCCTGGTCTCTGCCACACGGCAGAGTTCCATGTCATGATGTGGTGGTGTGTTCCTCCTTCCTGCACGGATCTCTTCCAGGATGCTCCTGTGGAGTCAGAGTGTTTCCCAGTTGCTCAATAGTGATGTGGATTTTCTTCAGACTGGTCTTCTTTATATTGTTTGTTTCGACCCCCGGCCGGGGGCTCGCTGACCATGGTTCAGCTGGGAGTACAGGCTCTGTTTGGGGAGTCGTGTGTTGGGCGTGTGGATGACATGGCCTGTCCATCCGAGTAGGTGCTACATTATTGTGGTGATGTTGGTCATGTTGTCGTCCTCCAGAACGCTGATGTTGGTGCGTATTGTCCTCCCAAAGTACATCTTATGCGAGTGTGACTGAAGTTTGAGGTCTATTCTATTGTTGCCTAATTCATTTCAGATGAACTGGACTTTTTCTTTTCCGTATGGTTACTGTTTTACTGGTCTCAACACCAAACCCATGAGAGTTACGCTGATACACTACGTTACTGCAGGCTGCAGATCTCTCTCTCTCTGGGTGTGGGACACTGCTGCTCCCTCCAGACTGATGTCAGAATCCTGGCCAGTGATTGGTTCCCCAGGAATCCTGGGGGCACCAATCAGCAACGACTTTAGCGATCATGCACGCCCACCCAACGTGACCCTGGTGACTTTTGAAAACCACTACTCCATTGGTGCTGTCAGTGTCAGTCAATCAATTGTACCACCGTCAAAACAGCAGCAGGGGCAGCGAAGTGGCACAGCCACAGACTCTAATATGTAGTATGCGGAGCGCAGCGATTCCACATAATATTTGAGTCTGGGGAGAGAGTTCTGTTTTACATGAGCTTTCTCATACCCATTCTGATCTTTTTAATATATTTTTTTTTCTGTACATTTCTATCTGTTTCTGAACATGCAACTTTGTGTTTTTAAGCGAAATACCGTTTTCTTCCTTGCTCTCTTCTCAGTTGTTTGACACCGATGAGGATGAGAGGATCACGCGGGAGGAGTTTGCCGCGCTGCTGCGCTCGGCTCTGGGTGTCTCCGATCTGAACATGGCCAAGCTCTTCAAGGAGATCGATGCCGACGGCTCCGGCTTCATCACTTTCGGTCAGTCGACTCCGTTTGAGGCTCAGCTAAAGATCTAGCTAGCTCCTAGCTTCGTGCCGAGCATTTAGCTTCTCATGCATAATTTTTATTTAATTTTTTCTCTCCTTACGATTATTGCGACCAAAAATGTTTCGATTTTACAACAGGCTTCCTCCAAAATGTCTGTGGTTGTTTTTGCTTGGTAATATTGCAAGAATTTGAACAAATCACAAGTCTAATTATACAAACTAGAAATTTCTTTATGCGTTTAGTTTGTCTTCATTTATTTGAGCTTCCCACATCCCGAGCTGTATGCCTATTTATATTATATATATTAATACAGTATGTTCTAACACTCTCCCGTGTGCCTGTGGTACTCCAGCTGAATTCCAAGCGTTCGCCTCCACCCACCCGGAGTACGCCAAGCTCTTCACCACCTACCTGGAGCTCCAGCGATACCAGGCCCTCCAGGAGGCCAGTCTGGACGACGACGAGGAAGAGGCCGATCACACGAGTCCAGAGGACAAACAGGAGGACAGCATCTCCGACAAGAAAGACGACTGAGACGGAAGGACGAGCGCGAACTCTGCTGCCACGCACTGAGACACACACACACCACTGTTCACACTGCACTGAGAGGGCAGACGCAAGAGTGTCTTTTGCACTAACTGATTTATAAGCAAATGGAATTTTTACTACTGCACACCCATACTATAGGATGACATGCGCTTGCCTTTTTATCGACACGTTTTTTTTAGGGCTGTGTATTGTCAAGAACCTGGCGATATGATACGTATAACGATACAGGTGCTACTTCTCAATATATTGCGATACATTAAGCAAGGAGATATATTGCGATTTGTTTTATCCAATTTTAGCAAAACTGTCATATTATAGAGAACACATTATGCGTCAAATCTGAGTAAATGGTTTACCTTTTTATGTCAGTACGTAGAGTCAAATGGCTGAAGTTACAACACTGCTAACTAGCGGTGGAGGTTTTAAACGCAACACAAAATGAACCACTGCCACAAATCTTTACATGTAAAGTTACACTTTTTTTTTTTTTTTTTTTGAGAATCGATACAGTATGCCAAAACATTTCGTGATACTCAAGGCCATCAATATTTTCTTAGACACCTATCGTTTTTACAGTGCTACTATTTTCAATTTTGGTGCCTTATGAGGATTTTCAAGAGCAACTGCCTCAAGCCACTGCACAAGAACCATTTTGTTGATGTCTGTTGTCCGTTATCTGTTGGTCATGTGTTTACTACAGAAAATAATTGAAAAGTTATTTGTAGGATCCAAATGTGTAACGAAACTCCCGTCTTGTATCCTAGATCTTAAGATGTGTGTCATGCAGGCACCCCAGTGTTTTAAATTAAATCCTAAACTTGAATTTAATCTTCTGGTCTATATTAACCTACGGAAGAGTATTCTATGTATACAACATTTATGAAACTCTTCCAAATACATCATTTACATTGAGGGAGTCATTTGAATCGTGAGTTAGTACTGTATGTGTTAGGGAGATTTTCATCAAGTACCTGTACATAGTACTGTTATGTATTTACAATACTTTTCCATAGGCTAATACACTGGAGTGGTTACTGCACTGGTATAAGGCCCTTTTAAAGAAAAGGTGTTGCAAAACCCCTACATATTTCATTAGATCCCAATGATGATGTCGGTGATTTGTGATTATTACCTGAAGTTATTATTTTAAGTTTATAGTCGATTGTCTCACAATGCCATTGAATTGAACCCAGTCTTTCTGAATTATACGGTCTCTTCTGTAATTAACTGGTAAAGATTGCCAAACCTCCACCACCTCATATAAACCAGAGAATCCTCATGATTATTATGTGTTGTTGTTGCAGTATAATTAGTGTATGCTTTATTAAGATATACCCAAGCTGGCAAACCCACACAGAGGTTGTGCACTGAAGCTATGTATGTCTAACCAAGACGTTCTGCGCTTGACACTTTTTCTCCCCAGCGCTCAGGGACACAGATCTTGTAAGACGGCTGTATAATTAGCCAAAGGTTTTGCTTTGCATGTGTTTCTATTTACATTCTCTTTTGCCGTGCGTTGTTGCTGAGACAGCAGTGCCTCTCTCTGCAGCTGTAAGTCTACTTACCAAAGCACAGCACCACACTGAAAATAGGCCAATTTGTGAGCAAACAGGCACCGCTGCCTTGCTCAGAGGAGCATATTCCTGAGGGGGGTATATATGCTTTCAAATGAGTACAGTAGCGGCATTGTTATTTATTTAGCTAGGGTGCATTGCAATTATGTGAATTTTTGTTAACACAGCAAAGTTTGCTTTCTGCGATAAAAACAAGAGTACAATTTTAACTCTCCCGACTCGTGTTTCCCCCCCCCCCCCCACCTCTCTTTCTCACTGTGGGGAAAATGATGAGAGTTTCATACTTAGACTTTTGTGATGAGGCATGAGTGTAATGCATGTGTTCTACAAAACCGCCACTAGGTGCCAGCAGTGATCCATTGCAATGATACCAGTGTGTGTATGTGAGAGATGACTGTGTTCTTGTACTGCTACCGTGAGAACCTGTGGAAGAGAGGAGCTGTTTTACTGGCCTCACTCCACTGATTCAGGTTTAGGGATAAGGTTAGAATAGAATGATGCTTAGGGTAAGGAATACGGCCAGGCATGTAGAACAGGGATGGGCAACTTCGATGATAGAGAGGGCCACAAAAAAATGTCCTCGCTACCAGAGGGCGAGATTTTGCTGGGGCATTTGGGGCATTTGAAGCCAGGTTTAGAGGAATAACTCATTTTAAATTAACAGTTGTGATGTCATTATTCAGTCTTTACCACCAATATTTGATCCTTTTCTCACTCACTCCTATGTCACCACCTGCTCTCCCTGCAGGGCTTGAAATTAACTTTTTTGACCACCTGCCAATATGGCTGCTAGATTTGAAAGTTACCAGCCAATTAGAATTTCCACGAGCCAAAAAAGTATCTTGCATGTTGCGTTCAGGTGCACTGTAAAAAAAAATATATATATATATATATTTTACAATTCCAGCAGGGGCCACACAGGGGGCGCTCGCGGGCCGCCAGTTGCCCACCTCTGAGTAGAGGCAAAGGTTGGGGTTTATTGAATTAATCTAAGGATAGAAGTAGGCTACAAGGGTGTGTGTCTGTAATCCCTCAGGAGCAGCGCCATCATCGATGGCGATGGAGATATATCTTACATGTACTCCACTGAGCTTTATTCATAGAGTTCAGAGTCGTGACTCAGAATGTGATACTGTATGCCTTGAACTGAAGCCAATAATGGTTTGTTGCCAGTGGAAATGTCTACACTAGGTAAATATTTAATTTCAGCAGATGTTCTTCACAAGTGAATGCGGGCACTGAAACAGATAGTAAGGTGTGATGGATCACTGGTGAATTGAATCTTCAATCTTGAACATAAATGTTTTCTTTTCAAGATATTTCTCTTGAAATATTGTTCCAAAGTTGTTCGTTCAGAGCACATAATTGTATATAATGTGGCGATTACCCAAATTATGTTATCATGGGTGTAAGTAGACACAGTGCAGGCAGTGTGGTTGCACTGGCGGGGCCTGTGGGGTAGGGGGTCTCCGTAGAGAGAGCAGGCCCTCCAACAATGTGTGGGTCATACTTTCATTTCATACGAAAATTAATGCGTCCGTTGCAACTGCCCACATACTTTCATGTGTCTTTCACATTGGTATCATGTTAAGCAATACATCCACTAGTGGGCAATAGAGAGTAAAATGTCTGAGTGTGTGTGTGTGTGTGTGTGTGTGTGTGTGTGTGTGGTTCTGCTGCGTTTCATGCATATACGTAAGCTTTCAGAGGATGGACAGAAAACGCATGAAATGAATGCAGAGTACGGACAGAAGGCTCTGTCCGTCTCCGTCTTTAAAGTGGAGTATAAGTGGGCCTTTAAAATCAAATTGGTAGGCTAGCATGTAATGCTATATGATCTCTGATAGCTTTTTCTTTGACTTCTCCTTTCCCAATCCAATCCAAAAATAGCCTAAGTAACTACTTAGACTAATCCAACACACTGTTGTTGGTCAAATATATAATGGTGTGTGTACATGTGTGTGCTTCATAACTAGCCAGAACTAGGGCCCGTCAAAATATAGCTTGCACTGACCGGGTAATTCAGAGCCAAAACACTGGTTGTGTGAGTGTCACGTGTATGTGTGTGTGTGTGTGTGTGTGTGTGTGTGTGTGTGTGTGTGTGCGTGTGCGTGTGACTCAACGAAGTGCAGGGAGCTGAATTCCGTGCAATTTGGCATAGCGCCACCTACTGGCAACACAAAAAGCGGTTTATCTCGATAGCCATTCATCTGATCGACTTCAAACTTGGGGAGTGTGCTCCTGGGAACTTGAAGTAGTGCGGCACTGAATTTCTTGCAATTTGGCATAGTGCCACCTACTGGCAACACAAAAAGCAGTTTATCTCGAAAACATTTGTCCGATTGTCACTTCAAACTTGGGGAGTGCGCTGCTGGTAGGGGGTCTCCGTAGAGAGAGCAGGCCCTCCAACAATGTGTGGGTCATACTTTCATTTCATACGAAAATTAATGCGTCCGTTGCAACTGCCCACATACTTTCATGTGTCTTTCACGTTGGTATCATGTTAAGCAATACATCCACTAGTGGGCAATAGAGAGTAAAATGTCTGAGTGTGTGTGTGTGTGTGTGTGTGTGGTTCTGCTGCGTTTCATGCATATACGTAAGCTTTCAGAGGATGGACAGAAAACGCATGAAATTAATGCAGAGTACGGACAGAAGGCTCTGTCCGTCTCCGTCTTTAAAGTGGAGTATAAGTGGGCCTTTAAAATCAAATTGGTAGGCTAGCATGTAATGCTATATGATCTCTGATAGCTTTTTCTTTGACTTCTCCTTTCCCAATCCAATCCAAAAATAGCCTAAGTAACTACTTAGACTAATCCAACACACTGTTGTTGGTCAAATATATAATGGTGTGTGTACATGTGTGTGCTTCATAACTAGCCAGAACTAGGGCCCGTCAAAATATAGCTTGCACTGACCGGGTAATTCAGAGCCAAAACACTGGTTGTGTGAGTGTCACGTGTATGTGTGTGTGTGTGTGTGTGTGTGTGTGTGTGTGTGTGTGTGTGTGTGTGTGTGTGCGTGTGTGCGTGTGACTCAACGAAGTGCAGGGAGCTGAATTCCGTGCAATTTGGCATAGCGCCACCTACTAGCAACACAAAAAGCGGTTTATCTCGATAGCCATTCATCTGATCGACTTCAAACTTGGGGAGTGTGCTCCTGGGAACTCGAAGTAGTGCGGCACTGAATTTCTTGCAATTTGGCATAGTGCCACCTACTGGCAACACAAAAAGCAGTTTATCTCGAAAACATTTGTCCGATTGTCACTTCAAACTTGGGGAGTGCGCTGCTCGGACCCCGATGGAGTGCGGTGCCGCATTTCATGCCATTTGGACTTATTCCAAGACTGTCTGTATGTCTGTCCTTCGCGTATCTCGAGAACCCTTTGTCGGATCGACTTCAAACGTGCACTTAGGGGGACCTGACAGAGTGCAGTGTGTGTGTGTGGGGGGGAAGCACCCACGGGGTGGTGCATGGGGGAACGGGCACTGCACTAGTTGCTCTAAATCAGGGGTGGACAACTGGCGGCCCACGGGCCACATGCGGCCCCCGACCTCACTCAGTGTGGCCCCTGGGTCAATTTCCACACACAAAAAACAACAACAAGGCAGACATGTGTTTTTATTTTACTGTACATCCCAGAACATGGCGCTAATATTGTTAGCATTGTCCATCCCCATACTGTTTAACGTTAGCATTTGAGCTAACACTATTGTAACAAACTATATCCAGGATGCACATTGCACATGCAACATTACTAATCTGATTAATATCACATATTTGGGTGATGGACCCCATCAAATTGCTGTAGCGGGCTGTTTTAAAGCTAGAGCAAAGTTTCTGGTGTCATCTGAATAGAAGAATGACTACATTTGAACATGGCCGTAGCTAGCTATGAGGACGGGGAGGTCCGGACCTCCCCTAATATTTCAGAGAAAAAAATAAAACAATCTGCATGGAAAAGCATGAAAAACACGGGATCTCTTTTATTTTGAAACGAAAGGCAGGTCAGGCAGGAAGTCATCTGACGCCGCGTCCGCGCAGCAGCAGCATGGTGGTGAGTGATGACTCTCTGTCTGCCTGGCGAGATAATTGAAGGTGAGCGAGCTGCGAGACAGTGAGCGAAGTGAACGACAGACAGTGAGTGACACTGACAGATTTTTTAGCAACAACCAAGAAAGTAAGTGTCTAGTCTGTCTCTTAAGTAATGTTACCTGTGTGACACGTTGGGATGCTACTGGCTAATCATGCATGATGCCAATTGCCAAGCTCCCGAAGTCAGGTATGCAGGTGGCTATATGCATGGTTTCAGTTTCATGACCCAATAAGTAACAAAAAGAGGTGGTGTAAAGTTAAAAACAACATAATATATTTTATTTTATTTTTCAATCGTTCCTATCAGGAATAAATAAATGTCCCTCTGTATGTTTTTTTTTATTATCGATGATGACTTTGTGTGTTGTGTACGGCTTGGGTTGTGTACCTGTGTTTGTAGGTGTCATTTTGATATGAATTTGGCTAAAACAGTTTGTGTTTGTTAGTTACAATTATGTTGACAGGAGAGCTGAGCAGGTGGTGACATGAAAGAGAATATACTGAATAATGACATCACAACAGTATAATCCTAATGTTGATTTAAAATGATATATTACTCTAAATATGGCTAAAAAAGGGGAAAAAAAACCCTCAAATTTTTTTCGGCGGCGCCCTCACGGGCGCCACCGAATCCGCCTCCCCTTGCTGGACCTCCCCTATTTCGGAACCCTGGCTACGGCCCTGCATTTGAATATGAAAAATATAAATGTTGGTATAATAAACCTGGATTACCAGTCCTTTTCATCAAATTAGTAGCTATAATTGGGAGTGATGGTGTTACAGTAGGCTACTGGTGGAAGTGCACGGTCACAATCTGGCCCTCTGGTAGCGAGGGATTTCTTTGTGTGGCCCTCTCTATCATCAAAGTTGCCCATCCCTGCTCTAAATACATCATCTTACATGAGCGTTGGCAGTATGCTCGCGCGCACGCACACACACACACACACACACACACACACACACACACACACACACACACACACACACACACACACACACGCACACACACACACACACACACAATTGTACATGCACACAGGAGCCCCAAGATGAATGGTGACTGAAGAGCTAAGACGCTTCATTAAAAGCCCGCTGTTAGACAGCCGTGATTACCAGCTGTGATTTCCACCTTCAATTTGTTTTAACCTTTTCAAACGTACAGACGTACCATTTCATTTTAATCACAATTGATGAGATGGCATCGAATCAATTAAGTCTTGCTTGTTGTCCTTCCCCACCCACAGCTCCTGCCTCTCCTCTCTCCTCCTAGCTCTTCCTCTCTCCCCGGCATGGCTGGAGCTATATTGCCGTATCCATTCCAGCCCTGCCTTGGGGGGGTGATCCTGTCTCACTAGATTGTAGGAGATACGCGTGGCGTAATCACATTTGGTCTCCTCGGGTCCTGAGAGTGAGTGAGCGAGCCTCCGTTTGTCGGACAGAAGCTCGGCGCGGTGAGGCCTCGCACGTATACGGCCGGGGGGACTCGCCGTCCGCGCCGAGCCGGAAGCAAAGGTCAGAGCCGACAGGCCCCGCCCGGCCCACTAATTGATGTGGCGGCTATCGAGTGCTGCCTCAATTTCAACCCAGGTGGTCCGGGCTCTCGCTCGGGCAGGACCACGAGGATCATCTCGCTCCTCTGAGTTCCACTCTGCTATAGTTCAGATCCAATCAGCCCATTCATGTCCCCCAACTTTGAGGTCCTGAAAGTTGGGAAATATCTTCAATTAGGGATCGTCACCTGCAGTATACTGTTGGGGAGTTTGGCTTGTAAGATAATGGTATTCTACCGGGCCCAGAGACCCAGGGGGCCCAACAGCTTAGGAAGCCCATAACCTGGAGCCTCTTCAGAGGGCCACCTGGGACCAAATGATCCCTTAGGGCGCCAACACTATATTTTTGACAAACTGTTCTATAAGTTTATGGGCAATTAGGGGGTTATTGTACTTTTGACTTTAATTGACTGTACCACTACCTGCACTGTAAATCCTGTATTAGATACAGGTTTATTTCTTGTTATTGTGCTGTTGGCTTTTGAGTGTTCAGGTGGCTGTGCTGCAAATCATGTTGAGATGCAGGTGAGTGTATGTCTTAGTCATTATTCTGGCCTTAATTGTGTGTCTGTTGCGCTGCGATGGGGGCCCTTTATGCATCTAGGCCCAGGGGCCCGTCTGTCATGTCATAATCCGCCTATGATTGTCACCCAAACTGCGGGTGTGTGTTTTTTTACACCCAGTCTACATTTGAGTGTGTGCCTGATGTAACCCTTGCTATACTCCGGCTAGTGGCTAGTAGGCTACTACTCCCACTGGCCATTAATTAAAATTCAATCAACTTGCCGAGCTTGAACAAGGTTCCACAGGTTCAGTGAGTCCAAATTTCACATTGAAACTCGGTCTGTAAAATGTCATGCAAAGGGGCTCCCTCTGTCTCTTTTCACGCACGCGCGCACACACACACACGCACGCACGCACGCACACACACACACACACACACGCCGCGCGCGATAATAGCTGATATGGCTGTGGGGCGGCTTATCAAAACTATAAAGCAATAAATTAACTCTGGGTGTGTCTTACAGATATGGCGTAGTCTCAGAGTTTATGAACACAGATCATTTTATGCAGTCACACACACACACTCGCACACACACTGTACATATCTCCTGCTGTCTTGAACCTGGCAGCTGGCGCTCTGCTAGCTGAGAGTTCAGGGTGGGCCTCAAAACCTCATTGTTAAGATTTCCTCATCAGATGACACCTTGTGTTGATTCTCTATTCTATGATTCCATCAGCAGGAAGGTGATTGTTGCTCATTTCCTGTGTGATCGTCTGGGAGAACAGCGAAAGGTCCGGGTGAGGGCAAAGTGTTTGGAAGTGGTCCGTCTGAGACGTCAGTGGTCCGGCCACCGCTATCTGCTCACACAGATTTGTTTTCTTGCTCCACTGTTTTCCCATCTCTGCCATGTAGTGTGTCTGTGCGTGTGCGTGCATGGACGCTTCTTGCCCACATGATGACCGCTTCGAAGATGAACGCCAACGTTTCCTGTCCGATTGTTAAAGGTTAAAGGTTAAAGGTCAGTGTGAGGTTGGAAGAACTTTCGTGAACTTTCACGAAGGTGGATGTTTTGGCTTTTACTGTGCAGTGAAGGTTGGCGTTTTTAAAATTTCAAATTAATTTCAAATGCACTCCTGAATAGTCGATGTGAGGCCCTGAGCCCGACGCAAGAAAATGCACGTTTAATCTGGGCCAGAGATGTGTTCCTGCTTGGTCTTCTAGGAGCCAAGTGAGGAAAAGTGGTGATGATGCGTTGATGATTGATAATCTATTTATATGATGTTCTATTTGAAGAAAAAGAAAATTTTCATATGGAAATAGGGGGAGTGTGTGTGTGTGTGTGTGTGTGTGTGTGTGCGTGCGTGCGTGCGTGCGTGCGTGCGTCAGTGTGTGTGTGTGTGTGTGTGCGTGTGCGTATGTGTGCGCGTGTGCGCGCGCGTGTGTGCGCGCGTGCGTGCGTGCGTGCGTCTCTGTGTGCGTGTGTGTGTGTGTGTGTGTGTGCGCGTGTGTGTGTGTGTCTTACAGCAGTGGTGAGCTAACAGTGGGGGATGGGGTGAATCTGAATGCAGGAGACAGCTATGATCCTCATTCTGTACCTTGACACCTGTCAATCACTCTGGGTTCGTCTTCTTCTTTCCCTTCAGGGACTCTCAAGAGGACAGACAGACAGAAATTACGCCCTTTGAGAGAGAGCTATAAGAAATCCCTGCTCTGTCAATCACCCTGCTGTCGAGACACCTCTTTTGTTTACCCCCTAATTACTACCAGTCACTCTACCTCGTACCCTTCCATGCCCCCTATTGCTTCCCTTATTCCCCAATCAATCAGAAGTTAGTCAAGTGTCAAGTGTCAAGCAACTACTTTGTCAGTAACACCCTGACTGCTTTGGGAGTCTTAACTGTCCTCTACATTACCACTATCTGTGCCTCACCTTTACATGAACGTCAGACAATAATGTTAAGTAATGTTACCAGCATTATAATTAATGTGGTGCTGCCAAAAAAACACGTGCTACTTTTGTCATTATGCCTCGCTTTAACCCCGCTAGTTTTGCCGCGGTGTCTCAAGTGTCTCCTGTTATAAGTAGATCGAGGAGATTTCCAAACCAGGTTCTTACTTGAAGCATTTTTTAAGGACAATGAGAAGTTGGAAGGTTTCCAAGACTGGACATCTGAATCACATTGTTTGACCCCCCCCCCCCTTTCCTCACTGTGTGTGTGTGTGTGTGTGTGTGTGTGTGTGTGTGTGTGTGTGTGTGTGTGTGTGTGTGTGTGTGTGTGTGTGTGTGTGTGTGTGTGTGTGTGTGTGCACGTGCATGTGAAAGGAATCCTGTAGTGTACGACCCCTTGCTGAGGTGCTTAAATCTTTACAGATATCGTTAAAACAGAAGCTTCTTGGCAAGCGGGACACATCACAACTTGAGGTTATGACTATAACCCCATTTCTATGAGTAATAGAGAGCCCCAGGGTTGACATATTTTTGTAGTCGGAACGCGGAAGTCGCGGACTTCCGGGTTCTTCACTGTTTTCGCCTATGGAATTTTTTAATGGGTTTTTGGTGCCATGCTTCAAATAAGGTCTCTGGGCAACGCAAGCTTAATCAAACGCGAACCAGTGTTCAGTGGGATAATCTTCACACATGAGGACCACTTTCATGAGTTTTGAAGCGTAAATGCGAGCCCTAGAAGTAGAAAGCTCGTGCTAAGCTAATCCAGAACTACACACAGTGTCGCATAGGCTTCCCCGTCACGTCACCACTCAACCTGGACTGTTGTTGATGTGTGCGCTGCTGTGCACTGATTAGCCCGGGCTGAACCAGGTGAGGGAAAGAGAATTTCCGTGTTCGTCCTTTGAAGTGATGACGTTATTGACGTATAATATCCCCGTCGACTCAACAGTGTAGTCTCATTTAGCCATTTGCTAGCTAGCCGCCCTTTTAACGGCACGTAAAAGCTTAAAAACTCATAAAAGTGCTCCTCATGTGTGAAGATTATCCTGCTGAACACTGGTTCGCGTTTGATTAAGCTTGCATTGCCCAGAAATCTTATTTGAAGCATCGCGCCAAAAACCCATTCAAAAATTCCATAGGCGAAAACAGTGAAGAACCCGGAAGTGTTAGCATCGATGTTTTCCGGACTCAACTGGGGCTCTCTATATGAGCGAGGTGTCTCGTTATGAGTGTCCAACATCCCTCACTTTCTCACTACATGTATGCCCAATCCTGATTGGATGGTGAAGCATGTCCCTCCGCACCAGGGAGTGGCCCCCACTATAACTGTAAAGACTGCTAAGGTGGAGGTTACAGGTGTAGCCTCAGCAAGTGGGACACCGATCAGAATGAAGAGGACCAGAGGAACATCTCAAGGGTGTTTAATAAAGGTTCAAATCACTTGATGATGGTGACTCATGTAGGCAGATGTACTCAACAGATGTACATGACAGATGTACATGACAGATGATTTTTCTTCACATAATGCATCTGGAAATGTGTGAAACATCAAGGGAATGAGACAAAAGCAGCCTCCTCTAGTCCAGGACACACACTGAGTGTAGACGCTGATTAGCCTCTTAAATGCAGGTGTGGTGATCAGTCCAGAATTAGATGCAGGTGTGCTAGGTGAGGGGAAATGGCTAGAGGTGAGGGAGTGATGATGGGTTATGGGAATTTGAGTCCGAGAGTCACTTTTGTACAATAACTGTGTGTGGCATATAACTGGGGTTATATTGATCAACGTAGGACGGTTCTATTTCACAATACAGTACTTGCTCAGCGTCTTGTTATAGGATATAGCAACTCCCACAGGACCCACAGCGGAGACGTCCACGCATGAGAGCTGAGATGTCTAGCATAATAGAACCGAACAAACGTGAAGGGCGACGACCAGCTCGCCGCCGCACAAATGTCCCCGATAGACAGTCCCCTGAATAAGGCCCAGGATGTGGCCAGGCCACCAGTAGAGTGGCTGTACACCCTGACTCATGTGAAGCAAAGCAATTATCTCCATTACCCAGTGAGAGAGGCACTGCTTTGAGACAGGCTTACCTGCCTGAGATGTTGCCCAGGAGACAAACAGCTGACATCCTTAGGCCCCTCCTTTTGTCCATATAAGTGCGCACGGCACGAACTGGACACAAAGCTTAAGCCTGATGCTCTATGCAGCAAAGGCCACAAGGTCAATGGGAGAACATGAAGCAATCTCCTAGCTCTCTTAGCCGAAGCGATGGCCAGCAGCAACACTGTCTTGAGGGGCGGACGTTTTAAGTGAGCTGTTTCTAGTAGTTCAAAGGGGGGGACCGTTCAGCCCCTCCAGAACCACCGCCAAATCCCACGGAGGTACCGGAGGTCAAGGGATGGGAAGAAGCTTGCGCGCTTCCCTAATAGAACCAAAAATGAGCTTGTGCTGGCCCACCATTTTATCTCAGAAATCCAAAATGGCAAGCCGATATGGCTGCCAGGTACACCTTGACCATCGAGAAGGCTTTGCCTTTGTCCATGAGTCCATGTTGCCGTTACTGTCACCTGCCATGTACAATGGCGTGGGGGCTCCAGGTGGAGTGAAGCAACCCAACGCTGAACCTCCCTCATATGCAGGTGGCCGAGAGTTACTAGGATGGGAGAGGCCATTAGACCTAATAACCAAAAACAAGATCTGAAAGGAACAGGATTGTGTCGATGAAAAGGCGTGAGGCAAAGCCCTGAATGCCTTCACTCTCTCCACTGAGAGGTGAGCTGTGAAGGGCACCGACCTCAGGGATAAACGTATAAAGTCTATGTTCTACACCGGGGGAGAGCTTGCTCTTTTCCAAGTTTATGATGAACTCCAGCTCGTGTGTCATGATGCCAAGGGGTGTGTCACAATCTCTGCCATCCATCCGACCGCTAGAGCTCATTCAGAACGCTGCAGCCCCTCTAGGTGTCTGCTCCCTCCACTGTCTTCCCATCTTGCCATGAATCACATTCAAGACACTGGTGCTCACCTGCAGGGCAGTACACCAGACTGCCCCTCCCTATCTGCAATCCATGATCAGATTACAAACCTTGCCTCATTCATCCCTACGCTCCTCCACCCTTGCAAGTCGCCTCGCCCCTCCTTCCCCGTGTGGGCTCAAAAGTCGCTCATCCCGGTCACAACTCTTCTCATCCCTATAGCCCCACGATGGTGGAACAAGCTCTCCTCTTCTGTCAGAGTGGCCTAATCACTGCCCATCTTCAGGCTACACCTGGACCCTTCTTGAACTAACCCCTCTCCTTTAAAAAAAAAAATCATTATTCAACTATTAACAAATGCTCCTGGCTCCTTCTCAAAGGTCTTAGTTGATGAAGACTGTGATGCAGTTGATTGCACTACTGTTGACAAAATGTACTATTGTAAGTCACTTTGGATAAAAGTGTCTGCCAAATGACATGATGTAAAATGACAAAATGCCCCAGATTTAGAGACAGAGATCAGTGATGGCTTGCATCTCCTGCCAAACTACTGGGTCCTGCGTCCCACCGTCGGTCACAGACAGCTCCGCCATGGTAAGCAGTGAGGATGGAGAGGACATTTAAGAGCCCGGGTTGACAGCTCTCCTGTTTTATAAGCAGTGTTGGGCAAGTTACTTTCAAAATGTAATATACTACATATTACTAGTTACTTTCATTTGAAAGTAATAAGTTACTTTACATTATTACTGTCTGTGTAGAGTAACCCGTTACTTATTACACTACTTTTGCATTACTTTCACTGTAATAACAGGAGGAGCAGAATGACATCGCCGCCCCGGAACAATCCCGAAAAATAATTTCAACCACCTTGAAGTCAGTGTAAACCGTCCACAATTCTAAATGTTACCCTTTTCCTTTGTTATCGTCATCTATAGTGGTTATTTGCATAAAAACACACAGTTTGATTAGGAAATGATTTAAATAATGTGCTTTGATTTAAAAAAAAATAGCTCCATTTGTAACTTGAGTTACTTGACAAAGTAACTGGGATAATATTACTGAAATCCTATAAGTAATAAGTTATATTACTGAGTTACTGCTAAAAGTAATATATTACATGTAATATGTTACTTTTGTAATGAGTTACCCCCAACACTGTTCATAAGCTTTCTCGTTTAGTGCAGACTCCAGCTGTGCAAGCTTGGATCACAGGGAGGGGTTCCTGGAAGACACAGATGAAGCACTGTTCCTGGAGGAGAGGAGCGACGCCACCAGCATCGAGACCCCAGTGTTTCCATGTCCTTACAATCGAGGAAGGAAGTGCTGGGGATAGCACTCCTGCTGCAGAGCAGTTGATCTTGCCGTGGGCATGTCCATTCGTCCAGCAGCTCCGGAAAAATGGGAAGTAGCTGTTTCGCTGAGCTTCCAGCCAGCAGCTATCACTTGCTGTCATACTCGTCCCTCTCGCACTGCGGTGTTAGTATCGGCTGTACAGTAGCTCAGGAGGTAGAGCGGGTCGTCACTAATCGCTTTGGATGAAAGAGGTCGGTGGTTCGATTCCCGGCTCCTCCAGTCTGCATGTCAAAAGTGTCCTTGGGCAAGATACTGAACCCCAAATTGCTCCTGATGGTGTGCCAGGCAGCACCCTGCGTGGCAGCTTGCCACCTTGGTGTATGAATGGGTGAATGTACCTACTGATTGTAAAGCACTTTGGATAAAAGCGCTATATAAATGCAGGCCATTTACCATTTAGTAGGGGCAACTCCACAGTGTCCCCAGGGACATGCTTCACCCAATCAGGATTGGGTGTCGTGAGAAAGGACCTCCGAGGGGATGTCATGCGAGATGGACATCCGTAGCGAGACACTGAACGAGTATTATGAAATAGAACCTAAAACACCCTCAAGGGGGTGTAGAACAAAACATACCCCACTTCTTGCCAATATAATATTTGCCATGTGGCTATATGAGGCAGCATGACCTAGTATTTTAGTGCATGGAATAACAGAGCAAGTGTTATTGTGTGAGTGACATACCATTTCTTCCTGTTTATTTCAAAGGTCCTCAATGTTAGAATGTTCTCATACATAAATGGTACACACAATTTATACAGTGTCAATAAAGATGTGTCAAACATAGTTAGCATATATCACGGAGAGTGAAAGTATGAGGTCATCTAAACACTCAGAGCAGCGGGGGGGCAGGGGACGGTGGTGTGTGTGCATGTGTGTGTGTGTGTGTGTGTGTGTGTGTGTGTGTGTGTGTGTGTGTGTGTGTGTGAGAGAGAAGGTGTGGGATTATAATTAATTTTGATGGTGATGTTATATGGTGGTGTTAAGGGCTAATGTACACCGCCTCCGGAACAGATGTGGTACGGCTCCGGTACGGCTGCGACACAGACCCCCACTCATGCAATCTGTCAGACGTATGCGGGGTCCGACGAAAATAGAACAGGTGCGTCATTTTTTTCCGGTACCGCATGTATCAATTAACCATCAATTAACATGGGCGAGAGTCGACCTGGCAGTTTTGCCGGATCGGCAAAACTGGTGTATGGTGTACATTGCCTGTCAAGATGCAGAGGTACGTATTTGTGCGCACTCTGTCAGGCATAGTGTTGGGGGTAACTCATTAAAAAAAGTAACATATTACATGTAATATATTACTTTTGTCAGGCATAGTGTTGGGGGTAACTCATTAAAAAAGTAACATATTACATGTAATATATTACTTTTAGCAGTAACGCAGTAATATAACTTATTACGAATAGGATTTCAGTAATATTATACTAGTTACTTTGTCAAGTAAGAAAAGTTACAAATTGAGTTACTTTTTTTTTTTTAATCAAAGCATATATTTAAATAAAGATACTATCATTTCTTAATCAAAGTGTGTGTTTTTATGCAAATAACCACTATAGATGACAATAACAGGAAAAAGGATAACATTTAGAAATTTGGACAGTTTACACTGACTTCAAGAGGTTGAAATTATTTTTCGAGATGTTCCAGGGCTGTGATGTCATTGTGCTATACTGCCGTTATTTTGGTGAAAGTAATGCAAAAGTAGTGTAATAAAGTAATGAGTTACTCTACACAGACAGTAATATTGTAAAAGTAACGTATTACTTTCAAATGAGAGTAACAAGTAATATGTAGTATATTACATTTTGAAAGTAACTTGCCCAACACTGGTCAGGCATGACTGAGAGAGAAAGAGAGACAGCGCGGGAAAAAAAGTGGTAAAGGCAGAAAGACAGAAGAAAGAGATGGAAGTAGCTGATCTGTGTATTGGCCCCCAAGAGGATGCCTGGGTCAAACCCACAGGGCCACACTCTGACTACTGAGAGGCAACGTCTTGTCTCATTAGCCTCTCCTCCTTAGGTTAACATGTGGTCCCCGGCCTGAAGGGACAGACGGGAGCGCACAGGAGATAGAGGTCTTAAGGAGTGTATGCAGGGAGAACGGGGGCCCCCCGGTGGATGACAGAGATAAAAGGTGAAGGATAACATCATTCTGCCTTGAGCAGTCCGGTATACCTCAAAGGGTATTAGGCCATGGTTGCCAGGGTTCAACTCCCACTCGGGCGTATAATTGCCCATTCTCAAAAAATGTATGCATGCAGTCGTGGAAGATGAAAAGTGTCTTCCGCCCAATGGCGCACGCTATGTTCCTCTCGCCTTTGAAAGGGAGGAAACACACGGTGACAGATGTGTCGTTGGACTGGATCAAACGAGTTCACATTTTTAGGATCAGCCTCGAGTGAGGCTACCATCACAGTAGTAGCTAGGCTAAGTCAAGGACAAATTCAAACAGCGATCCGCACACACACTAGTAGCCTAAATTCAAATGTACTCGACGACTAGACGAGACAAAACACAGAGGGACACATCTGAGTCGAAGGAAAACACCAATAACACATTGTCCTTCCTTATTACCTGGTGCTTTGCTTTTACCATCACTTCAGTTATTCAATCTTGGCAAGCAAAATGCCCAAAACCAGCCCTCTTAAGGTTTTGTCAAACAAGCACTGGAGAACCTTAAGAGGACATTCATTGACTTTAATGGGATGAACTGATCAACCATATCTAATAGAAATTGTTGCCCTTGGCAAAAGCTGGTGTAGAATCCAATTACCCATGGGACACAGTGCTTTTACCGCTTCTTAGAAAACCCTAATTCAATCTGTTTAGTACGGAGAAGAAACAGATAAATAAAATCGAAATTAAAACTGAAGAAAAGAAGAAAAAAAGTTTTCTAGGCTATGTGCAATTCAAGCATTAATACCTAAACACTGTACTGCAAAAACACCTGTGACTGATGTACTTGCCAAAATGGCTAAGATGACCAAATCTGGGCTCCTTTCCTATCCTTTATGAAATGACTGGCCTTGAACTGCTCTTTAAGAATATTTCATGTTTCATCTTAAATCTTCCATGTAAATAAATAGGCATTAATTTATTATATTTTATTTCTAATTATATTATATTATTAATATTTCAAGTAGCAATCAATCAATCATTTTTCTCTCACACTCTTCTCATCTAAACACACGACCAAACCCCTTTAAATAATTTTTGTTATTCTCACGTGTTTGCAACTCTAGGATGTAGCCTAGGCTATATGTAGGCTACTGTATAGTGCAAGTCTCACGTGCCAGACTATCTCCGTTTCGCACTGTACCAGCGCAGGAGAGAGAGACTGGCTGCTCTTTCTCTCACTCTGGTATAGCCAAAAAGGCTCTGTTATCTTTACAACCATCCATCGAAAGTACCAAGCAGGCCTGCTTTATTGCACAATTCAAATCTTCATCAAAACTTGCCATTTAGCGTGTAGGTTGCTAGCTTGCTTGCTAGCGTTGTTGTTTCACAGCGGCAAAGGCCTTTGAGAGCGACACGCAGGGATCGGAAATGGATTTTCCTTGCTCCAACTGAAATGGTTGGAGCCAATGGCAGAGCTCGCTCCGACTGAAATGGTTGGAGCCAATGAGCTCGCTCCGATTTAAATGGTTGGAGCCAATGAGCTCGCTCCGACTGAAATGGTTGGAGCCAATGGCAGAGCTCGCTCCGACTGAAATGGTTGGAACCAATGGCAGAGCTTGCTCCGACTGAAATGGTCGGAGCCAATAGCAGAGCTTGAAGGGAGTGGATTTTTCTTTTACACACAATTTTCAGAACCATTGTCTTTGGCATCAGCTGAGCTTTTTATGTGTGTAGTACTGCTGGCGGCCTCTGCGCTGTTATTGCGCAATACCCTCAAGAAGGCATCTCTCAAACTGCCACATGTGTGCTTGTGACCTAGCGAGTTAATTCTTTCCAAGAACGACTAGCAAGAACATTCTCCAAGAATGCATTCTTGGTATTGAGAAAGGGCCCTTATCCCCGCAGCCTGCTTCCAGTGAGTCAGACTACTGACTATAGGCTATAGTGCTGCTAACATGGGCGTATATAGGTCCACTCCACACTGATGTATGTCAAATTTCTTCTGTATTACTTTAGTATGCAATTTATTTACATTAGCCTATCTGCATTATTTTTCAATCTGTTATGTTTGTTAGTCCATCGTGTGTTTCTGGCCACCTGTCTTGTAAAACCCTCGAAAAGAGAATAAATAAATAAATAAATAAATAAATAAATAAATAAATAAATAAATAAATAAATAAATAAATAAATAAATAAATAAATAAATAAACAAACATGCCTACAACGATATGCCATCAAGCTGTTCTGCATTGAATATTTGATTTGTTTCATGTTCCATGCATTCATCTGTGGTTTTCCAATGTGAAGTCAGGAGCAGAACACTCAACTCAGAAAAACGACAAGTCGGCAAGTGTTCAATTATAAAATATCACGTGGAAGAGAGAGAGAGAGAGAGGAAGCTGCTGGTTTGAAAACTCACATTTATATGTCTATGCTGGAGAAGGCGAGTCTTCAAGTTCCATCAGAATGGGCAGTCTTCCCTCAGACACATCTGGACAACAGCAGCGGCGGGTCATGGAGAAGTGTCCCTAGAATTACAAGTATGGACTTATGCCTTTACGACTCCACGACTTTAGCAACGATGACACATGCAACTATTTACTTCAATGATTATTTGTAGATTTTTTAAATTATAGCCTACTACTAAAGGACAGAATGCGCTCCAGGCGCGCAGTGACGTGAGAAGTTCGCTCTGGAGTAGCCGTTCACTCGGCACCTGCTTAGCGCACATTACAGATAGAATGTTTCATTTTTAACACGTCAGTGCTATATGTCAGGTCTGTGTGATTAAGAAGGAAAATGTAACCCATCTCCCTTCTAACACCATAACAAAACATTTATCTTTGTGCGTAAATTCTATTCATGGAAACTTTACGCACATCGCCCAAACCTCTCCAAACTTGTTTCTCTTTCTCCCTCTTCAGCTCATGTATGCGGAGGTGTCGGCTGTATTTTCCGGGGAGAACAGCCGCTCATGCGGGGTTTGCCAGTGGGATTTACCACTGTTCAAACTCAGCAACACCGACATCACCCTTGCCAATTCCTCGGGGTCCGTGAGAGCACCGGGCCGGCGTGGGCTTCGGACGCACCGCAGAGAAGATGAACATCCAGGTTCTGCCAGAACATAAGCTCTCGTCGGTGGCCCCGCTGAAACAGTGCAATGACAACGTGGAGAAAAAAGAGGTAGAACTGATACTGGTGAAGGACCAGAATGGCGTCCAGTACACCAGTTCCTCCATCATTCCCACCCCCGGCGCTGGTCCTCCCGGGTTCTCCTCCGAGGAAGAACGGGAAACTTGGGGCAAGAAAATAGACTTTCTGCTGTCGGTCATTGGCTTCGCAGTGGACCTGGCCAATGTTTGGAGATTTCCTTACCTGTGCTACAAAAATGGAGGAGGTGAGTGCACCTAAACGTTCTTTCTTTCCTCCCCCCCCTAAGAAAATCATTAACTATTGATTATTTACAGACACACGAAATCCATACGGTAGCATAATGTTTTAATGATTTTGTGTTTGTTAGGGGTGTTCTGTGTTGTGCCTGAAGGACCAGCAAGTTTCTATTTTTAGTTTCAAACGTTTCAAGATAAGTCAATTCCTCCTTTTGCAGCCTTCTAAATGAAGCAGCACTGCTATTTTTGTGTTGCTAGTAATGTGCCAATTGCAGTTATTTTGATCCTGTCATTTTAGTTAAAGGAACACTCCACCAATTTTCAACCAGCTTTGTATCATTAGAACATCAGTAGTATATCAGAAAACTGTAAACTGTTTTGAAGTCTGTCATTGAATTTGACAGTTATTGAGTGTTAAAGTGTGGACCAGTGACATCACTGGTCCACACTAACTCAAATTAATAACTCATTAACTCAAATCAACTCTCAATAACTGTGAAACTATTCATCATTCATCTAGTTTGACAGTTATTGAGAGTTGATTTGAGTTAATGAGTTATTAATTTGAGTTAGTGTGGACCAGTGATGTCACTGGTCCACACTTTAACACTCAATAACTGTCAAATTAAATGACAGACTTCAAAACAGTTTACAGTTTTCTGATATACTACTGATGTTCTAATGATACAAAGCTGGTTGAAAATGGGCAGAGTGTTCCTTTAACATACCATACATGATGAATGAAATGCCTCATTCTGTTGAAGTCATGTAGCCTACATAGCAAAACCACCACTGAAAGGTTTGCCCTGCAACCTTTTTCAGACCAAGATGACTGGTAAGTTTCAGGATCTCTAAGCAAATGATTCATTATTCAGTTCATGAAAAGCTGCTTTTGAAAATAGACCTACTGTACAAATAGTTACCAAACAGGAACACGTGTCAAAGTATAATTTAATAAATATAAATGATATTTACTTGTGCAGTGCCCGTTCCCCAGTTCGAAGTCGATCGGACAGACAGTCCTGGAGATACGTGAAAGCCATGATCTTATTGGTCAAATTGCACAAAATTTAAAACTGCTATTTATCTGGTTCCCAGCAGCGCACCCGCCAAGTTTGAAGTCGATCGGACTCACGGTTCTCGACATAAACCACTTTCTGTGTTGCCAATAGGTGGCGCTATGTCGAATTGTACAGAATTCGGCACTCAAGATTCAAGACTCAAGATTAACTTTATTGTCCCACGCATGGGAAATTTGCCTTGGGCTTACGCCCACACTGCAGCCATAAAAACATGAACATATACATACACACAGGATACAACAGCCAAGTGCACTATGTCGAGTGCCCAGCAGCACATTTCCCAAGTTTGAAGTCGATCAGATGAAGGGTTCTCGAGATAAACAGCTTTTTGTGTTGCCAGTAGGTGGCGCTATGTCGAATTGCACAAAATTCGGCACTGCAGTACGTCGGGTTCCCAGCAGCACACTCCCCAAGTTTGAAGTCGATCGGATGAACGTTCTCGAGATAAACTGTTTTTTGTGTTGCCAGTAGGTGGCGCTATGTGCGCTCCGTCGGGTCCCCCTGAGCACAATCCCCGAGTTTGAAGTCCATCCGACCAACGATTCTTGAGATACACGAAGGACAGACAGACAGACGGTCTTGGAATTATACATTCAGACGGTGTCTCGTCATAGACGCGTGGTCAATCGGTTCAGCACGGGGGAAATCCTCCCGTTCTCCCCATTCAGCATAGTTAGCATTTACATAGACAGACGTCTATGTACCTGCTCTAGAATCCCCAATCCTGTAGTGTAGAGCTGCATCACCGTCCTTTCGTGAGTCAGCCCATTGAGATATATGGGGGGTTTTTCCCCCACCGTCTAGTCTCGCACGCCAGCTGTAGTAACATTTTGTGAGCGTTCCCACACAGACCGATAGATAGTATATAGATTACTTTGACATTACACTGTGTTCTCAAACAAATTAAAAGAATCCAAGCTTGTTTTGATGATAAATCCTTTGATGAAAATCAGTGAGTGACCGGGCTTGTCACTCAGTCAATCAAAGTCCAAATACAAGAAGTTATTGATTGCCTACCAACCAGGACTTATTTTAAACGTATAAACTATTGAAGAGGGGAACTGTCCTGTTGTGGAACTGTAGCCTAACCAAAGGGTTGTTTAAAGGGATAGTTTGGATTTTTTTTTATGTGAGGTTGTATGAGGTACTGCACTTGCCGACAGTCAGTGTTACTACATGCTGTAGAATGGAGCCGCTGTGGTTCCAGTTTGGAGAAATTGAGGCCGACAGTGTCAGGAAAGCAGATAGAGCTGTCTGCTGAGTGTGAACAGGGTCAGGAGAGTAGATAGAGCTGTCTGCTGAGTGTGAACAGGGTCAGAGCTGTCTGCTGAGTGTGAACAGGGTCAGAGCTGCCTGCTGAGTGTGAACAGGGTCAGGAGAGTAGATAGAGCTGTCTGCTGAGTGTGAACAGGGTCAGAGCTGTGTGCTGAGTGTGAACAGGGTCAGAGCTGTGTGCTGAGTGTGAACAGGGTCAGAGCTGTCTGCTGAGTGTGAACAGGGTCAGAGCTGTCTGCTGGGTGTGAACAGGGTCAGAGCTGAGTGTGAACAGGGTCAGAGCTGTCTGCTGAGTGTGAACAGGGTCAGAGCTGTGTGCTGGGTGTGAACAGGGTCAGAGCTGAGTGTGAACAGGGTCAGAGCTGTGTGCTGGGTGTGAACAGGGTCAGAGCTGTCTGCTGGGTGTGAACAGGGTCAGAGCTGTCTGCTGAGTGTGAACAGGGTCAGAGCTGTCTGCTGGGTGTGAACAGGGTCAGAGCTGTCTGCTGGGTGTGAACAGGGTCAGAGCTGTCTGCTGGGTGTGAACAGGGTCAGAGTTGTCTGCTGAGTGTGAACAGGGTCAGAGCTGTCTGCTGAGTGTGAACAGGGTCAGAGCTGTCTGCTGAGTGTGAACAGGGTCAGAGCTGTCTGCTGGGTGTGAACAGGGTCAGAGCTGTCTGCTGGGTGTGAACAGGGTCATTTACACCCTGCTGAAATCTGCATTGTCGCCATGTTGCTCCAAGAATAAGATGTGATGTGGGGCACCTGGCTAGTTTTCAGCTCAAAACAGGGTATCTGTAGCTACTCCTGGTTATTAATGATTCATACTGATGTCCACTTTTAATATTTATTCTTCGATTGAGGTTTGAGGAAGTGATGAAGATTGCTCAATCATGTGTGGTAACACCGTTTGGGACACCGTGAAGACTAAAGGACAACAAAAACAGTTTTGACACAATGACAGTTTCAAGCATAAAACCTAAAACCATAAACATTACTCTGTGTCTCTTATTTCCACATTTCCTTATAAAACCATGTGTAAACACAAAACTCAAACAATAAGGAAAGAACACTCATTACTCTGCAGTGTTTCTACAAACACCTTCTTATAAACTCACGTATGAGCACAAGCTTAAACAAATAAACAATTACTCTGTAAGGTAAGTAGTCAGTAGTCCAGTAGACACTGGAATTTATGACATCACTGATGATGTCACAGTGGGATTTATGACATCACAGTGGGACAGATAAACAGAGAAACAAACAGACAGACAAAGCCCCAGCTCCCATTTATATACTGACTGATGATGATATATCTGTTCTCTGTTAACATTTTTGTTCCACTGATGATGTCATCAGTGATGTCATAAATCATTGATGATGTCATAAGAGATGTCATCAGTGATGTCACTTGAGCGTTTGGGGGGCAACTGGTGATGTCATAGTGACATCACTGATGATGTCATCAATGATGTCATACCATCACTGATGAGGCTGCATTCTACTGCATGTAGTTCGAACTATCTCTTTAATCACAGGGCTGTCATACTCTGTTTGACCCCTGGCAAAATGTATACCCCATATATTAGGGCATTTGTCATGAACAATACCGTGGACAATTCAATTATGACAGGCCATTTCCTTGTTGACTGATGTGCAACTATGCCATCGGCATGGAAATAGCTGAGCATTCCTGCGTGTGTTGTTCTTCCTATAGAATAACAAAAGTTCCCGGCTGCTTTTTCCTCTCTGTGCACCTGGTCTCACTACTCGAGCTCTCTATCAGGCAGGCTACACGATTACACGTCAGATTAGGGAACACATCGACTAACTATGGGTTTCGCCTCAAATAATAATAATTGATCTCAATAATGATGTGATAGTAGCACCTTATAAGACCCCATACTGAGCAAAGCATGCCAAAAGCCCCATGCTCTGGATGATGAGTGTCATGTATTTCTTCCTCTCTCTCTCTCTCTCTCCAGGTGCCTTTCTGATCCCCTACATTCTGTTCTTGGTCATTGCGGGGATGCCATTGTTCTACATGGAACTTGCCTTGGGCCAATACAACAGGGAAGGAGCAGCTACAGTCTGGAAAATATGCCCTGCTTTTAAAGGTGAGCTGCAACACACACACACACACACACACACACACACACAGACACACACACACACACACACACACACACACACACACACACACACACACACACACACGCACACACGCACAGATAGATGCACGTCAACACAAACACACACACACACACACACATGCACACACACACACACACACACACACACACACACACACACACACGCACAGATAGATGCACGTCAACACAAACACAAACACACACACACGCACACACACACACACACACACACACACACACACACACACACACACGCGCACAGATAGATGCACGTCTCATCACCTCTGCCTGTCCTTCTCACCTTTGGCCCTTGGGTGGCGCCCTTCCATTTCATCCCACCTCGACTGTCCTCTCTCCCCTTGGCAGGTTCACGAGTGTCACCTGTAGCTACTCACTTCCTGTCACCATCTCCCTTTGCTTGGTTGCACCATATCCATGCTTTTCCGACCTCTCTCTGATTGGTCCTGCAACCTTTCCCCTTTTTCAAATGCCACACAGAGATGAGCTGGCCCCCACACGGAGACATGCTAGTGGCCACGGTACGCTGAATCACGAGGCTGGGGTCAATTCACTTTGCAAGTCCATCAATTCAAAATATGAACAGAATGTAAATTGCTGTTCAATTGCTGATGGTAGCACATTCATTATCAATCATTTGTTAAAAGTTTAGTTAGGACAACCTTTGTGAGTGAAAAGTTTTAGAAGTGTTCTGTTGCAAAACTCCGTATTTAATTAAGTGTTGAATGCACAAAGTCTCTATTTGCTTAACATGTCAGTTAATGTGATTTATGAAACTCCCTTATATTACTGTTTCTCTATATTCTGTTATCTTGGGGATGGGAGGTTGGGCATGGCAGGAAGAGATATATAACTTATTACACGTCACGAGATCAGATAATGTGTGCACCTGACAAAACACAAGGGCATGTTCAAATTTGCTCATCTGCCCCAAACTGACCCCACTCTGGACAGGTGTATTTAACACATTTTCGTCTATGTGCGACAGAGTCATTGATCCCAATCCATTGACAGCTCTGTTTGGTGTAGTCCCACAGGAGACATCAATTCCAACTCACCAAGCTGAAGCTATAGCATTCTCTACATTACTGGCTAGACGTCTAATACTCTTCAGCTGGAAGAAGGTTAGGGCACCATCCCACAAGCGCTGGGTAGAAGAGGTAATGTCCCATCTCAAACTAGAACAGCTTAAACACACTGCCCGAGGCTCCACCCAGAGGTACCTTAAGATCTGGCAACCGTTTCTGCCTACTTCGAGACGGAGTTCCCACAGGTTATAGAAGAGTAGCTGCTTCCCCCCCCCCCCCCCCCCCCCATCCTATCCTACATTTTGTTTTGTTTTGTTTATTCGTCAATTGTACCTTGTGTATGTATTTGTGTTCTTGTCCTGACTGGTTTAATTGAATTTAATTGTATTGGTTTTGATTTATTGAGTAGTGTTGGTATTGTTGTGGGTTTGTTTTTGTTTTGTCCTGTTCTGTCTGTGTTAATTTGGAGAACGGAGTGCTTTGAAAAACCAATAAAAACATTTGAATAATAAAATTTGCTCATCCACCATAACTTTTCACTTATTTGATACAGAATAAATTAAAGTAAGAGTACTTGAGTCAGAGACTCGGCTCGTTTAATATGATTTAATGGTCTCACAAGAGGAAGAGAAGGCCACTTGCACAATGGGCAGGGAATACATTTTCTTCTAAATGAAAGCGATGGTTACAGTGGTTTTATAAGATGCTATGATGCATACTGAGAGCTTACATTGTAATAGATAAGTCACAGTAGCTACAGTACAGTAAGTTCTGGTACAGAGATCCCGTTGCGTGGGATGAAACACATCAGAGATAAGTTTGTTAGCAACTGACTTCATTAGGACATCCAAAACCTTCAAACTTCACAAATTGGACGTTCCATGCTTTATTTGATCTCAGAAACGTTCTTAACGGGCTTGTCTTACACAGACATTATTCCAGGCTTTTAACCGGAAAGCCCGATTCAAATCAGAACCACTTTTCAGCCGGGGGAACCCACGGCCCAAACATGCGCGATAACTCACTTCAGAGTTTTAGGACTCAAAAAACGGGACCATTCTATTGCTACTGTAGAATAATAACCTGCTGGTGTAGAAACTACACAGTGTTGTGTTTAGATGTTATAGCAGTATAAATTGTACAAAAACATTTGCTAATTTATACATTATATAACATTTACTAATGAATACCGTTGCAATAAACAGCATAGCAACAATTCACAGCGTCACCTTTGTTCTCCGTCGCTAACACGCCTGTGCTCCTCAGGTGTGGGCTACACGGTCATCCTCATAGCACTGTATGTGGGCTTCTACTACAACGTCATCATCGCCTGGTCCCTCCACTACCTGTTCTCCTCCATGAGAAGAGAGCTGCCCTGGTTCCACTGTAACAACGTCTGGAACAGTGAGAACTGCACCGACCCAAAGTTCATCAACGGCTCCTTCCTGGGCAACGGGACGTCCTACGCCAAGTACAAGAATACGCCGGCGGCCGAGTACTACGAGTGAGTGATTTCCCCAAAACAGATGCACACACACACGCACGCACGCACGCACGCACGCACGCACGCGCGCGCACGCACACACACACACACACACACACACACACACACACACACACACACACACACACACACACACACACACACACACACACACACACACACACACACACACACACACACACACACACACACATAAACTCAAACTCAAACTCAAATACACAGACACACACATACACTGACAATGCTGTTCACCTTATGTTCAGACCTTACAGTGGGCCAAATTCTTCCGGTCCTGTTAACACTTCCGGCGGTCACGGCGCAAAATAAGAGAGTTGTTTTTGTCGCGGACAGTGCAGGGGGTAAAATAAAGAACGTAGCCTACTACTTTGAGCTCGGTACACAGCGAGGCAAGCGAGTATCCACTCTTAGCCAGGTCGGATAACGTTATCGTCGACAATGACGAGCACTTTCCAGCAGTAACGTAATTCCCTGGAATGCGAGACTTAACGAGCCAGTTACATGGCGTTGCATTCTTAAGACATTGCCGTTTGCTTTTATTTGGTATGTTACATACAATTGGCCAAATTATTAGTGAATTCAGAGTTAGATGATATTGGAGCAGCCAGCCATTTTATTTTATTTTATTTTTTAGCCGGAAGTCATGACACGACCACACAACCGGGTCAACTGGGCGTGGCTACATAAGGTGAATAGGCATGTTATATTTCTCACTAGCTCCGCCTAGTGGCCTCCATTTGCCTACTTCGGATTCACGCACTGAATTTGCACGCATGCCAGCCAATGAGGAGAATTAAATCCTGTCCCGCCTCAACCTCCATCACCACCACCACCACCATCACCACCCAGTCAAATGGTCGGAGGGCAAGGAGGAATCAAAATGAACGAGGTGGCAACCTCTGTAGACGATAGAAAATGTTTGCCACCTTTGGAAAAATGTGTCAGCTGAACCTCACAGAGAGAAGAACATCACAGTTTGAGGGAGAAGTGGGAGATTTGCAGGGGAAAAGAATTCAAGAATATCTACTTGTTCAAGGGTTCAGAATGTTGAAGAGACAGTCTGGCTTGAGAGACTAACTCATTTTACATTTTAAGCGGATGCTCTTATCCACAGAGATTTATTTTGCAAAAAAAGTAACTAAGTATGACAAAAAACAATTGCAATCATACTGCTATCTTAATATTTCCGTTGCTCCCAATATAACCTTGTTGCGATACATGTAGTGCTGCAATTTAAGACACGAAGGTTTCATCTAAAACAGGGACACTATTTATAGAAATGATCGAGGCGAGGTATTTTGGATAAGTGTCACAACACATTGACCTTAATCATTGTAGCATAACTAGATTCTACAGTTTATATATTTTAATTACTGTATTGATAGTAGAGACTAGAGATCAAAGTATTTGCTATGCATGTAAACGTAATGAGTAAGCCTCTCTATTTTTGGACTTTGGTTTATTGTGATTGTCTATTTGTAGAGGTTTGTTTTGTTACAGTCTGCCACAGTGAGTGAATTTGGCTGAGTCAACAACAGACACTTCCACATGGAAGCGATGCTTCCCAGTTTTGGGAATACTGTCAATACAGTTTGTATAAGCCCACCCAAACAGCATCCGTGTAGGTGGCTCACCCCAAAATTGTTCGGTCGTCCACCCATAATGTTTGCATTATAAAAGCCACGTACAGTATAGAGACAGTGCGGAGCGCGTCATCATTCAGAAACCACGCCCAAAACAGGGGGGAAACAAAAACTGCCCCCCCCCCCAATCCTGGCGTTCTCCTATCTCATGTGTCGCACACAAAGATCGTATATACGGAAGATGAACACTCCAACTTACTTCCTTGAGCAGCTAGATCCACATTTGTTGTCTGCGCAGCCCCACCACACAACAGCTTTTGTATGGAGGTGAATGGAGAGCTTTCCCTCGTGATGGGCGTGGCCTATTTTATGCAGCGTCTGTATATAAGAAGCTCAAATTATGCAGTGTTTGAAGTGCATGAAAAAATGCCACATCCGTTTGCACTTCAAAGAGAGCCCATTCTGCCTCTGCTCGTGTGCAGATTGACTGTGTGCTGCACAGTCAATCAGAGGAAGTCTGGGGGATGAATGGGACAATACAAGGGGCTGATATGCTAAGAGTGGGGCTACGAACAAATCACACAGCGTGCGTCACAGGCAACAATTGAGCACATCAAAAGTTCCTTTTCCATTATAGCTCTGTGCTGCATTGATGTGTCTTGCATGTTTACAGTATTTAATCTATAGCCCTGGATTCCCTTCAGCTCTCTCTCTCTCATCAAACCCCTCAAAACCAGAGACGTGTATATAGAAGAGTCGCGACATCTCCATTCACTCCAATGGACCCGTTTTTTTTTTACTCTCAAGAGTTCCAGGAAGTAAGGTCCCGGATTAAGCAGCGCTGTCGAGTTGCAGCAAAATGTTTGTATTGTACTTTGAAAGTACGATTTTATTTTTTTAGAATCAAATTGTACATTATCAGCTTTATTTTAGCATTCAAAAGTAGCGCGAGACCCCTTCCTGGCTGTTCATTGGCTAATGAGTCACGCATTTTGGTCCTCCGCTGATGCCACTCTCTCTCTAGAGGACACTACACAAAACTAATAGTGATGCGAGAGATGAGTAAACCAGGTCTCACTGCACTTTACCCGTAGTTGTAAAGTTCTGCCTTTACCTTAATGCTTCGTCCTTGAGAGTTTAAGTTTAAGTTTAAGTTTTATTTGGATCCCCATTAGCTACAGCAAAACTGCAGCTATTCTTCCTGGGGTCCACAAAACAGACTTTACATGGTGACAATGCAACATACAACTTACATCATAACACACAACATACACAATGAAAATTTAAGAAATTTACCACTCGAGGAAGGGGGTTGTGGCCACATTTACCACTGGTACAGGGTTTATGGCACTTGGCGAAAATAGCTACCACATAATATAAAAAATACACAATTGTAACATTCAATTCATTTATTTACAATCATTACTGGTTTCAGAATACATTTATCCTTCCGCCACAGAATATAGTTCCATTGACAGTCCCAGGTTCACTCCGTGACAACTCAAGCTCAGCCAGTTCTCTCTCCCCAATTTCACCATGTCGTTCTTTGTTCACTTCACCTTCATCTTCATCTAACCACTGCTCAAAACTCAATCCACCCAGTAAATCAAACGTTACTACGAAATCGGACATTTCCTTGTTAGAGATTTGTAGACTGACAGGCTAACAGTGGGCGGAGTCAGCACAGGTGTTCTTCATTCATCAGGGAGCGGAGTGATACTGCGGTTGGAGCCGAACTGTAGATTGTTGGCCTATTTACCACTGTTGCTAGCCAATCAGAATCCAGTATTCACTCATGCTGTTGTAGAAACATGTACTGTAACCTTACAAAGAAACAAAACAAAAACAACCTAAGAGCATACAAACAAGACAAGCTCCTCACAGGTCAATTGAGCATTTTCATTCACTGTCCAAAATCAGTTAGTGTCCAATCAGTTTCCCAATCTACTTCAGTCCATAATAAGAGACACATACATACTGTACCTGTTTCACATATGTGTGTCACATACACACACATATATACACAAATATACACACACACACACACACACACACACACACACACACACACACACACACACACACACACACACATATACATATATATATATATATATATACATATATATACAGTTATATAGTTATAGTTATATAGTTAATGTGTGTATCATAATTCATCACAGGCTTTGAGGAAAGTAATGGAAGATTGCTCAAACAGCAGAAAATACCATGTTCAGTAATATGAGTGTGAGTAGTACTATTGATTCCAGGTGGACTACAACCCTCCATTCATTCATCATGTGTGTGCATGTCGTTCTTAATATTAATCCCCCATCACTTTGTCATATTATTGGAACCAACAACAGGGAATAGAAGTGGCAGTCTGTGTCTGAAACTGGAGACAGGGTTCCAGGGCCAACTCCAGTTTATTGACGTATGAACGTTGCCTGTCGTGTATTTCCAGAATATTTCTAAATATTAATATTCTTTGAGTAGTTGAGTAGACTTTTTTTTTTTTTTTTTACTTTCATCTTAAAAGGAAAAAACAAAAGTGCCCCAAGCTTTTAACGTTGATCACCGTTGTCAATCTCACACTCTCCACTCCACTTGTCCTGTCATGCCTCTGTTCAGCACATAGCTCTGGTTGCCACATATCAGTCTACTAGTATCATTGCTAGTATGATTGCCCTGCAATCTAGCCTGCAAACTGGCCTGTGAGAACAGTCATTATGGAGTTCTCTCCTGTCCTGCTCCTGTCCTGGTCCACAGAGCAGGTGCCACTGACAACGCATGCTCTTCGGCGTAATCGTCAAGTGTGTGGGGGTGCGTGCGTCTGAACGGTAGTTATCGTGCGTGCGGTCCAAGATTGTTATCTCTGTCGTGAGGTGTGTGCGTGGACTCTCAAGGTTTTTATCATCTTCAAGGATTTGAAAATCTTTAGGTGTGTGTGGGGGAGACATGTAGTGGAGCAAGGCAAGGTGTACTACTCCATCAGTAAGGCCATGTTGAAGGAGTGCACACAACGCTGTGAAGAATGATTGCGAAATGGCGCTCCATGCTAATAGCTCCGCCGCGCCCTCTGCGGTGACAGCCCAGGGCATTCCCACCATGCGGTGTGACTTTGTGCCCGTCGTCGAGCGGGAGAACAGAGACGAGGATGCCGCCATCGATGTGATTGGAGTGTGTAAGAGTGCAGAGGAGGTTTGCCGTATCGCCACTAAGAGCAGCAGAGAAGTATCCAAGAGAGCCCTCCACTTGATGGACACCACTGGCAAAGTGGTGACGGCCACACTGTGGGGAGAGGAGATGGAGAAGATGATGGCTCTAAGCTGCCTGTGGTCGCCATCAAAGCAGCTCGCCTGTCTGATTTGGGGGCAGATCTCTCTCTGCTTTGTTCAGCTCAACAGTCATGGTCAACCCCAGACATACCTGAGGCCTTTTGACTGAGGAGGCCCTGCTATGACCAGGAGGGGGCGACGCTGTAAACAGCCAATCCCTGACAGAGACGAGGTCAGCAGACAAGCGGTGCAAGGGTCAACTGGAAACCACTGAGCAAACGCTAAGGATGATGTCATAACCCCTGATGATGTCATGTCTTGCCCCACAATCGTCAAAGTGATGTCATACCCACCCCACTGATGATGTGGATGACGTGGCATGAGTTTAACATGAGTTGTGAGTCACTCACAACAACCCCCCCCCAAAAAAGTGCGCCCACGCTGCATCGTCTCCAGAGTCTCCACCCTGGAAATCTCTCCCCACCCATCCCCCCTTGACTTCACCATCGCTGCTGGTGAAGTCATGTGACGCTACTGGTGAAGTCATGTCTGGACTCGACAAGATAATATTGACCCATGAGTGCTGCATAAAATCCCCTAGTTTGTCCCGTGCAATCTGTGGAGCAGTTTAGATTGCCAGTGGGGGCAGCGCAGCGCGGCAGAAGCAGATCTGCATGATTAGCTTCACCCAAGCAAGAAAGGCGGTTGAGCAGCACAATAAAAGAAGAAGAAACGTGTTTCTTTTTAGGCGTCCTGGTGGCTCACTGGGCTAACTGGGTTGCTATCGATCTTTGTTTCATGTCATCATGCCCTTTGTGGTAACTTGTGGAAATATTTCAATCGCATCGCAGAGTCAGCACATAAGAAACAATAGACTGGGATGAATATGACCTAGCTATCCTATCCTATAGCTATAAAGCTGTATTATTTGTGATTCATGTGTAGCAGTAGTGGCATCGTTATCCGAGCTTTCCGGAGAAACGCATTTTACACAGTGACATTCATTTTCAGTGCCAGCTACTAATTTGAGTAAAATGTCAATTTTGACACTTGTCTCCACATTATCATTCTATAGAAATAAAAATAAATCTTTTTTTTCCCCTTCCCCACCTGTTTTTATAGATTGGTGCTGTCACTATAAACAAAGCCACGATACATGTTAACAGTTAGTAGCCAACAATAAACAATAAAAAGCAAACATTAAAATCACAATTGAAACACATAACAGATCATCACAGCATACCATTGGGCATCTGTTGATAAGAAAAGACAGGGAGCCAATAGCTGTACAGTATATTACCACTAGCATTTTGGAGGAAGTTACAGACTCTCAAAACTTTCTTTTCAATATTGTCCTTCCTGCAGTCTATGTTCCATTGAATATTCTGGGATGAAACAAGCTGGTATGACTTCAACATAACACATAATACAATAGATGTGGATTTAACTTCCAGATGGCTTCACTTTCTGATTTTATGATGAAAGTGAATAACATGTGACTGGTTTTGTTTGGAAGATGTGATTGTGACATGGACGAGGCTCTTTGAGGACAGCCAAAAATGGTTCACTTTGAGCCAAGCTGCATGATCTATACCTGATGGTCTGATATACTTCCATGGAAAGTCGTGGCATACTTTCTGTTGTTGTTGTTGCAACATTTAAATCGGGTTACATACTGTAGAGACACTGCGTTACGCGTCATCATTCAGAAACCACGCCCCAAGACGGGGGAAAACAGAACCCCCCCCTCCAATCCTGGCGTTCTCCTATGTCACGTGCATGGTTTTGCGTGTTGCACAAAAAGATCGTATATACGGAAGATGAACACTCTAACTTACTTCTTGACAGCTAGATCCACATTTTTCTTGTCGCCAATTCTCAATGGCTTCCTTGTTTTCCTCGGGAGTACAAACAAACTTTAACTGGCGATTTTTTACATTTGTTGTCTGCGCAGCCCCACCACACAACAGCTTTTAGCTACGTTTAATTCAAGGAAAATGACGCTGCTGTGTGGAAATGAACGGAGCTTTTCCCCCGTGATGGGCGTGGCCTATTTCATGCAGTGTCTCTATATACATCCCAGATACAGTAACAGTAACAACTTGTCTCCTCAGCACACAAACCTGGATCCCACATCCTTAAGCAACCAGACCCGCCTTAACGTCAGGCATAACTGGACTTGACAAATGGCCTTCATTAAAAAGATCTAATTGCATTATAGACTCAAAGAAGATTGGCTTTGCCTTCACTTCAATCTCACACCCAATTTAACATCTTTTCTTGAAAGGATTTACTTTTCAAATAACAAGGAGGAAAATAATTGGTATTAGAGAAATCCCATCAGCTGTGTTTTGATAGTCAAGAGCAGGGGTGCCCACACTTTTTCAGCTTGGGAGCTACTTTTAAAATGACCAAGTCAAAGTGATCTACCAAACATATTTATTTATATATATATACACTGAGTATACAGTGGAAAACAGTGGAACCGTGGAAAAACAGTGGAAAAACAGTGGAAACAGTGGAAAAACAGTGGAAAAACAGTGGAAACAGTGGGAAAACAGTAAAAAAAAAAAAAAAAAAAAATTTTTTTTTTTTTTTTTTTTCTTACCTCAATGCCACGCGATCAACCACACTACCTTCGCGATCGACCGGTCGATCGCGATCGACGTATTGGGCACCCCTGGTCAAGAGGTTCAAGTCTGCATTCATTTTTTTTTTTTTTTGGTTTATTTTATTTATTTATTATCTGCCCTGTTTCCCACTCTGTAACCAACGTCAAGCCCAGGTTGCATGCGGTGGTGTGCCAGCCAGCCTACAGTGCACAGATACCGATCGAGCAGCAACATGGAGTGTTGGGATAGCAGAATAAACAGCGCAGGGAGTACAGATAAGAGTGATTATGTTTAGAGTAACTGGGCCAAAGGGATATGGATTGATGTTTTGGGGGCGCATTTACTGGCAGCGCACTATCAGGTGATCGTGCACAAGGAGGCCCTTGGGGGCATCACAACGTCGACCCTTGACGTCCGGGCCGATAATTCGGAGGACAAGAACATACTTCTTCACTCTTATATCTGCGTCCCTCCGGACCATCTCGCTTTGAATATATTATCAGCCCAAGGTAATTAAATGCGATGCCGAAGACAGTCTCCCAGTCAGATCCCATGGTCCAGCTGGGACTGAACATAGTTTCTGTGCGACTGAAGTTGTTTTTTGTCACACACTCTTGTGTAAGCATCCTGAGTATCAGATCCAGATGCAGAGCCTCTCAACCCACAACGCGGGAACAAAAGTGCAAAAGTGGTATTGCGTGATATGCCTATAAAATGCACTCCTTTGCGTAGTGTTTTTGTGCTTTGGAGACACATCTGAGAGGGAAAGATCACATCTTGTCCCTGATGTCTCGTTGCTGTTGGATCCTGTAGGATTCCTCTTTGCCTATTAGAAGAGGCTTCAGCTGGAGGGACAGATCTCCACGATCAGTACATACAGTACATTTATGAACGCCTTGACAGAATTTCTTCAAATTTGGCTCAAGCGTCCACTTGGAATCAAGGATGAACCGATTAGATTCTGGTGGTCACATTTCAAGGTCACTGTGACCTCATGACGCGGTATCTCAGGAGGGGATTTCTTCAGATCTGGTGCAAACATCCACTCGGACTCGAGGATGAACTGATTAGATGTTGGTGGTCAAAGTTCATCTAGACACGAGCCTATTTCTTCGTAGAACCGAACCCGTGACAGTAAGGAAGAAACGCCATTAAGGCCCCCCTTGGTTATTTATGTGATGATAAAACACTTGAAACTTTGAACGCGAACCCTCATCTGACAGTAGCTATTCCGCCACTGGGGGAATGGAGGTTTTTATTGATTCATTGACTGCCAAAATATTTCAGTCAAAGCAGTGTGTGTACTGTATACACTCTTTGTCTCAGAGAGAGAGAGAGAGAGAGAGAGAGAGAGAGAGAGAGAGAGAGAGAGAGAGAGAGAGAAAGAGAAGGAGAGGTTACCTCGGGTCAAATCCCATGGCTGTACGATCCAACCTCTCCATCCTTTGGCTTTTAGATCAAATTTCCACTTCTGTCTTTAAAGTCATGTATAATTTAATGCTCACATCAGGGGAGTTATAGGGTTTGGCCCCATTGTAATGTTTATTCACTCGATGTTGTGTTTTGACATAAAGTTCTTGTAAGAGAAGACACGCGGTCTTCTCTTAAAAGACGCACTTACTTCTTCATACTACAAGAATCACTTCTACAGAGTCGACAGAAAAGGGAGATGTTTATGGTGGTATGTGTTTATGCCTGGCTGTCCTTAAAGGGCTTCTGGTCCAGTCCACCTCCTGACACATTCTCCACCTCACGATCCTGCAGCGTGGGCTGATCTGTTGAGTCTAATACCCAGCCAAGTATAACCTGGGTGGGCCCACAAGACAAAAACACAATGAACTGTTAAACGATGACCAGGGAAAATAACCTGCCATAACCCCAAAAAATAAAAATTAACAAGAATAGGTAAACCTAGTGTCCTCTAGTAAGAGAGTGGCGTCAGCGGAGGACCAAAATGCGAGACTCATTAGCCAATGAACAGCCAGGAATGGGTCTTGCGCTACTTTTGCATGCTAAAATAAAGCTGATAATGTACAATTTGATTCAAGGGGGGAAAAACCCTTTCAGAGTACAACACAAACTGTCTATTTTGCTGCAACTGGACAGTGCTGCTTCTTTTACTCAAGAGTTCCACTTTCTACTTCCTGGAAAAAAAAACTGGTCCATTGGAGTGAATGGAGATGTCGGAACTCTTCTATTATACGGCTCTGGGTAAACCTACAGTAGTATACGAGGGATCAGCCGAGCAGCATTCTGGTAAACAAACCGCGTCACTGGGTGGCAACGGCAATGGAACCCTATGGAGCCTGAGTTTGAGTGTCTGACTCTAGCCGGCTGACCGTGTTTACAATTTAAAAACTTCGACAGTTCGCACAACTTTAACACGACATGCATATTATTATACATCAAACTCTTGAGCTGATTCTGCTCTCACTCAGAATGTCAAAATATAAGCGATGTGATGTACACTTTTTGAGATATTAACGTTTGTTTGGCACAACTCATACTCGCGTTAACTGCCGCGGGGTTACGCATTTTTGGGTGGCAAGTGACGTCACGCTGATTCGTCCTATGTTACCAACTCTTTAACCTACAGTAGTATATAGCTGACCCGCAGTGTTACCAACTCTTTACCAAGGAAAGTCGTTATTGGCTGCTCAGAAAGTTGCTTACTGTAACATTTTACTTTTTTTAATCTGTGTGTGTGCGTGTGTGTGCGTGTGTGCGTGTGCGTGTGCGTGTGTGTGTGTGTGTGGGGGGGGGGTGTTCTCCTTAATAATGCTATCTTGGGCTGTGCAGAGCAACTTGCAGTATAATAATAATAAAATAATAATAAAAAGAGCACATCACACACCGCCCATTATATTAGGTTCTGACCCAGTCTTATTTTCTTGTCGGACAGCTAATCTGACAGGCATGTTGTCTCTCTCTTGCCGTGCTATTTGTCAGCTAAAAACCCATCACATGATGTTATGTAGCAATGCAAGTGTGTTAGCTTTGAAATACTTCTGTCTGAAATGTATTTTGTGTTCCCCACATTTGTGATTGTTTTTTGAATCGTGACGGTGTGTGTGGTCTTCTGCAGGCGGGGTGTGTTGCATCTGCACGACAGTCAGGGCATCGGGGACCTGGGCACGCCTCGCTGGCAGCTGTCCCTGTGTCTGGTGGCGGTGGTCTTCATCCTCTACTTCAGCCTGTGGAAGGGGGTCAAGTCTTCAGGCAAGGTGCTGAACTGACCTGGCATCACCCATCACCACACCAACACGTCTTTTGTTTTTCTCCAGTTATTTTCTCCTTTTGAAGGAGAATCAGAATCCAAATCACTTTCATATTCCAACTATAATACAGGGATATTATGCTCTCACATACAATGCAAAGCATACTGGAGATTGTACATATATCAAGTATGACTGTGCAGATGTATGTCGATTTCTGAGCCACAAATCTTTCTAGCAATGGCATTGACTTGCTAGAATGGAAACGACGTCAGACTACATGGAGTTAATATCACGATACATCACGATACATCTTTCTGCGCTGCATTTTTGTATCGTCATATATATATAGAATTATTTGACTTTCGTATAGCTGCTTGCATTCAAGCAATGTAGCGACCGTAAAGGGAATTGTGTCATTAGTCACCACGGTTACCAATAGATGAGTGTTTTGTGCCCAGGCGTGCTCTCTTTCTCTGTAAGTGAAGCTTTATTTATATAGCACTTTTTCAAGCGCACAGTTACAAAGTGCTTCTCCCTCACACACACACACACACACACACACACACACACACACACACACACACACACACACACACACACACACACACACACACACACAAACATGTGTATATATATATTTATAAAACGGCTCTCTCAAATCAAGCAATCTGATTGGTTCACAGCCATTGTATAAATCCCGTAACCCACTCTCATAACCCATGGCCATGGGTTATTGAGTTGCCATGGCAACTCTCTTACTAAAAGGCTTTGGTTACCTCAAATGACAATGTAGAAAAAACAAATGGTGGAGACAGCTGTCAGATCCTTGTGAATCGATCTTCGCTTATAACTTTACTAATACTTTGCAGAAAATTATGTTTTGTACAAGAATGTCTTCTTTGCAAAAAAAAGGCTGTTAACCCCGCATTTAACCCCGCATTCAACCCCGTAACGTTAGTTGGTGTCGGGCTTTGCAGAAAGCTCTCAGCTTCTCAGCAAGCGCTGAGAATGCAGCGCTGCGCTCGAGCTGCGTGTCGGGCTTTCCAGAAAGCTCTCAGCTTATCAGCAAGCGCCAGGATTGGCCAATGTCAACTTCAGTCTCCAGAACGATCCAATCAAATCACCCGCACGTTCTTGCGGTCCCGCCTTACAGTAGTGTTTCAACTGACTCTATCAGAATGCCATGGCAGTCGGACTTATAGTATTATTATTATTATTATATTATCATACTTGGAAACCGTGCGGCCTCGTGGGATAACAGCTGATCAGCGGGATATATTTGCCACAACACACTGGCTCTCATGCTATATTGCTTATATATATATATATATATATATATATATATATATATATATATATATATATATATATATATATATATATACATATATATACATAAATAAATAAATAAATAAATAAATAAATAGAGCCAGATGAAATGCAATATAAAACACAGCAATATGAGAAATAGACCCCAAAAAATCACGAGTAGGGGTGCTTGTGTTTTGTGTGCTTTGTCAGGATTTTGGCATGCTATGTTAGTGTAAGACACAACCGTTTCGTGGAGTGGTGGAATCCGTTAAGGGGAATAGGAAATGTTTTGTTATGATAAGCTGTCGGCCATGATGTCCTGTGTCTGAGTGTGTATCTAGTGATACAAAGGCAGAATAAGAAAAGGGCAATATGACTTATTTTTGTTACGATACAGTATTGGCCATTTACCCATTTACGTATTCTGTGTGTGTGTATGTGCGCGTGTGTGCGCGTGTGTTTGTTCAGGTGGTGTACATCACAGCCACCATGCCCTACGTGGTCCTGTTTGTGCTGCTGATCCGAGGCATCACTCTACCAGGGGCCATGGACGGCATCAGGGCCTACCTCTCCATTGACCTCAAACAGCTCCACAACCCCAAGGTTAGAGACGGGGGCTTGTTGGTCTAGACTAGAGCAGCAGTTTTCAAACTGTGAGGCGCGCCTCCCCTGGGGGGCGTGAGAGAGCTTCAGGGGAGGCGCGACGGCCCGATGGGGGGAAAAAAACAGAAGAAGAGGGATGAAAAAAAAGAAATTCTGGTAGCTAACTTCAGCTATGCGTAGTATTACCCTGATTATTTATCAGTTTGGATTGACATCGTTTGGTCCCGAGGACCCTCCCCTGCCACAGCCCACAGTGTGTGCTGCTCTGCAAAGAGGTGCCAGCTCCAAATGCCTACTAGGTGTTTGGAGCTGCAAGCAAAAGGTCTCCAAAGGAAACTGACTGGGGTTTTCATTTTGACAGACTGACAACCAACACATCACCACCACGATTCCTTGTTTTTCATGATTTAAGAGATGCAAGAGAGCGTTGAGAGCAGTAGGATACACATACAACAAACTGTTTTGACCCTTCAGAACATATATAGTGTGAGTGCCAAATGAACATACTTTCTAGGTATTAAGATCAAAGAAGAGCCAAAAGCTGATGTGTAATTAGGGTAAAGCTGTCAAGCTGTTTCGGAAATGTCCATTCTAAGCACCTGAGAGGCCATTTACACCTGGCGCTAACATGCGTTTTCTGTGATCAGATTGCAATCAGATTGTGTTTTATCACTTGAAATGACAGGTGTAAACACGCCCAAAACGCATTGAGGAAGGATTGCAATCTGATCGGCCAAACCAGCTCCGGAGGTGGTCAGGGATGCATTGTGTGTACACATTGAACACAAGTGTAAATGCAACGTGTCCTCTCAATCTGGATACACCAACTTTATGCGGATTGAGAGGACAACCATTTCTGCAATCTGATTGCAATCTGATGGCAGAAACCACATGTTAATGCCAGTTGTAAATGGCCTCTTAGATCCTCTGTGTAGAATTTGAGCATAAGAGCATCCTTTTTTAGCTGCGACCAGCAGCTATATAGCTCACTCTGTCGGTTGGCTGGTTGGCCACAGGTTTTGAAATTTGGCATGGAGATCAAGTGTGTGTGTGTGTGTGTGTGTGTGTGTGTGTGTGTGTGTGTGTGTGTGTGTGTGTGTGTGTGTGTGCGTGTGTGTGCGTGTGTGTGTGTGTAAACGTGTGTTTGTGCTCATGCTAATTAGCTAAAAGGGGGCGGGGCAAATTTATAATAATAATAATAATAATAGTAGTAATAATAATACATATGAATATGTTCTATTTTTCTATATGACACCGTGTGTCCTTTTCTTTGTTATCTTGCATTCTGAAATATGGAAGATGAAGTATTGTAAACCACAGTTTTGTATCTGTTTTTGTCGTGTCTCATAAGCCCATACGGGCTGGGCACCATCAATCATACGACTTACAGTATATAGCGCTTCTCTAGGTACCCAAAGACGCTTTACATACAGAATAACATAAACGCACACAGATACAGAACAAATACAAATATAGGGGTTACAAAATGAAAGAGGATGGTGGAGGTAGAAATCAGATATTGTAGGCTTTCTTGAAAAGGTGGGATTTGAGTTGGTTTTTTGAAGGAAGTGAAGTGAGTGTGTCAGAGTTTCGGATCTCAACGGGTCGGGAATTCCAGAGGATTGGGGCAGCAATAGCGAAGGCTCTGTCTGAGTTTTTCAAATGAGGCGGAGTAGTAGTAGTAGAAAATTTGCAGGGAAGAAGGGATTGATGAGATGATGAGATGAGATCAACTTTATGGTCCCAGAAGGGAAATTTGTCTTGGGCAAAAAGTGCGCATAGCCACATCCTGTGTTACAAAAACACAAGTAAACACAAACAGGACAGACACAGCATTGCACTAAGACACAGTGGGGAGATGCCAACTGAGACATTAAATTGCACAGCCCTATTGCACAATTTGTTTCAATCATACATACCCGAAGGTAAAAGAATATAAAATCAACAATAAACAGTACAACCAGCAGCGGGATAATGGATAAAAGAATAAAAGAGTAACAGAATAAAAGAATAAAACATTAAAATAAGATCAAATGAAAAGTAAAAGAAATAAAATAGGAAGGTAAAACATGGGGCTAAGATTACCGTTCCTACTTAAAGTGCCTCCACCTACAAACTATGGGTTTCTACAGCCTGGGGGGAAGAGCAGGCTGTTTGTGAAGAAGTGCAATCGAGGTGGGGAGGAAGGAGAGCTTGTAGCGGTTGCTCCTGTATCTGCTGGCTCTGATTGCATGAATGCGTGGATGCATGTGTGCGTATACGTAGTTGCAGCTATTGCCCCCCCCCCCCCCCCCCCCCCCCCTTATTGAAGCTGTCACCCTTTGCTCTTGTCTAGGTGTGGATCGATGCTGCCACCCAGATCTTCTACTCACTGGGCGCAGGCTTCGGTGTGCTCATCGCATTTGCCAGCTACAATAAATTTGACAACAACTGCTACAGGTAAAAAGGCCTCACACTGTTTCAACTTCAAACAATGTGACGTTCGCTCGCTTGAAAAGCCCAACAATAAAGCCCAGAGCAATATATATCTTTGGATAAAAGAGGTCGGTGGTTCGATTCCCGCCTCCTCCAGTCTGCATGTCGAAGTGTCCTTGGGCAAGATACTGAACCCCAAATTGCTCCTGATGGTGTGCCAGGCAGCACCCTGCGTGGCAGCCTGCCGCCATCGGTGTGTGAATGGGTGAATGTACCTACTGATTCTAAAGCGCTTTGGATAAAAGCGCTATATAAATGCAGGCCATTTACCATAATATAGCCTCCTCATGTTTCTTAATGCAGTCTCTCTTCCTGTGATTAACTGGATCAAGATGCAATCTATCCAGCTGACCCCTCTGGCCAGGTGTTAACAGGTTAGATACGGTGCAGGCCAGCCAGACAGGGTACCAAAGGCTGTGTGTTTACTCTTCTGTCATAGCACTGCTCTCGCTTGGAGATAGCAGGCTGTGAGGTTGTTGTGAGCTCTGCTAATCTCTTTCCACATTAATAGGACGCAGCAGTACTCTGGGAGGCAGATGCTGCTGGCAATACAGCACTTTGACCTATCCTGGTGCTATATTACCCAGTGGACCACACGCACCCTTGATAGAGCGATTCTGAATGTCTATGAGATAGATAGTGTCGAATTTCTGGTGCAAAAAGACTAAAGAAGGGGAAGAAAAGACTTGATGAAGAGGTTTCCTCTGCATCAGCCCAGGAAGTAGCCCAGGTCACGTTGACCTTGTTCATTTTGTCAGCCAAT
>NC_139651.1:7038560-7063560 GCF_964638095.1 Poromitra crassiceps | reverse complement strand
TTGTCGGCTGTTTTCCATGTGTGATCACTTCCCTCTGTGTATTTATGTTCCTGTTCACACGTGTGTTCTGTCCAGTATGTTACCTGTCATTATATGTTACCTGTTATTTCATTAAGTATACCCAGTGTTGGGTTTACTCATCAGCCGCCTCCTGCTGTTGTCCTGCAATTGGGTCCTCTACACCACTCACCGTGACGCAAGAAAAATGTGAAAGATTAATGGGCCGTGGTCAAATACTGTACATGCGTGTCAGTAACATATATACTAAGGTGCGGACATGACAAACGACTTCAACGTAGGCCAGTACCTGTCTCTGACCCTCTCTGGTTGAAAAGAAAAACAGCGATAACTCTTCCACACACATGCAGGGGAGACGTGTAGAAACATACATATTACAGGAAGATCCCTGCAGGAGAATAATCATCTCCATACATCATGTTGGAGCACTTTGACGGTGAGGTTGCTTCACGCCGCGTAACCACAAAATATTCGGTGGAAAATGATGTGTTGCATATTGACACACACGCAAACCTTTCTGGGACCTTTCTCTCATTATAGGCCTACGAAGCAGCCATTTTTCACTCTGAATAAGATGAGCATATACATATACATATACACGTGCACACTTTTAGTCTGCCATGACATAGAAATTACAGTAGAATCTGAATCGATTACCAGCTGGAGGGCTATTTCAGATTGTGGAAAATTGTGTAACAATGTTTTCTGTTGTACAAAAGATCACTGATGTGCAGGTCAGTTGATTTCAAATGGGATCGCAACAACTGGCTGTTCCTTTTCCTCTAGTGCGTACCTGCCCAACTGAAAGTAGGAGGCACTGTTTGCGGCTACCTGCACATCTAAACTTCACTATCCCTGTTCCCTGTTGAAAGTGACCATTTCTGTGTCTTAATTTTTTTCAGTGCTGTTGTTTGGAACATTTTTTCCATTAGCCAGTTATATAGCACTGTGATTGACCCATAGGTCCAAACACCACCCGAAGTAGAGGCGGAGCGACACCTCACTAAGCATTACTTGAATTACCGAGTGCATGACTTGAATTTGGCGTGGGATGCCCTCGGCAGGCTGTGCAGTGGGGAAAAAGAGCAGTTTACACAGTCAAATGCTTTTTCCACATCTAATGATTTCTGTGTTATTGTTATGGTCTCTGGCTATACTGATTATGTGGCACATGTTGCTAGAGGAATGCTCGCCTTTAATGAAACCTGTCTGATCAGGGTGTGTTATGGATTATAATCTTAGGGCCAGGGGGGCAGTTGCACAAAGCAGCACCTTAAGTTAAGTTTTAACTTAAGGTGCTGATCATTCAACAAATGATCAGAGCCTTGCTGATCATTTGTTGGTTATCATATGTTAATGAGAGATAATGGGTGATAGCCTGAGCAGAGAGTCAGGTGGGTCTACACTAGTTTTAGAAGAAGAAGAACTTAACTTTATTAATATCAGCAGAGTTCCATAATTCACTGGTCATTATGATAAATAAGGTTGATATTGTTATCCATCTGATCAACGTACTTTATTGTTGGCATCAAAATCAGTACTTTCTCCAAGTCCTCTGGTAGGGGGTGGTTCTGGTAAGGGGGTGGTTCTGTGATTGTTTATTAGCTTTGGAAGTTTAATACTGTCCAGAAATGTTTTAGTTGTGGAGGCATCTGGTGTGCTCTCTGATTTATGAACGTTACTATAAAAAGAATGGAATGTTGCTGATAGTCCTTTGGAGAGTACATGGTATTTCCACAGTTTTTGGGCTGGTATAATAGTTTTTTCAATAGTTTTATTTTTTATTTGACCAGCCACGTACTAATTTGGTACAGTGTTCAAAGTAATGATGTTTGAGTCTTGAAATGGTGTATGATATGTGGTTAAATGCAGTGTTGGGGGTAACTCATTACAAAAGTAACATATTACATGTAATATTACCTTTATATTAACATATTAACATATTAATACATGTAATACATGTAATATTTAATATATTACTTTTAGCAGTAACTCAGTAATATAACTTATTACCACTAGGATTTCAGTAATATTATACAAGTTACTTTGTCAAGAAACAAAAGTTACAAATTGAGTTAAAACATTTTTTTATCAAAGCATATATTTAAATAAAGATACTATAATTTCTTAATCAAATTGTGTGTTTTTATGCAAATAACCACTATAGATGACAATAACAAAGGAAAAAGGATAACATTTAGAAATGTGGACGGTTTACACTGACTTCAAGACGGTTTAAATTATGTTTCGGGATGGTTCCGGGGCGGCAAAGTCATTCTGCTACTGCAGTTATTTTGGTGAAAGTAATGCAAAAGTAGTGTAATAAGTAACGAGTTACTCTACACAGACAGTAATAATGTAAAGTAACTTATTACTTTCAAATGAGAGTAACTAGTAATATGTAGTATATTACAATTTGAAAGTAACTTGCCCAACACTAGTTAAATGTTCATATTCATACCAAAAAGACGTAAGTTTGTTTGTCATACCTGACAGTTTCGACTGCTGACTTCCTAAACCAGCCACTCTTCCTGGTGGCTGGTTTATGTAGGTTTGGCCATCCCACCTATTTTGTTTATGTACAGTATGTGATACGTACGTATGTATGTATGTATGTATGTATGTATGTATGTATGTATGTATGTATGTATGTATGTATGTATGTATGTATGGATGTATGTATGTATGTATGTATGTATGTATGTATGTATGTATATCACAGATGTGATAATAGACGGTATGTCGTAATAAAATATAAAGTGATCTGTACTGGCTGAGAGACGGCCGTCATATTGTTATATACTGAACACTTAACTGAAATCCTCAAAACGAAGTCTGGGACAGGTATGGTGTTTTGAAATGGAAAATGTCAACAGTACCCTTTAGTGGATACAGACTTGAATGCTGCTCTCTGTTTGTGTCCCCCAGATGGGTGGCATGGAGGCGGTCATCACGGGGCTATCAGATGACTTCAAGATCCTCAAGAGGCACAGGAAGGCCTTTACCTTCGCCACCGCCTTCGGGACCTTCCTGGTCGCCCTCCTCTGCGTCACTAATGTCAGTCTCTAGGTTTATAGCATCGCTCACAGCAATCTCTCACGTTTTCTCATTCACCTATAACTGTAGAAATCCTGTCTTTTTCTTTTTTTACATACTTGCCGTTAAAGTCCCTGGAAACCAAAATCCACAAAAACCTTCTAACTATTAAATTTAGGGTCTTATGTGAGTAATTGTGTGCCTCAGAAAGTAGTTGACATTACTTTCAACCCTAACCCAAAAAATCGACACTTTTCTACAAGGTCTGGATTTCCATTTCCTCATTGAAGAGAGCGGTGCGCGCGGTGCTAAAATGCATGATCTTATCACGTCATAAGATTTAATCGAATCACACACACGCATGCACGCGCGCGCGCACACACACACACTGACACACACACAGTAGCGTTGTGCACTCGCAGCGGCAGAGATCTCTTCCTCTCTGTCAGTAGGCTATGCACCGAGCAACTCGCGAACACACACACACACGCACACACACACACACACACACACACACACACACACACACACACACACTCCATCTCTCTTTCCTTCTCTCTCTCTCTCTCTCTGTTAACGGAGAGAGAGGTCTCCTCCGAGCAGGTCTCCTCCAGCAGGTCTCCTCCGAGAGAGAGAGAGAGAGAGAGAGGGAAATTTGAGACCTGCTGCAGACGGGACACGCCCACACAGTCTGCGGGAGAAAATACACTCTAAAATCGAATTGATTCTCATGACTTTTGCCATGACTGTCAAACCTAAATTTATATACTTTGCAACGTTCATCATCGTTCAAATTTGGCTGGTGGCTTATTAACATAGGTTCCTGTGATGTGATGAACTCAAAATGCTAAATAATAAAAAAATATTTCTGGTTTCCAGGGACTTTAAGTTTAGTTTTGCTGTCTTGTCAGTCATCAGCAACCACAAGGAGCAGTCTAGATTGTTGATTTCATGTGAGGCATTAGGATCTGGCTTGTCTGTTCTCAGGATACATTGCGGTTCTATTTTCCATGGTTTATCCATGGGTGAAGATTTAGACTCCTCCCACACACTCTATTCTCTCACTGTCTTTCTCCCTGTAGGGTGGGATCTATGTGCTGACCCTGTCTTTCTCCCTGTAGGGTGGGATCTATGTGCTGACCCTGTCTTTCTCCCTGTAGGGTGGGATCTATGTGCTGACCCTCTTAGATAACTACGCAGCAGGGACCTCCATACTCTTTGCAGTATTGATTGAGGCCATTGGAGTGTCCTGGTTTTACGGTAAGAAGTTCCACTCTAGATCGGCATTAGATCTTTTCTGATGTCAACATCCATATTTTTAAATTAATATTTCCCTACTTTAATGGTAAATCTTATCAGTTCTTTTTTGTTATTTTTAAGAGAGAGAGAAAAGAAAACAAACTAGAATGCTAAATTTCCTAACGAAAATTTAAGTGTGCTTGCTGTCATCGCAACGCTTGCAATGCTCCTGCCCACGCAGCCCCAATGTGTAGCTGGTTGCAGCAAGGGTGTAGTAACTGGTTGCTAGGGTGTTTCCGGCTGGTTGCTAGGGCATTTGTAGATGGTTGCTAGGGTGGACTGAGTAGTTATGTGAGTAGAAGCGGGAGGAGCCAAGGAATCCAGGGGCGAAAGAATTTTGATTGTAGACGCTACAGTTCCAAAGTTATGGACCAAAACGTAAAGAGAGCTGTTATAGAGCCACCATCAGGTCACTAGGTGTAATTTTTTTGATCACAGCAATGAGTAAAAGTGGGGCCAGCCAAGGATACCAGGGGAAAAAAGAATTTTGATTGTAGACGCTACGGTTCCAAAGTGATGGACCAAAACGCAAAGAGAGCTGTTATAGCGCCACCATCAGGTCACTAGGTGTATTTTCTTTTAGATCACAGCAATGAGTAAAAGTTGGGCCAGCCAAGGAAAGCAGGGGGAAAAAGAATTTTGATTGCAGAAACTACGGTTCCAAACAGAGAGAAAGCGAGGCAGGAGAGATTATCTCTTTTCTGGATTGGAAATAGTGAGAAAATATATCATAGGCATGTCTTACGGAGTTGGTGAGATAAAATGTGCAAGATAAAGTTTATGTAGAAATGACTGTATAAATAGGAAATCTATTTTCTTAATTTCTCCAGTACCGATAAGAGAACCGTTAACATTGGACCTTATTGATATTCCGGTATTTAATAATCTAGCCCCGGGGCCCATTTGATACCGGGCTTCGGTACCCATGCCTATGTGCAACACATCAAAATATACAATCAGCATACAGCAGAACCCACTAGGCCATGTCACACCACAAATGTAACTGTTGTGTCAGTTGATCAGGATGTGCATTGTGGTAGTTGATATTAGCCTAAGCATGACATCCTCCAAAGATACACTTTGATGAACAATTTCATGTAATCCATACATACATCCATACTCTCTGCCAACTCGAATTTCACGTTGACAATGCACGCAGTAATAGTAATGCAAACAATAAATTCTACACAGTGTCTTATGCATATTGACGGGTGAATCGTGAATCTGAACGATTATTCTCTATTACCCCTGCGATGAAATATGACAAATGTTGTTTTCATTGTTGAAATGTAACCGTAATGTTAATAATGACTCAAACAGTGATAACAGCCGTCTTCCAAGCTAGTTTGAGAAATATGCAGGTGACGTACAAACTTCTATTGCATATTTGGCACAGGAAGCTTGCTGTTAGCGTAGCCTACATTGATTGACTGCTGTGTGCGTATGGTGTTACTCCCCACAGTAACATTAGCTCTGTGTCTTCCCCCCTCCAGGCGTGGACCGCTTCAGCGAGGATATCGAGCGCATGATGGGCTTTAAGCCAGGTCTTTACTGGAGGCTGTGCTGGAAGTTTGTCAGCCCCACGTTTCTGCTGGTGAGAGGAACACACTGCAGAAGCTACTTTGTTCAAGCAATTGATACCTGATGCAGCATTTGTGTGTATACCTTTAAGACCGCAAATGACGCGGTTCGCGGTCTTAAAGGGATACACACACAAATGAGGGATATACACGCAAATGCTGCATCATGTATCAATGGGTTAAGCAATTGGCAAATGAGTGCATCAGTACAATAATCCAATTAAATTCAACTATGCAAATGTCATTCCACCTTACATAAGGCCACAATGATTTATTTTCCTCCCCGAGGTCAAAAAACAAGCATTGAATGAAAAATTGAAATTTAATAATGCAAGCACAGTGGCAACAAACCAATACAATGCAATATTAGTATACTATGTACATATATAGTATATACATATAAACATATTGCAGTTTTAACGTACAGTATCAAAATGTATGATATTGACGTTTTAGGTAAAGAAATGAGAGTGGATAAAATAGTTTTTTTTTTGTTATCACATTATTTAAGCCTAAATTGGAGTCACACACATTCAACATGTCACAGTGAGTGGAATACTGTAGTAGTAGTAGTAGTAGTAGTAGTAGTAGTAGTAGTGGTTTACTGTACATTCAACAATTCTTTAAATTCTGTTATTTGATTGTGAAAATGAGACATCTCCATAATTTAAATAGGAAAAAGAGGCAATGGAAAACATTTCCTAATGTAGTGTTGTTAAGTACTGTAGTCAGTATTGCAACATTTATCATCAACTAGGGGTGAGAATCACGATGCGATCCTTTTTGCCGATATCACAAAGTCTGCCATGATGCGATTCCATTCAATTCGATTCAGGGGGCTGCAGTGCGATCGATATTACACGATATGCCCCGCGATATGCCCCCAATCAGTTAAGCAATCAGTAAAAAAAAAAAAGCAACAAAAATATCATTTGACAATTTTATTGTTGAGCTCTTAGACATTGAAATAAAAGATAATCTATTCCTTTTAATAAGATTCCAAAATAAAAACGTAATGTTTATTTCTTTGATGGCGGCTCATAGCGATTAATATCGATGTTTTCACTGTGGATCGATGCAGTTGGATCATCGATGCACCTCAGTGATCCATAATAGCAACATGAAATGCACGCATCACGTTGGCCTTATCAGGGCTGGCATTTTGCATGGACAACTAGGAATGTTGTGGCCTTTGATATTCAGTCAGTGGTCAGGAGTGGGTCACTGACCTCTGCATGATCCATAACTGACCTCTCCACGATACATAACTGACCTCTCCACGATACATAACTGACCTCTCCACGATACATAACTGACCTCTCCATGATACATAACTGACCTCTCCACGATACATAACTGACCTCTCAATGAGACATAACTGACCTCTCCACGAGACATAACTGACCTCTCCACGAGACATAACTGACCTCTCCACGATACATAACTGACCTCTCCACGATACATAACTGACCTCTCCACGAGACATAACTGACCTCTCCACGATACATAACTGACCTCTCCACGATACATAACTGACCTCTCCACGATACATAACTGACCTCTCCACGAGACATAACTGACCTCTCCACGAGACATAACTGACCTCTCCACGATACATAACTGACCTCTCCACGAGACATAACTGACCTCTCCACGAGACATAACTGACCTCTCCACGATACATAACTGACCTCTCCACGATACATAACTGACCTCTCCATGATACATAACTGACCTCTCCACGATACATAACTGACCTCTCAATGAGACATAACTGACCTCTCCACGAGACATAACTGACCTCTCCACGAGACATAACTGACCTCTCCACGATACATAACTGACCTCTCCACGATACATAACTGACCTCTCCACGATACATAACTGACCTCTCCACGATACATAACTGACCTCTCCACGATACATAACTGACCTCTCCACGATACATAACTGACCTCTCCATGAGACATAACTGCTAATGACGTTTCTGGGGGACAGAGTAGATTTTTCAGTCATAAGTTCAGTCCACATCAGGGCAATCAGGTTACAGAGAGGAAGAAGAGTTTATTATAGTGGGCCAAAATCCCAGAGGGCAGCTGTGCTCAATCCAATCCCATGAATAATCCGTTTCAGAGGAATTAGAGAGGGGCCCAACAGACCAGGATCTGTTCTGATACGGATGTTTGGGTTTTGGACCTGGGTATCTCTCTCTCTCTCTCTCTCTCTCTCTCTCTCTCTCTCTCTCTCTCTCTCTCTCTCTCTCTATGAAACTACATGGGTTTTTTAATCGAGTTTGGTTTGACGAGAGGTTAACCGAGAGACAACGGGAGATTCACTTAATCTGTTTCCACTGCACTTAGTCGCATTTACCTTCTACCTCCCACAAGCACAACAACTTTTTTTTGGCGGTATTTGTATTTTGTATTTTCCGGCATTTCCACTCTTTTTCATGCGCAAATTGAAAAATTTGCATAAATACAGGTGGAGGGAAACCCACCTTCTGTCTCCATGTTCCTCTCTTTCATTTACATTGTAGTCAACTCTTGTTGTCCAGAGCGACTTACGACTGACGAGTGCAGCAGCAGGATGAGCCTCGCTTCCTACTTTGCAAGCGTCACAGGCACAACACTCAACGCTTTTGTTTCCTTTGCCAGTTTGTGGTCATAGCCAGTATCGTGACGTCTACGGGCCTGAGGTACGACGACTACGTCTTCCCTCACTGGTCCAACGTGGTGGGCTGGGGCGTGGCCATGTCCTCCATGATGTTTGTGCCCTGCTACGCCATATACAAGTTCCTCAGCATGCCGGGGACGTTCAAACAGGTCAGTACTGCATCTAAACATCTTGATCGGTGAGACGGCCCCGGGGCAGTTTTTTTTAAATTGACGGCTAATTTATAAATTAAGCAGCTTGATATTTCATTGGTCAGGACTCAATCATGATATGATCACCACAATAGTGACATTGACGCAGGTTATTGAAAGCTTGAGTGTCACGGTTCACACTGACGTACCTCGTACAAACACAACTCACTCACCCCCCCAATCCTGGCGTTCTCCTATGTCACGTGTTGCACACAAAGATCATATATATATACGGAAGATGAACACTCCAACTTACTTCATTGACAGCAACATCCACATTTTTCTTCTCGCCAATTCTCAATGGCTTCCTTGTTTTCCCTCGGGAGTACAAAAAAACTTTGTTGTCTGCGCAGCCCCACCACACAACAGCTTTTATCTATGTTTAAATCAAGGAATATGACGCTGGTGTGTGGAAGTGAATGGAGAGCTTTCCCCCGTGATGGGCGTGGCCTATTTCATGCAGTGTCTCTATAGCATGTCACTATAAACACAGACAAATCGTATGTTCACAGCCGAAGAGGGATTTGCAGTGCACATGTTCTTGGTTTCAAACGTGAACTGAAAACAACATAATATTTTGTGTAAGTGACGTTCTTCCTCTTCCATGTTGGCACATGTGAGGTAGAATTGACGGCTTCAAAGCATTGAGAGTTTATGATCTTAATCATCACAACAACAGAGAGCTATTTCTGACCCCCTCAGCAGTCAGCCAGTGTCAGCGTCACTCTGCTGTACCTTGTTGTGTCCCCTCGTCACGCTGGCATTTCCCCTCGGTGCCTGCCAGTGTTTAGCAGTGTTGTGGGTAACTCATTACAAAAGTAACATATTACATGTAATATATTACTTTTAGCAGTAACTCAGTAATATAACTTATTACCAATAGGATTGCAGTAATATTATACCAGTTACTTTGTCAATAACACAAGTTACAAACTGAGTTCATTTGTTTTTAATCAAAGCACATTATTTAAATAAAGATACAATCATTTCCTAATCAAATTGTATGTGTTTATGCAAATAACCACTATAGATGACAGATAACAAAGGAAAAGGATAACTTTTCGAATTGTAGACGGTTTACACTGACTTCAAGGCGGTTGCAATTATTTTTTCTGGATGATTCCGGGGTGGAGATGTCATTCTGCTACTGCTGTTATTTTGGTGAAAGTAATGCAAAAGTAGTGTAATAAGTAACGAGTTACTCTACACCGATAGTAATTTTGTAAAGTAACGTATTACTTTCAAATGAAAGTAACTAGTAATATGTAGTATATTACATTTTGAAAGTAACTTGCCCAACACTGGTGTTTAGGACGGCCCAAGTCCTCCTGTCCAGCTCCTCCAGCAAATTTGAAATAGAAATATTTTGTGCTATTGGAAGTATCGACACTTTTCTTACTTACTTTACTTATCAAACACTCACTCGATTAAAAGTAAAAGGGAGTTCATCACAGCACCAAGAAATACTCGAGTAGATTTTCTACCTGTGAAAATGAATTCGACATTTTTGGAGTGATCCTTAATTTAATTAAAACAACTTGAAAAAGGTATAATCATCCCAAAGGTTTGGGGAAGGCTCCTTTGTAGCTCGTGCATATTAGCAACAAAGCTGTAGCATAATTTATCAAAGATGAAGCTCTGCATTAATGTTTGACTATAGATGTTAGATTTGATTGTACACCCACTCGTGTAAAAAAAAAAAAAAAAGTCTTAAAAGTGCAGACTTTAAAAATGGAGTACCGGTAGTTTCACCTCTGATTTGATCCTAAAGTACTAATTGACTGACAGGTAGGATGGGCTCAGCCAGTCATCACTGCTTACAAAGTAAATAAACAATAATAAATACATTTCCATGAAACCAGGCACGCATTTGCGGAGCAGATACATCGAGTGTCTTCTTCAGACAGATGAAAGGGCTGGTGGTGTGGTTTCTGTTTGCCTTGATGATGATGATGTATCTCTTTGTGTCGCACATGGTGAGAGTGATGTGATGTGTTGTAACGACTTGTTTCGCAGAGGATCGCCTATTGCATCACTCCCGAACACGAACATCATCTGGTGGCCGAGGGCAACGTACGGCAGTTCAAAGTAAGGGGGCTTTTCTCGAATGTGCCAACTTAAAGTGACGTGACAACAACAATTACTATGATCTTGGGTCACATTGAATTATCTGTGAATTGACGTGTGCATTGACTATTGATAGAGAATGAATTAAAACTAAATGTATGAAGGTAATGGAGTTTATTTGCAAATATAAAAATGATGAAAACAAAGAAGATACAAAGATACATTCACGTTCAGGTGAGACGAAAACAAAAAACAGAAATGGGCCTATAAAATCAACAGGAAAGATACATATAAAATAAACTAAATTACAACATTATTCACCATGGAGAAAAATAAAAATAGACTAAAACAAAAGTCATAAGTGAATAAGGACATAAGTAGCCCTAAATGAAATAAACCAAATATTCCATAACAAAATATACCTAACATTTTCTTCTTTGTTTTTCAGCTCAAGCACTGGCTGGCAATCTGATCAGAAACACCCATAATTCCCTCTTGTACCCTCACATCTGGTATGGAGTGGCTGTGTAGAAGACAGGTTTCTGCTCTCCAAGCTGCCAATGGGAGGCCAGACAAGGAGAGCGGGGTTTCAGCCTTTCCTGTCCCTGTCCACTGACTGACTGCCAATGGCTGTCCCTGTGTCCACTGACCGCCAATGGCTGTAACTGTCCACTGACCGCCAATGTCTGTCGTCAACTGGCTCTGTTCGTTTCCATGCACTTTGATTTCAAACGTATGCTTGTTACATTGTGAACGCATTTCTACAGCTTCATGCAGCTCATCAAGTACAACAGCAACACCCCATGCAGAGCATTTAATGATTGTTTGCCCAAGGACATCAACATTATTTCATGTGCATTTGCACATAATCTGTATTATGACTTCACTCTGCTCTGGTTCATGTCTACTGAATGAGTTAGACCAGAGGTTCTCAAATGTTTTTCAGCCAAGGACCGCTTACAAGATGGAAAATATACTGTACCGGGGACCCCCTCATTCTGATTTGTGATTTTTGGGCTAAGCTTAATTGTTTCCACGGTAACGTGCTTCACTTTTAAATTGATAGGTTTGTTAGATTAGAATGCATACGATATTTTCGTTGAACTATGAAGCTTTTGCCAAAAAAAAAGAACGTTTTTTATCTTTATTTTCATGAAAACATTTCGCGGACCCCCTGGCAAAGTGCCACGGACCCTTGGGGGTCCCCGGACCCCCATTTGAGAACCACTGAGCTAGACAGTAAAATCAACACAAAATCGTTATTTCCATGTCTACTGCTATTTAGGGGAACCAAAATTATTCACTTTGCTTTGGGGTTTTGGATTATTTTATTTATTTTTGGCCTATGATGATATAGAATTAATGAATGACAGTTCTTACCCCCCCCCCCCCCCCCCTGATAATGTTGTGTAGATGTACACATAATGTGTCATTATTGGGAGAGAGTCTCTGTTTTTGCTGCTCTGTTTGCGGAGTGACTTATCTGTGTCAGTGCCTTATCAAGCTAGACACCCGATGGCATGAAATAAAATCAACTCTGTTGACTCAGGAACCTACTAAGGCCAACACAGTACGTGGATGGCATCCGGAGTCCTTTCATATAAAGTATGTACTAAAAACAGTAAAGTGCACATGGCATCTGGAGTCCTTTCATATAAAGTATCTACTAAAAAGAGTCAAGTGCATCAAGGCCGAGCTCCTGAGCAAACAGGAAAAACACACAAAAAAGACTTGATAATAAGCTTTCGTGTCACCGTGTGTTACAGAAAAGAGAATATTAAGCATGTATTATGGTCACTCACTCCAAAGCTTTTAGTGAAAATAATTTCACCTCCTATCTTTTTTCTGGAAGGCCAAACAGTCTCGCAACCAAGCCTGTAATAGTTCTCGAGTAAAACATTGTATTTATTAATTTTTTCTAAGGGAACATCTGTTCATTATGAGTGATACAAGATAAAGCTGAATCAGTATTTGATAAGCCAGATTTTTAGGTTGCAGTAAAAATGAAAGTTCAGCTTTTGGGTCAGTGCCTGCTCTCCTAGTCAAGGAAATAGTGGAAAATTCAGCAAAACAAAAGGCGGAACTGTTACTAATGGTTGTGTATTATTGTTGTGTGACTTTTACTTTCCAAATTGTTGTCCGGTCAAATGCTTTTGAGGATATCTGTGCCGTGGCTTCTCCTCTAAAGAGAGAGAGAGTGTGTGTATGTGTGTGCGTGTGCATGTGTGTGTATGTGTGTTGGATTTTGTATATGCTGTTAATGTACAGTATGGAAGGGTGACACTTGTATGTCTGTCTCAAAAAAGCTTCTTTCATTGTAGAGTATATTGACCTCTATGTTTGAATGCATGACAACAACTCTTATATTTTCATTTGCACCATATCTCGTCACGTTACTCTTATTCACCACCATAGAAGTGCCAACATATTTCTCTCTCTTTTATTATATTCTGGTTCTCTTGTTCGGTTTTTCTTTTTTATTTATTGGGACTTAATTAAAGTTGAATTTGAACCTTCAACCATATAATAAAACACCCTTACTGACAGGATTAAAGCCAAACAGAAAATAAATCTTAACATATGTGGAAAATATTAGAAGATATGAAAAATATATAAATATATTCTTTTGTTATATAATATAATCTTGTATTTATCAAATTGTTTATAACAAACCGTGAATGTAAAGTATTTTAAACGTAACTGTCTACTACTGTCATAACATGGTGTTTGATGTAGAGCTAAGATTAACTATTTAGAGATGTATTCTTCAGCGTAACCCTCTGCTACTTTGCCACATCATGTGAATGTGGACATTATGCACTCTTAGCTTTCCTGAACTATGTTTACAAAAATACTGTGTACAAATAAATACCAATGTCCTGTTGAACGTGAGTGACAACTATGTACGAAACAGTCCGAAGTATTCACACTATGCTTAATAAAGAGTTTCTTCTACACACACTCGAAGGCCATGTGCTGTGTTTGACGAAGCAGTCAGAAGTATTCACACTATGCTAAGAAAGAGTTTCAATAATGAGAGACTAGAAGGAAAGTACAATAAACTTTAATGATAAAACAAACAACACTTAGATTTGGCGAATGACTCCATGGTATGATGACGCTCCTCTGAGACAAGAGGAGGACGTCAGTGATTTATAGGATAGAGAACCCGCCATAGGGAGTTCATCTGGAGTCATGACATTGGTGATGTTCAGGGGAGGAGGTGGGGCGAAGCAACAGCTACGCAGGAACAGCAGCTATGGGTGAACAAACAGGGTGAGTTACAACTTGCAAGAGTCTGAAATAGAACTTCATTTAGGTGATTGGCCAACGGCCGAAGAGAGGGAAAGCGTGGGAGACATTGATTGGACAGGGATAAAGAGGGCGTGCATATTTATGAATGGCTGATGTAACCTGAGGGCGTTGCTGCAGGGGAGAGAGATATGAATGGAAAGGCACCATGGATTAGTGAATGGGATGGATAAACAATCATTGACTAGTGAAGTAGTCTTCATTATTGAAAACAGTCTGAGACATTATTTCTTTTGACACATTATGAAGCAGTCAAAATAAGGTGACCAGACGTCACCGAATTTTCCGGAACAGTCCCCGTTTTTGGTGACCTGTCCCCGGGTGCAGCTGTCCCTGAAAATGTCCCCGTTTTCTACTCCTCGTCCACGGCGGAGATTACGGGTATAAATTTGAATATACCGGTAGCATATGAAACTAGAGGACCTAAGGCATCCAATGGCCACAACCATATCGTGCTAGCTTGTCAGGAAGGGGTCTAAATAACGCTCCAAACTTAAGCTAAATTTTGGATCATCCCCTTTTTGTATTTCATAGATTATACATTGGATATTTTAATGATAATATGTCCCCGATTTTCATTTGAGAAATCTGGCCACCTTAAAGGGATATGCCACTTTTTCGGGAGTTTAGCTCATTTGCCATATATCCCACCCACATAACCAAGGTACACCATGCCTTTACCGTCACTGTCCGTCCGAGCAGTATGCAGTGAGCTACAGTCCTGAAGTTAGTAAGTATCGCCTTAGAATGGAGGCCAATGGTACACCCGTTCAGAATAACCAAAAACACAGATCTAATAGTGCCAATACATGTTGTGCTTCGGGTACTCACCATGAGATGAAATATGAATCCATAGTTACGTGAAACGTCATTTTCGGAGTAAATCCCCACACCGAGTTACTTCCTTGTTTGCCTGTAAAGAGCGCTTCCTCTGTACACAGCGCATGCGCTGTATGTCGCACATGCCTGGTGGCCATGTTTAGAAAGTAATTCTGGCTATGTATTTACCTTAAAAAAAGATCATTTCTCCGCATTTGGATTCATATTTCATCTCGTGGTGAGTACCCGAAGCACAACATGTATTTTGGCCCTATTAGATCTGTGTTTTTGGTTATTCTGAACGGGTGTACCATTGGCCTTTATTCTAAGGTGACACTTACTAACTTCACGACTGTAGCTCACTGCATACTGCTCGGACAGTGACGGTAAAGGCATGGTGTACCTTGGTTATGTGGGGGGGCGTATGGCAAATGAGCTAAACTCCCAAAAAAGTGGTGTATGTGGTGTACTGTATGTGTGGGTTTTAAGGGAGGGCCAGTCTACCAGATTGTAGAGGTCACAATGGTGAGTCTGGAAGGGTGCGTTGGTGGCGAAGCGGATAGCTGAGTGGTGGAGCGTGTCTAATTTTTTGAGGGCTGATGCTGAGGCTGTTCTATAAATGATATCGCCGTAGTAGAGAATCGGGAGAATTGTCATCTTGACGAGGGTGTGTTTGGCCGGGTGAGTAAAGGAGGATTTATTGCGGAAGAGGAAGGCTAATCTTGCTTTGATTTTAGTCTGAAGGTTGTTGATGTGTGTACTGAAAGAAAGGGATGAGTCCAGCCAGATACCCATTTGTAGGGGTCCACAAATTCCAGGGCCACGCCCTCAGGTGTGCCATCGGCACAGATGATCTTGGGGGGGCTGGGGGCATCCTTAATTCGGGAGAAGAGCATACACTTGGTCTTTTTGGTGTTAAGGCGGAGATGGAGATTGAAAAAGGATTTCTCTACGTCCGTGAGGCTCTGTTGGAGAGTGGTTGCTGCAGATTGGAGGGAGGGGCCAACTGAATACAGGATGGTATCATCGGCGTAGAGGTGGATACGGGAGTTGCCCGCTGCTTTAGCAACGTCATTAATATAAATGGAGAATAAGGTAGGGCCCAGGATAGAGCCCTGGGGCACGCCTTTGAAGACAGCAAGAGGATCGGAGACAATGTTCCCAGTTTTCACCTGCTGGATACGGTTAGTGAGATAGCTCGCGAGCCAATCACAGCAGGAAGGGGACAAGCCGATGCTGGAGAGCCTACGCAGCAGGGTTTTGTGTTCGACAGAGTCTAAGGCTTTAGCCAGATCAATAAAGTTGGCTAAGCAGACCTGCTTGCTGGCCAAAGCTGTGGTGACATCGTCGAGGACCTTCATGGTGGCGGTCAGACATCCATGACCGGATCGAAAACCAGATTGTAGGTCTGATAGCATATGGTGAGATATAAGGAAGTGGTTGAGCTGTTTGTGGACCAGCTTCTCCATGACTTTGGCTAGGCATGGCAAGATGGAGATTGGCCGGTAGCAATTAGGATCAGAGCCAGTGCCACCCTTGAAGAGGGGGAAGACCATGGCTGTTTTCCGGTCAGGGGGGAAGGTGGAGAGTTGAAGAGAAAGATTGAAAAGAGTTGAGACAGGGGCCGCAATGAGGTGTGCAGCTGCTTTTAGGAACCTGGGATCGAGCCCGTCAAAGCCGGCGGATTTATTTGGGTTCCTTCTGTACCTCTGAGATTGAAAAGGGTTTGAAGGAAAAGCCGGTGTCGCGGGGATAGGGGGGGGGGGGGGGGGGGAGTCCAGCTGCCCAGTGGCGGCTGGGGCAGAAAAGGACTGGGTTGCATTAACAAAGTGTTGATTAAAGGTCCCAATTCGTGCAGCTGTAACCTCTTAAAAACGTGTGTCTCTGGTCCATAAAACATGATTCTGGATTAATCTGTCGAAAATATAGCAACCCCGTTTGTTGTGACGGAGTTCTCACTTCCTCATCTCGTCGCTTCCCAAGAATGGCCTGTTTCTATAATATATTCAGAACTAACAGTTCCCATTGGCCGCTGAGGGAGAGCCCGCCCCAGGCTCCCAGCGGCCAATCAGATTAGCGTCTGTGGACCAGCACGCTAGGTGGACATCTCAAAATGCCTAGACTTACCGAATGCACCTCTGCAGTTGCTGGATCACGTACAGTTGGCGTCGCTCCAGCTAGAAGTGTTAATTTTGTGGCTATAGACTAAATGGTGCAGGTAGCTTGTGTGAGAGAGACCCGCGCAGTATGCAGGAGGAAGCTAGTGACGTCCCAATTCCCCCAGATTCCCCTCTGGGCAAACGAAGCGTTTGGGGGTGTGGCTTGGAGGAGACTGCAGGGGGACGCTGGATAGGGACAAATCCAACTGTGGCAGTTCTGAGCGTGTGACCACTCATTACACGGAGGGCTGACAGCAGTATATATGCATTTACAAGTAAAAACAGCTTTTGCACGGAATGGGACCTTTAAAGAGTGAGGCCATACGAGGTTTGTCGTATGGCCGTTGAACACCGTTGAAAGTCATGGAGACTGGGAGGTGAGGGGAAGCCAGCTTGTTTTCCATAGATTTTACGTTCGCCAGAACTTCCTGGAGTCAGACCCGCATGTGGAGAGTTTCTCCTTGAAGTGGGAGATTTTGGCCTCTCTGATTGCCTGTGTTGTTTTGTTTCTGCATTGCCTGAAGGCAAGCAGGTCAGCTGAAGTCGCTGTCTTAGAGCGAGCTTTCCGCCCCCCTCGTGGTGCCGGGCCAAGGTCAGGGTGCAGTACAACATCACGAGGTGTGGCCCTTTTTTATAGGGCATCCCTTCTCAAATCAGTTGCAGGTGAGACAATTACAATAAGGGTTTAAGACATATGAGTTTATAGCCCTGTAAAAAAGGGTCACACCTCCTGATGTTGTATTGCACACCCTGGCAAAGGCACTTCCACCGAAATATGTTGGTGTAATTTATTAAACACAGCAGAGGAGATTTTTGAGTGTGCGACTTCCTTTCTTTATGTTACTTTGAATCTTCGTTAGTCTGCTGCACCTCGTCAAACTTTTTGGGTGCGCGCCACTCTACTATATTTAGAGGTAATTCATTTGACAGGAACTGCCTGTCGTTGGGCCGCCATGCACGCACGCACGCGCACACACACACACACACACACACACACACACACACACACATCATGCTCTTATGACATCACTGATGACATCACAACCGCTTATGACATCACTGATGATGTCACAATGCCTCTGACATCACTGAGGATGTCACAATTTATGACATCACTGATGACAACATCACTGGGACTTTGTGTGTATGTGTGTGTGTGACAGTGACTGACAACTGACAAGTACACACACAAAGTAAAGAAGGGCAGCTCAGGGCAAATGGATGTGAAACATTTGATACGATTTTAAATTCAAGCAAAGTGGCTGCATGTTTTTGTTGTTGTTGCAGAGTTCAGTGTAGTGACTGACCCTACAGTGCTGTATGCATTAGATCAGACCTGGGCATCATGCGGCCCGGGGGCCAGACCCGGCCCTCCTGATGGTTCTGCCTGGCCCGGGAGGTCTAAGACAAACCACACCATTTTACTTATGAAGCTAGACAATGTTAATGAGATTACCTAAATTGGCTGTTTGGAGTGATTTTCAATATAATAAATGCTGAAGAATAAGTGCACATGTATGTTTTCTACCATTTAATCTAGTGATCAAATTAAAGGTTACAGTTATGACAATATTTCCCGGCAACAATCTGGGTTTCTCATGTGTCTCCCCAGGAAAATGAATTGCCCACCTCTGCATTATGAAACATACTGGAACTATTTAAAAATGGTCTAGGCCTATAGCAAGAGGGGGCTTGTTGACAAAGCAAACACAGCAGACCACTGCCATACCCCGCTGGGCCAACCAGTGTGAGAAATGAACCAGTCCTTCTTTGCCCCATAGCCAAATATTCCACAAAGTTTCATGCAAATCCATTCATAAAAATGTGAGTTAATTCTGCACACAGCCAGAGAGAGAGAGAACAGACCGAAAACACCTGTCAACTTTGGCAGAGGTCATTCATTTAAAAATCTCCTCTGCTGTGTTTAATACCAACATGTTTCGGCGAAAGTGCCTTCGTCAGGGTGCAGTACATCAGTAGGTGTGGCCCTTTTTTATAGGGCACACCTTCTCAAATCAGTTGCTTAAAGGTCCCATTCCGTGCAAAAGCTGTTTTTACTTGCATTAAATGCATATATACTGCTGTCAGCCCTCCCTGTAATGAGTGGTCACACGCTCAGAACTGCCACAGTTGGATTTGTCCCTATCCAGCGTCCCCCTGCAGTCTCCTCCAAGCCACACCCCCAAACGCTTCGTTTGCCCAGAGGGGAATCTGGGGGAATTGGGACGTCACTAGCTTCCTCCTGCATACTGCGCGGGTCTCTCTCACACAAGCTACCTGCACCATTTAGTCTATAGCCACAAAATTAACACTTCTAGCTGGAGCGACGCCAACTGTACGTGATCCAGCAACTGCAGAGGTGCATTCGGTAAGTCTAGGCATTTTGAGATGTCCTCTTTAGCGTAGTACCGTTAAGTTAACGATAACTCGCAACCTAGCGTGCTGGTCCACAGACGCTAATCTGATTGGCCGCTGGGAGCCTGGGGCGGGCTCTCCCTCAGCGGCCAATGGGAACTGTTAGTTCTGAATATATTATAGAAACAGGCCATTCTTGGGAAGCGACGAGATGAGGAAGTGAGAACTCCGTCACAACAAACGGGGTTGCTATATTTTCGACAGATTAATCCAGAATCATGTTTTATGGACCAGAGACACACGTTTTTAAGAGGTTACAGCTGCACGAATTGGGACCTTTAAGGGTTTAAGACATATGAGTTTATAGCCCTATAAAAAGGGTCACACCTCCTGATGTTGACCCTGACACCCTGGCACCTCGTCAAACTTTTTGGATGTGCGCCACTCTACTATATTTAGAGGTCATTCATTTGACAGGAACTGCCTGTCGTTGGGCCGCCATGAATGTCAAAGTGTCAAAGAGCTATAATTAACATGCGTGCGTGCACACGTGCACACGCACACACACACACACACACACACACAAACGCACATCACACACACACACACACACACACACACACACACACACACACACACACACACACACACACACACACACACACACACACACACACAAACACACACACAGCCAAAGGGTGGTGAACTTTTTGTCGACCAATCGAGCGACAAACCGACAGAGTGACTTATAAAGCTGCTGGTCACAGATAAAAACATTGCATGATGGGGGTTACTTGAGATAATGGATGAATGAAACACTGGTAGACCATCAAAAATGTAGTAAAGATAGAGGAGGCACACACATCATCCAATACAGTTAGGGTGGGTGCTGGATCAAAGAGTTAGAGAAGGCACGCACGTCCATCAAAAATGAACATATTTCCCTACATTTACTTAATCGTACTATCACCACCATCAGGACACATTGTCAATACTGTCGCCTATGTGGCATACAGTAAGTGACAATATGTCAACGCACCGTTTCATCTGCAGTTGCAGGCCATGGTGAGATAAGAACTTTATAACGAATAATGTTCTCACTGTCAAATCACTGTCAAAATCATTTGATGGATGCTTATGGCCACTGTCATTGTTTGCAGAAGTTGACCTGCTATCAAACTCTGCTAAGTAAGATGTTTTATCTCAAAGACCAAAATGAGCGCTCTGGTGTGGTGGAGGGCCTTAACTGTTATTTGAACATATTACATTTAGTCAAGTTGGCCTCCAGAATAAGAAAAAAAAACATATATAATACTGAGAATATCTGATTCATGTGAGGCCATAAATAAATAAATTCAACATGACTGGTACGGTACAATGTTTCACGTTGAGGAAGTGGCGCGTCTAGGCAACATATGCGCTCTGTTTCCTGCGATGGAGTCCCATGGGAGTCTCTCTATATATAATGTGAGCCCGGGCGTCTTTGTTCATACAGCTGCGGTGTGTACAGTTAAATGTAAATACTGTTAACCTAGATCACAGAGAGCGGTCACTGTATGCTTTTTCCTAGAGCATGTTGGCTGGGTGTAACAGAAGAGAGAAGTCCCTTTGCTGCCGTAAAAATTCTCTTTGTTTTTCTTGCAAATGGAGGGGATCAAGTGCATCGAGGGGTTCGCTTTTCCACCGTGACGTCCAATTCAGAGCCACAGAATCAGTCAAGGGTTCCACGAAAAACATTTATTTCTACAAGTGATTGAAGTGATTGTTTTTCTATTTTGACGGATTGCATGTCCCATTGGGTTTTTTCCAAATCTCAGTGCCAAATAGGCTGCATGTCACAATATCAGCTGCGCACGATAAAGTAGACACAAATGTTCTTCTGAAGGAGGGGGAGGTGTGAGGGAGAGGAGTAGTAGCCTGGCTCCAGACCTTCAAAGCCACGCCCCCACTCCACAGTTGTGGATTTGGCTGAAGAAGAGGAGTTGAGTTTATGAGTTGACGATTCACCCTCAGTATCAGGCTAGGAGAGGAGAAGAAATTGCTCAACTGGTGAAAAGTATGATGACATATTACCTACAAATTACAACACCCTGGTGCTCCATCGATCAAGTGAAATGAGAAATAACATTGACGATACCCCCGACTCCATCCAATCCAGAGGCCCAACGCACACCATGAAGGTCCCAGGACATTCAGGACATTCAAGCAGGATATCTTGTGCAGTTGTGGCCACATTCCATTATTCTTAAAGGGGGTCTCTGAAGGTGGATCTAGTCCGTGACCACATGACTAACTTGGACACACAACATAGAGCCAAGGCCGGATTAACCATATGGCAACCGGGGCAGGTGGCCCGGGGCCCTCGGGGTGAAGGGGCCCTCCAAATTTTTTTTTTTTTTTTTTTTTTTTTTTGGTCGGGCTCATGTTGGGCTCCACAGAACTATGACACAAATCTAAGACCAATCAGGACAAATAAAATGTGTTTCCAAGAAGATTAAGTCTGATGATTTAGTCTCATTGGATGCCTGTGGGCAAGTGGTGACCAGGGGTGCGGGAAGTGGGGGTGCTTGTGGTGCTGCGGCACCCTCTGCTGTTTTGTATTGGAAATGTAATGTCAATTATTTTTTCATCATTGTAAAGCCACAGCACAGTGAAGAGGATATTAATGTGAAGATTAGCCTCTTCCTTTTGCTCTCAGAGTGCATCAGATTCATGCATTTTACTTTAAAATGTACAAAATTTCTTTGTCCAGGGGGGGCACAGCCCCCCCTAGAAACCCCCCAGTCAGGCTAATATCTTTATCCTGCTGGTGCTACCTCTTTGCAAACCTAGAATCGCCTATGAGTGAGTGAGAAACTGAATCTCAGAAACGGAATAATAACATAACAGTATAATACTAATGTTAATTTAAAATGAGATATTCCTCTAAATATGGCGAAAAAACATCCAAACATCCGGACGATGGGTAGGGGGGCCCCTGGGAGCTTCAGTGCCCCGGGGCCCCTGGGGGTGTTAATCTGGCTCTGCATAGAGCTTGTGGACACAATGACAAGCAGTGTTGTGCAAGTTACTTTCAAAATGTAATATACTACATATTACTAGTTACTTTCATTTGAAAGTAATACGTTACTTTACAATATTACTGTCTGTGTAGAGTAACTTGTTACTTATTACACTACTTTTGAATTACTTTCACTGTAATAACAGCAGTAGCAGAATGACACATCGCCGCCGCGGAACCATCCCGAAAAATAATTCCAACCGTCTTGAAGTCAGTGTAAACAATCCAAAATTCGAAATGTCATCCTTTTACTTTGTTATTGTCATCTATAGTGGTTATTTGCATAAAAACACACAGTTTGATTAGGAAATGATTTAAATGTGTGCTTTGATTTAAAAAAATAAATACTCAATTTGTAACTTGAGTTACTTGACAAAGTAACTGGTATAATATTACTGAAATCCTATAAGTAATAAGTTATATTACTGATTTACTGCTAAAAGTAATATATTACATGTAATATGTTACTTTGGTACTGAGTTACCCCCCCAACACTGATGACAAGCATTCCTCACAGCCAGGAAACTTCTATCTTCCCACGGGCACACTCTGTTGGTGATGCATTTCCTGTTTGTTTCCTTGGCCATCGCAACTAACTGTGAACACCACGAAGATGAACCCAGATAATGTCTGAAGAATCTCCTCAACAATCTGAGAAACTATTCAAACTGTGTGACTTTTAAGTTTTTCCTCATCATTTGTGCTTTCAATCCATCCTTATTTATTCATACAAGCAAAGGTATGGCTGGACCGTGTTGTGGCTGACCACGTGTTCTAAACAACATACTGTAGGCATAGATTCCCAGCAGAAACATCTCAAATATTGAACCCCATTCTCGCCGCAACCAACACTCGGTGGACTGACCTCCTTTCAGGCTCTCGATTCGGTTTCGCTCTCTCGCTCGCTCTCTCAGGTTGCGATGCCTGACAAAAAAAAAAATGGTGGAAGAAACATTGTGATTGGATAATAAGGTAAATGATGACACACCTGTTGCTATGTATTCAAGGATCTGAAAAGATGCTTGTACTGTAGTAGCATGTATCGCTACAATATTTGAATAAAGTACATTCAAAGTAAAAAAAAAAATACTAAACTAAATAATACTCTAATACTACTACAATCTCATACTAGGTTAAGGTACCTCTTCACTTTGGGCACTGAGTAATTGGTAAAATCACAGACACTTCCAAAGTTTTCTGATAGCTGCCCACGTCATTTCCCAAACAGCTGCTGTTTGTTTGCTCCACAACTTCTTGTTTTGTCTGCTGTGAGATTAGCTGTTGATATCGTTCAGAGGTCAAGTGCCATGGCTGTGGGGCAGCAGTGTGCAGGGCGCTGTGTGTCTAGTGGAGCCGACAATGCCCTCTTCCTGCTCACTCAGGGTGTCAACGTACGAAGAGTTGATTTCCTCAAATGTACTAATAGCCTACCATATTTTTTTTTAATATAAAAGTATAAAGTACTGTATTAAAAAAATATACCCTGAAGTCCATCACTCAATAACACTAAAATGCAAAAAAGGACCCAGTCAGTCTATTAGGTTATCAATCATGTTGTTAGGTGCATATCTCATTTTGAACAAAGACCTTCCTCCTGACACTATAAGTCTTTATTCAATTAAGTGAAAATGATTTCTGCTGTACTCAAACGTGTTGTGCGTCTTATCACTGAGACATCAGGAGCAACAGGAAATCTCCTGGAATTCTCCTGTGTTTTTACCACGTGCGCCGCCAGCACGCTGGTCTACACGCTGCTTTTTCCGGCGAGTCACTCAGTCAAACACTCAGTCAGTCATAATGTCACGGAAAGGACGTTTATTTCGGGGGTCGCTTGGTGAGATCCCCTCTCGTTTCCCGACGGGTCGGTGTTTCAATCGTGCTGCTTAAATGTTCACCCCCGCCCACTTGCAGCTGCTGCTTGAACCATAACGAGTGCACCTACATAAACACACACACGCGCATGCGAATTTAGGTTCAGCAGAATAATCTTCACAAACGTGAATAGCTTTTATGACTTTTGGAACGTACATGCGCTAAAAACGCTTCAAAAGGTATAACAGTTGTGACCAGGTGTTAATCAAAATACCAGAATGAACTGGAGCCAGAGACTGCTGTACACAAAAATATATGATTTTATTGACAATATAGATGATTAAACTAATGCCACTCGAAACCAGGCAATATCAATGCCGGCCTACAAGCAGGCCATAACGAGGGTGGACGGTCCCTTTAATGTAGACTGCACTGTAAATGAAGAAAACAAAGAAAACAGAAGAAAACAAACCATGGCTGCAATATCAGGGGGGATTATATCAGGTGGAGTAGAGCCTCACAAAGAGAGTCACAAAATGGGTAAGAAAGGTCTGGATAAAACATCAAAGCTCAAACTGGATCCAGACTGTTATGCAGCACTCAAGGTGACTCAGAGAA
>NC_139651.1:7023560-7033560 GCF_964638095.1 Poromitra crassiceps | reverse complement strand
ACAACAACACTGGAGCTTAAAGCCTATACAGTACATAGCCAATCTAGCAAGACTCAAGAGTTCTAATATATATTTCAAATAGTTTCTGAATGAAAATAGCTTTGACTTTAGGTATTCTTTAGCAAATTGTCACCACAAATGTCCTAATTTAGCAGTTGTTTTTTCCAGGTGGTCCAGTATTCAAACTGGCAAGCTTCCTGGTCAACACACCTCTCTTACCTATCGGCTGCTGCTTACCAAGGGCTTTCTTATCTCCTATAGTCTTTGAGAGCCCACTTCTCCCACTGCACCGACTTCACTGACGATGACGATGCTTTTTAGTCTCTGTGCTGTTACTGGTATTGATTAGATCAACAAAATCTGCATCGAGTGCACGAAATCATTGAGAAACTGTGAAATACACTGAACACATGAATCTGATTAAAACAACAATCTCTAGACCGCTTATTGTTTTCATCCATCATGAAATTCAATCACAATGGGGGATACATCCGATGAAGGTAAGGGAGACGGGTTAAGATAGGGTTGAACAAATTAAGGTAATTTAATATTAGGAAATAATCCCTCATATTGTGTGCAGTTTGTCAAGCTTTTAATAGACTGTCAGACGATGGAGAGGTGTCTAATCCTCTCCTTTTTTAGCAACACTATTCTTCTGTCTCTATCATGTATCTGTCCTCATTTAGATTCTGTTATCTAATTCGGTTGTGTTTTAGTGGTTCATTCTTTGATTATTTTGTTTGTTTTGAGGCAATGAGGTGAGATACTGTATGAGTCCCTTGGTGTGTTTTTTTTATCCCTCCTGTAAAAGTTAGCAATTTGCATATCTTGTTTTTAACTTTCCTCAGTATTTTTCCGCATAACAATTTTTTCCTTTTTTTTTTTTTTACCAATTTGCTTCTGTGTTAAATTTAAACAAAAACTCAACTCAAGAAAAGCAAAAGTCAGAATACTTCTTCCTCATAAAGATATTTATATATAACTATTCCTGACAACTCTTCCACAGACTAGGCAATACTGTCCTGTCTCTTGTACTAATTCAGAATATAGTGCATACAGCCAAGGCAATGGGAGCTGGCCCTGCATGGCCTACTACACTAATATATTGAGTGTTATAGAAATGTAATCTCTTTAAACACACTCCTGCCAAAGAAAATTTGTTTTGGCAGAAACAAGGCCTTTCCTGGTTCCAGGCTTATCTCGTGCTGCTTTAAGGTAGTGACACAAATTGGAAACCACCCAAAGAGACCCTCAGTCTGGCCCATAGCAGACACTGGCTAAAAGCTGCTTTTGAAGGAGAGGTATACCACGGCCAACCTTTCAGACGGCTCTATGGCAGCCATTGTGCACAGATCCAGATCTTCAGTGCTGGAGACAAAGTGGAAGGGCCCCAGGGCCACGTCAGGCTAATGATGGCAGCTAAAGGTAATTGGATTGACTTGAGCCCCCCCCCACAGGCACAGTATTAGAAAATCCTAATCAATGTCACTGGTAAAAAGACAGAGGGTGCTTGGCTTTCACATCCAATTACTGTAGATTTAGGCCTCGCCGCTAAGAAGCATTCATTCATTCAAAGAAAACAGAGAAATCCTTTCGGTCAGGGCGCATTCTTTATTAGAGTTGTTCTTTACCTCATCAAATTTCAGAAAGGTAAACAGGCCCACTGTGGGAGAGGAAGAATACAATGAAAGCTGACAAAGGCAAAGAAAACTATCAGATATTGGGTAAATATTTTACAGTGGAATCTGCTTATAGAGATCACGGTTATTTGATCAGTCGCTTATACCGATCAAAAAGCTTTGTCCAGAATCAGTCCTATACAAATGTTGTTTTAATCATTTGCTTATGGTTTCATCACCTTGTATGTACTGTATTCATGTAATACATATACAAATGTCAATTAGATGGTAATGAGTAATAAAGACAAATAAATCTGTTATAATGACCATCCGCTTATAGTGATCAATTTGACCCGTCCCAAAAGGTGATCACTATAAGAGGAGTCCACTGTACATGCGCAATAATTATTAGCCATTATTATAACACTTTCAGCCAATTGAGAGTGTTTTGCTCGACTTTTTCCATCAGTATGACAGCAGGTGTATTGTTTTCACACATAAGCAAGCAGGCAGTTTGCCACGCCTTGGGCTGACCGTGCTATATGTCTGGACCACACCTTGGGCTGGCCGTGCTATATGTCTGGACCACACCTTGGGCTGGTCGTGCTATATGTCTGGACCACACCTGGAGTGATACTTGCTTGAACTTAAAGCGAGTTCCCCTTTGATTTAATTCAATCTCCTCACTCAACCCTTCCTCTCCCTTTTCTATGGGGGAAAAAAGGAGAAACCTTAAGAAATTGGTGACTCCCTGAGGTCTTACTGTAACGCGGTTGTTGTGGTAAGCGCTGTCGCCTCACAGCTCGAAGGTCCTGGGTTCGATTCCCACCTGGGACGCTGTGGGCGGTGGAGTTGTGACCCCCCCATATCTTCAGTGCCTACTGCCCAGGTGGGCTATCTCGTCGAAAGGGCCCTTCTGTGTGGAGTTTGCATGTTCTCCCCGTACCCCCCAGGGGGTTCCTCCGTACATAACCCCCCCACTAAAAACATGCAGAAGATCGTCATCCGACCAGTGACGACAACATCTGAAGTTGGTCCAATGACGGTCCAATGAAGGTCCCCGGGCGCTGGAAAGAAATAGCGACCACTGCTCCTGGCCTGCCCCCTGGAGGAAAGGACAAGCCTGGATGGGTCAAATGCAGAGGACATATTTCACCGGCCACCGTCAGCATGAGTGTGTGTAGTGGCCGCATGCATGTGTTGTAGTGTGTTCGTGTGACAATAAAGACGGGCAGCCGTCTGAAATCGTGTCGTGTTTTTTTGTTGTGTCGGGACTATCGGCACTTTCTGTCACCTCGGAGATGTGTTCTATCTGTTGCTTGTAATTAAATGTTTTTATTACCATTTTGTCGAATGAAATATGTTGCTATCCAGGACGTCTCAATTCGGGAAGTGATAATTGATCTCAGTGGGACGAACCTGGGGTAAAGAAAAGGTTTAACATTTAGAGTACCATTCTTTTTAGAATATTTTTATTGTAAGATATCAATGAGCACAGATACACATTGACACGTAACAAGCAATCATATTTTCAATTAGGGTTCCATTCTACCTATTTATATTTGGTATTCAAAGACTGCACAGAGAGGGTAATAATAACTTTAGGTGATAAGAAAGAGGATAGATACAATTTAACTTCTTTCTCTTTTTTCTTTGTTCTCCCAAGAAGGCAAAAATGATTTGCTGATTTTCAGAGGGTTTCTCTGGTGTTCAAATACTGCCATCTAGTGGGTGATAGCCTTATTCACAAGTATGAGGATAAATAAAGTATTATTGAGTGCAACTTGTAACTGAGCAGTACCATGAGAGGAGGATATGCACATAACAAGCACCAGGGGAGGAAATAAATACACAAATGAATCAACTTGAATCAACTTTGCCCACAGTGACCTCAACCCAAATAATTTGTACAATCGGAAATACTTCACATACAGTCCAACTCATTACTGTAGATGCAGGAGGCTTTCACACCAACTCACCAAGGGTCCAACAGGGTCATTGCCAGGTAGATTTTTGGTATGAAAGCGTTAACCGCGCAGCCAGACCAGACCCGGATTGGCGACCCACCTGAGGTGGGTTGAACCAGGGTCGGACAAGGATTCATTTCAGTGTGAATGCCACCACCCGGGTAGCTATTTGTTACTGTAACGGTTACAGTAATCCCTGGTTATTACAGTGTAACCCGTGTTGACTGACTGAATTGACAAAAGATAGCTGGCCCAACCCTGGTCTTTGGTATGGAAGTGGTAGAGTATCTAACTGTAACCTCTAACCTCTACTGATGTTGCTCTTCAGAGTATGGAGTGAATTGTGGTCTGTTATCTTACTGTAATTACTTACTGTATATCAAAATCTTTCAAATATCATCTATATGGTAATATGTACGTTTGTTTGCTTTTTAATTTGGCACCTTTTGTGAAAAACTTTCAAATTGTACAGATCAAACAATGTATGAACTATTTGTAATAATTAGACATGAACGCCAAAGCTATTACAGAGTAATTGTATCCATAGTTATACAGTAAAGTTTTTGCCTTTGTATGTAGCTACATGGTACCGGACCTGTAAAATGAAGTGAGTCTATTCAACTGTAGTTCATATGTAGTTACATGGTAATACATATGAACTACAGTTGAATAGACTCGCTTAATTTGACAGGTCCAGTACCATGTAACTACATATGAACTACAGTTGAATAGGGCATCCGGTTAGAGTAGCAGTAGATTCCCCACCTACCAACATGAGGGTCGCAGGTTCGTGCCCCCGTGTTACCTCCGGCTTGGTCGGGCGTCCACACAGGCACGATTGGCTGTGCCTGAGGGTGGGAAGCCGGGTAGACCCTTTTCACTTGGCCATTTTGTGTCGAAAAGGCAGGGTAAACAGTAGCCTGGGTAAACCCAGCCTTCAACGTGACGTCACAGGCTATGCCTGTAGCATAAGTTTCTTCCTGACTGATAGCACATAGAGGTCACGTGGAGGCTGGGTTTACCCAGGCTAGGTGAACACAGGTACAAACAAAACACTAATGAGAGTTTACAACTTCAAATCATGGAAGTTGGAAACCCTTATTAGTGTTTTGCTTGCTTGCACTTGTGTTTTCCCTGCCTTTTCGACACAAGATGGGCCCCCGTGAAAAGGGTCTTTGAGGATATGTGTCCTGGTCGCTGCACTATAGTGCCTCCTCTGGTCAGTTCTTCTTATCAAAGAAGAATAAAAAAAGGGGTCCCTAGATTTGTGTGACATCAAAGTGGGGTCAAAAGCCAAAATTATAAATTATTACATATTTTTTAAAATAGCAAATAGATATTTTTTTTTACAGCAATGCAAAAACCTAACATTCAAGACACACTGACACGGTTTTAGAAGCCTCTACAATCCAATCAGGGCAGCTGAAGACCTGAAACAGCTTCAGACAGGGCCTCTCTAATAACAGCCTTACATGTGTTTGATCTGCTGCTTTTGGGTTTCTTCTTGGAGAGAGGGTGAAGTCAACTTCAGTGACGTGATGCCAGGCCACAGCTTGTCCTCATATAGCTTTAACAGCTGCCGAGCAACTCAGGAAAACTTTACTGACAACTTACAGCGCAATGAAATTCACAAACTGGTCACATTGTTAAAAAAAAAAAAAAAAAAAAAAAAAAATCCAACATTTACAATCAAGTTACACTTCAAAGGTTTGCAATGTCTTATTTCACTAGAATTCCAACCAATGACAGAATGTATGACTATTTTGGTCATGGGCTTGATACACTTTCTGTAATAAAACCTCTACAAGTATGATGACCCTCCCCCTCCTCTGGCCCTATCAGGAGCCTGTTGGTGGGGTCGGACTCGTTAGGCTGATTGGGTGTAGACCCGGGCCCGGTGCACTCATTGGACTTAAGCAGACTTCACCGATGCACCTTTTGTTCATTCTGTCACTGTTACTTATGGCTGGAATTCTAGTGAAAATAAATTATTACCCTTTTTGCTGGGGACCCCCCCTCAAGGACCAATGTGCGTCCCCAGGCCCACTTTGAGAACCACTGGTTTAGTTGATCATAGCTACAGTAGGTGTGGTGAAATTGGATGGGAAAATACTGTGAGGGAAATAAATGTCCCGAGGCAAACGAGGTCAGGACCTATTTGTTTCAACTGCAGTCAGATGATGGCTGTGCTTGTGGCAGCAAGGCTGAAATAGACCTGCAGATGCAGGCAGGTAAAAGTGTGATTACAAATAACAAACAGAATGAGGGTAGTATCAGTAAGTAACCCTATCTAATGTTTGAAGTAACTGTTAGATGATTGTAAAGAAGGAATGCAGGAGTGTTACACTGATTTTCACATGTGGTGGTGTTAGATTACATGTTTTATCTATGTAAGTATGTATGTATGTACGTACGTACGTACGTACGTATGTATGTCTGTTTGACTGTATGTTTGTATGTATGAATAACTACATTAAAAAAAGTATTTTTGATAATTATATAGTTGAACTACATTATTGAATACTATGTATGGGATAGTGTATATATGACAACAATTATTGTCATATATATACATAATTGTTATGTATTACTATATGACTAGTGTTTTATGTATGTACAGTATGTGTATGTGTGTATGTACTGTATGTACATATACATGTATATATATATATATATATATATATATATATATATATATATATATATATATATATAGATATATATATAGATATGTATATATGTGGATATTTCTATAGTATGTGTTGTTATACAAGTATAAATATAATAATTTAGTATTGTGGAAAAGGGGTGGGAGTTAATAAGTTATACTTCTTCTCACTCCTTTTCGAATATGTCTATATTTGTTACCCCTTCATCTTTATTTCATAATACTATTTCAATCAACTTGTTAACGTGTGTAATTTTGAAGGCCCTGTAGCCTATATTGCCTCTGTTTTGTTTACATACATATTCGAAATAAACATGACAAACAAACAAACAAAAACAAAAAAGAAGAGCATAGTTGGATAATAATATGAATGTTCATCCATCCATCAATCAATTTATGTCATGTCATGTCATGTCATGTCATGTCATGTCATGTCATGTCATGTCATGTCATGAATGAAAGAATAATCAAAATTTGGGGGAAAGGGGGGAGATTTAACTCTGGGTCAAAGGTTAAAATGACATCAAATTGTTCTGGGGATGGACCGGACTCATTTCCTCTCCTCCTGACCATCTTTCTCTTTCTCTCCTTCCCACTCTACTTTCTCTCCCTCTAGCTTCCCCTGTCTCACATCCCACACATAGCTTGATTATTTTCCAGACTGCCACGTCGCACGCAGACTGTGTGTGTTTTGGGAAAAGCTTACTACATACACACAGAGGCCTGACTGTCTGAACCTTGAACAGACAGGGTTCATTCAGTCTGCTAGCTGTCATTTTCCACCATGACTACAGACACACGTGGAGGAGGAGTGGGGTCGGGTCCCCCTGCACACTCTCTCTCTCTCTCTCTCTCTCTCTCTCTCTCTCACACACACACACACACACACACACACACACACACACACACACACACACACACACACACACACACACACACACACACACTGCATGACTCAGGGATGATAACACCAACTCCACAATCAGTGTGTGGTGTCCCTCCCACCAGTGTTGGGCAAGTTACATTCAAAATGTAATATAGTACATATTACTAGTTACTTACATTTGAAAGTAATAAGTTACTTTACAATATCACTGTCTGTGTAGAGTAACTTGTTACTTATTATTACACTACTTTTGCATTACTTTTACCAAATTAACAGCAGTAGCAGCAGAATCACATCGCAGCCACGGAACATCCCGAAAAATAATTTCAACCCGTCCTGAAGTCAGTGTAAACAATGCAAAATTCTAAATGTTATCCTTTTCCTTTGTTATTCTCATCTATAGTGGTTATTTGCATAACAACACACAATTTGAATAGGAAATGATTGTATGTTTATTTAAATATGTGCTTTGATAAAAAAAAAAAAAATACTCAATTTGTAGCTTGTGTTACCCTATTTATTCCTGCTAAAAGTAATATATTACATGTAATATGTTACTTTTGTAATGAGTTACCCCCAACACTGCCACCCCACCCACCTTTACCATACCCCCTTCTATTCACACAGAGCGAGCCCTAGGAGGGGCTGGCCCTGTGGGCGGGGCATATGCTAATAGCCTCCAGAGGAAGTGAGCACAGGGTAGTGGAATGTAGTTACCATTAGTAGGAGTTGAGCTGAGGCTGGGCTAACCTCTAGCCTGTTATGCTCATGAGCCCGAGCTGGAGACGCAGAGGGAGGCTACACTGACTGCCTGACTGACTGACTGACTGACTGATGAAAACATGCCTCACTTCACAGTGGTGAAGGTGGAGGACAGCTCTCCGTCCAACTATGACAGTCTGGAGGGGATTAACTGGGTGGATTACAGGGACACAGGACAGGGCTACGCGGGACATCAAGACACTGTCAGTTCTGATGGTAAGTCTTAACAACTTTTATACTAACTGACTCTTTATCGCTCAGCTGTGACACTGGTTGATGACGTTCCTGTCTGAGTGTGATCAGGTCATGGGTTTGACCCAGCAAAGCTTTACATTGTCCTGAGTGTCTCTCTTGAACAGCTGGTTTGCACGGTTACCATGGTGATTCTCTAACAGCTAGGAGCACTTTTCCTAGCAGACTTTTCCTCGCTGTTTTTGACAGCTCACAAAAGTTCCAGAGACACTTGATGCTTGTGGACGTGTCCCCTCCCCGTCATAAGATGTAGTCTGTGATATTGTGACAAAGGGAAAACAATGGAGAGAGGGGTGGGGATGGTGTGTTTGTGTATGTCTGACAGGGGGGCGGGGAGGGAAAAGGCCTCAAGTGCTTCCCTCACACAAAAGATGGAGGTGTCTTTGTGCCAGGGGAGGGATTTCCTTTCACTGAGATGAGGCCGAGCTCAGCTCGCTGGTGCAACAACACATTTCTCTCCCTAGCTTGCTTTAAGGCCTTGGCGTGTGTCTCACTCTCGCTCTCGCTCCACTCGTCACGACTGAGAGAGGGAGAGCGGAGGGGCCTCTCCTCCAGAGAAGGGGAGAGGGAGGACAGGAGAGGGAGCGGAGTGGAGGGGCCACTCCTCCAGAGAAGGGGAGAGGGAGGACAGGAGGAGAGGCGTTGGTAGGTAGCCGCTGGGTAGGATTATGTTTGTGTGGGCTGAGGAGGGAGAGAGGCAGCTCAGGAGTGACTGTGTTCTATGGAGCCACTCTTAGAAAATAAGGTTCATTAGGTTTCTATATAGAACTTAAAGGAACACTCTGCCCATTTTCAACCAGCTTTGTATCATTAGAACATCAGTAGTATATCAGAAAACTGTAAACGGTTTTGAAGTCTGTCATTTAATTTGACAGTTATTGAGTGTTAAAGTGTGGACCAGTGACATCACTGGTCCACACTAACTCAAATGAATAACTCATTCACTCAAATCAACTCTCAATAACTGTCAAACTAGATGAATGATGAATAGTTTGACAGTTATTGAGAGTTGATTTGAGTTAATGAGTTATTAATTTGAGTTAGTGTGGACCAGTGATGTCACTGGTCCACACTTTAACACTCAATAACTGTCAAATTAAATGACAGACTTCAAAACCGTTTACAGTTTTCTGATATACTACTGATGTTCTAATGATACAAAGCTGGTTGAAAATGGGCAGAGTGTTCCTTTAAGGTTCTATATAATTTACCAAAGAACCCCATGTCTAAAACAACACAGTCTCTTAGAAAAACGTATAATACCAACGATGTGGACCAACGTTGCTATTTTACAATTTCGGCTCGAAAAACGTAAAATATTAACGTTCCGAGTGGTTAGGGTGAGGATTAGAGTAGGGGGAGGGGTTAGAAACAGAAAATCTCCATAAAACACGCCCAAACCCCGCCCACCGCTGTAGACGCGTACGTTCCCATTTTACAATTTCTTAGCCGACATCGTAAAATAGCAACGTTTGTCCACAAACGTGCCTATTTTACGTTTTTTTTGGAGATCGGGTTGGTCTAAAAAGGTTCTCTACAATTTCTGTAAGACAACAAAGAACCCTTCAAAGAACCCTTCTTCTTCTTCTTAAGGTGTCGACTGATTGGTGGACCCCAAAGGGTTCTATGTTTAAAAAGTAGTTCTATATAGAACCCCAAAATGGTTCTATATAGAAACCCAGGGGTTCTTTTAAACGGACCCTCTGAAATGGTTCTACATAGAACCATTTGAGGGTTCCAAATACGTACCAAGCTATAGAACCCTTAAAGGTTCCATATAGAAGTCACTTCTTCTAAGAGCGAGGAGAACAGAGTCCCTTAATAAAAGACACGCATGGGAGTTGCC
>NC_139651.1:7006060-7018560 GCF_964638095.1 Poromitra crassiceps | reverse complement strand
GTCACAGGTATGGTACAGTACATGTTGTATTGACCACAGTAGTGGGTCTGGGTATGGTACAGTACATGTTGTATTGGCCACAGTGTTAAATGTGGAGCAGAGGGGAGGAACTGCCACAGTGCGGAGTCTGTTGCAGCCTGTGAATCAGCCCTGTTCCGCTGCTGCACAGGACAGGATACGGCTGGACTGAACACTGCGGCCATTGTAGCAGAGGGAGTGCATCCACATCACGATAAGGGCAAAGTCAAGTTTGTCACTGCTGCATGATATGCAACACAAGCCAAAAAACCTTATCCACGTACTTGGATTTTGGAGACACCATATCATCAGTGGAGATGAGCATGGCATTTTTTTATGCTCTAAGTCGGAGGTTCCCAAACTTTTCCGACCAAGTACCACTACGTACCAAACCAAATTTCCCAGGGACCACTTCCACTGCGTATACCCACCCAATGCAATAGCAGCAGATTAACTAAATAACAATATAAGGCTACTAGCTGGTTCAAAATGGACACACACACACACACACACACACACACACACACACACACACACACACACACACACACACGCACACCTGCCAACATTAGGCTGTGAAAAAGAGGACCCCTTTGAAAAAGTTTTTTTCCCTCGCAAAAATGTAGCCTAACTTTGGAGTGTTATTTAGCTACATTCCTGACAAACTAGCATGATATGGTTGGTACAAATCCATTCCTTAAGTCTTCTAGTTTCATATGATACCAGAAACTTCACTCTGGCTTTAAAACTGAGCCTGCTGCAGCCTCTGAAAGTAAATGTTCAAAATTGTGATGTTTCCTAAATATCGCGATATTTCCGAAAATCGGCCCAAACCGGCAACTGCACAGGGTTAATGTGTATGTAAAAACTGTTGTCTGTAAAAAAAAAAAATGCAATTCTCTGGCGGACCACCAGGCGGAGCCCCGTTTGGGAACCGATGCTCTAAATAAAATGAAATAAAAATCAAATTGCCCTCATGTCATTGTTTGCAAAAATGACACGTTGACACATAGATGACATATTTCATCTATGTAATGTCATTGGCCCATGAGCACACATGATCTCATCCAGTCAGTGAAGGTTTGAGGATGCCTCCAGCTGTGACGAGTGTTTCTTGTTATTTCTCACAGTGACAAATTAACTTTCATGGCAGGGTGAGAGAGGAAACGGTGTCTATTAATATGTTTGCATATTTGTGGAGGCTTTTATACATCTGTTTGTTTATCAATTTGTCAGTGTGTGTGTGTGTGTGTGTGTGTGTGCGTGCGTGTGTGCATGCGTGCGTGCGTGCGTGCGTGTGTGTGTGTTTCCATGCACGGTCTGTGACTCTGCTCATCGTTATGTCACATGGTTCAGATAAACCTAGGGGGAATCTGGGAGGGGACGTGAACAAAAAACGCAAACTTCCCTCAGCAAACTACCAACCCACTGCCCTTCAGCAAGGCATGTCAGCCTCAGCTACTCCAATGACTGTGACTGTGCTGAGCACATTGATTACTACATAAAACAGCCTGTGTTCTCAGTTGCTTGGGAAAATAAGGGACGTACTGTATGGTGTACATTAAGTCATCTGCTGTGTTGCTTCAAACTAAACTGCATTAGGGACGGCATTAGCTCGGGAGGTAGAGCAGGTCGGCCAATGACTCAAGGGTTGGCGGTTCGAATCCCGCTCCCTCCCAGCTGTTGTCATTGTGTCCTTGGGCAAGACACTTAACCCTCATTGCCTCGTATGAATGGGTATGAATGTCTATGAATGTTGGTGGTGGTCGAAGGGGCCGTAGGCGCGAAATGGCTGCCACGCTTCCGTCAGTCTTCCCCAGGGCAGCTGTGGCTACATCACCCGTAGCTTACCACCACTGGTACGAATGGTGTGAATGAATAATGATTCCTGTGAAGCGCTTTGGGTGTCTAGAAAAGCGCTATATAAATCCAATCATTATTATTTATTATTATTATAAACTAAACAGCTTCCTGGGAATCTGATGTCCTGGCTGTGTATCATTTGGAGAATGCCCGCTTTTGTCTTCCCCTCCCCGAGCTTCAGGAGAATATAGGGTGTCCCATTCCTGTCATTCTGTCCCACATGCCACTTCCAATAGAGTTAGCTTAGCGCCAGGCAGATACAGCAACACACTGTAGCAGAGCTGCATGTGGAGCTGGTGACAGAGTTAGAACCGAGCCCATCCACGCACACACACACACACACACACACACACACACACACACACACACACACAAATACACACACAAGACAGTTGCTTATGACTGTATTTGGGACCGCTTGGCGATCTCTAAAGTCAGGCTCTCTACTGTATGTAGACAGCTGAATGGCTAATTTGAACCCTGAGACCAACACACACACACACGCACGCACGCACGCACGCACGCACGCACACACACACACACACACACACACACACACACACACACACACACACACACACACACACACACACACACACACACACACACACACACACACACACACGTTGATACGTTGATTCTCTTTGGAGAGGTCATATTGTGGCTCTCCAGCAAGGTAATGCTGTCTCAAGGCCAAGAAGAGAGTTCTTCTGCACAACAAATATTTAGTGAGCTACCGAGCCAAACAAGTGTCAGCGCCCCACGTGTTGGAAATTAGAACAGCAAGAAGTTTTGTATAATAGCCGAATCCCATGGTGCATCCGTGCATTCATCGTTCTACGTTTTACGCTCTATGCTTTTTGTGTTTTATGTTTTATGGGACAACGGATGGAAATTAGCCTCATGCTAAATCCGGCAATTTTTACACTTTTACTATGTTCCAGGTTTTACTATCTGTTCTGTGGTTTCTGTGTTCATTAATTTTGCACTGTCCCATCCAAATAAACAAATAAAATAAATAGAATAAAAACATCGTCATGGAGAGGATAAATCTCATCACACCTCATTCGTGCCTTCTTAGTTTAGAAGAATAGACTAGCATAGAATAGCATAGCATAGAATAGAATAGAATAGAATAGAATAGAATAGAATAGAATAGAATAGAATAGAATATCTTGTATCTACAGTTTTTTTTTGCCTCACCAGAATCTGTCATATAGTCAACTATGAGCCTGCCCCCCCAATTAGAGGGATGATATGATTGGTCAATTTTATACAGTTCAAATTATCTTCAAAATATCCTCACAATGAAATCCGCCATCTGCGAATTTACAGCGGGCGCGCCAACCAGAGAGCTGCACTGAGCTGCTATTCTTCCCAACAACCCAGAGGTGCAAAATTCTGATATAGGGGGGTTCATTCAGTTAACCCTTCGCAGTCCAAAACAAATTGAACAGGCAGTTTTAAGAGCTTATTTCCTCAGAAACATGTTTGTTTAGATGATGATTGGCAATTTATGAAATGAATACAATAAAATTGGAACAGATGACTATTTAAAAATTATTTTTTAAAGAATATGTTAGGCCCTCACAGAGGGCGTAGAGGTCCCTGACTGTTCCCCTCTGGCTTAACCCTTTGGTGCTTATCATTTGATGGGTGTTACTGTACACAAGTGTAGGCATCCATACACAAAACGGTTTGTATACTGTGGTTTTCCTGGGTGTATTCTCAAATGTAGTCCCAGCTGGATCCCACAGACAGTATCCTGTTTGTGAGCTGTACTCCCTCGTCCTCCCTCATGGATTTAATATGCTTTTAGCTTGCTGGGGTTGTGATTGTGAAACACAGTGGAAAGGTTTCCGTGCTGCAGTAGCCTACTTTAAGGTCACGATGACACATGGGAAACATGTTGTTGGTCATAATTGTGGGCCTTTCAAGGACGAGCTAGTCTGCTTGTGTTTTTTTCCCTTTCTTTTTCCTGCATTATTCAGCCAGGCGACAATACCCCCTGAAAGTGCTCCACTGTGGTAGCTTCTGCTAAGAGACACCAGAGCTCAGTGCATAAGACTTCTTCTCTGAGCCAAGAAGGAGGAAGGAGTTTCATCTACTCTCGTTACTGTACATTTTTGGAGTGATGCTACTTTTAAAGGAACACTCTGCCCATTTTCAACCAGCTTTGTATCATTAGAACATCAGTAGTATATCAGAAAACTGTAAACTGTTTTGAAGTCTGTCATTTAATTTGACAGTTATTGAGTGTTAAAGTGTGGACCAGTGACATCACTGGTCCACACTAACTCAAATGAATAACTCATTAACTCAAATCAACTCTCAATAACTGTCAAACTATTCATCATTCATCTAGTTTGACAGTTATTGAGAGTTGATTTGAGTGAATGAGTTATTAATTTGAGTTAGTGTGGACCAGTGATGTCACTGGTCCACACTTTAACACTCAATAACTGTCAAATTAAATGACAGACCGTTTACAGTTTTCTGATATACTACTGATGTTCTAATGATACAAAGCTGGTTGAAAATGGGCGGAGTGTTCCTTTAAGTGTTTTTAAAAGTCCGTACTTAAATTGTATCATTTTTTTTAATGTAGTCACTATACTCTTACTCGAGTAAGTTTTATTTTCAGACAGAAACGTAGTAATAATAATAATAATAATCATAATAATCATAATATTCATAATAATCATAATAATAACATTAGTTATATAGCTCCGCTCCTTTCAAAACAACCGTTACAAAGTGCAGTGAGTAGAATGAGATCTGGAATTCACAAACAGCCCCTCTGGACTTAAAGGTACATTCAGCAATGTTTTTGTGTTAAAATAAGTGTTAAATGGCTCTATATTCTGACAGCAATCACTCAAATAGATTGTTTGGTCAGTGACTATTGAAACCCCCAAGATATTTACAGAATAGCCTACGACACCAAATCCTCAATTCTTAATTTCTCAGCAAATCGGATGGTTTAACGTAAATGTAAATGTCAACATAAATTGTGCTTACCTGTCTATAGAGAACAACTCAGCATCCATTTGAGCTCCTTTGGTCCCAGTTTTGGTTCTTTCAAATCATGTTTGGACATTGGTGAGATTCATCCAGGTTGGTCTTATAAATGCAGTCACACACCCAGCTACATTTCCACACACACACACACACACACACACACACACACACACACACACACACACACACACACACACACACACACACACACACACACACACACACACACACACACACACACACACACACACACACCTCTGAACGCCACTAATCAGTAGGCTAGAACACTAAGCTAAGCTAAGCTACATGACTTCTCTGCCTCACTAAGTTAAGTCTTAAATGTTCATTAACGAGGAAGTTGAGCAAAGAGGCTTTCAAGCCTTAAGGAGCTCATGGAAATCGATCTTGTTTTCCGTGTCTAATCGGCTTTAGAACGCGCTGACACGTTGACGTTTCTTTCTCTCTCCAACATGTGTTGTTTTCAAAATGTCCACAATTTCAAATGCCGCTTATAAAACGGCCTCTGTAAACCAGCCAAGTATATTGTGGCAATCTAGATGGAGGAAGGCAATGATAGATGTTTGGAGGGATACTGTATCATTTATGAGTTACTCTATACCAGTGTTGGGCAAGTTACAGTACTTTCAAAATGTACTTACTAGTTACTTTCATTTGAAAGTAATATGTTACTTTACAAGTATTACTGTCTGTGTAGAGTAACTCGTTACTTATTACACTACTTTTGCATTACTTTCACCAAAACAACAGCAGTAGCAGAATTACATCGGTGCTCCGGAACCATCCCGAAAAATAATTTAAATCATCTTGAAGTCAGTGTAAACTGTCCAAAATTCGAAATGTTATCCTTTTCTTTTGTCATCTATTGGTTATTTGCATAAAAACACACATTTGATTAGGAAATGATTGTATCTTTTTTAAATATGTGCTTTGATGGATTTTTTTTTAAACTCAATTTGTAACTTGTGTTACTTGACAAAGTAACAATATATAATATTACTGACATCCTATTGGTAATAAGTTATATTACTGAGTTACTGCTAAAAGTAATATATTACATGTAATATATTACTTTTGTAATGAGTTACCCCCAACACTGCTCTATACAGACACTAAGATCGTAAAGTAACGTATTACTTTCAAATGAAAGTAACTACTGTAGTAATATGCTGTATATTACATTTTGAAAGTAACTTGCCCAACACTGGTCATTTACAGTAATAGCTGATTCACAAAGTCTTTTGTCCTGGAAGAATTGTAAGCAGGAGCTATTTTCAGGACGATTTTGCACCTCATGGTGGCAAACCATGGGCTACTCATATTCATTGGGTTATTGTAGTTTTGCCCTGAGTGGAAGCATGATTGTGAGCAAGCTCTCTGTGAATCTCTGGTTTCAAAAATAACCGTAAAGTGAGATGTTTTTCACTGTGAAGGCGAGACTCACACACAGACAGACAACAGCCTGATCTCATTGGGAAGTCATGCCCTTTGACCTTTGTAATGACATCACATGACAACCTAACAACTCGTCCAGCTGTAAACACACAACAAACGACACCCCTGAGGCTAAAGTTCCAGATCCTTGACACCTGGCAGTCTGCTGAAACATGCTTTGGATTTGTACATTGAATTACGACTGCTGCCCTCGGCCCCTACGCAAGGTTTCCTCCATGTTTTCAGGTTTTTCTTTGGAGTTTTTCTTGTGTGTCTAGGGTTTAAGGCTGGGAATGTCCGGTAGGTTAGTTAGGCTGTACGCTACAATGCCAGATTGTTCATCTAGCTTAAATCTTAAATCTTGCCTGTATTTTCTGCTATGCTTGTCCTATAAATGTGTTAAATTTTGTTCATTTATTGTGTTTAGTTAGATCTAGCTCGACACATTCTCTGTAAAGTCCTCTGCTTGTTGTGATAGGACTATATTTAAAACAGACTTGAACTTGACTTTTCCTTTCTTCTGTGTTTGAGTGGGGCTACTGGAAAGATCATGGCAGCCAAATGTGGCGCTGTAACTTGATTGTTGTTTGAAGCTTGGAAAATAGAGTTGCTGCCGGTATTATGCCATATATGGCAACTATGAATGACTCAAATGTATTTCGTTTTGATTTATGATCACACAGTAGCTATTCTGATGATCATAAAAGTTCAGATAATCTCAGAAGATGTTAAACACACGATCCTTACATTTCCAACATGGTATTTGTATTTTGTATTTATTTATTTATTTGAGGGACAGTGCACATTAATTAACATTACTGTAAACATGCCAGTGTTAACGGCTACTTTTCAACCGTTGTCCCTTAGCCAATTTGAGATAGTAATATTCACCACAAAAGCTTTATTTGGCTATTTGTTTTGATTTTTTTTTTTTGATTTTTTTTTTTTTTACTATAAGCCATGTGCAAGTTAGCACCTCTGCTGAAGCTCTCTCTCGGTCTACTTGTGACGGCTTCATCCTGGCCTGCAGATTGTGCCCGTCTCGTCTCACATCACTGACCGTCTTTGATCTGAGGCTGGTGAGGTATTTTGGCGGAGGCACCGGGCGGCTTGTCGGGACATGTCGCGCTGTGTAAAGCCTCTGTGCTGCTCCGTGCTCGCTGCAGGAGTCTGTGTGTGTGCCTTCATAACAGGCCCGTTAATCTCTAATCTCTTTAATTACCTGTCCAATGTGAGGTTATTAACAGGAGACCCCCTCCACGGCTCCACCTCTCCAGCCCAGTGGTGAAGCCTTTCCAACAGAGAGAGAGAGGGAGAGGGAGAGAGAGAGAGAGAGAGAGAGAGAGAAGGAGAGGGAGAGGGAGAGGGAGAGGGAGAGGGAGAGGGAGAGGGGAAGAAGGAGAGGGAGAGAGAGAGAGAGAGAGAGAGAGAGAGAGAGACAGAGAGACAGAGAGAGAGAGAGAGAGAGAGAGACTAAATCATCTTTAAATCATCTTAGGTTTTAGCAGTAAGACTTTCCAGGGAACATTTGGACATATTTACCCCTATGACTAATTTGCTTGGCTGTTGCTGGGAGCATTGTCCATCTACATCAGGGATGGGCAACTTTGATGATAGAGAGGGCCACACACAACAAAATCCTCGCTACCAGAGGGCCAGATTGTGACCGTGCACTTCCACCAGTAGCCTACTACTGTAACACCATCACTCCCAATTATAGCTACTAATTTGATGAAAAGGACTGGTAATGAAAATTTATTATACCAGCATTTATATTTTTCATATTCAAATTTAGTAATTCTTCCATTCAGATGACACCAGAAACGTTGCTCTAGCTTTAAAACAGCCCGCTACAGCAATTTGATGGGGGTAGGCTACATCACCCAAAATATGTGATATTAACCAGATTAGTAATGTTTGTAATGTGCATCCTGGATATAGTTTGTTACAATAGCGTTAGCTCAAATGCTAACGTTAAACAGTATGTGGATGAACGATGCTAATGCCATTAGCACCATGTTCTGGGTTGTACAGTAAAATAAAAACTGATTTTGGTGGTCTAACCTAACCTAACCAAAAACATCCGCCTTGTAAAAAAACAAAAAAAAACAAAAAGAAAAGGAAATTGACCCAGGGGCCACACTTGGGTGAAGTCGGGGCCGGGGGGCGCCAGTTGCCCACCCCTGATCTACATTTCCAAGCCGACACTAGAGGGCAGCATTTACATGGCTTTCACTCTCATGCTTCCAGGCATCACTGCACTCCTGTTGTGCAACGTTGTCAGGGTTTGAGCAGTCCCACCAATAGGAATTTGGCCTTCATCCCCGAGCAATCACCTCATTTTCAGAAGTGAAAAGAGAGGTTAAGGATTTTTAGAACCCTTTTGTCACTGGTCCAATCAACAAAAAACAGTTTGCATCTGAGAAATGTGTGCATGTTGCCAGTTTTGAACAATGCTTGTTTTGTGCAAGTGGAGAAAGAATTAAATCACTATTATGTCTCAAAATCGTGTATATGTGACATACAGTTGGGTCACATTGCAGTACAGTACTTGTAGGTATTGGAAGAGTGGCTTTGAAGAGGATTTGAGAGTGATGGTTTCATACCCAAATGATTGAGTGATTTGCTGCTTAGCTTACTGCATGACATAATGAACATGTAGGCCTATTTCTATTGCTGCGGTGAATGAAGACTGAATATTGATACACTGTAGCTACACAGACATTACACCTAGCGTAGCCTACTTCTCTGTTGAGTACACCCCAACCCTAGCCCCCCAGATGCCCCATGAGCAGACATGTGCCCCAATTGAGCCAATGTGCCATTGTGTGTGTGTGTGTGTTTGTGTGTGTGTGTGTGTGTGTGTGTGTGCGTGCGCGCGTGTGCGTGCATGCGTGCGTGTGCGTGTGTGTGTGTGTGTGTGTGCATGTGCGTGTGTGTGTGTGTGTGTGTGTGTGTGTGTGTGTGCACACGTGCGTGCCCACACCACCCCCCCCCCCCCCCCCAACTCCCCCACAGCACGCCATGTTCTAGACCAGGCCCCTGGGTGAGTACTCGCCCTGGATGGCCGGGCATCCTGAATGGTGATTGACTATTCCCCAGAGAGCCAGAGCACCAGGCACACACACACAGCAGGCTATAGAGCTATGCTTCCCCATAGCAGCACTAATGGCACTGGGGCACGGGACACAGGTGAGTGATGACCAGCCGGCCGGGGGAAGCTGAGCCAATCCGCTCGCACGAAACAGAGCATAATCTCCGGCTATTTCATTTCATGCCCAGTTAGTTAGTTGACAGAGTTTTTTTTGTTGCAGGATTAATTTGCGTTTGTGAGATGCTACTGTTAAACTTTACATGCTCTAGTAACCCAAAGATCAGATCCTCTCCGGATTTTCTAGGTAATGAGGTGTGTGTGTGTGTGTGTGTGTGTGTGTGTGTGTGTGTGTGCGTGTGTGTGTGTGTGTGTGTGTGTGTGTGTGTGTGTGTGTGTGTGTGTGTGTGTGTGTGTGAGTGAGATGGAGTTTACACGCAGCTTTTGCCCCAGGCAGTGTGCTCGTCTCTGCTTGATTCTTTTCCTGAACAGCAGAACTTTAATGAGAACGAGATCTGATTACACGCTATGTTGTCACCTTCACTTTGCTTGGTTGCTTTAACATGCTTGCCGCTGTTTTTGACAAGGAGGACGTGTCACTAATACCTACAGCTGTATCTTTATAAAGATTAATGCTACATGGGAGATTAATTAAGGTGCTTTGATTATTATTGATTGCCGGATAAACAACAACAGTGCGACTGTTGACTGAATAACGTGTCAAAAAAATGTCATGGAGAAATTGTAAGTGCCGTAGTACAGTATTTCACGTTATTCTTTTCATACTTTGTGGTATTAATTCTCGATCACTCTGAGACGCTGAATTGCTGAGGTGTGGTCAGTTGGTCAATGTAATGCATCTTGATAGCACTTTCCTCCACTTTTACTCTAAATCGCATATAGACAGTTAGGCGACAGTTACACTTGAACAGACTTTAAATACGTCAATATTATAAGCAGACAACTTAATTTCCCCTAAAATCAGCAAATCTATAGCTATCTTTAGACCGGGGGCCAGAACCAGCCGGCCAGAGGGTCCAATCCGAGTCTGACCCCCAGGATGACTTTGCAAAGTGTGAAAAGTGCACTGAGAAGGCTTTCAATCTAATGTGCGTGTGGTGCCAGGTTAAATAGTAAGTAGCCTATTCATGTTTTCTGTATTCATCACTAAATGGTCAACTATTTGCAGTACCCTTGAATATAGAGAATTACACAGTTTGCCGTCGATTGTAGGTACAGACAGCAGATTTGATCATTTGTTTGATAGTAGCTGAGATAACCCTATGTGAAAACTTGTTCTTAAAGTTTACCGGTAAATCTTTACACTGAAATAAACTGAAACATTTGTTGTTATTTATAGGTTATTATTATTGATTGTCTTTGTCTGGCCCACTTGAGACCAAATTGGGTCGCGTGAAAATGAGTTTGACACCCCTGATCGATGTATTTGTCCCTGTTTTATATTTGATTGCTATGATCAGACCAAGTGAAATATTTTCTTTTTATTTCAAATCTACAAATAATTCACCCCCCCCCCCAATAAAATAAATCATCTTATTTGATGTGAATCCATATGGATAAGTCGTTATTTGAAACCCAGTCATCTTTCACAAGACATTTAAATAACATCAGTGTCATGTGACACTGAGATGGAGGGATGTAACATGCTGCCAGGGGAGGCTGTCAAAATAAAAGATTCCCCACTGTACTGTTTTAAAGCCAATTTGTTCACTTTACAATCATGGATATAAAAAGGCTAAATCCTGGATCAAAATGTCAATTACTGCATTTCACCAAGTCCGATTGCAAAATGAAATGAAGCAATTGTATGATTCTGGTTATGTATTATATTAGCATTCCGCAGATTGCATGTATTTTTTGTTTCATAACAGATCGATTGGAAGAATTCAATTAAATGTATGACTAATTGACTATACAAATAAGCGAGGTTGTGGTTGAAGCGAGGTTGTGGTTGAAGCGAGGTTGAGGTTGAAGCGAGGTTGCGGTTGAAGCGAGGTTGCGGTTGAAGCGAGGTTGCGGTTGAAGCGAGGTTGTGGTTGAAGCGAGGTTGTGGTTGAAGCGAGGTTGTGGTTGAAGCGAGGTTGTGGTTGAAGCGAGGTTGTGGTTTTAAGCGAGGTTGTGGTTGAAGCGAGGTTGTGGTTGAAGCGAAGCGAGGTTGTGGTTGAAGCGAGGTTGAGGTTGAAGCGAGGTTGTGGTTGAAGCGAGGTTGCGGTTGAAGCAAGGTTGCGGTTGAAGCGAGGTTGCGGTTGAAGCGAGTTTGCGGTTGAAGCGAGGTTGCGGTTGAAGCGAGGTTGTGGTAGATTTCATTGCAGGTTTTACAGACTGCCACACCTGAAGCTGGTTGAGTACAATCTGCAACACAGATTGGCCAATAACCAATCTTTTTTGAAAGGCCAATATTTGCCCGGTATTTTGGCAGAATGATACATTGGTCTGACCCTAGTTCAAATTCATGGTTTGAAAAAACAGTTGGTATTATCTTTGTTTATTCATTTTTATTTGCTATTTGTCCTATTCATTCTCTGCCTGTTTTTCTCTACACCCTGACAGGACATGGGAATCATAAAGAAGACAGTCCATTTCTCAACAGTCCAAATGCTGCTAAGAAGAGTGACTTCTACGACAGGAACCTGGCCTTGTTTGAGGTCTGTTAATTTTACTATGTGAGAATAACTCCATGTCCAGACGTAGTAGGCTATCTCCCTGGAATCCATTTTCTGTCTGAGAATTATTGGCACCACTATAACTAGAAGGGCACTCGGAGAGCGCAGACCCCCGCCAAGGCCTACTATTATTCGGTGTTATTGCTTGTTCATGCTATTATTGTCGGATATGGATCTGCTCCGAAATTGAATGGGTTGGCCCATGCTATACACCCATCCAACCCATCCAATCGGGGCAGTAGTTGTTCCGTAGTCCTGCTGACGGACAAATAAACAAACAAACAAACAAACGGCACCGAAAACATAAGCTCCTTGGCAGACGTAATGACGCATTTTCCCATGTGGTTCATTGGACGACAGTTTAGTGTTGG
>NC_139651.1:6981060-7001060 GCF_964638095.1 Poromitra crassiceps | reverse complement strand
ATATCTATCTATCTATCTATCTATCTATCTATCTATCTATCTATCTATCTATCTATCTATCTATCTATCTATCTATCTATCTATCTATCTATCTATCTATCTATCTATAAATTGAGTATGTGGGCTCTGTCTGTTTGTTTCAAGTTCTGTGTTCGGCCACAGCTGTGCCGTTTTACGTGCGATCGGGCTGAAACTTTCAGGGTGTGTAAAGGGCACCCCTGCGGGTGACCTGACGGAGCCGGATTTTGTAATTAGGCTAGTTAGTTAATGATGTGATGTCATCAGTGATGATGTCAAAAGTGATGTCATGAGGGCGCATGCACACACACGCACACACACACACACACACACAATGATGATGTCATCAGTGATATCATAATGGGGCACACACACACACACACACACACACACACACACACACACACACACACACACAGCGACATCACTGATGCAATAACATTTAGTGAGCAACACACACACACACACACACACACACACACACACGCCCGCATGCCCCAATAGGGTAGGCGAGGCCACGCAGCAGCCGAGCTGCGGGCCAGGCCACACAGCGGCTGAGCTTATAGGCCTAGTAATTAGATATTTTCTTTCCATGCAATTCTTTTCATGAGCATCACTTTTTGGTTATGATGAAGAAGAAGAAGAAGAAGAAGAAGAGGGAGAAGAATAATAATATCATGATGATGTGATGCTGACCAGCATTGATGATCACTACAAAGAGAACTATTTCAACGTGTTATTCCTGCAGGATCTGCATGTTGGGCAATAGGACGCTGGTGAGAGATCTCTTTGACGTGTGTGCTAAGACTGTCATGGTGGGCAATGACACCGTGCCCAGTCAGCTGTGGAAGAACTTCTGCACCCTGGGGAACCTGAGCAGCACCCACTGTGACGATGACTACTTCAACCAGAACAATGTGACAGAGATACCGGGCATCCCTGGACTGGCCAGTGGTATTATTCGAGGTAAAGTTAACATGGACCATTGGGGTAGTGATTGAAGTATTCACCATAGATAAGAATAGCGATGCGTCTCTTCCGTAATATTAGTTTGTTTCTAAAGCTTTGAATGTCTGTCTGTCTGTCTGTGTCAGAAAACATGTGGGGCGACTACATGCAGAAAGGGGAGATCTTAGAGAAGGCAAGGCTTCAGTCAGTGGATGTCCATGGAGCGATGGAGAGCTTTGGCCTGTATGTCTCGGCAGACATCGCTACGTCGTTCACCCTCCTGGTTGGAATCTTCTTCCCCTCCGCAACAGGTAAGAACAGCCTTAACAAACCTGGCAACCCTGGCTTATCAAGACCTTATAGCACAAACCTCAGTCCATGTCACAAGTAACGTATACTTTTCCCCACACTTGGTTAACTTAAATGTCAAATTTGACATACATGTCATAGTGTGATTTTGACAACTGGAGTGGAAAATAGGTGTTGGTTAACCTGTTAAATCAGTACACTCAAGCATATGGAAAATATGATGTGATCTACATGAGACATGAGTGCAACTGAAGGTGAAAAATATAGTGTCTTTTAAAATGAGTTGCATTCACATGAAAACAACAGGGATCTAATCTAATTTCTCAATTTATTTGGTTGCTTCTCATTATCCTGTATATAAAAAAGCAGCCATGCATAAATCTTACTTTGCAATTAGAGTGATTAATTTACAACGTTTTTAACTCGCAGTACATACATTATACTGACATTTTATATTCCATTTTGGCCACTTGGTGGAACCACTCATGTCTGAGATTATTTTTGCACAGTAATGATATGGCTCCAGAGTTAACCGGGGGAGGCTGGGTGGTTTTGTCACTTTCCAAATGTTCCTTTCCTTCGCTAATTTCCAGTGTCATATGAAGCGTTAAAGTATATATGAGCCATCATCTTTTTTTACTTCCATCGTGCTCTCGTTTCATCATCACGAACTAGATTGGTAGTTTACAGCAAAATTAGGAAATCCTCCGATTGTTCTCCAGCGATACAGTTGAACAGTTTCTCAATGTGTTCATTGTTTCCTATTGATTCTTCTCATCTCTTTGTAGGTATCATGGCAGGCTCCAACAGATCTGGTGATCTGCGAGATGCTCAGAAGTCCATCCCTGTGGGAACTATCTTGGCCATTACCACTACTTCGCTTGTCTGTATCCTTATTTCGCTCTTGCAATAAGAGGCAGAAAGGTCGCCTCTTCCAATGGGACAGAGAAGCTCATTTGACATGTGACCACCTTGACCTTGACCTTGACCTCGACCTTGTGTGACACCTTTGTGCCCCTTGACCATCTGTATTCAGATTTCAGTTCTGTGATTCTGTTTGGGGCATGCATTGAAGGAGTAGTTCTGAGGGACAAGTAAGTTTATCTGTATTATTTTTTATTTTACATGATGTCTGATGGACTGACAGGGTACTACAATTTTGTGGAATACAAACTAACTTGAATGTCTGCGAAGGCATATCTCGCTCTCTGCTGTAGGGATTTGCATACTTCTCCAGAACAACAAGTTGACTGACTGAATAAAATGAATAACAACATACTATCAACAAACAAGTCACCCTGAGATGGATAGACAGAAATAAACGTATCAAAACCAGTGTTGGGGTAACTCATTACAAAAGTAACATATTACATGTAATACATTACTTTTATCAGTAACTCAGTAATATAACTTATTACAATAGGATTGCAGTAATATTATACCAGTTACTTTGTCAAGTTACAAATCGAGTTACTTTTTTTTTTTTTTTTTTAAATCAAAGCACACATTTAAATAAAGATACAATCATTTCCTAATCAAATTGTGTGTTTTCATGGAAATAACCACTATAGTTTAAATTATTTTTCGGGATGGTTCCAGGGCAGCGATGTCATTCTGCTACTGCTGTTATTTTGGTGAAAGTAATGCAAAAGTAGTGTAATAATAAGTAACAAGTTACTCTACACAGACAGTAATATTGTAAAGTAACATATTACTTTCAAATGACAGTAACTAGTAATATGTAGTATATTACATCTTGAAAGTAACTTGCCCAACACTGATCAAAACCGACAACAAACACTTGGTTTCAGAGCAGCACATTCAGCGTTTCATTCTTGCAGGTTCGGAGATGCAGTCAACAAAAACCTGGTGGTGGGGACTCTCTCCTGGCCCTCCCCTTGGGTGATCGTCATTGGCTCCTTCTTCTCCACGGTGGGGGCGGGCCTGCAGTCTCTCACCGGGGCCCCGCGTCTCCTACAGGCTATCGCTAAGGACAACATTATTCCCTTCCTCAGGGTAGGACGATACACCTGTCAATCGGGGCACTGTTTAACCGCACCGCCTCCTATTCTTTGATGTGGTTCGAGATGTAAATGTGTTGCCATTTGACAGTAGACTTCCTCACTGACATATGAAAATAGCTCCTAGTGATCTCGGCAGGCATACAATACAGAATACAGTTACCCAGTGGGTTGTTTATCTGATCATTTGCAGCATTTTTTTTGTCATTTGCATATTCAATGTAACTTCCACGTAAACTGCTGGTAACATGTGCTTGGTCATATTTTGCATTTGCTCATTTGAATCTGATGCCAAATGAGAGGTGATTTGCATTCCTTCATGTATTGTTTTGCTGCTGTGCGTCAGTCAACAATGTCCTGTATTGCTGCTGTGCGTCAGTCAACAATGTCCTGTATTGCTGCTGTGCGTCAGTCAACAATGTCCTGTATTGCTGCTGTGCGTCAGTCAACAATGTCCTGTATTGCTGCTGTGCGTCAGGCAACAATGTCCTGTATTGCTGCTGTGCGTCAGTCAACAATGTCCTGTATTGCTGCTGTGTGTCAGTCAACAATGTCCTGTGTTTCTTGTCTCTCAGGTGTTCGGTCATGGTAAGGCCAATGGAGAGCCCACATGGGCTCTGCTACTGACAGGACTCATAGCTGAGCTGGGTATCCTGATTGCCTCACTGGACATGGTGGCACCTATCCTCTCCATGTGAGCTATCTCTCTCTCTCACACACACACTCTCTCTCTCTCTCTCTCTCTCTCTCTCTCTCTCACACACACACACACACACACACACACACACACACACACACACACACACACACTTGCAATCACAGAGACAATCACGGATTACATCAAGTTTTGTCTGGCAACTTGCATTCCAGGCAAAACTGTTGAAAGATAGCCCAACTCCAGACCATGGATGACTGCCCAAATGAAACTTAATTTCAAGCAACAAAAAAAACAGCATGCCATAGCAAGGACTGGCTTTCCCTCAGAGACATAAACCGCTCTGTGGAAAATGAAATCAAGAAAGCAAAACTTGCATGTAAGGACAAACTAGAACAGGATTTCAGCAGCATGAACACCAGACAGGCCTATCGGAAGGTGAGAACGAACGCTCAGCGGATCCACCCCAAAAACCAGCACTCACTGACCCCCATCTCATTCTCCAGAGACCTAAAACAACTTCTAAGGCAGATTCCACTGACCATAGCACACAACCCCAGTCACCCCCTCAACCCATGTTTCACCCTCCTCCCCTCCGGCCGCAGATACAGACAACTACTCTGCGAAAAAACTCGCTTTGGGAGGAGTTTTGTGCCCTCAGGCATAACTGCCCTAAACAGTCTAAGAAAATAGTTCACAAACCTGCATGTGGTGTTTTTATGATGTCCCTCTTGTTGCCTGTCGGTGGGTCTATTTGTTCAATGTTTAATGTACAGACTGTGAAAACAAATGGACAATAATCTGAGAATCTGAATCATAAATATGTACACATACAGAACCATGTCTAAACCGACAGATTCTGATCTGAAATATATGTTGCCTACATTTCCACGGAAGATACTTGTCCATTTAATTGCATCGTTTGGTACTTTGAAGATGTCTCTTTGTCCTTTATTCAACAGGTTCTTCTTGATGTGCTATCTCTTTGTAAACTTAGCCTGTGCGGTGCAGACTCTGTTACGCACGCCAAACTGGAGGCCAAGGTTCAGATATTACCACTGGTGAGTATTTGTGTAACAATGCATAGTCTGTTTATAGTGAGGAGCATGCATTTGAAGTAGAACACTTTTTCAACCTCGGGGGTCTCCTGATAATGACTGAAGTTAGTGGGGAAATTCTTAAACATAGATGCGTGTAATAAATGTCTGTTTCGGTTGTTGTTTATTTCAACAAGCTCTCAACAGCCTCCTGATTTCTATCCTTGTGAAATTAATTCAATCTGGCTTCTGCTCTCTTTGATATACGTAATATACGTCATGGACAATACCGTCGTGTGGTTTAAATGTCGGAACAGAAATCTTCTAACCTTGATATTGTGTCAGGCAGGACTCCCCTGTAAGAGCAATTTAGAGAGAGAGTGGCGTCAGCGGAGGACCAACATGCGTGACTCATTAGCCAATGAACAGCCAGGAAGGGGTCTCACGCTACTTTTGAATGCTAAAATAAAGCTGATAATGTACAATTTGATAAAAAAAAAAAAAAAACGTTCAAAGTACAACACAAACTGTCCCTTTTGCTGCAACTTGACAGTGCTGCTTAATCCAGGACCTTACTTCCTGGAACTCTTGAGAGTAAAAAACTGGTCCATCGGAGTGAATAGAGATGTCATGACTCTTCTATATACACAGCTCTGATTTGACCTATGGCCTAGGCTTGCACTTTCAATGGAATCACACTAAAGAGCAGTGTAGCTGTATCCCACCCCCTTCCCACACACACACACACACACACACGCTAATCCAGGGAAGGTTTGTTTGGAACACATGGGACATTAGGACAATTGCTATTGCTCAAACGTTTCCCACAGTAGATCCTGGTTGAGGATGAAGTGATCGGACTTTTTCCGCACTCAGATTCTCATAGCCGACCCAAGCTAAAACCAACAACAACTTGTGTTAAGTGAACAACAAATGTAATTTCTGGCGTTCTGTTTCACTCCCGCAGGGCGCTGTCCTTCCTGGGCATGAGTATGTGCCTGGCTCTCATGTTCATCTCCTCCTGGTACTATGCTATTGTGGCCATGTGCATCGCTGGGATGATCTACAAGTACATTGAGTACCAGGGGTACGTCTGGAGTCTGATGCACTACTTCTGTGTTGCTGTACTATTTCTTTCTGTTTTGTGCCTTATCTCTCTTTGTCTCACATACAAACACACAGAGCAGAGAAGGAGTGGGGAGACGGGATAAGAGGCTTGTCCCTCAGCGGCGCACGCTACGCCCTGTTAAGACTCGAGGTCGGACCCCCGCACACCAAGAACTGGAGGTATGATCACACCTCCAGAAACACGTACGCATGGCATTAGGAAAGTAGGCTGTGGGTGGGCATGTTGTAAAGTGGAGACTGTCCGATTTTGAGTCAAAAGGACATGGGACTTCTTTCAAGAGTACTACCCACCTCTGCTATTATATCGTACTTATACTATACTATACTATTTTTTTATAAATTGTACGTACCAGTAGTTTTTTTTACAGAATACATTTTACTCTTGCTCAAGTACATTTGCAACTAGAAGTGCTATGATATGCAAATTGTGAGTCGGATCAGAACCAGAACCCCCCACCCCACTCCCCCCCAGCCACTCCCCCTACCCACCCCTCAAACTCGACTCTCCGACCTTCCTATCCCTAGCTATGGCTGCTTTTACTTAGGCCCGCCCCACTTTCCTGACCACACACCCCCTCCCACCACCCAGATACACCTAGCCACTCCCCCTACCCACCCTTCAAACTCTGACTCTCTAGCCCTGTTTTTCCCTCCCTGTTTTTCATTTCAGAAATCTGGTCAAATTATTCAAGAGTGGCATCCAGTTGAAATGTTCTGAAATAGTTTTCTCAATGTTGCGGTGACAGTCTTCAACAGGGGGTGCCAAAGTGCAGTTTTGGATTGGGCCTTGAACATGTTGCCTGTCTGTCTGTCTATCTGTCTGTCTGTCTGTCTGTCTGTCCCTCTGTGCACTAACAGACCTCAGCTGTTGGTGCTGTTGAAGCTGGATGAGGACCTCCATGTGAAATATCCCCGGCTGCTGACCTTTGCCTCGCAGCTGAAGGCAGGGAAAGGTCTGACCATCGTGGGCTCTGTCATCCAGGGTAACTTCCTGGAGAGCTATGGGGAAACGCAAGCAGCAGAGCAGGTAGATACTGAGTTGTCATATTTGTTGTACAATTGTTGTACAAGTCTTGTAACAGTTGTAATATTTGACTGAATGCAATATTTTGATATCACCAAACGGTTCAGCTATATTTAGAATCGGGAGAGACCATAGAACATTTCACTCTGACCAAAACTTTAAAAAAACTACATGGAATTTTTTTTTTCTTTAAATCAGCTTTTTTTTTTTACGTTCTGGTCCGAGTGAAATGTTATGTGGTCTCTCCTGTTTCTAAATATATCTGAACCGTTTGGTTTGAAAAAGTAAAACTATTTTTATAAGCATTTTACGAAATGTCTATGGAAAAATAAATGGCGGATGAAAATCTCTGGTACAGTGCTGAAGCAGGAAGTAGGCGGTCACTTTGCCTCTCTATATGATTATCGTGATTATGATTATTCATCTTCTTGGACCTTCTTCTTCCTGACAGGCCATTAAGAACATGATGGAGATTGAGCGGGTGAAGGGCTTCTGCCAGGTGGTGGTGGCAGCGAAGGTGCGAGAGGGCATCGCCCATCTGATCCAGTCGTGCGGCCTGGGAGGCATGAAGCACAACACAGTGGTGATGGGCTGGCCATACGGCTGGAGACAGAGCGAGGACCCGCGCGCATGGAAGACTTTTATCAGTAAGCTAGCTCTCTGTGACGCTGTCCACATAACCAGAGTTGGGGGTAACTCATTACAAAAGTAACATATTACATGTAATATATTACTTTTAGCAGTAACTCAGTAATATAACTTATTACAAATAGGATTTCAGTAATATTATACCAGTTAATTTGTCAAGTAACACAAGTTACAAATTGAGTTACTTTCCTCCCCCATCAAAGCACATGTTAAAATAAAGATACAATCATTTCCTAATCAAATTGTGTCTTCTTATGCAAATAACCACTATAGTTGACAATAACAAAGGAAAAGGAGAACATTTCGAATTTTGGATGGTTTACACTGACTTAAAGACGGTTAAAATAGTTTTTTGGGATCGTTCGACGGGGTGGCGATGTCATTCGGCTACTGCTGTTATTTTGGTGAAAGTAATGTAAAAGTAGTGTCATAACAAGTTACTCTACACATACAGTACAGTAATATTGTAACTTATTACATTCAAATGAAAGTAACTAGTAATGTAGTATATTACATTTTGAAAGTAACTTGCACAACACTGCACATAACATGGGACTTGTGGCCTAGTGGCAGTGATGGCTGTTGAAATATGGTTACTCCATTACCGACTTTGATTACATTGTATTTATTGGAATGACTACCTACTTTTTCACTCTGAAATGTCTTGTGTGAGTTTTTAATACGAGGACCGGAATATTGCATATGACAATATTAAACATACATTTTAGATGTATTTTGAAGCTGTGAAATGTTTGTTTACGTTTGTTGTGTTTCAAACCCTAGGATAAAATAGACCTGTATTTTTAGGTACCATGGGATGAGAACATTCAAAAAATAAATAAAGGTTAAAATCCATAAGTCAGTCCTTCTTGTGACTATACCTGACATTTTAATGGTCTTATCAATTCTGGAATGGTTTAGGGCAATATGCTGTACTCACTATAGTTAGGCTAAGCTATTTAATTTGTCTAAGCAGGTGACTCTCTCTGCTTCTGTGTCTGTCTCTACCCAGACACAGTACGCTGCACCACAGCTGCCCACCTGGCCCTGATGGTGCCCAAGAACGTGTCCTTCTACCCCAGTAACCACGAGCGCTTCACAGACGGCAACATCGATGTGTGGTGGATCGTCCATGATGGAGGCATGCTCATGCTGCTGCCCTTCCTGCTCAAACAGCATAAAGTGAGAGGACAAATATGCATTCTTATCAAACATTTAACCCCAAAAGGTTGCTCAAAAACAAATAATCAGAACACATACCGTAAGATTAAAAGATTATGAATTTGTGGAGAATGTGTGGGGGTTTTTTTTACGTTGTGTTATCAAAAGAGTATGGGCCCTATTCTCCCACAGGCCATCGGCGCTATTACGGGCCTTAACCGCAAAAAAACGTGCCTTGCGCCTGTTTCGGGAAAATAGCAATAGGCTTTAGGCTGCCAAATGCGCTTTAGGCCGAATGGGCGTGGCGGAGTCCCTGAATGCGCCAAAGTGGGCGTGGCGGCGCTAAATACCGGCGTACTGCTATCTTCCAGCCATCTTCCGACCTGGCCTACTTTTAGCGCTTTGCGCTTTTGAAAAGCAGGCCTAAAGCAGGATTCTGTGCACCGGGGACAGGAAAGTGAATGGAGAATACAATATATAGAAAAAAATACTTTAGAATACAATAGAATATAAGATTGCAACCCTTCTCAGGCTTTGGGTGAAGCTGTAATGCAGTTTCATAAATTTAGTTTAGGCTATCATAATAATCCCCATTTATGTGTAATATAGCTCTACGTTTTATTACCCCCCCCCCCCCCCCGAAATTAGCTAGGCTACTAATATTACTAATATTCCTAATTAATATGTATTATTATTTCATTCAGATAATTGACATTATAGGCATGTATATCGTTTAATGTGAGAGAAAGGGAGAGAGAAAGAAAGAGAGAAAGAGAGAAACTGGATAAACTGTTGTGTAGCGCTTCTTCAAACCCCACTCTTCATTACAGCTATTCATTACAGAATTGTCTTTTGTATTTATTTTTTCTGTGTGCAAAGCATAGTAGTTAGAATTATTTCCAAATGTTTCCCCCGTCTGTGGCAGCGGCGCTGTCCGAGGTGCTGAACAAGCCGCAGCGCATATCGGCCCTCCCGGCGGGAGTAATTCCCCTCCCCAAACAGTGCGCGATGGTACATTTGAACCTGGATGGATAGATGAATAAACGACTTAAGTAAAGAGTTGTTTTGTAGCTATTCAAAATGAATGGTGGACAGATATATCACCTGAGTCGCCAGCACCATCTTCTCCTCTGCTGTGAATTTAGTGGAGCGGTTTTGGTCTGCCATATTGACCACACTGCGCCAGCTGCTGCCAATCTGGCTATTAAAGCCACTCTGATTGATTACTGAAGATTTTATTGAGAATTAACATATTTGTCAGTGCCTGTGGGCAGGGGGTGGGGGGGGGGAGGCATATATAGGCCAAATAAAATACAATTACTCAATAATAAAATCCTGTAAATAAAATAGAATAAAGTAATCAGATCCAGTAAAAGTGATAGGTGTCATTCAGAGGATGTTGCATTGTGCAGTGGGGGAGAAGAGATAAAACGATATCATTCTGCCCAAACTTTCATCTAATCTCATGACATCCAGCCATAGGCTATATAATTTTCTATCCGATGCATTTAGAACATTATTTTCACTTTGATCTTGCTATAGTGTAGCGTATTTACATGCTTGCAGTATTGAAACTGCAGTTAGATTGGTTTGAGAAGCATAATAATATGGAATAATAGCCTATATATGGAGATAGACAGACCGGATGAAGGGAGGGGGGGGCGGCGGAGCCCTTGGCTTTGTCTGGTTTTACCGGATTTGTCCAGGAATTGGAGCTTAAAAGGCAAGCGTGTGTCTCTTCCCTGCAATTCTCCAATGAGCGGACAATGCATAATTTTACGCTTAAAAGGCGTGGTTATAATGGTTGAGGCTGAGTTTAGCGCCGATACCAAGATATCAAGTGCGCCTTTCCACGCCCACTGCTTTGCGCTGCGGCTGGCGCTCTGCGCCGCTGCAACGATAGAGCCCTATGTGTCCCTTTTTTCAATTCTCATTTTGGAGTCAAGCACATTTTATGTATGTGATTGTATTTATACTACCATTTGGGTATTTATCATTTCAGAACTAAAAAAAGGTATACACTGTAATTTTGTGTGATTGTGTTTTAGGTTTGGAGAAAGTGCAAGATGCGCATCTTCACTGTGGCCCAGATGGATGACAACAGCATCCAGATGAAGAAGGATCTGGCCACGTTCCTCTACCAGCTGAGGATCGAGGCTGAGGTGGAAGTGGTGGAGATGGTGAGGAAAGTCCCTTTCTTTCACAAAAACTAGCAAAAGCCAAATAGGTCTTTTCAGGGCACAGGCTAACTCAACGTGAATTTAACACAAGATTAGATTCGAGCAAAAACACTTTTAGCCTTAAACAAGCAAACCACTTAGCCTTAGGGTTAGGGTTAGCAAACACGCAAACCACTGCTTGCCCTGTAGTGGAAGCAGGAAGAAAGTCAGCAATCCATACAGAAAAACAACCAACTACTTTCTTTCATTGCTTTACTGTCCATTTTGCCCATGTTAACAGAAGCTTGCGTTGCAGTGAAACAAATAATTAAAACGGGTGTTGTTGGGGTGTTTCAGCATGACAGTGACATCTCAGCATACACCTATGAGCGAACCCTCATGATGGAGCAGAGGTCCCAGATGTTGAGGCAAATGAGGCTCTCCAGTGCTGAGAGAGACAGGGAGGTAGGTGGTGTCTCTTTGTGTTTATTTGTCATACTATAATTGATTCCTTGCTTAAAGTTTTACACTAGCCCATTGTTCAATTGTTCAATTGTTCATTGTTCTGGATGCTTGTAGTGATGCAATTCAGAAATGAATTTAACTTATTTAACACTATTCTTCTCTCACTGTTAGTTGCTTCGAATATGTCGGCTAACAGCTAGCCTGCTAAAAGGCTAAAAAGTAGCCTACATAGAAAATGCAGTCTGTCTTATGACATTCCCTCGGGGGGTCTGCAGGCCCAGCTGGTGAAGGACAGGCACTCCTTGATACGTATGGGCAGCCTATACTCGGATGAGGAAGAGGAGGTGGTGGAGCCTCCTCCAGAGAAGGTCCAGATGACCTGGACCAAGGAGAAGTGTGAGGCCGAGAGGAGGAACAGGAACAATGCACCGGAGAACTTCAGAGAGCTCATCAGCCTCAAACCGTGAGTCGACTCGGCTAATCTGTCCCGTTCAGAATCAGAATCAGCTTTATCGGCCATGTACACACACACACAAGTATACACAAGTTATAACAAACACGGGTACATTTAAATATTTACAAAATTTTGCATAAACTACTATACAATAAGTGTGGTGTAAAGTGTCTATTTGAAATACGTATCATTAAAGAATGTACAATATAGATAAGCCACACATGATCATAAACAAAGGCTTATACAGATATATTTCCAGATATTGCAGTTATTTACCGTTCAATGCATGTGAACAAGGCTTTGAATCAGATATTTCAGTTATTTCCCAGTAAACGTACATCAAATCATGTGTGTGTGTGTGTGTGTGTGTGTGTGTGTGTGTGTGTGTGTTCAGCATGAGAGTGAACAGTTCCCCTGTGTGCCTGTTTAACCGGTAATGTGACTGACTGTGACCGTATCTATACAGTGTCAGAATTTGGATTTGAATCACCCCAAGGTTTGGGAACCATGACATTACTCAAGCAATTGTGATGTCATCACTGAGTGAGCTCATCAGTGATGATGTCACCAGTGATGTCACTCGAGCAATTCAAAAATTACAAAGAACAAATTATGGTATTTTTTGCAAAAAACAAAAACAAAATGTCTGGGGTCCCTAGATTTTTGTGACGTCCAAGTTGGGTCCCAAGCCAATTTTTTGGGGGAATTCCTGCCTTACAACCTTCTCCCAAAGTTCTCCTTAAGCCTTATGTGGATCTCTTCCCTCTGGGTTCTCTCTGATTCTCCCTCTTGCTGCCCTCCAGGGACCAGTCCAATGTGCGGCGAATGCACACAGCTGTGAAGCTGAACGAGGTCATAGTCAACAAGTCCCACGACGCTCGATTAGTCCTGCTCAACATGCCGGGACCACCTCGAAACACAGACGGTGATGAAAACTGTATCCTTTGCCAATATGCCCAAACACGCATACTGCTGTTCTAGAGAAAAGGCTCATCAGTTGACTCATCAGACACAGAGGTCAAATGCTTTGATTATGGAATAGACTTGTGAGAGTGACTCACCAAGTAAAATCTCCTCTATTTATGCTGACTTTTTTTTTTTACTCGGATGACTACTATGAGAAATTGGAGTTGTGTTTTAAAAAAGGGAACTTCCCGACTGCAAGTTTTATTCGTCAGGCATTGGAACAAAGACAGAACTTTCTGTTTAAAAAATGATGTAATGATTCGTCTTGTTCTTCGAGCAGTACACTTGCGATTTGTGATATTTTTATTTTTGCCATTGATGCGTTGTCTTATTGTTTTATTGTTGTATTTTATGTGTGTCTTGTAGGCCCATGAGAGCTGCATGGCACTATAGAATGCATGACACTAATACAAATCAATTAATCAATCAATCAATCAATCAATCAATCAATCAACCAATCAATCAATCAATCAATCAATCAATCAATCAATCATTTATTCACAAAATCTCCTCAAGGAGGTCCATTAGAGAGACGTCTGTGCACTAAATGGCCAATTTCTAAAAAGCAGGCTCGAAATAGATCTGAAAATGGGTATTATTGGGTGTGGGTGTGTCCAAAAGTTCATTTATTGCCATTTACAGTAAAGTCCGTCATCACACGCATATCTCGAAGCACTGTACAGAGAATGAGCCTAGTAAAAATGCATAGTCTGATACTAGAGAGTTGTTTCCCAGGTCATGTGACATAAAGACATGTCTTTTCTTCAGCCTTAGCTTGACAGCTGATTCTTGATATTGTATAAGGCTAATTTAGAAAAGCAACCTATGTACATACTCTACTTTTGCTTTAGGCTACAATAGTGTAGATGTACAAAGTGTGTGAGCTCAGAGCTACCACTGGATGAGTGCTAGGCCTACTTCCTTAACCGTTGTCTCAGACATGGAGTTTCTGGAGGTGTTGACTGAGGGCCTGGAGAGAGTGCTGCTGGTGAGAGGGGGCGGTCGTGAGGTCATCACCATCTACTCTTGACCAGTTATGGAGCCGCTACAGATGTCCCCACTACTCCGCCTCGACGAGACACATTCCACTTCGGCCACAGGGGGCAGCACCGGCTCCACTTCCAGACAATTCTGGGTGGAGACTCATGATGATCTATGCTCATGCTGATATCATGAAGTATGGAATTTTTGCGCACAAAAGTTTATTCTATTCTTGTAGAATACTGGCACACACTGGGGTACATATCCATCTATGAACACGGCTTTGCCATTTACTTACAATTACGAACACAAATCATGTCAGTATTTGTTGTTGCTTGTGGCTTACAAGACTTATTTATATGTAATAATAAACCTATTATTTGACAACTTGCCTGACAACAATCTTGCCTAGTACAGATCTTGTTACAGCTGTCACAGATTGTGCCAAACTTTGAACCTAAACCTGCTCTTGATAGTGGATATCTATCTATATTTATTTTATTTATTTGTCCGCATTTCCCCAATGAGCTACAGTAAGACAACACGTGATTGCAGATCATGAACAAAAGGTGTAAGTTGGGTTGTGCTGTACTCTATGCGTCAGTTTGTAAATGTGGATGCCAGAAATCAGAAAGCAGTTCTTTCTTTCTTTTCCAAAGTTTTTAATTTATGATTGTTTTGTATTGGACAGATTAAGATATTTGTATTGTTGATAAGAAACTGAACGGTTACATTTGACCCATATTTTGTGCTGCTGACAGGCTTGAGAAGTGCTTTCCGGGTCACCATGACAGCATAGCGAACAAATGTTTTATTTTCCTGTAGAATGAATGATGTGTACAGGCAAAGTTTTATACGACTCAATAAAATATGTCCAATCGCAGGTCGTCAGTTTCTGCTGTTCCAAGTCATGTTCATTTAAGTTACGGCAATGAAAAAAAAAGACAGGGTAGTAGTGGGCTACACAATAATTATATTTTCTAAAATTCCACAGAATCTTGTTATGCTGTAATATAAAATACTACATACACCGCCATCCACAGATTTTGTGTTGAAGCTTTTTTTTTTTTTTTTTTTATATATATTCAAAATTAATATAGCACCAATAGATAAGTTGGTATGATTTTCAAATGAGCAAAACAGAATAATTATTACATTATGCACTGCAGTGGAATCAAACCTAACCTAACCTTATTTCACCTCAAATAACCTATAGCCTAACCCCTGACCCCTGACCTGCAGTAACCCAACCTGAGATTGTTCCAGTGAAGCTGCTCACTGGTCAACAATAGCAGACTGTGGTTGTACTACAGTAGGCATCTGCTGTGTGTAACTGCAAGCTAACAAAACAGTGGAGAAACAAAAGCAACAAACACACACACACACACACACACACACACACACGAAAACTCAAAACTGCTATCTCAACACTTTGACCTATCTATCTATCACTATTTATCGGTTTCATTTATTATCCTTCAGATTATATTGTTGTACAGATACAATTATGTTCAGCAGCAACCAAATTAAATTATTAAATTCAAGCTTCAGAAGCTAAAGTGCTTTTCAGAGGACTCATCATGGCCCCTATATATGCTGTAAAATCATGAAATGTGTAATGACTAAAAATGTACGTATGCATTGAGTGCTGTATGGGTAGCAACACAGAATCCACTCCCCTATACTCATTGACAAATCGAGTGCTGTGGCGACCTACAAACTATGTCGCTGTGTCTAAGATTGTGCAGTATGACCACAACTAACTCTGACTCAATAAAGTATAAACAGGCTCGAGAGCAGTAGGACCATGGCCCAGATCTGCGGGCTCTCTGGGCCTCCTGGTCCACGGTGGGCCCTGGAGTGGGCATTCCTGTCTCCTCCGGCACCTGGAGGTCTGAGGACCATCCTGCAGGGGCTCTGCACTTTCTCTGGGGGGATCAGGACCTCACTGGGCAGGGTCCCACTCAGCTCATCGCGGACCTGTGGAATTGAGAGGAAAAGATTAAAGAGAAGGGAGGAGAGTACACGTACACCACCATGCTTCGACTTTTCAAGGTCTTCATGTAATAGTAAAAAAAAAAAAAAAAAGTGTTATTGAGCAAATCATTCAAAATCATTTTGGCACTCTGCAAACCAGTATTACACTGTGTTATTAAATCAAGCCATCTTACACGTTCATTTAATCTTGTGTCGAGTCTGAAAATTGTATTCTACAGTTGATCTCGTTCCCCAGAAGTGAGTTTCCCATTCATTTTCTCCATAGACATTTCGAAAAATTCTTATAATGAGTTTTAAGGCTGGAACCAAGCCGACACGTGACCTATTGAACCATGAGTGACCATAAAGTGACCATAGTGACCATTTCACTTGGTTGGGTGGGGGGACTCGAACTCACTTCCGGGGCAAGAGATGTCACGTGACTGTTCAGCACTATATGCCTTTCACCTTCCCTCCACTTAACGTACTATAACCAAAGATACACAGACTCATAGCTCACCCTCTCCACCTCCTCGAACACTCGGAGGAAGTTCAGTCGAAGGACGGCGGCCAAGTCGCTCTCAGCCCAGTTCCTCTGCAGGAGCTCCTGGATTAGGGCAGGATACTTAGACACATCCTCTAAACCCAGTGGAAAGCTGTTAAAAAAACAAACACCTCTAATTACTCTCTCATATTTATTTCCTCAGGGAGATTCATTTACAGGACCTGCTGTAAAAGCCAAGTAGTGGTTGCCAAATGTAAGTTTTGGAGTAATAAAACTGCTCACAATGACAACAGTTTCGGTATGATTGAATATAGCATTAGTCATATGAACGAGTAATAATAATAATAAACATTTTAAGCCTTCTCCTTAATTTTGTGACTTTCTGTTTGGGATAATGACTGAATTTTCATTTTTGGGTGAACTTATCCTTTAAAATAAGTGGTGTGGACAATGCGAGCGATGAGTGTTACCACTATTAATCTGTTTTCCAACGTTTTTTTTTGATCATGGTCAGCGTAGCTGCAGCGTGGGCTACACACGGCAAATTCAGGTGAGTCAGTCTGGAGGAACCAATACTGAGGGTCGGTCCTAATGCGCCAAATATCACCAGTAACTTTGGTGATATTTGGTGCATTAGGCCTGCCCCCTATAGGTTGCAACACTGACCGTAGGCTGGTACAGGATCTGTGCTTGTTTCTTACTTGACAGCGCCTTCAAAGTCTCCTCCGATTCCTATCGACTCGGCTCCAACTACGTTCTTAATGTGGTCAAAATGGTCTGTAAACCAAAGTAGAATGATATAGCAAACCATCAGAGTCAGACAAAACACAATACACAAACCAGATATTGATAAGTTATTACATTTACATACATATTGATAAACCAGATAACTTGATAAGAGAAAAATAAAACAAAGACTGAAGATGGATCGCTCACCTGCCACAAGCGAGATATTGGCCCGGTCCCTGCAGGAAATGAATCCAGTGTGAAGATTGACCATGATCACACCTCGGTTCTTTTTCTGAATCATAACACAGAAGACTTTTATCAAAGAAAATGCATTAACAAATGGAGAAATGTATCCCAATAAGCTGAGCATGAATACAACAGTTCTCAGTCAGATGTGAGTAGGCTGTGTTTGAGCTTGTGAAGGACAAGATGTACTGATCATGTAAGTAGCAAATCTATACACATGTACACACGGTAACGGCACATACTGTACATGCACACAGATACTCACATACTGTATACACCCTAACATCCATATACGTGCACGTAGACACATAAAAGAAGACAATAAAAACTTTGATAAACAAGTATACACATATATAGCTACATAAATCACTGAGGAAAATCATTTGAATAAGGTGTCAATTTACATTTTGTACTCTTTGGATAGATCAACAACCCATAAACCTGTCATAAGGTAGCAACTTCATGCCCCCTCTTTTGGAGCACACAAACACAAAGTCAGCTTTTTATTTTCACTGGACATATTTAGCTGACTTCCCATAGTGAGTGAAACATCACTATATATATATATATATATATATATATATATATATATATATATATATATATATATATATATATATATATATATATGATATATATATTCAAAACACTGGCTGGCTTACCTGCTCCAAACTAGTCTGACTCACCTGGTCAAACCTAGTTTGACTCACATTATGAGTCAGACTAGGTTTATGAGTCAGAGGAAGTGTAAATACAATCCAAACTTCCGATCGTGTTTACACTTCCTGTTAGTCTCTCAAGCCAGACTGTCTCTTCTACATAAGGTGAATAGAACAGGTGCCATTCAAAGTTGCAGGTCAGTTGAATCTTTTTCCATAATCCCTTTTGTATTTGCCAGCTGACGCTTCGTCATGAACGTTCCTCTGTTCCTTCCTCTGCCATGCTCCCACTGTTAACTTGCACTGTTGCAATGTACACAGTATAATTACGGGACTATATAATAAAGATGAAAGAAAACAATGCCAAGAGACACGGTTGCATCACAATGTCAAGATGACAAGTGTATCTGGCAAGAATAAACTTCAAAGGTGGGGTGTGAAAAAATAATCTATCATTTTATGTTGTTGTTGGAGAGACCCTGTGCCACGCATTCAACACTACCTGCAAGCAGCCACATTTGTCAAACAGTACAGCACGCAATATCCCAAGAGCAAAGAGACACTGACAGAGATGTAGTACATTCTTTTTATCCCCATCTTAAAATGTGCCCAGTGTGTGACTACTGGCCACACATGGGTGAATGTGCGTCGCAGGGTAAGAAGCTACTGCCTGTGTAGCTAGCAACTACTTTGGTGCTGTAGCAAGTAATGACAGTTCTACGCACGCACGCACGCACGCACGCACGCACGCACGCACGCACGCACGCACGCACGCACGCACGCACGCACGCACACACACACACACACACACACACACACACAAAACCTCTGCAAAAGGCTGAAACATTCTCCAACTTGCTGTTGCTACACCTAAAGACATTCTATCACTTCCATTTTAAGTGAAATTGATTTCTTGAACCTGTAAACATACCTTTAGGATTCGGAGTGTCGCTTTCTGTTATCATCATAGTCACGGCTAAGGAAAAGTTAATCGTCGATTCGTCGAATGGCAAAGGTCCCAGAGCTGGATCACCACCAAAGTTTAATCAGTCACTTGGCCCAAAGTCCACCAAATTCAATGGAAATCCATTAACATGTTTTTTTTAGGATATCCTGCTGAAACTCTTGGGGCCTCGGCTCAGGGCGTAATAAGCCACAGGATTCATTGTATCCTGACCATTTCTGGCTTAAAAGTCTACAGTACCGAATTTGAATGCAGTCCAAATTCTTATTAAAGTTACTTCAAAGAGATCATGTCAATAACTCTTTTATGGGGTCTGTGGTGACCCCCCCAGAGAGAGTTTGCGGAGCTAATGCAATAGACTCACCCTTCACATTGCTGTAGGTTCCAGACAACTCTTGTGTGTGAAGTAGGCTAACAAGCTACTTTTCCCCCTGGTCTCTGCTAGCATTGCGGGTGGTTACTATGGCCGAACAAACGGACTAACGTCACAGCTGCTGCAACGCTGTTTGGATCTCACCCGCAATTGCTGTTCATCGCCATAGGTGTCGCCAAAGGGAACAAAACGGAAATATCCGAGATGATCTCTTTAAAGATATTCAATAAGTCAATCAATCAACCACTCAATCATGTCAGTTGATCAAGCAGTCAGTCGGTCGGTCAGTCAGTCAGTCAGTCGATCGGGTGTCTCACCAGTTCTCGCAGCAGCCAGTCAGGGACGTTGCGGCTGTGGTTGCAGACAGAGTAGGAGGACGAATGGCTGAAAATGACAGGAGCCTTGGAGAGCTTCAGCACTGCCCGGGCCGTGGCCCAAGAGCTGTGGGAGAGGTCCACGATCATCCCCAGTCTGTTCATCTCCTGCACCACCGCCTAGGAGAGACCGTTCAAATGCCATTACATCGGCCAATTACATCAGCCAATTACAGTCACTTTGGCAGGCAGGAAGTCA
>NC_139651.1:6933560-6976060 GCF_964638095.1 Poromitra crassiceps | reverse complement strand
CGGCGATTGATGCGCTTGTTGCTGTCACCTGCTGGCCAGAATTACGAGTAGAAGACTGCGCATATTTGTAGACAACCCAGTTTATATTTGTCTAATGGTCCATTTTAGGATAATAGGTCAGCAATTTAGTTGTACTCGATTTGTTAAATAGTTTGGTGATGGCCAGGCGGCCAGCATGCCCTGGCCTACACCGTGGGCTACACAGCTCTCTTAACATTTTCAAGCTAGCTAACGCTAGTGCTAATGGCTAAATGGCCTCCTCAGATCATCAAAAGTTAACGCTAAAGCTCCCAAAGCCTAAAGCCTTTAATGCTCCCAACAAAGAAAAAGGGAAAGGTGATGTTTTTAAGTGTCAGGGAGTTCATAGCCAAATACAACACCAACTCGGAGAGATGTGGGCGTTTAGTCTACCAACAAGAAGACACAAACAAGACAAGACAAGAGGTAGGAATGAATTTTATACTGGATTGTTTTGACGGCTCGGAATACTATTACTAATAGTATTAGTCAGGTCTAGTGTGACCTGCTTATGAATTGCTCAATATGGTTGCCTGCAGGACAGGTCTATAAACAAATAGCAGCCAAGTGTTTGACAGGTGTAACCTCAGCCTATGTAATGATGCGGTCTCCATTTGAAAGTCGTGAACTCGTGTTTACAAAACTGGAAGTCGTGTACTGTACATGACACGACATGCGCACATGGGAGAAGTTAGCTTTGAAGGCTTTCTGCCAGAAAGGCATGCCAGAACAGAGGAATCGGCATAGCTACAACTCTTCAAACATGTTTAATTTCATCTTTCTTTTTATTTTAAAGATGTTATGGTTATGGTTAGGCAAGTAAATAATTCTGGTTAAAGCCACCATGGCCATCCAGTGTATTTTTTCATGTCATCGTGTCTGTGCTGCTGATAGGGGATCATGTCTATGTTCCCCGGGTTCTATGTTCCCCGGGTTCTATATTCCCCGTTTTTCACTAACCCTAAACCTAACCTCCCCCAGACCCTAACCCAAAACCAAACCTCTCCCACCCCCCACGCCTAAACCTAACCTCCCCCAGACCCTAACCCAAAACCTAACCTTTCCCAGGGAACATAGCGGGGTTCTATGTTCCCCGGTCCCACAAAAACGGGGAACATAGGGATGACCCCGCTGATAGTGGTCCTGAGATATTGCATCAACGAGCATGGAACAGACGGTCATCATGAGGTCACAGTGAACTTGAACTTTGACCTTTGACCACCAAAATCTAATCTGTTCATCCTTGAGGCAAAGTGGATGCCTGAGCCAAATTTGAAGAAATTCCCTCAAGGCGTTCCTGAGATATTGCGTTAACAATTATGGGACAGGACAGACGTACGTCCATACCTATGGTCCGTACGGACAACCCAAAACCATAATGCCTGCTGCCCGACCACAGCTATCGCCAGCAGATGCATAAATAAATATGCAGACATCTGATCTGCAGCTAACAATTTGGGCAATTAGAATCACAGAGTTCAAAATTGGAAATGCATCCGGGCTGAATCTGGATTTGGGCTGGATGGGATGGTGCAACTGAAGGAGTCTGATGTTGATGGGGAGCATCAGGGTGCCACAAATGAATTTCAATTAATTGACAGTGGAAAGATGCAAGTCCTGATTCCGTGGTCCACCCACTGAGATTTGTCCTTGTAGTCCGTAATGAGGAGAGTGATTCTGTTCTGATTGGAGCACCCTACCGCTTCAATGGAACAGTCACACAAGTCTGTTGATATTACGCTACCACTCCTCCCACTGAGCGGAGTGGACCCCCAGCTGACACTGTTTGAATTCAAATTAACCCAACCATTTAGTTGTATTGTAAACCATGGTGTGGAATTATGACTGGCATTACAAGAGATATAAATCCGTCCCGTTAAACCAGAGCTACTTGCAGTCAGACGAGGGAGTTTGTAGGATAGGATATGATAGATTTATTGTCCAGATGGACAATCTGGACAATAAAGACTTGCTGTTAAGACTTGGACAGGATGCAGCCTGTCACATTCTGTACACAGGCTGTCATTGTACACATTCACAGACACAATACTGCTATCAGCAGACAAAATTGCACACTGCTCACTGTGCCACAACATTGTAAAAATAAATAAAACGGTCTCAATGTTATATTAGCTGTCTGTCTGAAGTGTCCGTGATGCTAGTTAGCTGTATTTGCAATTTGTGCAATGTGTATTTGTAGTTCACTTTCAGTTCAGCCAATTCAGAAAATGGATTTTCTAACTAAGATAAGAATACAATTAAAAAGTAGGCCATTTTTCGATCTAAACCTTAATGAAAAAGCCTGCAGATAACGGAGCAGGCCTCTAACACAAGCAAGAACGACTCAATTAAGAAATGCCATACCCGCTGGCATCACATGCTTTAACCATGAATTTAAACTGTTTGAGCGAGCTGAGAGCATGACAAATGCAACTTGGCATAACTAATAATTGATAGCATTTCAATCACAATTGAAATGCCCCCTTCCCCCCACCATACATGCACACGTTTCACCAGAGGGCGGGGGGGGGGGGTCAGAGTGCAGGGTTAGACAAAAGCGGTAGTCAGCATCTCTTGTTCAAGGACGTGGACACATTGGTTTACTTCCAGTGTTTCCCCTACCATTCTGCAGGCCTGGTGGGCCCGCCAGGCCAACGACGCCCCCGCCAGGCCAGAAAAAAAATGCAAAAAAAAAAATATTTTTTTTCCTGCTCTCCCCAAAATTTCAATAAACCTTTATGGCATATTATTACAATCCAACAATCCTGGTGTTGACAGTAATAGAAGATGCCAAATCATTCAAAAACAATAAGCATTTTGCTTTTAGGAGCATCGTGCCAGCGTGCGGCGCTGTTCCAAAAGGTGTCAACGGTGTCGTTGCCTGGGAAACGCACATCCCATAATAAAACTGTTCGCATCGCATCCCATAATAGTATGATGATACTTGGGATGCCATTGCGAACATAGATGTGAACAGGTTAGCTAAAAGTTTAGCGTCGCCAGCGAGGGCCCCCACCGTTGCGGTCAGGGTACGTTTCTAAATCCCTCCAGGCCTGAACATTTTTCTAAAGGGAAACACTGACTTCCCACACGTTAAAAAGGGAGCTGAAAAATCTCTGTTTACCACTCTATTTCCACTCCACCTTTTACTGGACATTATTGAAACAGAAGCTAGTAAACCTTTGCTGGTGCAGAAATGACTTCAGCGGCACGTGGTGGTTCGTGTTCCTTTTCATTCGCACTTTCCTTCACAAATCTCCATCACTGTGGCGTAGCCTCGCCTGTTTTCACATCAACACATTTAGCGGACACTTTTCTCCACAAAGTGGACCACATTACCATCAGTGCATACATATATTTATAGTGTGGGTGGAACTTCCCTTTTGCCGATCCCATTCTTTAAGCTAATCGACTCTGAAGACCCGTCATTACTGTGAGAGGGGGGGGAGGGATGTTCAAGGCGAACAACAAGTGTAGAATGCAGGCAGTGTGCACTCATTGAGATTAAAATAGGAGAGAGAGCACATTTTCAGTAAGCGGGCTTGGCCGATTGGCACTAACGATCCAGAAAATAGGATGGCCCCCAGCGCCCATTTTTGTTGTTGCAAATGCTGTGTTCGGCCTATAAATCTAAAACATTATTACAGATTGGACAATTAGTACCTCTGACAATGGTAGTCTATTCTGCCAACATTTGGCTTTATTGTTGCAGAGCTCTACTGCATTTGGTGGGACGTTTCTTCAAATGTATGCCATTGAACGAGGACATCCGTCTTCTTCTGCAGTTTGCCTTTGAACTTTCTTCTCCAGCAGAGGGCAGCAACAGTCAGGACAAATCCTCATTGTTGCTCTTTTTAAGTTTACCTTTGCAGACCTGTCCCTCATGTAAGAGAAATAAATAAAACAGCTAGCTTGATACAGCGACAGAAAGATAGGTGCTGCATACATACATGAATACATGAATGTCAATACACAAATAAATGCATAACTAATTTAAAGAGATTGAGAAAATAATGACATTTTGTTTTCAATGTTTAACACAAGATCAGCTCTCATAAGCCATGGAAATGGCCATAGTAAATTTTTACATTTAATTTTTTTTTTATCTTTTTGCTCTCACTCGGGCCTTTCCAGAGAATGCCGAAGACATATTGGGTCTGTGAACTTCTCATTTTCTTTTTGGCCCACTTTCTGGCAGCCCTGCAGTCGGCGTTCATTATCTGCACTTACAGCTTTGACTTCGGCACACAGCAATTACATCCTCAGCTGCACTGATTAATCCAACGCGGAGGCATTTCACAAAATGGTTTTGAAAAGGCATTTCCAGACACTTAGCGGGGAGTCGCTGCATGGCACAGCTTGTTTACGCAAGATAGTCCCCCCAGCTGGTCCAATAAGATGTTTTCAATGGCTTGCTTGAGTGTTCTTCTTAACCTCTAGTGTCGACTGTGAGGGGAAACAATGGAGTGTTGGGAAAGCGATGAATTTAATCTATTTGACTCCTGACATAAAGTGGAAGTCTGCCCCCCCCGCTGTCATTTTTGGGGAATGTACATTTCTCTATTGTTGTATCTGGGCCCCATTCATTAATACGTCGGTCTCCTCCACTGCTCCCTGCTTAACTGCTTAACCTTCCATTCTCTCCCGGCAATCACACCATCAATCACTGTCCCATTACTTGACAAGGCGGACAGAGAAGTGTGTGTGTGCGCGTGAGTGAGAGAAAAACCTTTTGGCCCCGTCTCGCCAAAGCAAGAGGAATGGGCCACTTCAGAGAGAGAGGGCTAGCCTAGCCGCGCCGTGGCGCCGGGGCAGAAAACATAGGCCCCCGGTAAATATTCAATTTAAAGGATTCCCAGATAAGCGCTAGTTGAAAAATGGAGGCGGCGCCCATTCTTCTAGATAAGAGCGGACGGAGCCATCTGGAGGCTGGGAGATAGCGAACTCCCACGCCATCCCGGAGACCTCACTCTCATCTGCTGCTGCTGCCGCCGCAGAGGAGGAGGCAGAGAATGGAGCGCCGGCCCCTTTCATTGCGTTAAGTTCAGAATGAATTTATTAACATTCACTGCGTGCCGCTACGGCTTTGGTAAATATAAGGTGGTTAGAGAGTAGTGTGCCTTATAAAAGAGAAATAAAATCGGTAATTTTTTTTACACAATCTTGTCCCTAACTTACTGTTGAATAACTATTTAATTATATCTTTGCTGCAGCATTGAAGCAACGACTTGTTCCTCGATGGCATTATATTTCTCTGCATTTTCCATAATGACTGGAAATATCGCGTGGGCTACGTGCACTTATTGCTGGCACGTGCTCGCGCAGCTCGTGCGCTCGCCTGTGGCTCACACGCTTTGCGTGCATGCCTGCTCAACGCCGTGGAACCCCTGGCCGCCTTATTATAGTAGTGAGATGATATAATTAAATGTAATAAAAAAAAATGCAATATCAAATCACTCTTTCTGTTTCCAGGTTGCTATTAACTCAAATCATCCATGACTTATTGTATACAGTAGTTAATGCAAAATGTTGCAAATGTTTAAATGTACCTGTGCCTCGTTTGTTTTAACTTGTTAAACTTGCGTTTACCTGTGCACAGTAATAAACTGTTTATTATGGGATTTCTAGAGTTACCTGATGATTCAAGTCATGTAAACAGCATCCTTTACCGGATAAAAGGCTGTTATCGGTTTATGAGAAAACCGATTAACACGCCTAGGTTTCTGCTGAATCATCGGGTTTATTCATTGCAGTCGATGTCCACTCACACACTTTGAGGTGAGTTCCAAACGCGGATATCAGATTATTGCCAGTTACCTGATTATTCTCCGTTATCCGTTTATTGTGCGCATGTAAACGCACACTCACTGTGTAGTAGTAGTAAGTACTTTGAGAGCAATGCAAACCGGAGTCAAACTCCTTGTACTGTATGTGTACTTGGCCAATAAAGCGGATTGTGATTCTGATCCAGATGCATTTGAAACGCTGCTGCATGACTGTAACACTTACCACTAAAAGAAGAAACTTCTTCAGTCACTAGCTGCTAGGGATGTCACGATACTAGAATGTCTACTTCGATACCGATACCCAGGAAAATATCGATACTCGATACCATTTTCGATACCACGGGGCGGGATGACAACAACACATCAAGAGGCATAAAGAATAAACAAAGACAGATGGACGCTTCTCCATAATCTAGGCCTGATAAAACTCATTAAACATTTTTACCTTACACAGCACATTAGCCCTGCTCTAGTCATCAGCCTATCAGAACACTTTGAGCTTGTTGAAGCAAAAGATACGCACCAATGACAGAGAGGGAGAAATCAGTGGTATGTTTGATTTTTCATTAAGAGAAAGCACTGCTGATATTGATACAGTTGCAAATGAGTATTGTATCCGTTTCAATTTTTTTGTATTGATACTTATCGATACTATCGATACCTGTTGCAAATGAGTATTGTATCCGTTTCAAATGTTTTGTATTGATACTTATCGATACTATCGATACCTGTTGCAAATGAGTATTGTATCCGTTTCAAATTTGTAGTATTGACTTTTATCGATACTATCGATACTTTTGACAACCCTACTAGCTGCACAACACTGTATACTGTGCACCAATGGACAGAACATCTCAAGCCCCTGATATTGAGGGGCTTAAGTCTAATATTGAGGTGTGTGTAGTGTACCCCCTGATCCACGATGCATGCGTCAGTCAGTTTAAAACTTAACTTAACTTAACTTAATAACTTAACTTAACTTAACTTAACTTAACTTAATGTGTCACCCTCCTTTGACCTCTATCTGCCCTTTATTGATGTTTACGGACGGCCCATATTCTAATCAATAGGGTGAAAATATATGATTGCATACTTGTACCAATTTTAATATAAGCTTTGATATAACCATTCATGTCTGCTAGTCTTAAATAAACGTGCGACACTGTGCACTTAAACTTATCCACCTGTGTTTCTTGTGACAAAAAACCCTATATCACCTTCAACATTAAATATGTTATGAATCGAGTGATCATAGCTTTTACTCAGATTCCCAGAGTCTATTTCACAATATTTCCTAATATTTTGTACAGTCAGTGTGTAACTAAAAATGTGTGCACAGAGTGCATGTTGCATTTTTTGGGCCCAGTTGCACAAAGCACCTTTAGAGTCATAGTTAAGGTGTCCATAAAATAGAATCGGCTGCAGGAAAACACCCTTACATCTTCTCCATAAGGTTAAACATTTTAAGGAAAACATAAGCACAAGATTTAAGGGTGTTTTGTGCAGCCGATTCTATTTTATGGACACCTTAACTCTGACTAGCTGTCACTTGGTGCCAGGACAATAACCTCCAACTCAACTCTTCCAACACCAAAGAACTCATCACAGACTTCAGACGGAACCCACCCCCCCAAGGCACCCCTCTACATCTCCGGAGACCCCGTAACCATCACGGACTCGTACAAATTCCTGGGCACCCACATCAGCAACAGGCCAATCAAAGACTAGTCCACCTCCGGCAGCTCCAAAAAATTCAAAGTCAAACGTAATCTCCTCCTCCAGTTCTATACAGCCATCCTAGAAAGCATCCTCACCTCATCCATCACGGTTTGGTACGGCAGTCTGGACAATCAATCATGTAATAAACTCCCAACGCATAATCAAAAAGGCATCAAAAATCACAGGCACTTCCCTCTCATCATTAGATTCACTATACCATAAACGCACAATCACTAGAGCACAAAAGCTAGTTCCTGATCCATCTCATCCAGCTAACCACCTGTTCCAACTGCTGCCCTCTGGCCCGGCGCTACAGATCCATATCCACCAAAACAACCCGCTTCAAAAACAGCTTTTTCCCCACACTGCCACCAGCTCACTGAACTCCACTCACTCCTGAAGCAATACCCCATCCGCAATTTCTGTTCATGTTGAATGTCCTGTATCTGTCTTTATATGCTACCTGTACTGTCTGTGTACTGTTTGATATCTGTACTGTCCATGTTTTTTCTGCTGACACAGTAGCTATTCTAATGTGCTGTGATATGCTGTACCGAAAGCAAATTCTGCCAACTTTGTTGTGCAGTCCTTAATAAATGAATCTGATCTGAATCTGACTATAAGGGAAATCTTAACCTAAGGTGCTTTGTGCAACTGGGCCCTGCAGGCCTAGGGCTGTCACTTTTTCCCAAAATAAAGTTCGAACGAACTTTAATTGCCCGAAATTCGTTTGAATATATTCGAAGTTTTTTGGTTAATTAATTAAAAAAAAAAAAATTTCAGTCCAGGCCACCGGGCATCAGCCCGACGTGTTAGCTTGGACGCTCACAGTCACAACACTGCCTCACAAACTTGGCTGCATCCAACTCGAGACAACTTTTCAGACCCTGGAGACAATCTTTCTCAGAAGAGACTAACGCGACAAATCTGGAGACTTTTTCTGACATGGGATTAACATTACCAGCAAGCAGCAGTTGGTTAATTTTGGTTCATAAAAAAAAAAAAAAAAAATCGAACAGTCAATTTACATATCGAACACGAACCCCTCCCCCACATTCGAAGTTTCATTCGAATTTCGAATGAAAAGTGACAGCCCTACAGGCCTGTATCTCCTCCAAATTCACCTTGATTGCGTCTTTGAAAACAAACATACATTAATGGCAAAATAGACCCTCTCAACACACTCTCATCATAATAGTTTGATAGACTCAGCTCGTAAGTAACCTTGTCCACACTCTCATTATATAAAATAGACTCAACTCATGAGTAACTTGTCCACACTCTCAACATATAAAATAGACTCAGCTCATGAGTAACTTGTCCACACTCTCATTATATAAAATAGACTCAACTCATGAGTAACTTGTCCACACTCTCAACATATAAAATAGACTCAGCTCATGAGTAACTTGTCCACACTCTCATTATATAAAATAGACTCAGCTCATGAGTAACTTGTCCACACTCTCATTATATAAAATAGACTCAACTCATGAGTAACTTGTCCACACTCTCAACATATAAAATAGACTCAGCTCATGAGTAACTTGTCCACACTCTCATTATATAAAATAGACTCAACTCATGAGTAACTTGTCCACACTCTCATCATATAAAATAGACTCAGTTCATGAGTAACTTGTCCACACTCTCATTATATAAAATAGACTCAACTCATGAGTAACTTGTCCACACTCTCATTATATAAAATAGACTCAGTTCATGAGTAACTTGTCCACACTCTCATTATATAAAATAGACTCAACTCATGAGTAACTTGTCCACACTCTCATTATATAAAATAGACTCAACTCATGAGTAACTTGTCCACACTCTCATTATATAAAATAGACTCAACTCATGAGTAACTTGTCCACACTCTCATTATATAAAATAGACTCAACTCATGAGTAACTTGTCCACACTCTCATTATATAAAATAGACTCAACTCATGAGTAACTTGTCCACACTCTCATTATATAAAATAGACTCAACTCATGAGTAACTTGTCCACACTCTCATTATATAAAATATACTCAACTCATGAGTAACTTGTCCTCACTCTCATTATATAAAATAGACTCAACTCATGCGTAACTTGTCCTCACTCTCATCATATAAAATAGACTAAACTCATGAGTAACTTGTCCACACTCTCATTATATAAAATAGACTCAACTCATGAGTAACTTGTCCACACTCTCATTATATAAAATAGACTCAACTCATGAGTAACTTGTCCACACTCTCATTATATAAAATAGACTCAACTCATGAGTAACTTGTCCACACTCTCATTATATAAAATAGACTCAACTCATGAGTAACTTGTCCTCACTCTCATTATATAAAATAGACTCAACTCATGAGTAACTTGTCCTCACTCTCATCATATAAAATAGACTCAGCTCATGAGTAACTTGTCCACACTCTCATTATATAAAATAGACTCAACTCATGAGTAACTTGTCCACACTCTCATTATATAAAATAGACTCAACTCATGAGTAACTTGTCCACACTCTCATCATATAAAATAGACTCAGCTCATGAGTAACTTGTCCACACTCTGGGCCATTTACACCTGGCATTAACATGCGTTTTCTGTCATCAGATTGCAATCAGATAGTGCTTGACCACATTAGCCTGATTTAATTTACACTTGGCGTTAGCATGCATTTTGGGTGATCAGATTGCAATCAGATTGCAATCTGATCACCCAAAATGGGTGTCCTCTCAATCCACATACAGTTGCTGTGTCCAGATTGAGAGGACACATTACATTTACACTTGTGTTTAATGTGTGCACAATGAGGCCATTTACACCTGGCATTTCTGTCATCAAATTGCAATCAGATTGTGCTTGACCACTTGAAAGTACAGGTGTAAACACCCCCAAAACGCATTGAAGAAGGATTGCAAACTGATTGGCCAAACCACCTCCGGAGGTGGTCAGGGACGCATTGTGTACACATTGAACACAAGTGTAAATGCAATCTGTCCTCTCAATCTGGATACAGCAACGTTATGTGGATTGAGAGGACACCCATTTCTGAAAACCCAGAAAACGCATGTTAACGCCAGGTGTAAATGGAATCATGCTAATGTGGTCAAGTACAATCTGATTGCAATCTGATGGCAGAAAACGCATGTTAATGCCAGGTGTAAATGGCCTCAATGCGTCCCTGACCACCTCCGGAGGTGGTTTGGCCGATCAGATTGCAATCCGTTTACACCTGTACTTTCAAGTGGTCAAGCACAATCTGATTGCAATCCGATGACAGAAAACACGTTAATGCCAGGTGTAAACGGCCTCTCATCATATAAAATAGACTCAGCTCAGGAGTAACCTTCTGCACCACGTCATTTCACACACCCGCCACATTGGATTTAGCTCGGGGGGTAATAATGCTTTTGTCACTGTCTTTTATCTGTCCTCTCACTCAGGTACGCTATTGCCCGTTATCCCTAATTACCCTCTCTCGACTGCATTTCACACTCGGCCCAGAATCCTTAATGCTCGATAACGGATTCAGGTCGATTTGAGATTTTAACTTATAGCGGCGCCGTTGTTATCTATGTGACCTGCACTGTCCCCACAGTGCTGCCGGGTGAAAGCTGTTAAGTCTGTGATAACAGAGACCTGGGAGTGATAACCTTCCCGGGCAGTCTCGAGGACACACAGTTTTCGCTGCTACATACAGTACATACGGGGGGGGGGGGGCTGGATTGCAGTCGCAGCGGTTCTTATTCAACCTTGGGGTCCTCTGCTTGGCTCTGATTCGTTTTAATGGGATCGAGAGGGAGGTTAATCGCTGTGTCCGTCGTTGACCGTTGAAGTGCTGTTCGCCGCCCGCTATATGCTGCTATTATTCAGATCTGTATGGCTTGACAAGGATGAAATCAGTCAGAGACAGAGATGCTATAGGAGTGGACTCTCTTTCAGTTCCCCCCCCTCCTCTCTCCGTTTTAACTTGTTACAGAGTTCTTTCCGCACTTCTGAGTCGCTTTGATTCATTTACGTTATTAGCCCGACTACTGCTTTGCAGATTTTCATTAAGATCAACAGAAAAAGGCTCCAGACAAGATTCCACTTGTGAAAGGTTATTATCCCCAGGAGACGTGGTTGATTAAGTGGAAGTTCTTAGACTCTCTTGGATAAAATAGAGTAATTCTCAGATGAATGAATTACATTAGTCACCCCCCTCTTCCTTCAAATTTCTTTTTTATTAGGACAACCTTCAAAGAAATATCCATAAAAATGTATATGGACGCATCTGAGGTGTTTATCTACTTTACATTCTGTCTGGAGTTCACTTTTGATTCGTCGATTGCCATACTGATAGTGTACATGCTTACAGCATCTAGTTTCAGCTCCAGCCTTTACTGAAAGATAGCTTTTGCTTTTGCGAGATGCTATCTAAAAGGAAGATCTGAAAATGCAGGCAGGCAATGCATAAAAATGTCAACTGGAGAATGTCTCCAAACTATTTCCAATTTTGTTGTCTGTCAAGCTACAAGTACATAGTGTTGCAGAGAAAACCTGTTTCTTTTTTTTTTAGACCTGCTTCTTCAGTGTATTATATCTTTTGAGAATTGGTAGAATATAGCCGAAGAGTAGACTCTACTACATATTACTAGTTACTTCCATTTGAAAGTAATACGTTTCTTTACAAATATTACTGTCTGTGTAGAGTAACTCGTTACTTATTACACTACTTTTGCATTACTTTGACCAAAACAACAGTAGTAGCAGAATGACATCGGCGCCCCGGAACCATCCCGAAAAATAATTTCAACCGTCTTGAAGTCAGTGTAAACAATCCAAAATGCGAAATGTTATTCTTTTCCTTTGTTATTGTCATCTAGAGTGGTTATTTTCATAAAAACACACAGTTTGATTAGGAAATGATTGTATCTTTCTTTTTTAAATATGAGCTTTCATTTAAAAAAATGTAACTCAATTTGTAACTTGAGTTATTTGACAAAGTAACTGCTATAATATTACTGAAATCCTATAAGTAATAAGTTATATTACTGCGTTACTCCTAAAAGTAATATATTACATGTAATATGTTACTTTTGTAACGAGTTACCCCCCAACACCGTCTACTATACAATAGATATGGTGGGTGGATAGGCCTATAGGGGAAGAGAAGGGAGGTTAGCGTATAGCGTGTTGCCTTGGTTTTCATATTGAGCAGGATCACAGTAGTGTGGAGCTCCGTCAAGCCCAGTTTTTAATCCTCCTCTCCACTGTGTTGTGTGATGTTGTGTGTTGTTATCTTAATGATAATCTGTGCCTGTATTCCTGCCCCAGGCATTTCTGTCAGGCTGGCTTGGTTTAGGAGCGCTGTCTTATCAACAGCTATGTCATTAAAATCAGCTGTTTTTTCCCTCTACAGACAAATTTCACTGCTGTTACTCTTATCAAAAGATCAGCACCGCTCTGATTTTCTATTCAATCGGATCGGAGCTGAACAAATTCCATGACGTGTGTCGAGGCAGAAAGACAAAAAAATACAAAGCAAACTTTCCACTGGAAACATCTTTTTATTTGACTTTATTTTTTCGTGATCGTTCATAATCAAACAAATAAGATTGGTTTTGCGTTTTGTCATATCATCAATGGCATTAAGCTGTTTATATATTCTTTTACGTTTTTTGGGCCTACCTGTGTGTGTGTATTTTTAAAGGTTATTATTACAGTATGGAGGAATAGAGATGATAGTCGTCGTGGTATAATGCTGATAAACGCTTCTGTCCACAGGCTGTGTTAGATAGTTTTACTGCAAGCAGGAACCTGTGCAATTCATGGCTTATTCTTTTGTCGATGTGAAATGGGATGCGAACCTCTTAAAAGATTTTATAGCGCGACGCGCGTCGTCGTCGTCGTCACAGCTTTGTGGACGTGAGCGAGCGACCATGTCGGACGTGTCGTGAAACACGTCCCATAAAATGCTGTATGTATGTACAAGAGGCAAGCTTTTAGGATCCCCGGTCAGACTGACCTCTGGGAGGCTGGGATTGGCAAAACTCTTTCTTTCTTCTCAGAAAGCACCGTTCTGTCTGAGTGAGTGTTTTGATTGTCTCAGCAGCACTGTGCTTGAGTGGAGGGGCAGTGCCGAATGAACTCTCTCCGATTCATTCCCCTCTCTCCACCAGTTTGACACCGGTTCAGCCCGTCAGCGGGGGGGGGAGGAGCGAGCCGCCCTCCCCCAAACACACTCTCTTACAGTCGGGGAAACCGCCGTACGGCAACGACGGAGTCCCTCCGAGGGGTCTCTTGCACGGTGGCGTCTGCGAGGCTTCCGCCGCGCTCGCCTCCCGTTCCTCCTCCCACAGCGCGCCGAGGGTCTCCGGCGGCTGGTAGCCCGGCTCCCGGGGGTCCAGCGGGTCCTTGGAGAGGAGGATGCTGATGGAGGGCACGGTCCTGTGCACCGTCATCTCCGACGTGCCCCCGCCCTCGTGACTCTCCCACACCTCCTTCACCCCCTTGTACCGCAGTTTGGTCAGCTGGTGCAGAGAGCCCACCTTGCGCTTCATGATCTCGGCGCACGTGATGGTCTTGGTGACGGCGCGGCCCGACCCGGTGAAGACGACCTGCCGGAGCCCGCCGACGCCAACGCCAACGCCGACGCCAACACCGACGCCAACGCTGGCTTTCTCTCCCTGCATGCGTGCCATGGCGAAGCCCATCAAGTTGCGGATCTTGCTGCCCTCCTTCACGCGCATCTCCAGCACGCCGGAGGCCAGTCCCGGGAAGGGAGAGGGGCCGTCCTCCTCGGTCCGGCAGACCTTCTTGAACCCGCCCTGCCCTAGTTTGAGTGCGGCGGGGGGAGGAGGCGCTGGTGGTAGTAGTGCGACTGGCGGTGGTGGTGGGTGGCTGCCGGACACGACGGCGTTGACAGATGGCTGCTGCACCGCCGCGTTGCTATAAGTTTGACCCGGGTAGGCAGGGCAGCTCCCCGGGGTGACCCCATCGTTCATCTGGATCACCTGTCCGTTCACCTCCAGCCCAGGATGGGGCCTGACAGCGTAATAATGGCTCTGGCCACTGACCACTCCGCACCCCGTGAACATAATTTCCTCGCTGTAACGTCAGTCCAGTCACACACTCTTCTTCCCCCATGGAAAGCAGCTGAGCAGCATTGTCTTATTTCTGCGACACTCCTCTTCTCTCTTCCCTCCGGTCAAGTTTCAAGACTTCATGTGAGAGATACGAGAGCACCGTCAACACAAGTCTTTAACACTGCCTCTCAGAAATCACATCGACGCCTTTTGCTGCTGAATTAAGAGCACTGTCGGGACCCTACGAGACGTTCTTTAAAGAGCATCTCAATTTTCATATCGCAAAATGACTATTTTGGAAAGTTCTCTGGAGATGAATTAAAAAAAACTCCACTAAATTATCCTCTTTCCTGCAATTGTTTGCAATTCATAAGGTGCTTTTATCCTTAGAATATATAGATATAAAAAAAAAGATATGGAGCACTTTGCCGATTCTTCTTCAATAAAACTTTCTAAAAGGAGAAACTAAAATCGCCACCTTTTTCTTAGGGGTCCCGGTCCAAATCTGCCCGATCCATGCCGTCCTCCTCCTCAACTCTTATCTGACCTCTTTGGTCCCAGGTTGCTAAGTTCCACTCGTTCTGTTTTGGACCCTCTCTGGGCTCAGGTACTCCAGCTTAATAGGGAGGTTCTGCTGCTGCGCCTCCCCTCTCCTCCTGCTCCGCTCAGGCTCCTCTCCTCTCTGCAGGGCCAGGGGACGTCCTCCTCCTCCTCCCAGGAGCTCTGTGTCGTCTCTCCAGTGATGCTCTGGGTAAGTCTGCTCTCTCTGTTCCCTCCACAAAGAGACGTCAGGGACAGGAGCTGCCTCGCAAATGCTCACAGGAGGAGTGTCTGTACGGTTGAGGGGGAACATGAGGGAAAGGGGGGAGACAGCCCTCTTAAAGGCGCAGGTCTTTCATCTTTCAGATGTGGGTTTTTTTCCCCCCACCACAACTGAAGCCTGCCATCCCAGGGAAAAGAAAGAAAGCGACGACGTATCCCTTTAAGAGCCTGAGCGCAGATCCCCGGCAACTTTGTCAATCTCTTTAGAGGACGTTCCAGTGCATGTGTTTCAATGTACATGACTGATTAAACCTGAGTTTCTGAAATAGAGACTCAGTCAACCTTTAAAAATGCATTTTCAGCCGCGAAACAATGAATTAAATTAGCTCCTGTTATAATTGAAAACATCCTTCAAAAGAGCCAGCGCTTGAAAGTCAGCGCCATTAAATTGCACTGTACTTAGCCTTTATCCTATTAGATGTTTGCGGCCATTTGCCAATTTGCATAATGCGGCGTTAAAAGCTTCATCGTCGAGGCAGTCGAGTGGCGCGCGGCGGGCGCCGAGAAACGCGTCTCGTCTCTTAACGCTCGGATCGTCGCATTGTTACAAGGTTGGAGAGCGCCCCCTCTCACCATCAAGGACGCGAGCGAGCGAGGCCCACAAAGCGCACGGAGCCGTGACTTCCCGCCGGGTTCGAGGAGGTGCCGTCGTAACGCCGTGGCCGTCTTCATTAGCTCGCCCCGGTTCGATTCTCGCGCAGGTGAGAGGAGGTAAGGTGGCTGACAGGTGGGGTAATGAGCATCTTAATGGGGCTTTCCATCACCAGCGGAGGGCGCTGGCTCACTCACTACTACCCGCGCTCTCCGTCGAGTCGGGCGGGCCCAGAAAGTCAGACAGCTGGAGCGTCGTCCCGCCGTTCAGGCCCCAGTCTCCTTCCTGGCCCGACAGGTGGATTTGTTTTTGCGCCTGACTGACAGATGGGAGAATAGGTAAAGACAGACCACTGAGGCTGAACCTCGGAGGCCAGGAGAGAGAGGCAGACAAGTCCTAACTACTCTCTCTCTCTCTCTCCTCCTCACGATATCCCACGGTGGTGCACACAGTAGTACACAGAGGATAAAGCCGGGGCCCGGCTCTGTTACCGTGAGGCTAATTGACAGTGGCATGTGTATTATATTGGATCTCTATGGTAATCAAGGAAAAATAAAGGAAAACCCATTTCCCCCGCGCGCGTGCCTCCTCCGACTGGCACGGTGAAAACTCTGGAACGGAATGTCTTTTATCACCGGAGTTTGAGTCAGACGGTCGGAGGAGTCAATCAAGAATCAATGGATGAGACAGCAGGTGCCAATACTGATTGATTAAGATGTTCTTCTCAACCTTCTCAACTTCTCGTTTTTCTTTGCCTTTGTCGTTCGTATGTATGAGATGGATGAGAGCTATTTATCTCCAGAAACCATTCCAGACACTGCAGGAGACATAGTAACAAATGTGTTTATTTTTCTCCTTTCGCACTGTGCTTTTTTCCTTTTTTCTCTCCTGACTAAAAAGACGATGGGAGATAGGGAAGATGGGGTGTGTGTGTGTGTGTGTGGGGGGGGGGGGGGGTGGGGGTGTGTTTGGGGGGCGGCGGTGGGGGGCGCTCACCAAGTGATCATTCTGTTGTTTGGGAGAAATTACCCTCATCAGTCATACCGAGATGCACAGCTGCCTAAGGGGATCTGGTGATGTTACTGCATAATAAACTGTGTTTGTGTGCGCGTGTGTGTGTGTGTGTGTGTGTGTGTGTGTGTGTGTGTGTGTGTGTGTATGTGTGCGTGTGCATGCGTTCAGAGAGAGAGAGAGAGAGAGAGAGAGAGAGAGAGAGATGGCAAGGGGAAAGTGAGAGAGCAGCAGAGAGGACAGGGGGTAAAAAGGAGTCTGATTTAAGTACAGAGAGGTTTGATGAGAGACCTCGAGTCTGTAATCGTCCCTCTTTACAGCCTTGATTTCGGCACATACTGGTAATTTGCTCTTCAATTTCACTTTTAGAAAGCCGTCCGTCGGCAGGAAAATACTAGATTTTAGCAACTCGGCGTCTGAATAAAAATTGCGAAAGTGTCTTCAAACATTGGCACAAACACACACGTCTTCTTCCTGATGGCTAAATAAAGCCATCAGGGCTTTGCAGGCATGTATTGACCTTTTTGAGCGGAGCTTCTTTCCTTTAAATGGCTGCGTTTAATGACGGGTAGAGTCATGCTCGGTTCACACCTCCTCCACAGAGAGGGCCTCCGCTCCCACACCTCTCTAGGCACTCATCCCTCACTTGATCTGACCGTGTCTGACAGCCCAGGCATTCTCTCCTATAGGGTTGTCAAAAGTATCGATAGTATCGATCGAAAAGTATCAATACTGAAAATTTGAATCGGATACAGTACCCATTTGCAACAGGTATCGATAAGTGTCAATACGAAACATTTGAAATGGATACAATACTCCTTTGCAACAGTTTTGATACCATCAGTGCTTTCTTTGAATGAAAAATCACTGATTTTTCACTCCCTATCATTGGTGGGTATCTGTTGCTTCAACAAGCTAAACATGTTCTGATGGCTAGAGCAGGGCTAATCTGCTGTCTAAATTCAAAGTTTGATCAGGCCTAGATTATGGAGAAGCGTGCGTCTGTCCGTCCATCTGTCTAACTTTATTTTTATGCCTCTTCATGTGTCGTCATCCCCCCCCTTCCCGTGGTATCGGAAATGGTATCGAAGTATCGATATTTTCCTGGCTATCGGTATCGAAGTAGAAATTCTAGCATCGTGACATCCCAGGCATTCTCTCCTGTACGCTCGCCCTCATGTCTTCATTCAACGTTGACTCCCGCACGCACAGCAGCTTTTGAAGCAAAGAGAACCATTTATTCCCAAAGACTGTGACAAATGGCGGTGTCTGTCTGTGTGTCTCGTGCCTCTCTCTCTCTGTACTTCAGATAGCTTAGCAGGTGTTGTTATGAATTGTAAGGCTGCCACCCCCTTTGTGTTGTTTGTTGCAGCAGCAGCACTGCGGAGTGAGTCTGCTCGGAGAGAGCGGGTGTTCTTCTTCTCGTTGTGCCGTTTGGCAGAGCCGCAACGTGAGCCCGGGCTCCTCGCTGTGACAGCCCGGTCGTTCGCTTTTTTACGTTTAACCGCGAGAGTTTCACGGTCATCAACCAACGGTGGCCTGGAGGGTTGTCATCTTCGCTCCGTGCGGAGGAGCGCGCCCGCGGCTTTGGCAGTTCTGCCCCACAAAACTCCCAGCCGGCCCTGGTGGTGGGGGGGGGGGGCGGGGGGGGGGCAGAGCAAAACACACACATTCAGCAGGCACGCACTTCACTGACACACACACACACACGCACACACACACACACACACACACACACACACACACACACACACACACACACACACCCGCACACAAATGTATATGCTCAGCATAAGGCAGGCTGTTGGAGCAATTACAGAAACATGGCAGAACACGATGAAGCAGGCCTCGCCATCAGAAGGGAAATAGAGTGAGCAGAGGAAAAGTGATGACGCCATTAATAACGGGGAAGGCTCAGAGGCTCGCGGGGAGGTGGGGGGTGGGGGGGTGGAGCTTGCGGGGAGGTGGGGGGTGGGGGGGTGGAGCTTGCGGGGAGGTGGGGGGTGGGGGGGTGGAGCTCGCAGGGAGGTGGGGGGGGTGGATGACCCTGTCTGTGATTTCCCTGTGACAGCACTTTGAGCTGCAAATGGTTTGTGTTTGTATTCGATTTTTTTTTTGCCGACGTTTAAATGGGCGTGTTTATGTGTCAAAAGGTAGGAAAAAGCAGGTCGCTGTGTGTACTACTGCTGCACTGTGCCAAATGATGCACGAAGCGATGCCAGCCTGTCACTCGCACCTCTGTTATTTGACTAAACGACAGGCCGGACTTCCCTCTGCTGTGTCTCCGTTTCTCTGCCTCCTGTCAAATCTGCTCTCCTCCGGCCGCTGCCTTCCTCTCGGCACTGCAATGCAGATGTGTCTCACACGCAGGAAACTCTCATTGAAGGGGACAGACGAGAAAGTGGGACATGCGAAAGGAGGCAAGGGCATGAAGAGCAAAAAGTATAAACACAGGAGAGGTAGGGGACAGGAGAGGTAGGGGATGGGACAGAAGAGGAGGGGGCAGGAGAGGAGGGGGCAGGAGAGGAGGGGACAGGATGAGAGGAGGGGACAGGAGAGGAAGGGACAGGAGAGGAGGGGACAGGAGAGGATGGGAGAGGAGAGGAAGGGACAGGAGAGGATGGGAGAGGAGAGGAAGGGACAGGAGAGGAAGGGACAGGAGAGGAGGGGGCAGGAGAGGAGGGGGCAGGAGAGGAAGGGGGCAGGAGAGGAGGGGGCAGGAGAGGAGGGGGCAGGAGAGGAAGGGGGCAGGAGAGGAGGGGGCAGGAGAGGAGGGGACAGGATGAGAGGAGGGGGCAGGAGAGGAAGGGACAGGAGAGGAGGGGACAGGAGAGGATGGGAGAGGAGAGGAAGGGACAGGAGAGGAAGGGACAGGAGAGGAGGGGGCAGGAGAGGAGGGGACAGGAGAGGAAGGGGGCAGGAGAGGAGGGGACAGGATAGGAGAGGAGGGGCCAGGAGAGGAGGGGACAGAAAAGGAGGGGGCAGGAGAGGAGGGGACAGGAGAGGAGGGGGCAGGAGAGGAAGGGACAGGATGAGAGGAGGGGACAGGAGAGGAGGGGACAGGAGAGGAGGGGGCAGGAGAGGAAGGGGGCAGGAGAGGAGGGGACAGGAGAGGAGGGGGCAGGAGAGGAGGGGACAGGAGAGGAGGGGACAGGATAGGAGAGGAGGGGCCAGGAGAGGAGGGGACAGAAAAGGAGGGAGCAGGAGAGGAGGGGGCAGGAGAGGAGGGGCCAGGAGAGGAGGGGACAGAAAAGGAGGGGGCAGGAGAGGAGGGGGCAGGAGAGGAAGGGACAGAAAAGGAGGGGTCAGGAGAGAAGGGGACAGGAGAGGAGGGGACAGGAGAGGAGGGGATATGTGCAGTGCCACCAAAAGTTGCTGCATTCACGAGGAAAGCAAAAACTAGAATGTGAATGAATGGAAGCATATGGTAGGAAAAAAAAGACATGGCAACTTTTGATTTATGAGGCCTGTCAATGAAAGTGATGTCTTCTGCTTCATGAACTGAACGCTTAGGACCCCTTACAAAGCAATCACACCTAACTAGTGTTAACTTTACAAAGCAATCACACCTAACTAGTGTTAACTTGTTAACTTTACAAAGCAATCACACCTGACTAGTGTTAACTTGTTAACTTTACAAAGCAATCACACCTAACTAGTGTTAACTTGTTAACTTTACAAAGCAATCACACCTAACTAGTGTTAACTTTACAAAGCAATCACACCTAACTAGTGTTAACTTGTTAACTTTACAAAGCAATCACACCTAACTAGTATTAACTTGTTAACTTTACAAAGCAATCACACCTAACTAGTGTTAACTTGTTAACTTTACAAAGCAATCACACCTAACTAGTGTTAACTTGTTAACTTTACAAAGCAATCACACCTAACTAGTGTTAACTTTACAAAGCAATCACACCTAACTAGTGTTAACTTTACAAAGCAATCACACCTAACTAGTGTTAACTTTACAAAGCAATCACACCTAACTAGTGTTAACTTTACAAAGCAATCACACCTAACTAGTGTTTTCTTTTTGCAAAGAAAAAAAAATCAAGATTCTTTTTTAACACGTTAACTGCCAGCGACGTATGGATACGTCAAAAAAAATCCAGCGCTTGACTGCCAGCGACGTATGGATACGTCAAAAAAAACGTTTTTTTTTTTTTGACGGTGGGGCGTTGATCAATCCCTTTTACGTCTCCTGTACAATTATTGGAGGTATTGAATGTGTATAATCTATTTTACCGACCCACTAAGTGTTGACAGTGCTCCCCCAGACGAGCGAAATCAAAGAAAAAGGGAGCAAAGCCATTCAAGGAAATGGCGAGGCGATTTTACAGTATTACATTCTCATGAAAATGGTTGGGGGAAAACGCTCTCGTTTTCGCACTGATTGCTGGCGATGCGGGATTGCAAATTTACATAATACATTACAGGTGGAACACACTTTGAAACACGCAGCATAAATATGACCAGAATCGCAAAAGCTTCTCTCAACCAAAACTCCCAAGAAGCGAGCGAGTCCTCCATGCCGACTTCCTCAAACAGCAGCCTGCAGACAGGCACAGGAGAGCAGCAAAAGCACTGAGACTGTGACGGCCGCGGCAGCCAAGAAGAGGGAGGAGTTGAAGTAACTCTGCCTCTCGCTCTCTCCCTCTCTCTCTCTCTCTCTCTCTCTCTCTCTCTCTCTCCCTCCCTCCCTCTCTCTCTCTCTCTCTCTCTCCCTCTCCCCCTCTCACTAGGATTAAACCTAGTGCGTCTCCCTCCCGAGAGGGAGGGAGAGAGAGAGAGAGGGAGGGAGAGCGAGAGGGAGGGAGAGAGAGAGAGAGAGAGAGAGGGAGGGAGAGCGAGGGGAAGGGAGAGAGAGAGAGAGAGAGAGAGAGCGAGAGGGGGAGGGAGAGAGAGAGAGAGAGAGAGCCAAAAATGAATGGTTAAAGTGACAGCTCTATCGAATTTCACAAAAAGCCGTTTATCTCTGAATATTTTTTCTCATGCTAAAACCATGCTGTATTCAACTGATAATGCTTACATAACTACTAACTCTACAAACTAACTCTTTTAGACAGAGAAAGTACACATTCTATTAGTACTTTTGAGATATTGTATGTTCACAAACTCCAAGCAGAAAATAATCCTCGGCGCTTGTAAAATGAGCCACAATCCTCAAAAAACGGCTTGGCAGAAGCTACCTACAGCAAGAAAAAAACGGCTGGCAGTCAATGTGTTAACAAGATGTTTTTTTATTTATTTTTTAGTGTGGAGGGGACAATGAGCCCAGTTGTTCGATGCTTTGAGGTCTAATTGTGGATTCAGTTTGATTAAACTCTGCTTAAACTTAAATTTGTCAGCTTAAATCATCAGCGGTGGTTGGTAATACAGTAGATGCTGTGTGCAGTGCTGCTGTTTGGTCCAGCCTCAGGCAAATGTGAATGGTCTTTATGGGGCAATTTTGATCAATTATATAAACACTTAATTGGCCATGTTGAAACAAATGGAAAAATAACACCTAAATGCTCAGAGCAATGACTCACTAAAACCACAGCCTCCGTTTGGCAAAAGTACTGCTGCATAAAATGTATTTTTTTGCCGACAAACCAATAATGGGTGTGTCATGGCAACAGGAAAACAGCACGTCTGAATGGTGAGCATCAACATCCAGGGAACAGTTCAGATGTTCATGCTGACTATAGCAGCCATGTGGTTGATGCTTTTATCCAAAGTGCATTCTTTTTTGCATGGATGGCCCCTGTAGATCAATCAAAACCCTGATACGGGTTAGAATTCTACTGGGGCCAGAGCATATACCCAGCCTGGTGGCCAGTGGTGACTGATAATGTAGACATTGTGACATCATCAGTGATGTCATATAGACTGGAATTGTGTGGCCAGTGGTAATTGATGATGTCATACTCACTAATGATGTCATATACACTGTGACATCATGCTCTTCAAGATTCTCGGATGAACAGCGAGAAGAGTTGGTGCTTTCTCATGCGAAGGAGTTTAGCCAAAACAGCGCCATGTTGCCGACCACCTCGCTGCAGGGCAACGGCGCTCTGAGCTCCAGAGACGCCGCGCGGCGCACAGCGGGCGCCAAGCGCTACAAGTACCTGCGGCGCCTTCTCCACTTCAAGGCGATGGACTTTGACTTCGCACTGTGGCAAATGCTTTACCTGTTCACCTCGCCGCAGAAGGTCTACCGCCACTTCCACTACAGGAAACAGACCAAGGACCAGTGGGCCAGGGACGATCCTGGATTCCTGGTGGTGCTCAGCGTCTGGCTATGTGTGTCGACGACAGGCTTTGGCCTGGTGCTGGACATGGGCTTCTTGGAGACCCTGAAGCTGCTGCTGTGGGTGGTCTTCATCGACTGTATTGGAGTTGGCCTGCTCATATCCACCCTCATGTGGGCGATCACCAACAAGTACCTGCTGGAACGGCCCAGTGAAGATTACGATGTGGAGTGGGGCTACGTGTTTGATGTTCACCTCAACGCTTTCTACCCCCTGCTGGTCATCCTGCACTTCCTGCAGCTCTTCTTCATCAACCATATTGTGGTGATCAACTCAGACCGCTTCCTGGGTTACTTTGTAGGGAACAGTCTGTGGCTGATAGCCATCGGGTATTATCTCTACATCACCTTCTTAGGATACCACGCGCTGCCTTTCCTGAAGAACACGGTGGTGCTGCTGTACCCCTTCGCTCTCCTCGGCCTCGTCTACATCCTGTCCATCTCTCTGGGCTGGAACTTCACAAAGTCACTCTGCTGGTTCTACACGTACCGAGTCCAATAGACCCGGTGTGCGGCTTACCGAGGGGCGGGACAGCAGTTGGCTCCGACTGGGGAATCAACTCTCGCTCCCAAGTTTACACTATTCCCAGTTGACTGTTAGTCGTAAATGACGGAATGGAATGGAATCCCACTGGCTGTTTGCGATTTAACATTGACCTATCATGTGCATTGTTTATCAATGACGTAGGGTTGGGAGTAACTAGTTCTACTACTTCTTGCAGTAACTAGTAAAGTAACTAATTACTTTTAAAATGTAGTAACTCAGTTAGTTACTACAATAGTACCTGGGCTAATTACTAGTTACTTTAGGACATGAAAATAACAAGACAACTTCCTGAATCCTTCACTTCAGGATTATCCGGTTTCTGATCCTCAGACCTCGTCCGGGGAGAGAGCTGCAGCTGCAGCCAGAGCCCCAGAGGCTAATGACCTTGATAGCCTATAAGCCTCCCCAATAAGTGAATGTTCAATGCCACACTGTGGCACAGCAACACTAACATAATGTGTGCATTAATAACAATCGAAGCGGACTTTTAAAAGTAACGCAAAAGTTACTTTCCCTAGTAACTAATTACTTTGAAGTAACTAGTAACTTTAAGGTAATTAAATTACTTTTTGAGAGAAGTAACTAGTAACTGTAACTAATTACCAATTTTCAGTAACTTGCCCAACACTGCTTAATCGGCAGCATTAGCGCAACTACAGTAACACGCATGCAGGATTCTGCATCACAAAAATGAAGAGGGCAGAATCAGAAATCAAGTTTTCCGATTTTTCCCCCCAAGCAGAATAAGAGTGATGAGCATGCCACTAATGCAGATTCTGCGTAATACTGTCCCTCTGCTGTGGCCTTGGCCTCGACTGCGAGCTCTGACGAGCTTCAATCTCAAACTGTTGCTAGTCCACCTCCGGGTGGTGTGCCAGCCAGGCTGTGGCTACCTGCTCTCCTCCTCCTCCAAGCCACACTACAGAGTCCCAGACTCACTGCTCAAGTGAGTGCTGCAGTGCTCTTACAAAGCCTCATCAACCAAACAACCTGACAGTGTTTCCCCTACCATTCTACAGGCCTGGCGGGCCCGCCACCCAGGCCAACAGCGCCCTCGCCAGGCCAGAAAAAAATTGCATTTTTATTTGATTTGATTTTTTATTTTTTTCCTGCTCTCCCCAAAATTTCAAATAAACCTTTATGGCATATTATTACAATACAACAATACTGGTGTTGACACTTGACAGTGTTGACAGTACCGTAATAGAAGATGCCAAATCATTCCAAACAATAAGCATTTTGCTTTTAGGAGCATTGTGCCAGCGTGCAGCGCTGTTCCAAAACGTGTCAACGTGCGTCGTTGCCTGGGAAACGCACATCCCCATAATACAACTGTTCGCATTGCATCCCATAATAGTATGATGATACTTGGGGATGCCATTGCCGACATAGATGCGAACAGGTTACCTAAAAGTTTGGCGTCGCCAGCTTAGGGCCCCCGCCGTTGCGGTCGGTGTACGTTTCGAAATCCCTCCTGGCCTGAAAATTGTTCTAGGGGGAAACACTGAACCCGTTCTCAATACAGTGTCTAGGCTACTCGTACATCAGTAATATAGGCCTGTGTCTATTTCAGTGCATATGCTCCCCCCACCGCATCTGCTTGAAATGTGTGTGTTATGAGTGTTAAAAAACCTTGCTTTGGATCAATGGCTTGTGTACAACAGAATGAGACAAAGCAGGTTGCGGCTTGCCATGTCTCCCCCCCCAGTCTCTCATAAACACCCCTCCTGTCAGTGCGTTTCCAGATGGCCACCGCTCCCTCTGTATCCTACAGTCACCCAGCAGCTCGAAACTTAATAGCGCAACGCATTCGTACCGGGTCACTGCTCACTCCGACACGCTACGAGGAGGAAGGGGAACACTAATCCTACACAGCATGCTTCAGAAATGCGCTTTATGCAAATTACATTTTTTTTTATGCACAGTGAGCACGAGTGGTTAGGTTTGTGCGTAGTACCGGTATGCGCATCCAGTGGGCGCTGCTGCTGCGGTGACACGCGGCTGCATGCGACTCAGTAGGTGAGGCTGTCTTCTTGGGCAACTCTTTCACACACGCGTTGGGGCTCAGCTGGCCTGGCCCACAGCAGCAATGAACTTGAACAGATCCGTTCACACTACTACACGTCCACACCAGATTTATCCCTGTACTTAATTGCGTCGGGAGGAGAGCAATCACTGTCTGCCCCTGCAAATCCTTGCTAAAGCTGCGCTTTACAATGGCGCCGTAATTGCGCGAGTTTAATTGCCTGCCGATGCTCTGCTCCCACACTGCTGCCTGCTTTGCATTGAAGAGCCCAATAATTACAAAACGGGAGAAATAAGGTGGGTAATTTTGTCTTTGCCAATTATCATAATGCAAAAGAAGTGCCATTAGTGTTGTTAACCCCCGCAGTACGTAAGCATGTAACACTGTCAAGAAGACCCCTCGCGTTAGCTGTTGGGTACAACAACTCTTGATTTCCCCGTAGCCTTTTGCACTCCCCTCAAATCAGTGCTTTAGTCGTCATGAGCTATCCGGGGCAGCCAGCCACACTTGGCAGCATCAGACTAGTAGACTGAAGCACATTTATGCCCAGAGTGCAGTGAGGATTAGACACCGCGGCGTCGGGCGTCAGCTGCCTGTGTTTCCTTTAAAGGTATATAAATTGGGTTCTTAATCCTCTTTAGAGTCAACCGTGAAATTGTAAACGGGGAATATTATGCAGTCAACGGATATTGTCGTACACGACGTTTTCATTTTGTTTTCACTGAGTTTTCATTGTGTCGACTCCCCCGAGTCCCGAGTATTTTTTGTTTCGCCATATGTTTGGATTATCTAGTACGAAAAACAAAATAGCAATAGGAAAATAACTTTCCTAAGCACCAGGTATCTAACATTTTGCTAAATCTTTGCTCAAAGCTGCTTAACGTTTGTTTCTCCTGCATCGCCTTAGTGATTCTAAGTTAACGCTTGCTGTTGCATTACTCTGAACTGATCGTAATTATAATGACTAGATATCTGCACGCTTCGCGCGTGCATCTCTAGGACAGTGGTTCTCAAATGGGGGTCCGGGGACCCCCAGGGGTCCTTGAGGGGGTTCCAGGGGGTCCCCAGCCAAAAGGGGGGTAATTTATTTTCGCTATAATTCCATTCATATGTAACACAATTACTATTTTGGTCATGGTTTTATACACTTTCTGTAATAAAACATCTAAGTGAGTGAATGCTAGTACTGTAATTTGTCGGTGGTCAGCTAGCGTTAAACTGCAATCTATGGTCAGGTTCCACTTTTCTCTCTCAAAACAATTGAAAACCACCGTCATGTTAAGGCATCTTATAGATTTTTTGTCACAGTTTTACAAAACCACGGCCTATTACAGTATATTATTAAATTATGTTTTTGTTTGCATTCTTACAAACAGTCATTGGAACATATTACAGTAGCTATTTCTTTCCAGAACTCACCAGTTGTGTATGTTTGAAAATATTCAGTGCAATATATTGTTGTTAGAGGAATGTGATGTACTGACTGCAGATTAGAAACAACAAAACATCCCTTTCATAACTGAGGTAAAAACAACAACAACAACAACAATATTTGGTGATAATAGGAGAGCAATAAGAGTTTTGAAGGCACTTAAATCAAATTCTAAACCCACACACACACATAAAGGATCCAAGCTAGTTTTGAACACAACACCCGGGACACAACGAGGCAGATGTGAGGATGCGGATGGGCCGTTCGTTCCCCTGCTAAGCTAACGGTGTTTTATGAGCCAGTTTAGGAGCAGGGTATTATCCCTGCATGGAAAACACACAGTGCTAAATACACGGCTGAATAATGAAGAGAAAATGACTTTGGGAATCAGGAAGTCCTTCACCATTAACGTTGAACAACTCTCAGTGGCTCTCGAGCAATCAAGCAGTGGGATTTACTAAAGATTTTCATTTGGACGCATTATCCAAACTCCTCGCAGACCCAAGGGCTTGGCAACTGCTTAGACAAAAGATATGCACTGATAAGTTTGAAGGTCAACAAGCTGCTGCAGTGGAGATATCAGCAGTTGGTCGGTATAGCGGGCGCACGCACGCACACACACACACACACACACACACACACACACACACACACACACACCACTCTCGCTAAAACACACAGACAGGCACACACGTGCAAACACAAGGAAGGGAGAGAGACCAACAACAACGCTATCAAAACAATAAAACTCAATCGACTCGATCTTTTTCACTTCCTCATCAAAGCCGACGATCAGCGGAAATGCGGTTGTGTTTAACCTAACATTTTGAAAGTCACGTGGAGCGCGGCTTACGTAACGCAGATGAGCTAACGAGACGAGCTAACGAGGCCCGATGTCGGGAATAAAAGGGGGATTAATTGAACAAGAGGGATTGAGGAGGCTGGACGCAGCCCCCTCACACCGGAGGAGCACGCGTACGCTAGGTGAGAATATTCTCTGACGCTTTTCGCACGTCTTCGCCCGCCACACTATTGAATGGCCCCCGCGCGCGCCTCGCTTGGAGGAGCGTTCTGCTGATGGAATCAAAAGCCCTTTCACACATTCAGATGAGGTGCACTCAGCTGTGATTGGTATTGGAAAAGCATTTGTCGGAACAGAGGCTCACAGAAAGGCTCCTTAAATACGAGGCAATCACAGTGTCGTCTAACGCAGAGAGAGAGCGCGGGCGAGAGGGGAGAGAGGGAGGGGAGGAGGAGAGGGGAGAGAGGGTAGGGGAGAGGAGAGAGGGGAGGAGAGAGAGGAGAGGAGAGAGGGGAGGAGAGAGAGGAGAGGACAGAGAGAGCAGAGGAAAGGAGAGAGAGAGGAGGGAGGAGAGGAGAGGAGAGAGAGAGGAGAGGAGAGAGGGGAGAGGAGAGGAGAGAGAGAGGAGAGGTGTGCCCGGACTGCAGAGTGGGAAACAGGACAAAGGATTATGATGGTAATAAGCAGTAAACCAAAACAAAGTCATCCCTTGATCCCTCGTTCTCTGTCTCTCTCTATCTCTCTTTCGTTTTTGCATCCCCCTCTCTCTCTCAACCCACCTCCCTCTCTCTCTCTCTCTCTCTCTCTCTGTGTCCCCCTCTCTCTGCATTGCACGCACCACATATTGACAGGCCCACTTTTTTTTCCCCCCCCTCCACTGTGCCTGAGCTACAATTTAAAAACTAATTTCTCATTATTTGCGGTGAATCCTCACAACACACATTTTCTATAATCTGTCATGGCTGTGATGAGCCTGCTCGCCTGCTGTACGTACAGTGAACACCTATACGAAGGTGCCTCTCACCTGCTGTACACCTTCTTATATGCAATGTCAACTCCGCACACACACACACCCGGGCCCGGCCTGATTTTTTATTAGAAGCGTCAGCATATCTGCATGCCGTCAACTGTGAACCTTTGTGCCAACGTCTCGCTTTTTTTCCCTCCTCTCGCTTTTTTCCTCCCCATCACCCCCACCGCCGCCTTAGCCCAGCTTTTGGTGTGTGTTGCCACCCAAGACATTTTCACGTCCACGGATCAGAAAGAGTTTCTCTCCTCACATGTTTCCAAAGATACCCTCTCCTCTGACAGAGCGGAGATAGCTGGAGGCGAGGGAGGAGGGAGGAGGGAGGCAGAGGAGGACAAGGTGGAGAGATGGAGGGGGAGGTCGGGCTCGAGCCGGGTCGTGAGTGTTGTGTGTGTGTGTGTGTGTGTGTGCGTGTGTGGTTTCGGGGGTTGTTGTCAGGGTAGGCATGGTGGTGGTGGTACAAAACCTCTAATTTGGCCCATTTAATGAATGCTTGTCAGCGCTTCAATACTTCCAAAAGTGGCTCTCCCCTTTACAATTCCCCCACATCTTTTGGCAGGTGCTGCGAGAGTGCGCGCCCCACACGCCGCACGCACGTGTGTGTGTGTGTGTGTTTGTGTGGTGAGAGAGCGAGGCAAAGAGAGAGAGAGAGAGAGAGAGAGAGAGAGAGAGAGAGGGGCAGGGTGCAGAAACAGTCATTATTATGCCGGTAAGAACAGGGGGTTGGCAGCAGAGGAAAAAGAGAAGAAAAGAGAGGAGAAGATTGCGTCTGGAATTGTCCAAGTGTGGCAGTAGTGGTCCTCAGTCACTTTATCAGCGTGGCAGTAGTGGTCCTCAGTCACTTTATCAGCGTGGCAGTAGTGGTCCTCAGTCACTTTATCAGTGCCACAGCAGAGCCTTTTCCTCCCATATATCTGCAAGAAGGAGACTATTCTTCTGCGCTCTCAGAGCAGAAGGGGAAAAACACTCTCAACACAATCACCAACCTCCCCCCCCAACCTGTCCTGCTCACACAGTATCTCCTCACTCAACATCACCTTTTTCCTTCCGTGTCCATCTCAAGTATCAATACTAACATTTTGAAACGGATACAATACTCATTTGCAACAGGATAGTATCGATAAGTATCAATACTACAATTTTTGAAACGGATACAACACTCATTTGCAACAGGATAGTATCGATAAGTATCAATACTAAAATTTTTGAAACGGATACAACACTCATTTGCAACAATTTCGATACAAGCAGTGCTTTATCTGAATGAAAAATCGCTGATTTTTCCCTCCCTATCATTGGTGGGTATCTGTTGCTTCAACGAGCTAAACGTGTTCTGATAGGCTGATGGCTACAACGCAGGGCTAATCTGCTGTCAGTGCAAAGTTTTAATGAGTTTTATCGGGCCTAGATTATGGAGAAGTGTGCGTCTGTCCGACCATCTGTCTAACTTTATTGTTGATGCGTTTTCCTGGGTATCGGTATCGAAGTAGAAATTCTAGTATCGTGACATCCCTAGTACTGACATATGGCTACACTTGTGTTCACCTCTGCTATTTCCATATGATCACAGCATCAGGGTTGGCGCATAATGCAGTATAATATACTCCATACTGTATATGGGAATATACTGGGAATCGAACTCGGAACCTTGTATCCCCTCCGCATGGGAGGGATACCCTCTATATCGTCTGTCGCTAGAGCATCTCTCGAGGTCTCAGGGAGTGATGTTTACTCACAGCGCTACCTGCTGGCTACATTAAATAAATTATATTGACATAAAACACTCTGTGTAGTTTATTCAAGCAGAAGTCGTCTTCACACTCGACTTTTATTTTTGTTTTTGCAGCGACCAGGACACAAACTGTACCCTAGATTGGCGGCTAGGCTACATGTAGATTGGCTAGGCTAGCTTGAATGCTTGCGGACCTTGCTACATCTTGCTAACTACATCGTGCACCGCTTAGACTGTAACTCATATAGAATTTAATTGAATGCCTATTTAACTCGGACTGCAAAATTCATGTAAATTCACTGCCTATTTAATGCCTATTTAACTCGGACTGTAAATTCATTTAAATTCATATTTGATGCCTACTGAACACTCCTCCACTCGTGTATATGTTGTATATATTGGACTGCACTTGCAATGTTGTGATTGTCTTTTTATTGTTTTTCCTATTTCTTTATCTGAATATTGATATGACCGCTACGCTGCATAATGACACTAAGACAAATTCCTCATAATTATTGATTGTGATCTGGTTCTAAATGAAGTTTGATCTCTTGTTGTATTCTCTTTTTCTTATGTGATACATGTTTTTTGTGTATTCTATTGCATTGTTATGTAATGTATATATTGTCTTGGACCCCAGGAAGACGAGCGGTCGTTTAGGCGTCAGCTAATGGGGATCTCCCACCCGCAGACACGGCCAATTGTGTCTGTACAGGAACGTCTGACCCAGCCGCAAGTACCGCTGCCCGCGGGAATTGAACCCGCGTCGCCGCCCCGGTGGTAGGTGAGTGCTTTTACCTCTACGCTACGACACCCTCCACTCTACACTCTACTTCTGTGTCTAAAAATAAAAGCGAGTCCAGTCTTAGCAGTGAAAGTTTCAAGAATGTACAAAGTAAAAGTACAGAAAATACTGAATAGTACTCTATCTAAAAAACACACACAGTACAATAACTCCACTACATATGAAGTCATTAGTCTTTGTTTCACACACCAGCACATCAAAACAGGCTGAGTTGAGGATGTGATCGGCTTGAGCGAATAATTGATCAGGCTGAAATTACCAATGGATTTGTGCAGAGGCCTACGCATGAAAATCCATGGCGCTGGGGGTCATCTATTGGGAACCACAGAGGTTTGTAATACAGTGAAATTGGCCCAGAACACAGTGTTAATAATCTGTTTACACTTCAACCCCCTTTCCATCGATTTCCTTTCGCGCACCAGCCGCCACCTGACAAGCTCCGCCTCCCCAGAGGAGTCAGTTAGTTTCAGAGGGAGCAGAGTCACACGACACATGTGAAATGAAACAATGACACCAGATCTAATGTGTCATGGTTGTGTGTGTGTGTGTGTGTGTGTGTGTGTGTGCGTGTGCGTGTGCGTGTGCGTGTGTGTGTGTGTGTGTGTGCGCGTGTAGGCAGTGAGATATCGACATTTATTAGAAACGCTGAATGCTTTTTATATCCCATCAACCCTTGGATTAGTTGCAGGACATATCCATGCAAACATTTATTGATTGTGTGTGTGTGTGTGTGTGTGTGTGTGTGTGTGTTTGTTTGCATGACTGAATGCATCTTGTACGTGTGTATATGTGTATGTTTGTGTGTGTGTGTGTGTGTGTGTGTGTGTGTGTGTGTGTGTGTGTGTGTGTGTGTGTGTGTGTGTGTGCAGGTCTGTATGTGTGTGCCTGTGTAGTGTGTATGTGTGTCTTTGGGGTATTAGACCTTATAACTACAGGGAGTTTCAGCAAATGGAGTGTCAGAGACATAGACCGGTCAGAGACGTAGACCGGTCAGAGACATTGACCGGTCAGAGACATAGACCGGTCAGAGACATAGACCGGTCAGAGATGTAGACCGGTCAGAGATGTAGACCGGTCAGAGATGTAGACCGGTCAGACATAGACCGCTCAGAGACGTAGACCGGTCAGAGACATAGACCGGTCAGAGACATAGACCGGTCAGAGACATAGACCGGTCAGAGACACAGACCGGTCAGAGACATAGACCGGTCAGAGACATAGACCGGTCAGAGACACAGACCGGTCAGAGACACAGACCGGTCAGAGACACAGACCGGTCAGAGACATAGACCGCATACAAATATGGACATAGTCAACGTGATGTCACCCATTGGTTTGGGGACTCCCGTTTTGAAGCCTTGCATTTGACATTTTGACCGTCGCCATGTTGGTTGTATGGAGGCAGAAGCAGCTCACGCGAGACCACGGGATTCACACAGAACCACCTGCTATTGGCCTGCAATCGCAGAGCTGTGCAATCCTTGGACAGGCGACTTGTCCCCTGTTTTATCGTCTATTTTACTCGAAATGGGAGCATAATTTACAAAATGAACGTCATGCTGTATTGAAGAAGACATGAAGCTAGCGATGAGACTCAAGATGGAAGTGTTTACTTAAGTTATAATTCAAGTGAGAAATATGGTCATTGCCCCATTGACTTCCATACAATTCGACTTCTTTTTTGCATCCATTGGAGTCGCCCCCTGCAGGCCATTCGAAATAATTCCTTCATTCTTCATAAACGGGAGGTTGGCCCTTGGTCACAGAAGGCATCAGTTTGTCTCATGTACTCTGATGTGTGTTTCCCCTTTTTTTTTTTTTTTTTTTTTTACTTCAACCTTTAACCTTCATAAATTAGGCTATGTCTTATATCAACATATTTTATTTAGTATATTTCATATTTGCTTATTATACTGATGCGTACTCCTTTTCAGCATAATGCATTCACCTAGTAGACACACTCACACCTTAAAGCTGTCCAGTACCACTTTAATCTGCCATTGTTGTTTTGGCCTGAGTGTGTGTGTAGACACACACGTGCGTGCAGGCGCGTGTTCTTTTGCGATCTCAGGTGTGTGTTTGTTCATTCATGTGCATTCATGCGTGTGTGTGTGTTTGTGTGTGTGTCTCTCACACACACACAGATGCGGCTGTGTCTATCTGCCTTTAAAGAGGCTGTGAATGATCTTATTTAGCGAGCGCTGATTGCTGGCTTAACCTGGCGGCCACGCTGGCTGCTGCTGCATTAATACTCGCAGGAACGCTGGCGAGGGGCCGCGCCTTGTGTTTACCGCTCGCCCGCTATCTCCGCGGCACCGAGGAGAGAGAGAGAGCCAGCACGCACGCGCACACACACACAACACGCACGCGCATACACACACACACACACACACGCACACACACACCAAGGAGAGAGCCAGCACGCAGCAGGGGAAGTGTGGCGGAAAATGACACAGTCTTCACATGCCTGCCAGGAAGGCTGTGCTGCTGCTGCTCTGCGGGGCCCCGCGGCACGCCGGGCGGAGGAGAACACAGAGGCATCAGGAGGAGGTTATAGTGCATCATGTGTGTGTGGAGGCAGGGGGGGTATTTTGGTGTGCGTGTGTGTGTGTGTGTGTGTGTGTGTGTGTGTGTGTGTGTGTGTGTGTTCTTGTCTTACTATCCTTGTGAGAACCGGTTTGAGTTTTCGACCTTCAGAGTGAGAGTGCCAAGTGAGGTTATTACAGCCGGTCCCTCCTCACTTCTCCAAGGGGAAGGTTTAGAATTAGGATTTGGGTTTAGGGTTAGAAATCAGTGTAGAAAATTTAAAAAATATATATTTTGGGTCGAAAAACTGGGGAGATTAAAAAAATTCCGGGGACACTTTAAAAAATAATAATTAGTGCATAAATTTGCTGAAGCGTATAGTGTGAACAACAACGCTGTTTGTGTGAGTGTGTTCTTCGTCGCCGTCTTCTGGCAGCCAGCTTGCAGGTGCTGAGTGTGTTAGAGATGGAAATTAAATGAATTGAATGAAAATAAAATTATAAAAATGTTGGGGGCAATTTTTGCCCCTGGATCATGGTTTTTGGCTAAATTCCTACACTGGTTAGAATGACTGTAGGATCATATCGGCCAGGGTAAGAGTTAAGGTTAGTTAGTGTTTGGGTTTAGCGTTAATCACAAATACTTAAGTCACAATATGATATTATTGCGATTTTAAAATAGCAATAGACCTTATTCGATTGACGTCACTCACGTACGGGCACGCCCACCGCCGCCATATTGTCGACATAGTGCAGCAGCTCTTAAGTGACAGCCTATGTGGAGCAGCGTTTATAGGAAGCTAGCCGCCGTTAGCGTTACCTGTATCGTTCCAATTGTGTTCGGATGGTGACCTGTGTTACACACGGCTGTAGTAATGACAGCAATAAAAAACGTGGTTTGTTTCTATCTCTACCGTCCACAGACGTGAAGGGAGCGAGACGGAGGATACGTCAGCAGCACAGGAGATGTGTGTGGATAGTTAGTTGAGACAGGTGAAACTTTCTGACAGCTCCTCACAGCAAAGTCTGTTCACCTCGTTCTTTTGTTTATTTATTACAGGCATTAACGGCAGCATACAAATAACAACTGTGGGGTTTTTATTGGTGTCATTACCATCGCTATTTTGTAATGGAACAGAAACGACAATAAGGCCCGTTACTAGCTGTCAGCTGCAGCGCTGTGTGCGCGCAGGACGGTATGTCAACAATATGGCGCCGTCCAGGGTTAGCGAATAAGGTCTATATACTTGGTGTCTGTACATCGATACCACTCAAAATATTGTGATACTATACTGTATCAATTCTTTCCCCCACCACCAGAATGAACGTACTGTAGTCAGTGGGAGGTCCTCATAAGGATAGAAGTACAACAATGTGTGTGTGTGTGTGTGTGTGTGTGTGTGTGTGTGTGTGTGTGTGTGTGTGTGTGTGAGGGAGAGAGATGTATACCCACACCCCCCCTGTGTGTCAGTATAACTAGAGGGGTAGAAAGCGCTGCCCCTTCCATGGACCAACGATTGCCTCATGTCGGTCCGCTCCAGAAGACATTCCTGATTGGTTGGTGTGGAGATTAAAGCATACGCACACGCGCTCTCTTGCCAGGGAGAACAGTATATATAATTGATATTTCTGCTCTGGGCAGAGTTGCGGCGACGGCTCGCTCTCGACCGAGGCCAGTGGCTGTTTCAGCAGAAAATTAATGTTAGCACAGCTTGGCGGCAGAACAGTCGTCGTGTTTGAGGAAATCTACTTTGAGTTTTAGGTCTCTCTGCTCCACTGGCTGCTGCTGCTGCTGCTGCTGCTCCTCTCTGTGGGTGAAACCAACGTCCCACAGAGAACAAATACCTCCCCTTTGTACACACACAGAGACACACACACACACTCGCACACACACACACACACCAGTACGTTTACCACATTTAAAGATCTGTGCTCATGGCAGCCAGGCCCAGGTGCAGCGGGATGAGACGATGCGGTCACTGAATGGTGACACAGGAGGACCCGTAACACGCGGCCGATTCTCCATATTGACATTTCAAAGCCGCGCACAGATGCTCCTCTCGTCGTGACCGTGACCTCGAACATCTGCTTCTCTCTCCACATTTGGAGATGCACTTCAAGAGGAACGCGAGCAACAAGAGTCTGAGGAGGATTCGATCGGTCCCTCGGCGTTCCTCCTCGTCCTCGGCGATACGAAGGTGGCGCTCGAACACGCAGGAGGCCATCATCTCTCGTCTACTTCATTAGCACGTGTGGTGGATCCATCCACCCGGGTGTGGGTGAAGAGGAGCATAAAAATCGAGCTAGCGTGAAACGGCGGCGGAGTCCTTGTTGCGATAGCGCCCTCGTGCTGCACTTGTCCTGAATGGGGCCATTAAAGTGGACACAGGGGGATTAGCTAGATGATGATGGCAGCTGAGGTTCTGGTGTCGGCGGTGCAGTGTGACTCGGACCACATCGAGAGGACGTTTAGGCTCATTTCCATTCCGCCCGCACGCGGGGAGGAGCGGCCAGAATCGGCGTGACCCCTCCCTCCCTCGCGACACTACAGCCTTTTATTTCCTGTCGCCATTCAAACCTTCCTTTATCTCTCTCGCTCGGTCTCCCAGTTGCCCTTTCTCCCTGCTGTCCTCTCTTTCTTTCATTGTCTCTCGCCCTCTCCCCCCACCACCATCACCACCTCTCCTCTCTCTCTCTCTCTCTCTCTCTCTCTCCCCACCATCACCACCTCTCCTCTCTCTCTCTCTCTCTCTCTCTCTCTCCCCACCATCACCACCTCTCCTCTCTCTCTCTCTCTCTCTCTCTCTCCCCCCACCATCACCACCTCTCCTCTCTCTCTCTCTCTCTCTCTCTCTCTCTCTCTCCCCACCATCACCACCTCTCCTCTCTCTCTCTCTCTCTCTCTCTCCCCCCACCATCACCACCTCTCCTCTCTCTCTCTCTCTCTCTCTCTCTCCCCCCACCATCACCACCTCTCCTCTCTCTCTCTCTCTCTCTCTCTCTCTCCCCCCACCATCACCACCTCTCCTCTCTCTCTCTCTCTCTCTCTCTCTCCCCCCACCATCACCACCTCTCCTCTCTCTCTCTCTCTCTCTCTCTCTCCCCCCACCATCACCACCTCTCCTCTCTCTCTCTCTCTCTCTCTCTCTCTCTCTCCCCCCACCATCACCACCTCTCCTCTCTCTCTCTCTCTCTCTCCCCCCACCATCACCACCTCTCCTCTCTCTCTCTCTCTGCCCCCCCCCCACCATCACCACCTCTCCTCTCTCTCTCTCTCTCTCTCCCCTTGCCCCCCACCATTACCTCCTCTCTCTCTCTTCCAGGTCTCTCTCTCTCACCCCTTGCCCCCCCCACCATCCTCTCTCTCTCTCTCTCTCTCTCTCTCTCTCTCTCTCTCTTTCTCTCTCTCTCTCTCTCTATCTCTCTCTCTCTCTCTCTCTCCTTGGCCCCCACCACCACCTCCACTCTCTCTCTCCCCAGCTCTCTCTCTCTCTCTCTCGCCCCTTGCCCCCCACCATCACCACCTCTCCTCTCCCTCTCTCGCCAGCTCTCTCACCCCTTGCCCCCCCCCCCCACCATCCTCTCTCTCTCTCTCTCTCTCTCTCTCTCTCTCTGGCCCCCACCACCACCTCCCCTCTCTCTCTCCCCAGCTCTCTCTCTCTCTCCTTGCCCCCCCCACCATCTCTCTCTCTCTCCTTGCCCCCCCACCATCTCTCTCTCTCTCCTTGCCCCCCCCACCATCTCTCTCTCTCTCCCTCTTGTTCCACATCAGTGGATGGGTGAATCCTCTCCCCGGTCACGCTTGGCCGCGCTCCCCTTAATTACCATGTATTCTTCTTGAGCTAATAAAAACGCTGATGAAACCGATTACATGGCAGCCGGCTTTGTACAGAGGTGGATTTAGGCGAGAATGGAGAGTTGGAGAAGAATAGAGAGAGAGAAAGAGAGAGAGAGAGAGAGAGAGAGAGAGAGAGGTGGTGGGGATGGGGGGGTAGCGACAGAAAAGGACTAAAGAGAGAGAGAGAGAGAAGAGAGACAGAGAAACAAAGCAGAGATGAGAGGACTGGGAGGGAATATAGATAGCAGGGGCAGGGCCAACATGGACAAAATCAAATAATATTTTTTGACCAAATACATCGATATCGATATTGCGACAATATTGTTTGGGACAACTATTGATGCTTTCACGAAATATTTATACAATGAACCTTTCTGATAAATCATCAGTAATGCAGATATAATGACCAAGTGGGTAAAGAAGGCTAATAATAGAACAGCTAGAACAGTCTGGTCAGTTCAGAAAATAACATCACTTTACTGTAATGCAGCCATTAAAACCAGGAGAAGACAACACTTACATTATCACAATATTACGATATCCAAAAATCTAAGACGATCTCTAGTCTCATATCACGATATTGATACAATATCAATATATTGCCCATCAGCTCTAATGGATAGAGACAGAAAGATAAAGAGAGGTAGAAAGAGAGAGAGAGAGAGAGAGAGAGAGAGAGAGAGAGAGAGAGAGAGAGAGAGAGAGAGAGAGAAAGGAATGAAAGGAATAGATGGGAATGGGGGGGGGGGGGACGAGGAGAGGAATGGTTTGGGCAGTAACCCGTTTGTTGTCTTTGTTGTTTGTCGTTTGGGTCAGAGATGCTTCAGCAGGCCCGGAGGGAAACTTCCTCATCTTATCACAGTGAGCAGACGGAGCTGGCACATCGTTCTCATTACTAGCCTCTCCGTTATAGATTACTCCTGCCTGACTCCGCTCCCCATGATGCAGCCACAGGCAGTCTCTGTTACGGTCTACAGAGCTTCCAAACCGCGGGTTTGAACTCCGGAATATAGACGTTTTCCCTTCTAAGAGCATTAAATCAGCTCTCTCTGTCCGTGTAATTGTGGTTCCAAACCGGTCGCTCGGGGAGGGAGAATGAATGAGGCCTTGGTGCCTGATTGAAAAGCCTTCTGAGGGTGAGCTGCTAGCTGGTTCCATGACACACGCTTTTTCTCTTTGCATTATATCGTGTTCCCCCCCACTCAAACTGGATGATGGCGCGGTGCCGCTGAGCCACGCGGTTTAGTTTCAACACACATTGCGAGAAAACTGCCAAGAAGCCACTTTTTAACCGTTTTCTCTCAGTTGTCGGGTTTAGAAGTTGAGAATTGGAGTTACTTGTGAAGCACCGGGGGGAGAAGATGCGATTTAAAATGAGCGTGGAAATGCTGGCCCAGTTTGGTGCACAGGAAAAAAAATCCAGTTCCAAAATGAGAAATCCGCTGTTGGGAGAAAGAAAGTGACCCGTACTTTCAGAAAATGATGACTGCCATAGTAGAAAAAACCTAACAGTCTTATGGCATTTGCATATAAAACAGTTCAATTTCTGAGGCCAGACGTGTGTGCCTGTCGAAATACCGAGCAGATAATTTGAGGTAACAATTTAATTTTTTTCGTCAAAATTCATCGCCTATTGGAAATGAAGCCCTCTACATATTCATAAGTCCTTTGTACCCATTTTGAGAGTAATCTTCCGTATGAATATCTGGGCCCATTACTAGCGGAGTAGGCCTCGACGACAACAACCATTGACACACCCAAATGCTTCGGCACAAGCTGTGCCATTACTGGGGCTTGGTGCTCCTATTTCACGACCCCTTTTCAATGAATCCGGAGAGCCCCGCGAGGCGTCCTCCACATTTACATGTTAATGTCTGCAATTTGTAAACATAAATTGAAAATGTCAGAAGCTCAATAGCTAAACGGAGATAAGTAAACACATTATTGAAACGCGGCCACTTAAAGTCGGACACCCGTTCCGTACAACAACAAAAAAAAACTGGAAATTATTCGGAGGAGGTGGAAGAGGAGGACGACGACGCAAGACAAAGAGGAGTAAAAGAAAAGAGGAAGGAGAAAAGGAGGGCAGAGGCGCTTAAATTCGCGCGGCACGTACTCGCCGAGGGGGGGAGACGATTAGGTTTGTGATGAGAGGCAGCAGTGTGACGGAGAGGGCATGGGGGGTGTCAGGATGAGCGAGGATGAGGGAGATGAGAAAGAGAGAAGCATTATCTCTCCCTGTGCTTTCAGGGCACCCACACATGCACACGCACACACATTCACAGACGCGGACACGGCACGCACGCAAGAAACACACATTCATACAGACGCGCACACAGACGTACACTTGCACGCAAAAACACATATGCACATAATGTACACACACATAGCGCGCTATCGCTTTTTCTCACATGCACGCACACGCCCACACACACACACACACACACACACACACACACACACACACACACACAGAGTGCAGCGGAGGAGAGGAGTCAATGCAGTTGGCACCCGGTTCCCCTCCCTGCACACACATTCATCACTCAGTCGTGGGCCTGACAGCGCCCCCTGCCCCACAGGCCACGGGCCCGCACGCACGCACACACACACACACACACACACACACACACACACACACACACACACACACACACACACACACACACACACACACACACACACACACACAACAGAAAGAGAGAGAATGAGAGAATGAGTGAATGACAGGACATCAGCAACACCATGAACAATAATCTTGCCACAGGTGATGGGTAGGGCTGGGTCAGTACTGGGTCAGTACTCCATACGTTTAAGGTACTGACTGAAATAACCCAGTACCAAGTAGTATCAGAACTTCAAATGATACCTGCATTCTATAAAAAAATTTTTTTACACAGATCTAGAGAAAGATGACTATTTATGGTTTTGCTCATAGCCAGTCACCACAACAAGCATTCTTCGATTTAATATGACCGACTGTGATTGGCCTACTCTACCGCAGCAGCTACAGCCAGTACAGTCTGTGGTGGTGAAGTCGTGTGTGATGGAGCTGGCGGTTCGGCATGCTGAGATGCCACCAAAACATTAAAAAGCATGGCAATAAAACTAAAAAAGTGTCAAATTAAAGGAACTGCTCACCCTAAAATACAAAATACATAATACCTCTCACCTGTAGTGCTATTTATCCATCTAGTTTTGTGTTAGTTGCCTGAGTTTTGGAGATATCGGCCGCATAGTTTCTGCCTTCCCTCCAATACAATGAAACTGGATGGCACTCGGCTTGTGGTGCTCAAAGTGCCAAAGAAATGCATTTGATGAACTCAACAGCAATGTCTCTTTCCAGAAATCATGACCCCGTTGCTCAAGATAATTCACAGACCTTGCTATCAGCAGTTTCATGGAGGAACTATTTTCTTTTGACCGAACTACACCCGCTAGGTGCTAGCTAGTTCCTACATGAGACTGCAAATGAAAATAGTTCCTACATGAAAACTGCTCACAACAAAGTCTGTGCATTATCTTGAGTAACCGAGTCATGATTTCTGGAAAGAGACATTGCTGTTGAGTTTTTCTAATGTATTGTTTTGGCGCTTCGAGCGCTACAAGCTGAGTGCCATCCAGTTCCATTGTATTCAAGAGAAGGCAGGCATCTCTACTGCCAATATCTCCAAAACTCAGGCAAGTATCCCAAAACGATATAGATGGATAAATAGCACTACAGGTGAGAGGAAAAATATGTATTTTGGATTTTCAGCTGTCCCTTTAAGTACTCGGTACACACACACACACACACACATGCACACGCACACGCACGCATGCACGCGCGGCACCATGCAAACACTACCGTATTTGTGTTTCCTCCTGTCCTTCATCTTACTGACAGTAGCTTTAGCTAATATAACAACCACAGACAGCAGCAGAGTCCTGGGCCACCCTGCATGAGGTATGGCAGTGTTCCCTCTACAACTTCTTCCACGGCGCTGTCTGCCTGAGACAAATGGAGAGAAGAACAACAACGGGTCTCGGGCTCTCCGGATCGCACTCGCTGCATTTACAGTCAGACAGTGGATGCAGGAGGAATCATTTCTCAACACATTCCATGTAGTCCACTTCAAGTTTTTTATTCTCATTTCAAAACAAGCCTCACAAGCGAAAATCATTACAGTACACAAGGCAGAGTAGGAGTCACAGCCGATTCGTACCAGTGGAAAGTGGCACAGTTGCACGTGGTGGCGTCTCTGATTCGCCTGCTGCGTAGCCAAACCTCGTTTTGTCTGGGTTTGTGACTGCTGGAGATATCGCACGTCACAGAGAAGATGCTTTGAAATGTGAATGGGGGTGTGGTGAGGTCACTCTACTTACTGTAAGTAGTACCTTGATGTACAAAGTGAGATACCATGATGAAACAGCAACCTATAAAACACATGTACTACTAAAGAATCAAAAGT
>NC_139651.1:6866060-6931060 GCF_964638095.1 Poromitra crassiceps | reverse complement strand
TGACAGCCTATGTGAGAGCAGCGTTTATAGGAAGCAAGCCGCCATTAGCGTTACCTGTATCGTTCCAATTGTGTTCGGATGGTGACCTGCGTTACACACGGCTGTAGTAATGACAGCAATACAGTCCCCGTGGTTTGTTTCTATCTCTACCGTCCACAGACGTGAAGGGAGCGAGACGGAGGATACGTCAGCAGCACAGGAGAGGTGTGGATAGTTAGTTGCGACAGGTGAAACTTTCTGACAGCTCCTCACAGCAAAGTCTGTTCACCTCGTTCTTTTGTTTATTTATTACAGGCATTAACGGCAGCATACAGCCACAACAACTGTGGGGTTTTTATTGCTGTCAATACCATCGCTATTTTGTAATGGAACAGAAACGCCAATAAGGCTGTTACTACTGTAGTTGTCAGCTGCAGTGCTGTGTGCGCGCAGGACGGTATGTCAACAATATGGTGCCGTCCAGGGTTAGCGAATAAGGTCTATAGATGTACAGTAAAGTGACCATGATCTGGTGCGTGTGTGCATGTGTATGTGAATTAGGGGTGCCAAAAATAATCGATTATAAGATGCATCGCGATGCGGACCTGCACGATTCTGCATTGATTCACAAATGTCAAAAATCGAGTATTATTATTATTATTATTATTTTTATATAATCAAATAAAGTATAATGGAAGTACATGCAGTTGTTTATTTTAATTATGGATCATAATACAATGCAATTCTAAATGCGCTTTTATTTTAAAAGTAGCCACACAGTGAGAAAAAAGAAAGTGAGAAAAAAAAACATGTATTTGGGAAAAAAAGTGATGCATCGATTTAAGATGGATCGAGATGCATCGAGATGCATCGATAATCGTTATCGAATCGAATCGTAGCCCTCTGAATCGTAATCGAATCGAATCGTGAGGCCAGTGAAGATTCACAGCCCTAATGTGAATATGAATATGAATATGAATATAAATGGCTGTGTGAAAACGGGTGTCAGGGCTAGCTTACATCATGCATGTGTACTTTGTGTGTTGTGTGTACTTTGTGTGTGTACTTTGTGTGTGTGTGGGGGGGGGAAGGCATACACGTTAACAAAAGCTCCATAATAGTGAACATGGGAGTAACAGCAGAGCCAGTCTTTGCTGTCAATCCATTTGAGTAAACAGTGTCGTGCAGCAAAGTGTAGGAAGTGCTGCGCGCTCAGCTCCTCCTGCTGTACTCTATCATTAGCCTACATACATACTGACGTGACAGAAGCCTTTGTTACAGGAAGCCCCCTCAAGTCTATCTGTGAAGTTTCCTTTGTGAACGTGCCACTGTTTAAGACTGCTGCACTGACAGCCACTGTCTGCCTGTCTGAGTCTGTGTGTGCCTGTTGAATGTGTGTGTGTGTGCATGTATGAGTGTGTGTGCCTGTTGGAGTGTGTGCATGTGGGAGTGTGCGCATGTGTGAGTGTGTGTGCCTGTTGGAGTGTGTGCATTATGTGAGTTACTACAGTTAGTTACTGCAGTTAGTTAGTAGACGGACAAGCCCGTCTTGTTATTGTCACACGAACACACCAACACATGCATGTGGCCACAAACACACACTCATGCCGACAGTGGCCGGTGAAATTTGTCCTCTGCATTTGACCCATCCTGGCTTGTCCTTTCCTCCGGGGGGCAGGCCAGGAGCAGTGGTCGCTTTTTCTTTCCAGCGCCCGGGGACCAACTTCGGGTGTTGTCGTCACTGGTCGGATGACGATCTTCTGCATGTTTTTAGTGGGGGGGTTATGTACGGAGGAACCCCCTGGGGGGTACGGGGAGAACATGCAAACTCCACACAGAAAGGCCCTTTCGACGAGATAACCCACCTGGGCAGTAGGCACTGAAGATATGGGGGAGACACAACCCCAGCGCCCCAGTCGGGAATCGAACTCAGGACCTTCTAGCTGTGAGGCGACAGCGCTACCGACTGCGCCACCGTGCCCCGTGCAGTGTGTGTGCATGTTGGAGTGTGTGCATGTGTGAGTGTGTGTGCATGTTGGAGTGTGTGCATGTGTAAGTGTCAGTGTTGGGCAAGTTACTTTCAAAATGTAATAGACTACATATTACTAGTTACTTTCATTTGAAGTAATAAGGTACTTTACAATATTACTGTCTGTGTAGAGTAACCCGTTACTTATTACACTACTTTTGCATTACTTTTATGTAAATAACAGCAGCAGCAGAATGACATCGCCACCCCGGAACATCCTGAAAAATAATTTCAACCGTCTTGAAGTCAGTGTAAACCGTCTAAAGTCTAACTCTAAATGTTATCCTTTTCCTTTGTTATTGTCATCTATAGTGGCTATTTGCACAACACAGAATTTGATTAGGAAATGATTATATCTTTGTTTAAATATGTGCTTTGATTAAAAAAAAAAAAGTAACTCAATTTGTAACTTGTGTTACTAACTTACTTGACAAAGTAACTGCTATGATATTACTGAAATCCTATTGGTAATAAGTTATATTACTGAGTTACTGCTAAAAGTAATATATTACATGTAATATGTTACTTTTGTAATGGGTTACTACCCCCAACACTGGTAAGTGTGTGTGCATGTGTGAGTGTGTGTGCCTGTTGGAGTTGTGTGTGTGTATGTGTGTGTGAGTGTGTGTGCCTGTTGGAGTGTGTGCATGTGTAAGTGTGTGTGTGTGCCTGTTGGAGAGTTGTGTGTATGTGCGTGCGTGTGCATGTGTGCATGGAAACAGCTATTGGGGCCTGTGGGGTGACAGTTGTGCTCTCGGCAAGTAGGTAATTAGCATGCATTATTCAAATGAAAGACGGAGCGAATGAGGGTGGGGACCTGTCCACCTGGCTGTCAGCACTGGGACCCGTCTCGTTCAGCGCCACTTACTCCACACATTTAGTACATCACAGTGTGTCTTTTGTCAATGCGCTACCCCTCTTCTCCAGCGTGGGGGATAATGCACACTCACTGGAACCCCCATTGACAGCCTAGATAATATGAACAAAATATACTGAAATGATTGGCGGTGATGGTTACGCAGTCAGAGACTTTTAGTCTGCAGATTGGGCAGATTACAAGACATGTTTCATGTGTTATTGTTGTTTTAGTTCAGATGCAGAGATGCTCACAAGTCAATTTTTGCAAGTCCAAGTCAAGTCTCAAGTCTTTTTAGCTCAAGTCCAAGTCAAGTCTCAAGTCTTTGAGCTCAAGTCCAAGTCAAGTCTCTTATGGATTAGCGTTCTATCATCTGCTGCATGCCATCTGCATACACTGTGCAGTTGATTGGATGACATTAGTAGAGATTTCCTTCATGTTAATGCACCAAAAAAAGACAAATAAAAAATTAAGATTGTTCACAAATCCCAAACCTCAAGTCCAGGGGTCATAAGTCTCAAGTCTTTGAAGGACAAAGTCAAGTCTCAAGTCACTGTGTGGATGGCTTAAGTGCGACTCAAGTCCCAAGTCCAAGTTCCCATCTCTGGTTCAGAGTAGAGTACTGTATAAAGCCTATTTGCAGACGTGCAGTTGTCAAATGTATTTATGCAGCACATTCAGCAAAGCCTTTGTGTGACAAAGCGCTTTACAGAGCGACAAAGAGCATAAACACATAAAAAACAAAGAGCATAAACACATACAAAACAAAGAGCATAAACACATAAAAAACAAAGAGCCTAAACACATAAAAAACAAGAGAGCAAAGCCAACACTCAACACGTACGCAGCACGTAGTACCCCCGCTGACATTGTGAAGGTGGTGCTGCTCTTACAATGAAGGCCAACTTGCCCCCAAATCAAGGCGCAGTGGAACCCGTCTAAATGCATGTGCACTCACTCACTGTGGCTTAGCATTGTTCCTGTTCTGACACTCCATGCCAGTGGGGACGCAAAGCAGAATAGGAAATAGAGATGGAGTTTCCCACAAGGCGACGCAATAAACCATGTGATATTTTAGACCAATTGCAGACAATCGCACACCGGGGGGGGCCGGCGGGTGAAGAATCCCCCTAGTTTAGTTAGCAAGCCTGTGCAAAACCCGCAGGGGCTGAAGCCAACGCAGCGTTTGGTTATCTTCACAAACGTGTCCCGTTGTAATACCACGCAGATTAATGACGTTTCTGCAGTGAATATACTGCCAGTTTAACGCATTGATACCTGATGCAGCATTTGTGTGTGTATCCCTTTAAGAATTAAAGGGATACACACACAAATGAGGGCTATACACGCAAATGCTGCATCAGGTATCAATGGGTTAAAGCCCCGCCCCTCCACTCAGTTCTATGAGCGCCTGCTATTAGCCTAGCTGCACGTCATCTACGCGGGACGTCCCACCGCTGTTTAGCCACAAGGGGCAGCCGCATTTCCTTGCTCAGATCTCAACAACCGGGCAGCGCATTTTGAGCCGACGTAGTTTCGTACAGCAACAGACAAGCGGGGCTTAGCTAACGTAGCTAACAGCTAGTGTGGTAAGAAATACAATGCCCTCTGCAGAAAGGTGACAAGACAGACAGATGTCCAACCGACAAACGTATTTATTTTGAATAGATAGATGGTGCAATGGCCCTGTCTCCTACATGTGTCAGTCTCTTTTATACAGTCCCTGTCTCCTACATGTGTCAGTCTCTTTTATACAGTCCCTGTCTCCTACATGTGTCAGTCTCTTTTATACAGTCCCTGTCTCCTACATGTGTCAGTCTCTTTTATACAGTCCCTGTCTCCTACATGTGTCAGTCTCTTTTATACAGTCCCTGTATCCTACATGTGTCAGTCTCTTTTATACAGTCCCTGTCTCCTACATGTGTCAGTCTCTTTTATACAGTCCCTGTCTCCTACATGCGTCAGTCTCTTTTATACAGTCCCTGTGTCCTACATGTGTCAGTCTCTTTTATACAGTCCCTGTCTCCTACATGTGTCCGTCTCTTTTATACAGTCCCTGTCTCCTACATGTGTCAGTCTCTTTTATACAGTCCCTGTCTCCTACATGTGTCCGTCTCTTTTATACAGTCCCTGTGTCCTACATGTGTCCGTCTCTTTTATACAGTCCCTGTCTCCTACATGTGTCAGTCTCTTTTATACAGTCCCTGTCTCCTACATGTGTCCGTCTCTTTTATACAGTCCCTGTCTCCTACATGTGTCCGTCTCTTTTATACAGTCCCTGTCTCCTACATGTGTCCGTCTCTTTTATACAGTCCCTGTCTCCTACATGTGTCAGTCTCTTTTATACAGTCCCTGTCTCCTACATGTGTCAGTCTCTTTTATACAGTCCCTGTCTCCTACATGCGTCAGTCTCTTTTATACAGTCCCTGTCTCCTACATGCGTCCGTCTCTTTTATACAGTCCCTGTCTCCTACATGTGTCAGTCTCTTTTATACAGTCCCTGTCTCCTACATGTGTCAGTCTCTTTTATACAGTCCCTGTCTCCTACATGTGTCAGTCTCTTTTATACAGTCCCTGTCTCCTACATGCGTCAGTCTCTTTTATACAGTCCCTGTGTCCTCTCTAAAAATACCAACTCACTCGCCCACACGTCAAAGCTTCCATTGTCCTCCATGCAGGGACCTGATAGACAGTCTGACTGGAATGACAAAGTGCTGCCTAAAGCATGGCTCTAGGCCTACTCTGCCCCTTTACAGAGAACACTGTTTAAAACATGGGTCAAATCTTTCCAACTTGGATGATTGCATTCAACTTATATGGTCATTTATACACCCTGACTAACCCCCTTGTGCTATGTTTCATCTGCTGCCATTCAGCAACAGTGCACACTATTGTAATGGTCCTCAGTGTTGCCCCACCAAAAACATCATGACAAAGTTCCAGCACGATACTGTCCTGGAGACAGACACACGACCCAGCACGATACTGTCCTGGAGACAGACACACGACCCAACACGATACTGTCCTGGAGACAGACACACGACCCAACACGATACTGTCCTGGAGACAGACACACGACCCAACACGATACTGTCCTGGAGACAGACACACGACCCAGCACGATACTGTCCTGGAGACAGACACACGACCCAGCACGATACTGTCCTGGAGACAGACACACAACCCAACACGATACTGTCCTGGAGACAGACACACAACCCAACACGATACTGTCCTGGAGACAGACACACGACCCAACACGATACTGTCCTGGAGACAGACACACGACCCAACACGATACTGTCCTGGAGACAGACACACGACCCAACACGATACTGTCCTGGAGACAGACACACGACCCAACACGATACTGTCCTGGAGACAGACACACGACCCAACATGATACTGTCCTGGAGACAGACACACGACCCAACACGATACTGTCCTGGAGACAGACACACGACCCAACACGATACTGTCCTGGAGAAGGACACACGACCCAACATGATACTGTCCTGGAGACAGACACACGACCCAACATGATACTGTCCTGGAGACAGACACACGACCCAACATGATACTGTCCTGGAGACAGACACACGACCCAGCACGATACTGTCCTGGAGACAGACACACGACCCAGCACGATACTGTCCTGGAGACAGACACACGACCCAACACGATACTGTCCTGGAGACAGACACACGACCCAGCACGATACTGTCCTGGAGACAGACACACGACCCAGCACGATACTGTCCTGGAGACAGACACACGACCCAGCACGATACTGTCCTGGAGACAGACACACGACCCAGCACGATACTGTCCTGGAGACAGACACACGACCCAACACGATACTGTCCTGGAGACAGACACACGACCCAACACGATACTGTCCTGGAGACAGACACACGACCCAACACGATACTGTCCTGGAGACAGACACACGACCCAGCATGATACTGTCCTGGAGACAGACACACACGACCCAACACGATACTGTCCTGGAGACAGACACACAAGACCCAACACGATACTGTCCTGGAGACAGACACACGACCCAACACGATACTGTCCTGGAGACAGACACACACGACCCAACACGATACTGTCCTGGAGACAGACACATGACCCAACACGATACTGTCCTGGAGACAGACACACGACCCAACACAATACTGTCCTGGAGACAGACACACGACCCAACACGATACTGTCCTGGAGACAGACACACAACCCAACACGATACTGTCCTGGAGACAGACACACGACCCAACACGATACTGTCCTGGAGACAGACACACGACCCAACACGATACTGTCCTGGAGACAGACACACGACCCAACACGATACTGTCCTGGAGACAGACACACGACCCAGCATGATACTGTCCTGGAGACAGACACACACGACCCAACACGATACTGTCCTGGAGACAGACACACAAGACCCAACACGATACTGTCCTGGAGACAGACACACGACCCAACACGATACTGTCCTGGAGACAGACACACACGACCCAACACGATACTGTCCTGGAGACAGACACATGACCCAACACGATACTGTCCTGGAGACAGACACACGACCCAACACAATACTGTCCTGGAGACAGACACACGACCCAACATGATACTGTCCTGGAGACAGACACACGACCCAACACGATACTGTCCTGGAGACAGACACACGACCCAACACGATACTGTCCTGGAGACAGACACACACGACCCAACACGATACTGTCCTGGAGACAGACACATGACCCAACACGATACTGTCCTGGAGACAGACACACGACCCAACACAATACTGTCCTGGAGACAGACACACGACCCAACATGATACTGTCCTGGAGACAGACACACGACCCAACACGATACTGTCCTGGAGACAGACACACGACCCAACACGATACTGTCCTGGAGACAGACACACACGACCCAACACGATACTGTCCTGGAGACAGACACATGACCCAACACGATACTGTCCTGGAGACAGACACACGACCCAACACGATACTGTCCTGGAGACAGACACACGACCCAACACGATACTGTCCTGGAGACAGACACACACGACCCAACACGATACTGTCCTGGAGACAGACACATGACCCAACACGATACTGTCCTGGAGACAGACACACGACCCAACACAATACTGTCCTGGAGACAGACACACGACCCAACATGATACTGTCCTGGAGACAGACACACGACCCAACACGATACTGTCCTGGAGACAGACACACGACCCAACACGATACTGTCCTGGAGACAGACACACACGACCCAACACGATACTGTCCTGGAGACAGACACATGACCCAACACGATACTGTCCTGGAGACAGACACACGACCCAACACGATACTGTCCTGGAGACAGACACACGACCCAACACGATACTGTCCTGGAGACAGACACACACGACCCAACACGATACTGTCCTGGAGACAGACACACGACCCAACACCCATCGCCCAAAAGACCACAGCAGAAGCAAAACCTTTAGAAAACACTAATTGTATCACTATTTTTCCAATATCATGTTTTTTCACCAGTTTTTGGCTTTGGTGGCCTGGGTGTGAAATCAAACTGCCATAGGCCTCATGTTTCCATAGTGGATTTACATACAACAGAGTTTTGATTGTGATAGACCACCAACTAATCCTTTGTGAGTAATAGACCCGTACTGCCCTCCTGTGGTGGATGATCATATTACATACTGGAATGGGAAATGTGTACAATAATGTTCTCACCTAATAGTGCTGATTCATAGATTCATCACATTCATAGAGAAGTCACATTTCTGGCGTATTCGAGCTATATTACAAATTGGCAAAAAGTTATATTGCCAATAGGTGGGTAGGCTACATGTAGTGCTGAAGGACTTTTCTTTTAAATTAACAGATTATTTCAATACAATTTCAATACATGGAATACCTGGACCTTTTGTTGTGTTGTACATTGTTCAAGAATCCAGAGTTACTGATGAATCAAAATAATAAGAGAGATATAAAGTGGCATATTATCTTACTACTATAATAAGGCGGCAGCTCCATGGCGCACAATTGCTTGAGTGACATCACTGATGATGACATCACTGGTGATATCACAATTGCTCACATAGACAGTGTGACGTCACTGACGACAAGATATCGGCTTGAGCCAGAGAGAAACGAAAGAAACATGCAAAGCTAAACAACATGAGTTGAAATGAGTTTGGTCACATGCAAAAAAAAAGCGTGCCCATGGCGCCTCTTCTCCAAAGTCTCCACCCTAGAAATCTGCATGCAAATCTCACAGATTTCTAGTGTGACTTAAGGATAAATTCACCCCAATATCAAAATTCAGTCATTATCTACATACCCCCATGTCGATGGGAGGACGGGTGACGTTTTTAGCCCACAAAACATTTATTGAGTTTCACAGCAAAACGTTTGAAAGTCATTTGAAAGTTGGTTCACCATTCACTTCAATTATTTAGGACAGTGGTTCTCAAACTTGTTCATGTCAAGGACCCCTAAACTGACGCAAATTAGACCACGGACCACCATCTGATAAGATTTTGTACCAGGGTCCCCCAGCCGTCTGATAAGATTTTTGCTTTTAGTAGTTTTATTACAGAAAGTGTATGAAACCCATGATCAAAATAGTCATACATTCTGTCTTTGTGTTACTTATGGATGGAATTATAGGGAAAATAATATTTATTTCCCTTTTTGCTGGAGACCCCCTGGAACTCCTGGGGGTCCCCAACCCCACTTTGAGTTTGAGAACTACTGATTTAGGAGAATTCTGCAACAGTGTTTTGCTGTGAAACTCAATGAATGTTTTGTGGACTAAAAAACTTGTTCTTCCATCGGCATGGGGGTGAGTACATAATGACTTTCATTTTGGGGTGAACTTAACTTATCCTTTATCACATTGCATAGTGTATCATATATAAAATAACTTTTATTTTTCTCTTGTTCATGTTGAAGTATAGTTTCCTTCCCGAGGTGCAAAAGATATCAGTGACTCTGCCCTAATACTGAGTTCTGTCCCTGTGTCTGCACAGTGCGTGGCTCATCTTCATCTATTGTACATTTCCTCATCATCACTGAGGATGTACTAGGTGATCATTAGTTTTACCCCAATTCGCCTTATCGGTCTCTTAAGGAGCAGGTATTCCCAATACTGTATATTTTATTAATTATATATTTTTTCCATGGAAACGTTTGTATCCTCCAGCAGCCACAAGGTGGCGGTACATCACTGAGAATGGTTTGTTGGCTCTTCTTTCACGAGCAAGACCTCTGGCTTCTCATCAAGCCAATGGATAAACATGACGCCGACAATTTGACTAAATAAAATTTTGTTGAGAACAATTAGGTTTAAAAAAAAGAAGGAATCAGCAAACAAATTATTTCTGCACTGTTGCATAATTTTAATTGTTGTAACGGAACAGATCTGCTTCATATGGTATTCTCAACCAGTTCAACCAATTATTTGGCAAAGCGAAATTTCAATATTTCTCACTGTATTAGCAATGAAGAATAAATCTATTAAATACTATTAGCTTCTGGATAGGCTCTTTGCAAACTTCATTTCCATTCCAATTTGGACATGAAATCATTCGAATAGCCTGTTGTCAGATTGTTGGAAATAAAAATCATTCTCAATAATTGTTACTTTTGGAAGAGTTAAAAAGTGAATAAATTACAAAGTCACCAGTGATTTGAGCTATAACAAACACCCACTCTACTACCGCTCTCAAATCTGCGGGAATTGCCGAAAACGTGCGCAATCCCAGCTAAATGGGCAAAAATGGCCAAAATGAGTCAAGACAGGTTCAGCACCATCGAGGGCTCCAGAGTGGAGGAGCCCACAGGTGAGTGGACTATGAAAACCCTCTGGGGAGAGAGAGAGGAGGCTGCATGCCTGACTAAAATGCTGGTTATTATGAACGAGAACCAGGCGACACTAGATAGATTGGCCGAAAGCCTGCTGTAACCAACACATGAGGTCTGAAAGAAAAATGTCCTCCTGAGGAGTATGCCCCTGGACTCCAGTAGTCAAGGCAGGAAATGTGTTCAAAAGTAATCCAAAAGTAATGGAATCAGTTACATTACTTTAATATTGTGATACTCGGATTACGTTTCTGATTAGAATTTCTAACAGGTAACTTGTGATTGTATTGGATTACATTTTTAAAGTGAGGCTCCCGACCCTGATAGCATAGTAGCAATTTGGAGTGGACGTCACAGGTTCATCTCGATGTGTAGGGGCGTCCACGGCCTTATCCACCATGAACATTATTTAGAAAAGAAAAGTGAATTTTGGACTGAGTAAGGTGAGCGTGCAAGCTTAGCTTAGCTGGTAGCAGCATAACCCTGTAAGCTCTGCCCCCCCCTCAGTATCAAAACCTGGCCATAACACTATAGCAGTGGTTCTCACATTTTTTCACATGAAGGACCCCCTAAACGGACAAAAATTAGACCACGGACCCCCATTTGATAGGATGTTGTCCCACGGTCCCCCATATGATAATAAGATTGATGCTTTTAGATTTTATTACAGAAAGTGTATAAAACCCATGACCAAAATAGTCATTGTGTTACTTATGAATGGAATTATAGCGGTTGCCCTGCTGGAACCCCCTCAAGGACCCCTGGGGGTCCCCGGACCCCCATTTGAGAACCACTGCACTATAGTATTCAAGAGACGGATAGTATTGTATAGAAATACAAAGCTGTGTGCGTGTGCACGCCTGTGCGTGTGTGTGTTACATGCAGGCATGTACATTTGTTCATGTATGGAAGCCAGGGATGTTCAGAGTATGACCATACGGTTGACATGCTAGTGTAGAACTTTACTTGGTTGCTGTCGAGACGATGCAGTGTGTATGGAAATGTGTGTGTGTGTGTGTGTGTGTGTGTGCTCATGTGTGTGTGTGTGTCCATGTGTGTGTGTGTGTCCATGTGTGTGCCTCAGTGCTCTCTGTCTAACGCTGGTGGGCTAATGACAAGGACCTCTGTCAGCCAGAGGCCCCCCATCACAAGCATCCCCGCCTTCAGGGTTCAGCCAGGATCTGCCCATTAACATCCAGGCCAGAGGATGCAGGGTAGTATCCACGCCAGGAGAGACAGAGAGAGAGAGAGAGAGAGAGAGAGAGAGAGAGAGAGAGGCAGAACAGAGACACAGAGAGAGAGAGAGGCAGAGCAGAGACACAGAGAGAGAGAGAGAGAGAGAGAGTGTCACCGTGCAGGTCTCTCTCTCCCCACAGCCGGCTCGCCAGGCTGCACTTTTCCAAGGACATTCCGGCTCCATCCCAGCAGCTCCCCCGGTGGCAGGCTATCATTAGTGTCCTGAGAGAGCCCGGAGAGGTGATGGCGCGGGAATTGTAGGCTTTCATATCCACAGGCCGGTCCGCAGGATGCCATGTATGTGTGTGTGTGTGTGTGTGTGTGTGTGTGTGTGTGTGCGTGTGTGTGTGTGTTAGTGTTTGTGTGTGTGTGTGTGTGTGTGGTGAATTTAGCTGAGGGGTGATGGAAAATGGAGGGTTAGTTTAATGACAAGTTTGTGCAGCCATGTAAAAGCACTCATCAGAGAGTGGGCGATAGAGAGAATGGCAGAGAAGCACCAAAACGCAAAGAGAGGGACTTGGGTGTGTGTGTGCGTGTGTGTGTGTGTGTGTGTGTGTGTGTGTGTTTGTCAAATGTGTCCCCTCTTTCATATGAGGCGATCCCTCTGTTTGTCATTGTGTTTGGCGCAGTCTGTAGTGTGTACTGTACGCCTACTTGCATAGTCAATGGCTGCAGAGATTGTATGAAAAATACTATTTCCAGGCAGCACCCTGGCAAAGAATCAGAATCAGCTTTATTGGTACGTGCACATACAAGGAAATTGGCTCCGGTTCGCTTCACTCTCAATGTACTCACACACACAAAGAGGATTTGAATACATCTGATGCTCCTCTGAGAAATGCATTGTAAAGTTGTTGTTTTAAGGCAAATACAATTTGCTTCAAAATAATATATGTAGTCAGTGTTATGTCGGAGTAAGGGCAACAAAAATGATTGATAGTTTGATAATTACAAATATATGTTACGGTCGTTAACGGAGCTTGACAATAATAAATGTAGTTTTTTCATGTTTTGTTTTGATTTCTACCTGGTAATAAATTGGAAATAAAACATGTCAGCTCGTATGTTGACTCAAAATAATCATGATGGGAGTAACCTAGTCCATAAGCTCTTCTGCCTCAGAAAGCGTTATCTTCAAAATAAGCCTCTGTGCAAATCAATCAGCTAATCTCTACTAATCTATATCAGGAGAAAGTGTCAAGATGTCTGATAATAACACTATGACTGGATAAAGTCGCCATTCATAAATGTTAGGGGTGCCCTGTCCCGAGGCACTGTTTACTCACGTATCTAATTCACTTTGAATTTCATCCCTAAAACAAAAAAAAAAATCAATCCTCCATCCTCTGTCTCCCGTAGCAACAGGTTATAATCCATAGTTACGAGGAGCGGTTGCTAGGTGCGTTGCCGAGATACAGACCCTGCTCTCTCTCCACCGGCGCTACGTGGGAGGCCAGCGGGTCGGTCCATGATGGCAGAGAGATGAGGGACGGGTGAGAGGATGACAAGAGACAGGACAATGAGACGCACACACCTGACAGGCTGTGTGTGTGTGTGTGCGTGTGTGTGTGTGTGTGTGTGTGCGTGTGTGTGTGCGTGTGTGTGTGTGTGTGTCCGTGTGTGTGTGTGTGTATTTGTGCTGCACGGCTGTGGGTCTGCATGAGAGAGAGAGAGAGAGAGAGACCGACAGAGATAATTTCCGTCTTTGAAAAGCCTGCCCAGAAATCATGTCCAGAAAAAGCTGTACAGACGACTTCAATCGCCGAACCCTTTTATGTACAGCCTGATTCTCAGAAGGGGGGAACAATAGACCAGTTATAGGCCAGAGTCTCGCGGGTTAGGTGCTTTCTTTTCTTTGTAGGCAAGACATTTTAGCAGGTTCTTAAGATTTAGAGAAAAAGAAAAATACCTATGTCATTGTCATGATAAAAAAAAAAAAACGTAATGATGACAATGTTGAGGTCCTTACAGGAGAAAACAAAACAAAACAGTTGTCGCTAAGTTATAGCCATTTTTGTTTATCCCCACAGATGTTGCATGTAGAGGCAACAACAACAACCACAACCTAGCTTTACGTGGAGTTACTGTTTATTAGTGATGGTGGACCATCGTAGAACCACCTGAATTACCCAGGCTGTCATCTGATCTGATTAGTATGGTGATGATGAGAGGCGCCCATGGGAGCTGCTCACCGCTCACCACTCTCCTTGTAGGTGGATGGAAAAGAGTGTTGTTTGGTGCTGAAGCTGCAAGAGCCATCTGCTGCGCCCGCTATCTTCTCAGCGCCGATTATCCCCCGCCTCGCCCCCAGGGGGCAGTAGCGCCGTGCGCATGGACACACACGCGCGCACACACACACACACACACACACACACAAACACACGCAGCACACACACACACACACACACACACACACACACACACACACACACACACAGCACTCTCTCTGCCCCAAGATCAAAGGCACACTAAGCTTTCTGCACGCCAAAAACAGGAGGCAGCACCCTCTCTTTTCCTCCAGCTCAAGACAGGTTTCAGCAGTTTTGAAGGATATCAGCATGATGTCATAGAACGGTTTGCCGCCGTTTTGAAGGATATCGGCGTGATGTCATAGAACGAGACGGCGCCGACCCCCAAAAGGGCGAGGCTCTCGGGGCCCGTAGGCGTCGTAGCTCTGCCGTGCGCCCCGACGCTTGTGACAACGTTATTGGGGAGATAATTCTCAGCAGGAAAAGAAAGAGTGTGTAACACCCCGGTGAATTTGCCTTCAGATGGGCTTATTGTGTGTGTATTTCACTGATGTTGTGTCATCTGGTGAGGCTGGAAATAACAGGCTGGGCTGGAGGGTTGGAGGCTTTTTGATCTTTTCTGAGCTCAGAAGAGGAGCGTGAAGGTTTGTGGATTATCACAAGCTGCTTTTTGCACCCGAAAACACCGTCAGTCACCGACAGACGGCAGGTGAAATCTGTGCAATATCACATTGGTATATTAGGGACGCACCGATATAAAAATGTCGGCCGATACCGATATTAACATTGCTGTTATGACCGATACTTACCAATGTCGATATCATAAACATCATAAACATCATTGTAGCAAAGCATCTTTGATGTTTACTTCACCTGTATAAAAACACTTTTCTATGATAATCAAATTTTGTACATAGTGAAAAACGCATGTACTGTATAGTGTAAATTTGAGAAAGTAATGCATTTCTTTATTTCCAAAACATTTGGAAAAGCCCATAAAGCATAGATTTACCGCATTGTTTCTTCTCAATGGGAACCAACATCGGCCGATGTCGGCGATATGATTGCCGATATATCGTGCATCCCTAGGTTGGTCCACGTTGTTGAATGGTTGAATTGATCGACTCCCTCACGTCTCTATAACGGTTTTACTTCATTCCTTTCGTGATTTGAGTCATTTAAGATGTTTTACGGCGACCGCTGGCAAGAAGCAGTTAAAAGAAATAACATTTTAGAATGAATAATGAAACTTAAGTGAAGTCCATATCACAATCGTTCGCTCGACTGATCGCTGTCATGTCTTAATGTACCCAAGCCACAAAACAAACAAATAAAAAGAAGAAAGTAAAAAAGGGGGAAACTAATTAAGTTCCAATTAATTATTGAATTGTAATTTATCATGAAATAAATTCGGCAAAAAGAGAAACCATATTTGGAAAAGTACGGGTCAAAGAAGGATAGCTGCTTTGCTACTTTTGAGAAATTGCTTATTTCCAATCATTGGATAAGGAAGCATTGTGAAGGGTAAAGCAAGTAACATTGGATTTAAAAAAAGAGACTCACAGTCCTCAGTCTGTCCTTCCTTCCTTGCCATTGTGGCCACAACCCTGATCACAGGCTTGGTTGGTTTGGAGGAGAGAGACCCCTGTTGGTTGATTGGAATGACTCCACTAATTGGATTCAATTCCTAATTGAAATGTAATAAAAATGCATCAGTAGACGTGCCGCCGACAATTACCTCATGCAAATCTCTTTGATGAATTGACGCGAGGGGCGTAATTGCAGCTGTTAGAAAATGCATTGATTTCTGCTGGAATAACATCAATTCAAATCAGTTTCCTCGCACTCTCTCGTTTCAACCTGCCCGCCGGAAAGCATTCGTCACCACCACACCCGCTGCCTGGCTTTTTTTTTGAGGTACCCCCGAGTTGAGAAGAGAAGTAAACATCTGCACCTCTTCACAATGGGGGTACGTTCTAAGATTGATTGGGGCGGGGGGGGGGGGGGGGGGTGATCCTTTGTATCATAATGCACTCTATCTATGCAAATAACATGTTCTCAACACTGTGAGGATGAGAGCAAATATAAAGACGCAATGTCTTTTGTTACTTCTTTTTGTTTCTGTTTTCATCAAAAATGCTGCGTGTGGGTTATGGCTTCCTTTGCTCTGTAGAGGACGAGAAAACACATTCTGCTGGGGCTGTAGCACACACACACACCACACACACACACACACACACACACACACACACACAAACACCACACACACACCACACACACAAACACCACATACACACAGACACACACAGACAAACAGAGGCAGTCACACACACACAAACACACACACACACACACACACACACACACACACACACACACACACACACACACACACACACACACACACACAGACAAACAGAGGCAGCCCCACACACACAAACACACACACACACACACACACACACACACACACACACACACAGACAAACAGAGGCAGCCCCACACACACAAACACACACACACACACACACACACACACACACACACAGACAAACAGAGGCAGTCACACACACACACACACACACACACACACACACAGACAAACAGAGGCAGTCACACACACACACACACACACACACATTTGGAGGATCTGAGAAGAGAAATTAAATCTGATATAGGCCTACGCAGAAAGGGATTGTGATGATAGCTTTGATTCCAGCCCTTCTCCACATGTGGTTGAGCTGCGTGTGCGTGTCGGGGGTGACAGTCTCCAACGAACGGGTTAAAGCATCTTCTGAGTTATTGCCGCCCGTCGTAGTCATAGCAACAGGTTAATAAGTAGCTTCTCTGATCTGCCTCCGTTGCTGCAACACAGGTTGCTAAGATACAAATAGCATTGTGGGGCCTCAGCGGACCGAGGTGCAAAACATGTTCTAATAATAAGGATGAACTTCCAAAAACGTTAAAAAAAAAGTAACAACATGGGAAGAAAAGAAATGAGTCAGGAATGCAAAGGAGACAAGCAACAAGCAGCGTTGCACTCGCTGCCGCGGCGATTACGACTACTACGTTTGACCTCAAGCAACACAGAAGAGAAAAAAAACAACATTCAACAACATGAATGCGACTACCTCATACCTGGGAAGGGAGCGAGTGGTTGGCTTGTGTCTGAAGGTAGACGTCCAATCAGCTTTGGAACAGAGTGGCTGTTCCTAGACGCCTGTGCCGAACCAAGGGCAAATTAAAGCATTGCCTCCGAGTTGCATCATTCTCTCCCCTCACAGCTCTATTAACAGGCTGGCCACAGCGCGTCTCTTTACGAGAGCGAGCTGAATTAGGCACACTTCCTCCCCGCAGTGCGGTGGCCTTTTGTCAACCACGCCGGCGTCATGTGTGCCAATCCGCACAGGGGACCAGACGCAATTGAATTACAGTCAGACATATCAAGTCTGGGTCTCTCTGCTGTCTCTAGTCTCCTCCTGAAATGAAGCGATTAGCAAAGCAGCCGCTTACAGAAAAACCACATCAACTTCACATGTGGGAAAATCACATGTGATCGATCGCATGTGATCAACATGTGATTGTGCACGTGTGAAGTCTCACATGTGCACAATCACATGTGATCACATGTTAAATTTCACATGTGGAACATGTGCTTTGCCCCTCGGGAAGCTTCTGGTTTTGGAACGTTTTCACATGTGAAATGTGTGAAACCCATGTCAATTCCCATGTGATTACATGTGAAACCTATGTGATTACATGCGAAACCCATGTAAATGTTGTTTTTCCACATGTGGAAAACATGTTGCTATACAACATGGTGGCAAGACATGTTATAACATGTGATAACATGTTTTCCACATGTGAAATTCAACATGTGTCCTCGTGGGGGGTTTTTCTGTAGGGGAGGATTTAGAAGTGGAATGTTCCGCGTGAGCCTGCGCTTGATGAGCTTCCACACACATGAAGATGGATGGAGATGGCGATCAGATATTAAGGGACCGCGGATCTGATCTGAATACTGATTTGAATACTGACGACGACGAATGGCAGGGGGTGTCCGTCCGTCCGCGCCTCTCTGTTCCCGTCTCGACTTCTCCGTCGCAAATTGCCTCCCTCCCCATGGGTGCTTTTGCGTTTTTTGTTTTTTTTCTCTTCCCAGAGCAAAAAAGTGCATTGATAGATAGAAAAAAAGACAGACCGCCCACACTGACACAACAAACGAAGCAACAAACTAATAGCTTGACTGGAGGACGCTGTGAGGCCGCGGCAGGGAGCAGCACCGTGGTTTTTGATGATAATGCTTTGAGCCCTCTGTTCTCTGTCACCGGGCCGCGTGCCTTCACTTCAACTCAGCTCAGCTGTCAGACGCCATGGCTACTCACTCTAATGCAAAGCACACACACACACACACACACACACACACACACACACACACACACACACACACACACACACACACGTGTAGATCTGTCTGTCCATGATTATTACAAACTCTGTCTGATTGGACAGATATGACAGTCCAATGTGATGCATGTATACGTGCGTTAAGCGCGCGCGCGTGTGTGTGTTGTCGTGTTTCTGAAATGAGCGACTCTGTACGTGTGGTAATTTGGCACACGCTTATAAGCGCCGCAATAATTGTGTATTTGTGTGATTAAGACGCGGTAATCAGAAAATAATGACACTTCAATGTGATTTATGAGAATAGATGGGGAATGTCACAGCTGAAAGGTGGCGCAGGTTAAACAACAATGATGACCCGCCACCAAATAGCGGGAGAGACTTGAACAAAGGCCAGCCTGAATACATCAGAGAGGAGAGAGGGGAGAGGGGGGGGGGGGAGGGAGGGGCGGCGGCCGGGGAGCCGCTGGGCTAGGGGTCCGAGGGGTCGGGGGGCGTGGAGGTCACTTGGCATTGTAACTAGCCTGAAGAACTTTTAGTCGGGAAGGGGGGGGGGGGGGGGGGTTCTGTTATTTATTTATTTATTTTTAGCTCACTCGCTGTTGACCGATGGAAACCAAGTATCTGTAGAAAGCAAGCTTTTCACAAAGGGAGAACAGAAATGCTTGTTTCGCTCGTCGGTCCCCTCGTTCGATTGAAATGAAATGCTGGGGTTTTTAAGAGGCTTCCGAAAGCACACGGGTCATGAGACTCACTCAACACATTTAAACGATCGTCTCACCTTTCTTTCCAAGTACGAAGACAAATACATTTGTAGAATGTTTTTTTTTTTTTTTTGCACAACAACAGTGTTATTGTGCTTACATCTATAGATGAAAGCACCTCTCTCTCTCTCTCTCTCTCTCTCTCCAATACTGATTAAAGGCGCCTCGCTCCCACAGGGGCTCCACCAAACGCTGGGTTTGGGTTCATCCAATATCGGGCTTGATTACTCGATTGGACTCATTGATTGAGGGGGAACTTTAATGACCTATTATCTCAAGTGTTAATCAGGTGTTGACGGACGGCTCTCTGCGGGACGGAGCCGGGCCGCGGGCCAGAACGGACCCGAGCTCGCCTGCTGGACTCCTGCCGGTCGGACGAGGTGAGGGTCGACGAGCGGCACGCTGCGCGCCGATGTGCCCTTCGAGTGCCGCCCCCCCCCCCCCCCCCCCCCCCCACCACCTCCGGAGCGCCGCGGTCATATCATCTTCAGTGGCCCCCGGGTCGGCCATGACTCAAATGTCTCCGCCTCGTTCCTCGCGCCTCACACATTCACACCCCCGCTCGCTCCGTTTTTGATCTTTTCCGTCGTTATGGTTTTACCACCCTGTGTGAATTACCCTGAAATGAGGGGAGAGAGGAGAGATTGAGAGATAAAAGTGGAGGCCAGTATGTGCTTCTCTCTGTATGCTCATTTCATTTTGTATTTATGGAATCCATGCCATTCGGAAGTCACGTAAATTCGGAGAAAATGTGTTAACCTTGTGTGAAATATTGCCCACGGGAAAGAGGGGACAGAGAGGTTTTAATAGGAATCAAGGCCCACTGTATTAAACTGAGTTACTGACTGAAGTTTGGAATGGAACTGCTGGCCTAATGTGTTCAGCTGGATGAGGCACTTATATTATCATTAGTGGTCAATCATGCCCACAACTTCAAATAACTTTCTTAATTGCTTAATCCACAATTACAAGTGATGAATTGATTGTGAAGGATCTGGAGGCAGATGCAATAAGGAGTCTGTCTTTGCTTTGTTGAGCCAGAGTTAGGCTGGTCCCAATCTGGGAACCCAGAGTCTTATTTTTATTTGAAAAATAGACTCTGGGACGGCCCTACCTTTTTTCCCAGCTTCCTGTACAGCGCGCCTCTCCTGCCACCGTCACTTCCTGTTCCACGTCCGTGCTCCACTGTTTACAGTCTAAATAGCAACTTGCACCGCGACTTTCCAGTAATTTTCCATTGTTGTCGTAAAACGAGTCGACGTCTTCTATGCAGTGTGTTTATGCGTTAACGTTATTAGCAAATAGCCGAATCGAACGCGGTTTGGCTGTTCACTAATAACGTTAAAACTGCATAGAAGACGTCAACTCGTCATACAACAACAGTGGAAAATTACTCTAAAGTAATTGTTAAATAAACTGTTTTTTTTACATCTCTTGCCACCAGGGGGTGCTGCAGCGCCCACCGCACCGTGCTTCCAGCGCCGTTGGCCCCCGGGCAAAGCAAGTTGAGTATCCCTGGTCTAGTGCCTCCTCTGGTCGATCGGGGCGCCTGTTGTGGGAGGGGAACTGGAATCAGCTGGCGATTGCATACAGTATGTATCAGAGGAAGCATGTTGGCCAAGTTCAATTGCGGAGAAAACAGAGGGAAATTCGGGGGGGGGGGGGGACTTGATCAAAATAAATAAATAAAGATTACATAAAGAAAATTTTAAATAAAATCCTAGTAATTGCAAACCCATGATTGCAATGTGCATCTTTTGTTTTCTCTCCAAGTAGTTATATAAACTACGCCAGCATGCGAGTGGTTCTGCTCTGTAAGCTTGTGTACACTTCAGTCGGTAGAGGGCGGAACCGGGCGCTGCCAGGATGCGCGGGTCAGTTTTCCCACTGGGGCCACATATGGTAGAGATGTATGTAGTCATGGTGCTGTGAGCTGCACACATATGGTAGAGATGTATGTAGTCATGGTGCTGTGAGCTGCAGACATATGTTAAACATGCTTGTTACACAGTGTGTTGCATCTTGTTGTTGCGGACAGCCGGCTCCACCTCCAGCTTTCACCCGTCTTGCACTTCCTGTATCTGCGGCCTAAATCTCCTCTGCGTGAACCCTCTCTCTCTCTCCCTCTCCTCTGCGTGAACCCTCTCTCTCTCTCTCCCTCCCTGTAATTATCTCCCTTTTTCAATCCCAACATCTTCAAGTCTCATCAATGCTTAATTTTCGTCAATACCGCCGCTGCCTTAAGCCCTCCTCCACACCTGTCCAGTCACCATGGCAACCTCACCTCTGACAACAAAGAGCTCTGTAAGACATGGCATGCTGTATTCCCCCTGATTAGATATTGATTAGGCTTTTGTAATACATAATAGGATCACAGGGATTGTTGCAGCTTTGCTTACCCGGGTCTCTCCTCCACACTTCCATTTAGTTATAATCTTTTGTTATTTGGGAATCTGCATTTTAAGAGGGATGGAATCGAAATTTGCCACCCGCCTTTGTCATAGCCATTCAGAGCCTCCTTCAGGGACGTGTCGACTCACAAAGTCGTTTTCTCTTTAAAAAGAGAGGGCACAAAGACTTTTCCTGTGCAAATACACACTTTAAAGAGTTGCATTGTGAACACGTTCCAGCTCCTGAGTGGCATAGCTTACTGTATGCTTAGTGTTCCCACCATGTGCCCCATTACTAGTCCAGGCAAAATAAGGTTTGACCTTAAACTAATTGCAACAGAATTTATCTTATTTATATATATATATATATTACACACATTATCTGGCCGGTCAAAGACCGAAATGGGTGGGCCTGGCCCGGCCCAGTCTGGCCCGCCCCCAATGCCTGGACTGCATGGATGAGGATTTGAACCTGGGGCCCATGGATTGAAAGTCACCTGTCACAAGGCCTCAGCTATCTGTTTGTTGCTATCCCTACCCCGAACCCAGTACCTAACCCACACCCGAACCCGAACCCTAAACCTAACCGTAACCCACACCCTAAACCTAACCCTAAACCTTTGTTGTTCTTTGTCAGCTATTTTTTGGGAATAAAAGTCGCTTTTTCAACTTGCTTTTGTGCCGCAATAGCGTAGTACTTTTTCTATGCCACTGAGGGGCGCTAGTCTAGCAGACATGATATTTGGTCGTATAGACCCTTGTCACGGGGGCCATTTTGTGTCGAAAAGGCAGGATAAACACAGGTACAAGCAAAACACTAATGAGGGTTTCCATCTTCCATGATTGGAAGTTGGAAACCTTCATTAGTGTTTTGCTTGCACCTGTGTTTATCCTGCCTTTTCGACACAAAATGGCCCCCGTGAAAAGGGTCTATTGCACTGATACGACGTCTTTGGTCTTATAATTTGGTCGTATAAGTTGGAGGACATGTTGCCTGAGTACTACGGGTCTGACCGTGTGGCTGAGTGGTGAGTGCAGTTGTCTGTGTTCTGGCAGACCAGGGATCAAATCCTGCTGTGAGAGCCCTCCTTTGCAGTATAGTTTATTGAAGAACATTTATGATAACACTTTAATAAAAGCTCAGTCAGTTGACATCCTGGGTTAGAACTCCCAACCTCTCCCTCTGAAGGCAGCTGACATACACAGTGAGCTACCAAGGCACTGCCGCTGTGATGCTGTATTTTGCTGATGCTGTATTTCTCACTATGACGTTTGAAGTGCCTGGCTATAGGTCAAAATCTGGAGAGAAAGCTATATTTGAGCTTTTAGTCCATTTCGAAATAGTTGAGTAGAATTAGTTATGGCAAGAGATTCATTTCTGGACTTCCAAACATCGATTTAGAATCTAGATCACCTTTCTAAATGGACTAAAAGCAACAATACAGGAGAACAATTTCCTGGTTTCATCCTATATAATTCATGTTTTTGGCGATTTTTAGCTCATTATGGTAATTACTCAAATTGCCCAACATGGGACTCTTAGCAACCAAGTTGAATTTCATCCACTAAAAATATGACATTTCAATCATACAAGTTCATAGGAAACAACATGACTGGGTCCTTTGTTGTCGGTGTAGAGCAGCACTGTGGTTCTCTGCACAAAGCAAACTGCAAAAAAAACATCACTCACTGTAGTGGAAACAGACATTTTTGATCTCACCATTTTACATCCAGTCCTTCACATATACAGCACACGCGTTGTCGTTTGATAGGAAGATATTTCTGATGCTGATGACAGATTTGTGTATAGTACAGTATTCATTATTATACTATAGTTGGTGAACGACGTGACACTGAAATCTGAACAGCCTTGCTCAAGGGCACTGGCCTGATTGTGATTCATCCTCTAGACACGAGTTTTTCCTCTGTGTTGTCAGCAGCCAGATTTGAACTGCATAAGTGTGCCCCACCCTTAATCAGCATGCAATAAAGTATAAAATATAAATATAAAATAAAGTATGTTCTCACAGTCCATCCACACAGGACAGGACCTTTGTGTCGGTCAAATTTACACCCAGGATGTTGTAGACTAGAGAGGTAGGCGAGGATTCAACCCACTGTTCCTTTCCCAGATTGACAGAGTAAGGAGACTCAGAAGTGAGGATAAACCCAGGAACCACTATAGGAACCGTGTTGGGAACAATCAGACCCCCCCCCCCCCCCGCCCCTTACAACTCAAACAAGGATAAAGACAACAAAATGTAATAACTTTCCCCTTTCCGATCCATACTTCATGATTATCCTTCACTCCAAAAAATCGGGGAAAAATGGAACTGTCAAAAGAGTCTTGTTGTGCCATTTTCTTTCCCTCGGCCCCCCCTCCCAGAGACAAACAAACAAACCCCCTGTTAGCACATTTCATCAGCTTTAGGGGTTACAGGACAGATTGAGTATCGACAACGCTGGCTGTCGAGGCTTATGGCTCAAAGGCAACAGTGGTGGAGGGTGGGGGGGGGGGGGGATCTCAGGGGGTAGGAGATGCAATCGAAAGGACCGAAATAATTCAGCGGGCCTCAGTGCAGGAACAATCCAGTTTGTCATGTGGAATCATGGAGTGTCCGGCGCAACAATGAGAGGGTCCCGCGAGACGCGCGGCACGGGCGTCAACGTGTGAATAGCCAGGAGTTAGTGCCACCGACTGACTGGCCTCCCCTCTTTTCCTTTTTTTATCACCCGCACATTTAGCAACCATAAATCTGTTTCCACCACCGATGCTGTACAGATGCGACCAGAGAGGCCCCCCGTAAACAAGAGATGATGTTTGGCGCCTTGTGCGTGGTGGTGTGGTCATTTATGCTCCCCGGGGTGCCGTGGATCTATTCTGGGAACCACTGTTATTATCGGAGAGTCTTGATCTTTCCCTTCTGTTTTTGATGGACTGTTTGTGGCCGCTGACTGATTGTCATCCCCTAATGGACACTTCGAAGAACAGCCGTCGTCATCGTAAAGGTCGAGCGGGTTCCTCGGGCAATGACGGCACGCCATCCTTCCCGCGTCTGCAATCTGCATACACGTTCCAGTTTCTTCAGTTCAGGGTCCATGTTTCAGAGCCATTAGACCAGCACTGACTCCACAGACGCGTTGAACATCCCATATTTCGAATTGCTGTTTAATTTGTTTGAAGAAATACCTTCAAAAACGTGACACTGATGAAATAGGGGCAGATCACACCACTTTTATTACGTTACTGCCATGTGACTCAAGGAAACAGACAAGGGGCACATGTGTAGAGTTGTCAATAGACCCGTCTCACGGGGGCCATTTTGTGTCGAAAAGGCAGGGTAAACACAGGTACAAGCGAAACACTAATGAGGGTTTCAAACTTCCATGATTGGATTAGTGTTGCGCTTGCACCTGTGTTTATTCTGCCTTTTCGACACAAAATGGCCCCCGCGAAAAGGGTCTATTCAATGTGAAGAAAACTAAGATTGTAAGACTCAGTACGAGATGAAAAAGACGTGACATTAAGGTAGAGGGCATTTTATCGATGTCTGAAAATGGAGCTGTCTCCCGTCCGCCGTGCGAGCGCGGCGTCCAGTGACTGCTGGCCCACTCTGCCTATTAGGCTTAACGAGGGGGGAGGAGCCTCGGGGCCATGAAAAGGACACTGACCACAGGCCTCAATGTGACCTGAGCCTCCGCGCCGTAACGTCTCCGTCAATAAAAGCACGCGGCACGAGGAAAACCTCTGATTAATCCATTGATTATTCACACAGCCTGACCAGAGGAGCCCTGTTGCACCTGATTTTGTTTCAACTGTAACACCTCCACGAGACAAGAGCTGAATATCCATTTCACTTTAATCAATTCACAATTTATTCCCCTCCCACTTCCAATCTCCGTTCCATTTATTATGCATTATTCGCCCTTTTTAAACGATTTTCTACTAACCTTCTCATCTAATTTGGTATTCAGATATGGTTAGCGCGCTATTATCTCAATTAATACCATGGCATGTCCTAAATGCATTCTCTCTACAATGCAAGTGACAAGAGGACAACGAGCATTCCACATCTTTACAAATAGGGAAAGGGGGGGGGGGGGGTCACACTCGCACGCCATGATAGGTCCAAACCTTTAGCAATAATGACGCTCTGTGAATAGATGGCAAAAGAAGGGACAATGCAGGCTTAATCTTCTACAGGACTGTGCTTTATTTTAGTCTAAGCAGAATATAATGAACTAGAGAACTACAGAGTTCAGGAGCACTATGGGAGAAACCACCCCGTATCAGGGAAAACAGACCCGAGCCAACACTAAGTCAAATTACATCTCTGTTTTTCAAAGAAAAATTAAAAACAGGAACTCAAGTTTGTTCAAGTCAAAATAAAAAAAAGAAAGATTTTTTTTCCATTCAATTTGAATATAAATAAAATAAATACCTAAATACATTATGATCAATTAAATTAACTTTCGCATGAAAACAAACATTTTTACGTCAAAACCAAGTGGACGTCAGGAGATAGTGAAGCTGGGAATGTCATGATTCATGATGCAAAGATTTCATGGTGGAATGTTTCCTATGACTAAATGTGATTTTTTTTTTAAAGGCTCTCATTGAATGTTTGATTGGAGCAAAGCTGCTCAGTTTGCTGAGTTTCTTCATATTTTGGTCCTTGTAACCAATGAGAATGGAGGTGGATCATGACCACGTCCTTATTGGTGTCAGAATGGGCTTGAGGCAAAACTGACTCTGGGCTTTTTTACAAGTGAAAGTGTCTCAGCAGAAGCACTCTGTCTTTGCAATAGGTTATACCTGTGACGATATAGCATTTGGCATCCCCAGAATACAGCGTGTCGTCTGACCAGTGTCTGTTCACAGGTAGTAACTGTCAGAGAGAAGCGGACTGTGTTTAAGGCAGAATTCCCTCCTCACATTAAAACTAGTTTGGTGTGGTTGAATCATGAACCTGACTGGGCGTAAGATCATGTCGTGGAGCTATCTAACTGTTGGCACAATGTCTTCAGTGGACGGACTTACCCCACTATCACATTATACAAGCTATCTCAGCAAACCGCCGAGATAACAAACTCAGAAAAACCTCCCCTTAGGTGAGAACAGAGAAGATGAGAATCAGAGATATGTGTCTTTGATTACCTCCAACTCGTTTTAAAAAACAGCATTCAACATGGAGAGAAAAACATTACACGAATGCATGGCTTAAAGACATATTATGGGATGTGACAGCGTAGGTTTCAAAACCAATCTGACTGCGAAAGGCCTCCGATGAGATTCTTTTTGAACATGCAATGCTGATTCATTTGAACTCAGTTGTGCAAATGGACTCGTTTCTCGGAATCCACATGACCGACACCACCAATCATCCTCTTACAGTGCACTTTCTTAATTCTTGTATCGATGTTAAGAGCTTTTTCTGTGAGCAAAATCTCTTTGAACTTGCCCGTCAGCAAGGGATTTTTTTTACAGGGATTGTGCAGCCAAAAAAAAAAAAAAAAAAAAAAGATTTCTCAGTTTATATCATCAAAGCATAATCAGAATAAACCTCATAACAATGGGTCTATCCCAGCTTCAGCCGATAATAATAAAGAAAACGAAAGAGGAAAAAAAACCATTGACCAACATGAATATAAAATCCCACTTTGAACATCAGCGCTTCAATATACAAGAAATAAAATCATTTTTTATCTTCTGGTTTTGATAAATTATTTCATAGGTTCCTTCTCTTAGAGTCACTGAAATATATTAACTATTCATTTCATTTTTTTTTTTTTATCGTTTGAACATGATCTATTGTACGGTCTATAAAGAAGGCTCAACAGAATTGAAAAATAAGCTATATTATATGTACAGGAGTAACGCAGCCGTGTTTTCAGGAGAGCAGAGGCAGATTGGGTCAGGCAGGCAGGGGGTTTCACTTCTGCTGGGTAGTCCTGGCTTGTTAAGATCAGTCCCCTCGCGTCGGGTCCCCTTCGTCCGATCTCTGCCTAACCATGTCGTCGGACCACAAGTATGTATGAAATGTTTGATTCCAAAACCCTTCATATCCTTGTTGAGAACAAACTGTTGACGTCAAATTTTTCGAAAAATACGGATAATCCCACATCTCCTTCAAGACAGGAGACACAGTTCTTAATAAGATAGTGGGTCACTTCGGTAATACTCCCACACGACGAGTTTTCTCTCGGTGATCATTTTGTAAAAGTAGCAGTCGACTTGGTGGATATATCATTTTGGAATTAAACCTTTTCAAATGTTCTAAAACCTTCTGCCCCTGTGTCACTGCCAACCAACTGTGGTGGTGGTGACTCGCAAAACCTTCTCCCTCTTTCACTGCGTGTTGGTGACTGACGCTGTTTTGCCCTGGTCCCAGTAGCCAGCGGTAAGCTTTGGGGGTGGTGGATGAGCACTACTGTTGCTGCTGTCATATCCTCTGTTCATCATCAGCTCCAATCGGACCAATCCAATTACTGTGCACAGGCAATCTTTCTACTGTCAGAAAAATCATGACGTGTCAGTTGTAAACAGAATCTTAATTAACGGATGGCTTTGGGGGCCGTGCTTTAGATTTGACACTAGATGTCAAGCTCTCACTAAGCCTTGGTCCGACGCTGTATAAGGATGCGTGATGTAAGTGGCTTAAAAATGACTCAAACTCCCATAATTCCCTGCACTGCTGTGGATACATTTTTTATAGTGACATCATTGTCCCACAGAGTTGGGCTTCCCGAGACAAGCTGCTGTACAGTTCATTCGTATAGCCTACAAACCTGCCTCCATTTTGTGTGTCTTTATATATATATACATGAGAGAATAAAAAAAGTCTCCATCGCTCTCGGCTGTGTTGTCCAACGTGATCGCACACCTCCACCTCCAGTCCACCGTGTGATCGTGTGGTGGGTGATAGATAGCATCAGAGCCGGTTTTTTGTTTTGTTTGTTACCTTTGAAATTGAAGGATGACCTGACGAACCCGCGACGGGACGTGATCAGACGAGCTCCCACACTGACCGCGTATCTGTGGATTCTGTTCAGCCTCCTACAGGAGCATGGGGGGGGGGGGTCAAGGCAAGGCTCTGAACCTCTCCACTAATCATGACATCATAGCGCCTGATGCCCTGAGTGTTGGGGGGTGATTTTGTGGAGTTTCAGTTTAGCACACAGCGCCCCCTACAGTGCCGGCTAATATTTCCACCTCCACCTACCTACCTTTCCTTCCCATACAAAATCCCATTTCCATGGCGAAACCCTTTCTGCACTAAATTGAGACGACGGAGAAGCTCGATCTCTCCCAAAGCAGCTATTAAATGCGAGGCATTAATTTCTTCCCTCCTGTCCAACAGGTTCCTTTAATTATCTCTCCGCTTTCAGTCAATTACATTTCACTTCCTTTTCCTTGACAATCACTGCTATTTCACTTCCTTTCCTTGACGATCAGCTATTTTAGGGTGAGTGTTCTGCACCCAGGGGGTTGGAGACTCGCCCCTGGGTTAGGGTTTTAGGGCGAGTGTTCTGCACCCAGGTGGTTGGAGACTCGCCCCTGGGTTAGGGTTTTAGGGCGAGTGTTCTGCACCCAGGTGGTTGGAGACTCGCCCCTGGGTTAGGGTTTTAGGGCGAGTGTTCTGCACCCAGGTGGTTGGAGACTCGCCCCTGTCATTGCCCGGGACCCTCCAAGGATACTTGCCCCTGCAGAGGGTTGACCTTGTGGAATGCTAAATGAAGGCAGCGTGACCACAGAGAAGCCGAGCATAAGGAACCAAGCAACAACTCGGAGTCTGTGTCGAAAGTGACTGACACAGGAGTTGCGCTTCTAGGGGTTTTGGACATACATTTGACGTTAAATTTCCTCTTTGGACAATGAGGGGGCAAATTTAATTTAGTCCTGTGGAAAAGGCTGGGTGAGTGCCTGTTGACTTGTCATTTGTCATGGCTCCTATAGAAGTGACAGACCAGACTGAAAACAAATTCATTTCTCATTTCATTTTCTTTCCAGAGATATTTCTGTTTTTACCGCATGTCACTTCAGCAACATCCTGTCCAGGGTGGAAGAGCAACAACAGCACCCTTACTGCACGTCACTTCAGCAACATCCTGTCCAGGGTGGAAGAGCAACAACAGCACCCTTACTGCATGTCGCTTCAGCAACATCCTGTCCAGGGTGGAAGAGCAACAACAGCACCCTTACTGCATGTCACTTCAGCAACATCCTGTCCAGGGTGGAAGAGCAACAACAGCACCCTTACTGCATGTCGCTTCAGCAACATCCTGTCCAGGGTGGAAGAGCAACAACAGCACCCTTACTGCATGTCGCTTCAGCAACATCCTGTCCAGGGTGGAAGAGCAACAACAGCACCCTTACTGCATGTCGCTTCAGCAACATCCTGTCCAGGGTGGAAGAGCAACAACAGCACCCTTACTGCATGTCGCTTCAGCAACATCCTGTCCAGGGTGGAAGAGCAACAACAGCACCCTTACTGCATGTCACTTCAGCAACATCCTGTCCAGGGTGGAAGAGCAACAACAGCACCCTTACTGCATGTCACTTCAGCAACATCCTGTCCAGGGTGGAAGAGCAACAACAGCACCCTTACTGCATGTCACTTCAGCAACATCCTGTCCAGGGTGGAAGAGCAACAACAGCACCCTTACTGCACGTCACTTCAGCAACATCCTGTCCAGGGTGGAAGAGCAACAACAGCACCCTTACTGCACGCCACTTCAGTAACATCCTGTCCAGGGTGGAAGAGCAACAACAGCACCCTTACTGCACGTCACTTCAGCAACATCCTGTCCAGGGTGGAAGAGCAACAACAGCACCCTTGTTTAAAAGTGTTGATGTGCTGATTTAACATTGCCTATTTTAGAGCGGGCATAGTAGAGATGCTAGATGAACAGTGCACTGTTAGCCAAGCACACAGCAGGATGCCAGGCTAGGCTGGGCGCTGACTCACCGGGGACTCAACCTGCCATTAGCAGTGGGGAACTTGTACAGCATGTCTGGTATAGACGCCGTCAGATAGACAAGACCAGTGGAGCAAAGATGCGAGGTTCATGTTCAGCCTCACAGAGCCAGACGTGCAGGACGTTCAAGACAAGCACTGGGGATTGCATTGCTCATGGAACATTACATTTTGTCATCAATTACTTCAGCATCACAGGAAGAGACGAGTTGCAGAGAACATGGTCTTGCGTTGACCCACGCTCACACTTATTAACATGTTCCGCCTAAAGGCCGGTCAAGGGCCGAGGAAGGAAGGCTCGGTTTGTCCCAACATGTATCTGAAGGCAATTTAAAAATACGCCAGATACGACGCTTTGCCGTGTTTCGATGGACATCACTTTGAATGTGAAGAAGTACTGCGCTTTACCATGACTCTTTCAGCGTCAAACAGCACTGCGCTTTCCAGGCGTCCCAATGGCTGCTATTCAAAGCAGAAGAAGAGAGGACGCCTCGTTGACGGGGTTATTTTGTCGGAAACGGTGGCCTCTGCAGAGATAGTTGAGACACAATTACACGCTGAAAGCAGAGGCACAATAACACAGGATCACGACAGACGGCTGCTTCTAATCAAGGATTTCCAGCTGAATTGTTGGTTTCAAGCCAATTTTTGCCCGCCATTGTTACGATGCTTTGTGCGAAAAGAAAGGTTTTCAACCATTTCACTGTCCACCTTGCTCTCACAATCATCCTTGTCCCTGTCAGTCTACTACACCGAGCTGTCAGTCTACTACCCAATTGATAGTATTCTGTTACATCACCACACGGCCATTTTGGTAGGAAAACAACAGGTGATTGTGATCAATTAACAGGTGATTACAATCAAGTGACACTTACAGCCAATGAGCTGTGTGTATTGTAGCGCCAGAAAAAGGCTTGTGACATCATCGGAATACTATGAATATGAACACCTAGCTGTCAAGTCTACTACCCAATATGAACACCTAGCTGTGATACGGAGCCCCCCCCCCCCCCCCTCTCTCTTCTATAAATTGCTCTGTATTATTGGTGCCAGGTCAGCTGTCATCAGCCGTGCCAGGGAGTCGGCACAAACATTCTCTCTAATCTTCCTTCTGTCGTCCGTGTGCACGATGCAGGGGGACCATCTCGCCCGGTCCTTTTGTAGTCCACGTGATTATCCCGGGTGATTTTTCACTCGGTTGCTGCTAATGTATAGAGAGGCTGCTGATTACAGGGTGATTAGGGGGGAAAAGGTGAAATAGCATGTCTAATACGGTGCAGGAGATAATTGAAGGTTAGGGAGCTTCAGACGTTTAGAAGCGTTGTTCTGAGAGGAGAGCGAGCCCCGAGCTGCCGAACGGTCGGATCGAGGTTTGGCATCGCCGAGCGGAGCTTGGTCTGCTCGTTGGACGACAGGGGTGAGAGAGAGAGAGAGGAGGAGGGAGGGGTGCGTAGCTAGGATGCAAAGCAAGAACCTGTGCTCACTCAAAGGACAGAGTGGCAGTATAGTGAAACGGCCATGTGGATGAATGTCACTTTAGATGGTGGTTGGATGCTGGCAGGTGTCATCAGTCCTTGAGAGAGAGAAAGAGAGAAAGGGACAGAGAGAGAGTGATAGAGTCCCAGAGGTAAGCAGGCTGGACGGTGGGCAGCAGGAACCTAAGAGATGCCAGGCGGTTCCCTCATGTATGGTGTTTGGCATCAGGAGCTCGGCCGCAGCTTCTGGTTGTATGGATTTGGTCCTTGGGCATCTTCCTAGAAGCAACAGTCTAAAGGATGGTACGTGAGGTTGGAAACGCTGGCTTTGGGGGTGCCGAGTTTGTCGTCGTTTGACTTCCGCTCTCCTCCCACTCCTCCCTCCCTCACTCTAGCCAGGGGGGGGAGCTCGTAACTCCGTTTGTGAAGCCAATGCGGTAGTAACTTCAACAAGAATGGCCTGCAGGGGGTGACTCTGCTGACTGCAAAAAGAAGTTACATGGAATTGAATGGGAAAATGTACCGTACGTCTCACTTGATTTATGACCTCGGTAAACACTTTTCTAATGAGTTTATGGTCTCGGTCGCCAGTTTCAAGTCTTCTTCAATACATCGTGATGTTCATTTTGTAAATTATGGTCCCATTTCAAGTCGATATCAAGACGATAAAAAATACTATGATTTGTGACGTGATTGGTGATTGACAGGTCGCCTGTCCAGTGAGCTCGCCGATCACAGACCAATAGCAGGCCGCCGCCCACGCTGTGGCTCTTCTCATTCAAATTCACATCATTTCTGGCTCCAAATAACCAAGATGGCGACAGTGAAAATGCCAACCTCGAACCTTCAAAAACACGAGTCCAAAAACCAGTGGTTGATGTCACGGTGGAGATATTTTGATGGCTCTAGCCTGATGATGGCTGTAGCCTGGCCTTGCCCGCGATGGCCCGCTCTCTCAGTGATCAAAGGGGCCGGTGTGTGTGTATATATGGACGTGAGCTGCTGTTTCTACTGAGGAATTGGGAAGTGTTCCGACTTGAGTGATTGAAACACCGTCACTCCTCCCTCTAGACTCATTCCAAACATATTGATCTGGAGCTTTTATGGGGGGGACCTGCATCCAGAGCTTTAAAATGGTCAGAAGAAGGGCTTCGGGCCTCTAAATCAACACCCGACAACGTCAGGGTGCTTTACCATGTCCTGCTCGGTGTCAGTGTAGGCAAGCTGAGGGATGGTTAAGAGTGACTGTTTGGATGTAATTGAGATATATTAGTCTGTTGAAGCGGTAGGTTTTTCCATAGGCTCTTTAAATATATGAAGAAAGCAGGTCAGGGGACATGAGTGGAATTTACATTATATATGACAAAGCTAAATGAGCTCTAAAAGCCTGCCCTCCTTTGCCATCAATAGAGTCAATGGAGTTGGTGTTTAGTTTGTATCTGCCATGGAGACAAGAAGCCATCCTTCTCAATCAGGAGTTTTGCAACAGCTTCAGTGGACACAGATCTCCTTGGCATCTTCTATAAGCCCTGCTTATTTTAAATGGGAATACTTTGTTTTTTTTAGGGACTTACGACACCGCGCGAGGGGCAATTCACTTTTTACGCTGAGTTCATTCTGCTGGCAGTTTGAGTAGCTATCGCCTTACTCCTCCTCGTCCTCCTCCTCTCTTCTTCTCACCCTGACACACTGTCCATTTTGTCCACCTCCCTCGGTAGAATCATCCCCCCCCCCCCCCTTCAAAGTTTGTGGTTGTTGCGTTTCATAATTTCATAATTCACCCTCTGTGTTGTTGTAATACAAAACGTCAAGAAAAGAAACAGAAAGAAAAAAAAGACACCCCATCCTGTCCGTTTCGCTTGGTCTTTACAGTGGATTGTCGCTTGAACACAGCCTCACATTATCCGCAGCACGCTGTCCGTCCAGCACAGACACACCAGTCAGTTCAGTCTCTCTTTGTCTTCTCATTCTTCTTCTTTGCAGAACAGTCTGTCCATAGCTGTCAGAGAGTGCGGTGACTTATACATCATGATGAGCGAGATATCCAGTGGCCGATACCTTAACATCCAAGAGAAAGAGACTCACTGCGTACAGGGGCAGATGGTGGTTCCTCCCCCCCCCCCCCCCAACACACATTTCCCCCTTTTCATTACAACTTCTTTTTTTACTTCTTTTTTAAAAACAACAGCAAAAATTAGCAAATCTACATTTCCCCGCCCCCTAGTTACTACTTTTACTATGATACAACCTGGTGCTAAATCAGCAACCAGACCAAAGGATCAGCCCCTATACTACGATTCCTTGTCTTTTTTTTTTATTTATTTATTTTTATTTATACATTATTTTCCATTTTCTTTTATTCTTACTTACAGTAGGCCACTGGATATTGATTCAATGATTTTTTTTTTTACTACGAGTAAATTGTAATACTTGCAGCTACAAGGTAAGAGTTTTTAAATATATATTTATATATTTATATATTTATATTCTTTTAAAAAGCGTTTAGTCCTTTGGTCCCTATTTCCTAAGGAATGATGAATGTAAATTATCCTGGATTCTCCCCTTCTCTCCTCCTCTTCTCTTTTGTCTTCTATCCAGAGCATGCCCTGTCACAGAGCACAACACCTGTGTAGGCACAAAAACCAAAATGGCAGCAGGCTGGTGTGTGTGTGTGTGTGCGTGCGTGTGTGTGTGTACAGGTGTAGGTGTGTGTGAGTGTGTTTGTATGCACGCGCGCGTGTGTTTGCGTCAGTATTTGAGTTGGCATTTGCACGTATTTGTATGTACAAAGTACTTTTTTTTTTTTTTTTTCATTTTTAGGTGTAGCATATCTTTAAATATCATGTATGTCTGCTTTGTTATGTGTGTGTTGATCTAATATCTCCTGTGTGTCAGTATGCATGCTTTGAGCATAATGAGTCTATAACGTGTTTTTTTTTTCTCCCCTCCATCATCATGTCTAAAAAACAGCAGCAAAAAGTTGGTCTCTGCAAAAAATTCTTCTTCCACAGACGCCAAAGCAAAAACAGGAGAAAAAAAGGCATTTGCGAAGAAAGAAAGAAAGAAAGAAAGAAAAAACTCTGGGATCCTTTCTCTCAGTCACCCGATCTCTCAGCGAGTTTCCAGCAGGAACAAGGGACCACCCTTCCTTCATGATATGTAGCAGAGCAAGAAGTCTTTGTACTTTTACTGCACTTGTGGAAATAAGGTGTTGTGGCCCTTCATCCTGTGAGAGAGAGAGGAGAGAGACAGAGAAAGAGAGCGAGAGGGAGAGAGAGAGAGAAAGAGAGGGAGAGAGAGAGAGAGAGAGAGACAGAGAAAGAGAGCGAGAGGGAGAGAGAGAGAAAGAGAGCGAGAGGGAGAGAGAGAGAAAGAGAGGGAGAGAGAGAGAGAGAAAGAGAGAGAGGAGAGAGAAAGAGAGGGAGAGAGAGGGAGAGAGAAAGAGCGAGAGTGAGAGAGGAGAGAGAAAGGGAGCGAGAGGGAGAGAGAGAGAGAGAGAAAGAGCGAGAGGGAGAGAGAGAGGAGAATAAGGAGAACAGATTCAGTCAGGCTGCAGCAGACATTGCACAGAGGTTGCTGGCTCCTGGTTATCACACAGACTGACAGGCACAGCCAACAGCATGAGAAACAGACGAGGAGGGGGGGGGGGGAGCGAGTGTGTCAATCCAAAGCAGAAAGAAGTGGGCAGGAGGTGTGGTGGGACAACTCGTGTTTGAACCATATGGAGCAGACATCTACACTGTGACAGCAGCACTAATCCAAGGAAGGCCTCATTTACAACCACTGCATCTTCTCCTCTGCCTGGGAGGAGGAGGAGGAGGAGGAGGAGGAGGAGGAGGAGGAGAGAAGACGAGTCGGTCTGAATGTTGCTGTCACTCCTCTCTCACTGTTAATTCATGGCAAACAAGACCATGGGAACAAGCAGGGAAAAGAAAGACAACAGGACAAAACGTCTGTTAAAAAATAGTACGATGTGTTTTATAACGACAGAAAAATGAGAACGATTCATTGTAAACGATGATGGCGCTTTGTGCAGTAGCGAAAAACTCTCCAAGAAAAGATGTATACACATTTCAAAGCAATGGCCGCTCATTACCATCCCATGAACACACAGAACTACAGTGTCTTCCTGCCTTTGTTTATTGACTTGAATGCAATTTGTAAAATGTGTCTGTGGTCGCTGAGCTGCGGTTACAAAGGATCTAGTTTTGCGGCGGCCAATCATCCTTAATACGTAGCAACCCTATGATGTGGGTGAAGAAAGGCTGGCGAATCACAGCCCAGTCAGTCTCTGGGAGGGACCATAAAAGGCTCGGACTCGGGAACACACACTGCCCAGGCGCTCTCTGTTCTACCTTAACGTATTCCTGCAAATGTGCTTATTATATTTCATAATATATCCGCTTTTTAGATGTGGGGGAGTGGAGATTGTGATTGTGTGTGTGTGTGTGTGTGTGCCGAGGCGAGGCGAGGCCGGCTATTAGCGATACAAGCCTTTGCACTAACTAGGCCCGATTACAGACGCCACCTCTTTTATGAAACACCGGCGATTCTCAGTGTATATTCACCGCAGAACAGAAGAAAGGAAGAAACGCACACAGTGGCTTTAAAATAGATAGTTTTTGCAAGCAAAACCTGCTTCTTTGAAAAACATCGCAACTATTCTGCCCTCCCGACTTTAAAGACAGATAATAAAGTGTGTTTTTCCATTTTTTTTCTCATCGTTTTTGTCCCGGCGTTGTTGTATCATCTCGCCCCCCCCCCCCCCCCCAACTTAGAAGATGGCTTCATAAAAGAGTATCCAGCAGCTCAGAGCCATAGTTGTGGGGCAGACAGACCGTACCCCTCCTGGCTAGTTCATTGGAAAAACCAGGGGAGGGAGAGCCGCCTGCAGGGCTTCTGAACGAATAGGGCAAAGACAAGTTCGATGAAAATGACTAAGTCCTCTCATGGATTTCGCCTGGAGGGATAGAAACAAAGTTCTTCCTTGCAAAGAAAAGACCTTTTTCCAACTGTGCTTCCGTTTGCTGCCTCTTCCTCCTTTCATGTGGCCCAAGCTACAATTATCTCACATAACAACCAGCGGGAAAACATGGGAGCTAGTTTACTCGACGGCATAATCATACTGCGGGATAAAAGAATATGAAAACAACAAAAACAAACAACGATAAATACCCATCGCAGGTATTTGTTTTTCCTGCTATTCCGGTGTGTTGCTCGCACATGTATGTGTACGTGTGTGTGTGTGTGTGTGTGTGTGTGTGTGTGGGTCCGCACTAGCGCTGCCTGTAGCTCTGCTGTGTGTAATTGGTTTGCACCTTCATAAATAAATAAATGGGCAGTGATTCTCATGTTAGGCAAACAAAACAAGCCTGCAGAAGCACCTCCCCGCGCAGATGGAATCCGTGGAGGAGTTGCAGTGTCAACATTTGCCTGCGCTCTCGGCGTGGAAACAGAGGAGATCCGATGAGATTGGTGCTCGCACAAACATTTAGGGTCATCTCAGCCAACTAAACTAAAACTAAACTCTCGACTAAACAGCTGTCGATCGGGAGGAGGGGGGGGGTCCTTGTTTGCAGAAAAGAATCGGGTGCAAATAACAAAATCATAGGTTGCTGCAAAAGCGGTAAGTCGGTGTGGATGTGGATAGATAGAGGAATAGAAAATGCACAAGAGAACACAAGAGAAGAAGGTAAAACATCACAAGGTCACACAGGTACGACAGCACAACGGGTCAAAGGTCACCACCAATCATGATCAACCAACCAGTCAGCATGTCAGAGTTACATTACGTACAACAGGTACCAGCTAAGAAAGGCATTGGTTTACTGCACTCCACAAACTACCAATATACTGTACAATATATATAAAAATATATATAAAGGAGGGCAGAGTGTAGAGATAGAGCGTATATATATATAGAGAGAGAGATACCAATCAACGCCACGTCATGCAACGCAGTCACAGTCCCACCACATGACGTCATCCAAAAGAAAATGACACCATGGGTTCAACTTACAGCTGTGGGAACTTGGCCCCATGACTGGGTGTTGGGGGGGAAGGGGGTGTGGCTATAGCGGAGTGAGGCCATCTCACACTGTGATTGGCCGTGTCAGGTTGCCAGGTTGGTGGTGGGCGGGGTGCAAAAGAAGGAAAGAAACAAGTGGGATTTTCTTTTCCTTGAGTCAGAATTCAAAGCACCCCTCCATATTTGTTTCACATTGTATTTTTTCTCTCTCTCTGCCTGACAAATAAAATGGTTATTACCGTAAAACTAAAATCATAATCATAATAATAATCGACATGTAAAACAGAAATAAGAAAATAAATAATCTTCAACAGAAGTACAACAAAAAAATAAATGCCCTTTCCTTCTGTCTCAAAAAGTGTCTGAAATATTCTCAAGACTGACAAACATTTGCAGGTTAAAAGTTTGAATTGATGTTTTATATTCACAAAGATAACCCTTAAGGCAGAAATGCATATTTCAGAAACGACAGTAATTGGATTTGCCTTGCATTGTTTGCCATAAGGGTGGCCGTGCAGCGAGCGCCTCCGCCTCTTTTTGCATTAAGTTTATCTCGAAGACAGAATACAATTTGAGAGCAGCAGGTTCTCCTGAGACCAGGAGGAGAGAATGTTGTCTGATCATGTCTTTAATTCGACTTCAAAGTCAAACTAGGAAGTGTTAGGGAAAAATTGGGGCGTATGCACTTATCTACATATTGAAGTTTTTTACATAAGTACCGTAATACAAAAGTAATAGGTTTTTCATCATATTTTTCTTATAATGTAGGGAATTTAGAATTAAAGTTGTAATTCTTTTTTTTAAGCCGGCCATCTAAACATTCAACTAAACTTTGCCCTATTCAAGTCACTTACTGTGCTGGCTGCCATAGTATGAGGGAGGAATGGATCACAATGTATATAGCTTCATATACTGTAGCTGTATATAGCATAATGTACAGCAGGGATACTCAACTTGCTTTGCCCGGGGGCCACTTTCGTGAAATGATAGAAGCCCAGGGGCCAGTTAATAAACAATCAATATACATTTTTCTGTCGCGGATTGTAGGTTTTTGGGGTGTCAGCCGGAGTTTAGTCTGACAATGTTGTGCACACCGGATAGTTAGTTAGGTTAAGTACATACATAAGTGCCTGGGTAGCAAGCAGACGGCGGTATTTGACAATTTAGCAGCTAAATCATAGATTATTGAAAGATATTCCATATTCCAGACTGAAATGCTATAACAGAAGTGGAGTATTGGCCAGAATGACATGAACATTTGGACACTTATTCAGCGGGTATCTTGCATGTTGCGTTCAGGTGCACTGTAAAAATTTTTTTTTTTTTTTTGCAATTCCATGCGGCCCGCGGCCCGCCAGTTGAGTATCACTGATGTACAGTACAGTATATAGTTTCTATAGAAAATCTTTACTGTATCATTTGAGAGGATCTACAGAGCTACAGTAGGGCCATACGATACAGAAGTGCCTTCACAAACACCACCACACTACATCTTCTACCCCTTTTCTTTTATGTTTTCATGGGATTGATCTTGGCTTTGGTCTATTGGTTTTTCCTCAACACAACAACAGAAGCAGTGTGTAATAACAGAGCAAAAAAACACACGGAGATGGATTGAACCAGACCATAGACACGGGGGAAACGGCCATGAAATAAACATGCGCGCACCCGGGCACACACACACACACACACACAGATATGCACCCGCACACGCACACGCCTCCTGATAATGTCCGTGGAAACGACCGTAACTCGGAGACATTGTGTGAGTGCGTCTCAAAGACGACTGTCCTGTACGTCTTTCTAACGCTGTTGCAGGATATTCTCCATTTGTCCCCTCATTGATGTGCTACATCACACCCCCCTCTGTCCCGCTGTCTCTCCTCGGGGCGTCCGCTCTGAAAGCCTCCCTTCAATTAGCAGGACACAGCTCTATTCAAACAGGCAGAGAGGGAGCATCTATCATTTGTATTGCGCACCACCTTCCATTAAAGTCATCGTGTGGCTTTTACAGAGTCAAATGTAAAACAAACCAATGATATTACCATGGTAAAATATGATGTGGGCTCATGTTATTATAATGAAAGGTTGTCTAGCCGATAGGGTGAAAATAACATGCTTCTATATTATTTTTTGCCCTGGCAGCTGCACTATACTTCCTAATGGATGGCCAATGATTCCTTAAATCAAGCCTGACACTGACAGATTCGTTTCTATTGAGGGATGGGGCTTCTTTAAGTAAACAATTTCCATATCATTTCTCGAGGTCTGTTTTGTTATGCTGTGTAAATAGCACCGATTCTTCTGGTTTAATGGACATTGGCCATTTCTGGTGGCAGATATACTATCAGCATTTGCAGCTCCTCTTAGTTTGCACTAATTGCCAGTGTTGGGGGTAACTCATTACAAAAGTAATATATGACATGTAATATATTACTTTTAGCAGTAACTCAGGAATATAACTTTCAGGATTTCAGTAATATTATACCAGTTACTTACTTTGTCAAGTAACACAAGTTACAAATTGATCTTTTTTTTTTTTTAATCAAAGCACATATTTAAATAAAGATACAATCATTTCCTGATCAAATTGTGTGTTTTTATGCAAATAACCACTATAGATGACAATAACAAGGGAAAAGGACAACATTTAGAATTTTGGACGGTTTACACTCATTTCAAGATGGTTGAAATTATTTTACAGGATGGTTCTGGGGTGGAGATGTTATTCTGCTACTGCTGTTATTTTGGTGAAAGTAATGCAAAAGTAGTGTAATAAGTAATGAGTTACTCTACACAGACAGTAATATTGTAAAGTAACATTACTTTCAAATGAAAGTAACTAGTAATATGTAATATTGCATCTTGAAAGTTGCCCCACACTGCTAATTGCTGACTGCATACTTTCAAAAAATGCGACCATCATACACAGGTCAATACAGCCCATAAAGCATGTTGTGAATAGAGATCAAACTTTCACCAAATAATTTTTTGTTGCATTTCTACATTTTTCCAGCTCGATAGCATCTTTAGCAGTCAGCATCTTTTGAAATCAAGGCTTTCAGCGGGGGCTTGTTCATTTCAAACAGAAATGCTGATAAGACATTTTAGGATAACGCAAGAGCAATGAGACGTTCATCGTTACAATGTGAAAAGTGCCCAGTGAAGACTAACTATTTTCAACATATATAAAATATTATATATTGGTAACACTTTATAATAACGTTCAGTAGTACAGTGTAAGTAATTTATACGCTATTAGTTAATGATTTTTTCATTTACCAATGATTTGCTCATCATTTGTTCATGATTAACAAATGTGTATAGAGACAGGTTGGAATAGATAAAAACTTTGAATGACTTACAACATAATCATCTACAAATGTATTTGTTATAATTTATATTTGCTCTTTAGGAAAAAAAACAAAGCATGCCGACAGATAATAAAGTGAGCGATAATAGTGTTTCATGGCAGAGCTATGACTCAATCTGGAGCAGAATAGTGAAACAACACTTTCAGCGACAGAATACCAGGGGCTTGGTGTTATTTCCCATATGCAACAACAGCAGTTTGTAGGGTGAGTGAGTTTCCCCATTGGGAACCTTTTAGTCTCTCTAGACAACAAACTGTTCTATTAAACCTCCTGAATCCACCCAGCATGCTTGTCAGTAGTCTAGTCAGTTAGGCAATGGATGTTATAAATCTGCACTGTATTTGGTAAGCACCTCCACAGTGAATTATACCATAAGCAACTAATTTAATTGAAAGGGCCATTGGATAAAAATCTAACCTGGGTTATTTTAAGAGAGAAATGATTGCCCTTGGCTATTGTAAATTAGTACCTTAACAACTTGCATCAATTCACCACCTCGTCCCCAGACAGGTAATTATGCATGGTTGGGTATTGATGATGTCATAAATTTGCGCTGTAGCGTCCCACAAGTAAAAAAAATTAATTGCATATCCCATAAGAAACAAAAGAACAATTAGATTATTTGCAGCAACGGCGCCGGACCTGACCCAAACTCAAGAGGCTGATTCTGTGAAGAGGGTCAGAGCAAATTGGAATCCAATTCCGTGACACTTTCACAATACTGCACTGGGAGAATGTCGACCTGACATCGTACAAATTTCAAGTCACAATTTCCATCTGTCAGGGCACAGGGGGCAAACACAGATCATGATTATTGAACTTAAAGGAACAGCTCACCCTAAAATCCAAAATACATAAATTCCCTCTCTCACCTGTAGTGCTATTTATCCATCGTTTTGTGCAGCCGATATCTCCAAAACTCAGGCAACTATCCCAAAACGATATAGATGGATAAATAGCACTACAGGTGAGAGTAAAAATATGTCTTTTGGATTTTAGTGTGAGCTGTCCCTTTAAATTCTCTCTGTTCCCTTTGGCTTCCATATTTTGATAGCAAACTAGGTCATTCTACACACATGTTGTTAGTCTCATCATGAGAACAATGTCAACATACTGTATACATATTTGCTGAAATGCTAACAGGCAAAATGCTGGGTCATGAGGCCATTTACACCTGGCGTTAACATGTGTTTTCTGCCATCAGATTGCAATCAGATTGTACTTGACCACATTAGCCTGATTCCATTTACACCTGGCATTAACATGTGTTTTCTGCCATCAGATTGCAATCAGATTGTACTTGACCACATTAGCCTGATTCCATTTACACCTGGCATTAACATGTGTTTTCTGCCATCAGATTGCAATCAGATTGTACTTGACCACATTAGCCTGATTCCATTTACACCTGGCATTAAGATGCGTTTCCTGCCATCAGATTGCAATCTGATGGCAGGAATGGGTGTCCTCTCAATCCGCATAAAGTTGCTGAATGCAGATTGAGAGGACACATTGCATTTACACTTATGTTCAATGTGTACACAATGCCTCCCTGACCACCTCCGGAGGTGGTTTGGCCGATCAGATTGCAATCCTTCTTCAATGCGTTTTGGGGGTGTTTACACCTGTACTTTCAAGTGATAAAACACAATCAGATTGCAATCTGATGACAGAAAACACCAGGTTAACGCCAGGTGTAAATGGCCTCTATTTAGTTGCAGGTAATTGGGGAATGGGGTGATGCTTGGCCCCCCTCTTTTCCCATCCTGCTCTAGCGTGAATTGGAATTTCATACCTGGAAATTGGAAGTGGCCAATTTGTTACGACCGAACGTCCCCAAAGTAGTCAGTCACTTGCTGCAGTCACTTGCTCTTTTTGCTTTATGGTTAAATTGAGATTTGAGGCAATTAATGCGGCCTCAAACATTCACATCCAGCAACGAGCCACATGTACAAATCAAGTCAGCGAGTAGCTAAGGTGGGCAGAGGTATGTGTTGTTGTGACGTCATGGCGTGGGCGTGTCATGGCGGGTGGTGCTACTGGTACCTGGGTACGGACGGCAGAGGGGTCAGTAAGGTCGGTTGGCATCCTTTGGCCGCTTCAGCTGCACCTTCAGCCTCTTCATGCCTATCTGGAAGCCGTTCATGGCCTGGATAGCGGCTTGAGCACTGGACGGGTTATCAAAACTCACAAAGCCTGAGACAAGGAGGACGGGAGAGACCCAAGGCATGGGAGGAAGCCAAATGAGAGAGAGAGAGAGAGGGAGGGAGGGGGAGAGAGAGATAGATGTAGGGGGAGAGGGAGATGAGAGACACAGGGCGACGAGCAATGAGATGGAGCACAGAGAGAAGGAGAGAGACGGGAGGGGGAGAAAGGAGACCCTTTGTAACTCTCAACACTGACACAACAATAGCTCTTTGTTTTCTCCGTTCAGACGATTAATTGAAAATCTCTGAATTAAAAAGATGATATAACAAAAAAAAATGGCTAATGACTAGATATCAGGAAAAACAATCAAAACGGAACGAGGGCTATTATACAAACGATCAGGGAGTCTAACTTGAACAGAGAATTAAAAACAATAACATGAAAACGGTGTTCAGCAGATTAAAAAGATAGGCGCGGAGAAAAGGAGTTTCGTGTTGTTCGTGGGGACTTTTTGCTGGCGTATCTGGCGTACCTAGATTGTTTGAACCATAAAGCAGAGTGTGTGTCTGTGTCAACGTACGTATCTTATGTATCTAAGTAAAGAGTCAGGGCACGCGGGTTGTTGTGCTGAGATGCTAGGAGCAAAGGTGTGCAGCACGGAGGTGAGTTATCACCTGCGTGTGGAGGCAGAATGAGCCCACAAGCTTTCCACGCGGGCGCTCCTTGCCTGCCTCTTATCAGACGCCTCTCCCGTGATTGACGGCTCGGATTTTCCGCCTGCCAGCTGATTTGATCAGGCCCGCTATGGGTCCAATTTAATTTGGGGGGAGAGGGCAGGCTTTTGTCAGCACCAGGGTGAGATAAGGCTGCTGCTTTTACAAACCCTTTAAACAAACCGAGCAGGGAAGGGCCTGTCAGTTGGCAGTGATCCGCCTCCACCCCCACCCCAAAGACTCCCCCCCCCCACCCCCCCACCCGCTGCCCTGATCCAAGACTCACTTCTTGGCCTTCATAAATCTCCATACTTTACATTTACATCCCCGCGCCAAAAAGGTGGTTGTATGCCGGGAGTTAAACGAGTACGCTGCAAAAAACGGACAAGTTCCAATCCAGATCCATTTAGGACCAAAGAGACACATGTCCTGAGCTTATCACTGTATCATTCACTGCCAGAGTAAGTCAAATGACATCAATTAAAAGCAGTGTTTCCCCTACCAAACGACGCCCTCGCCAGGCCAGAAAGAAAATTGCAAAAAAAAATATACGGTATATATTTTTTTCTGCTCTCCCCAACATTTCAATAAACCCTTATGGCATGTTATTACAATACAACAATACTGGTGTTGACAGTGTTGACAGTAATAGAAGATGCCAAATCGTTCAAAACAATAAGCATTTTGCTTTTAGGAGCATCGTGCCAGCGTTCCAAAACGTGTCAACGTGTATCGTTGTCTGGGAAACGCACATCCCATAATACAACTGTTCACATCCGACAATAGTATGATGATACTTGGGATGCCATTGCGAACATAGATGCGAACAGGTTAGCTAAAGGTTTAGCATCGCCAGCGAGGGCCCCCGCCGTTGCGGTCGGGGTACGTTTCGAAATCCCTCCAGGCCTGAAAAATGTTCTAGGGGAAACACTGAAAAGGATGCGGTCAGTAAAAGTGAGATTTTTTTTTGTCAACCAAGGAAATAAGTTGCTTTACTATTACAAACATTTAACAATTACAGTATGGTCATTGGTATGCATTTTGTGAGATCAATAATTTAAGTAAGTATAAGTGTATGTATCATCTTTCAACAGTGGCCATCTGATTGTTGAATGAAAGTGTTCAAATTTTCATTGTAACCTTGCATTCATTCATTCTTTATATAATATATAAAGAATATATATATATATTATTGTACTATATATATATATATATAATATATCTATTATTCCAGGACATTGCGGTCACAGTACATGCTGGACCATCAGGGCGGCCCGAATCTCTTCTTTTTAAGTGTAAAGAAATCTAGCAGCATAATGAGATTATTTCACATGCTTCCAGTTTCAAGGAGCTTTCCTGCGTGACAGCCAGGCTGGTGGGGATATGTAGGATCCAGAACGCCCACCTTCTCATGTAAATCTGCTCTGCTGCTCAGTCAGTATGATGTGTGCGTTATGATGAGCGATATAATGATGAGAATGTTTCTGACGCAAAGCAGCACTTTTCACAAGAGCTATAACCACACTTGACTTAGACATTCATGGCAAAGTACAAATGCGCACCATCGTTGATAAGCACGATTCAACACTATCATTATGTTCCAGTTGTTTGAACCATCATAGTGTGTAGTGGAGCTGTGTAACTCAATGAGGTAGTCGTGCAAGGAAGGACCAAACTGATTTTCTTCTCACTGGAGCCACGCATACCAAAAACTTTCTGTAATGTCATGTAAGGTACTTTTAATTGTGGCATTTGGGGAAAAAACACTCACAGAGGAGCGAGTTTATAAGTGGGGAGTGCTGTCATACTTAAGTCTTACAATGCCCTGAGACGAGGCACTAAGAATAACTATGTAATCACGGCGGTGTGCAAAATGCTGTCAGGTATTATGAGAATGCGTGTCTACATTAATGCAGAGGTGGCAGTAGCCTAGAGGTTAGGTCCTGATTCAACTCCCCTGACAGGCTGCTGAAAAACAACGTGACTGAAGAAACAATCTCTCCCTCCGCAGTCAACCGCTAACTGCTCCGAGGGTTCTAGCTGCAACCGCGGCGGCGAAAACAACAAGTCTGTGGCGGCTGCGGCGCTGCCGGGGGAAGCTCCCACACAGCAAATCTCTTCCCCGTGTAAATAGGTGTTGGTGTGTTTTTTTTAGCGAGAATTATTTTTTCATTGACAAGTGTTGATTGGAGAGTTTGTCCACGACGCAGGGCTGAGAAAAGTGTTAACATATATAAGTCTGGATAGCGTAGACGACGTACGGAAGCACTGGCACGGCGTTGATTTTCACACTCTCAGACGATGTTCCTGTGCAGGTGTGAATGTGCGTGCAGCCGTATGAAGGTGACGTGTCGTTTTTTATTTATTTACACAAATCAAGAACAAAAGGAAATAAGTGGAGAAAAATATTGAATTTACCTGATTACATAAAGAGCTCCTTATGTATATACGTTTAACCATCTCTAAAACAGCAGGGGAAGGCTTCCTATTTTAGGTGTGTGTGTGTGTGTGTGTGTGTCAGTTCATTCTCAGTGGACCTTTTGAAATTCATTTTGCAGCTAAATCCAGCTTATTCCACTTCAAGATAACCTTTGATCACCTTTGAATGTTGATATTGAGTGACTAGACACAGCGGATTAAGAATAAAGCCGTGCCCCTACAGAGTTAAGCCATTGCACAACCATATACCTCCTCCCCATCTGTGACCCTGCATGGGGTCTGCACTCTCAAAATGGATGAGGCATTCTCATGTGAAATACTGTGTATATAGTTTGGGACTGGGAGTGACACACGGGTTAGCTTTCAGTGTGCCAGCTAATAATATAATTTCTATGGAAATATGTGTTGTTAAAGTGATAATACGGAAGATTTTCATCTAAATAAATGTGTGTTAAGTCACTATCTATCTGTTAGTGAGTTAACACAATGGTGATTGAGCCTATGGGCCATTGATGGAAGCCTTTGCATTTTCAGTATTGCAGCATTTATGAACTTGGTGTCTGTGGTGACACAGGGTGGGCGGAGCTAACACAATAGACTCACTCTGTAGGTTACTGTAGGTTCACAGGGTGGGCGGAGCTAACACAATAGACTCACTCTGTAGGTTACTGTAGGTTCACAGGGTGGGCGGAGCTAACACAATAGACTCACTCTGTAGGTTACTGTAGGTTCACAGGGTGGGCGGAGCTAACACAATAGACTCACTCTGTAGGTTACTGTAGGTTCACAGGGTGGGCGGAGCTAACACAATAGACTCACTCTGTAGGTTACTGTAGGTTCACAGGGTGGGCGGAGCTAACACAATAGACTCACTCTGTAGGTTACTGTAGGTTCACAGGGTGGGCGGAGCTAACACAATAGACTCACTCTGTAGGTTACTGTAGGTTCACAGGGTGGGCGGAGCTAACACAATAGACTCACTCTGTAGGTTACTGTAGGTTCACAGGGTGGGCGGAGCTAACACAATAGACTCACTCTGTAGGTTACTGTAGGTTCACAGGGTGGGCGGAGCTAACACAATAGACTCACTCTGTAGGTTACTGTAGGTTCACAGGGTGGGCGGAGCTAACACAATAGACTCACTCTGTAGGTTACTGTAGGTTCACAGGGTGGGCGGAGCTAACACAATAGACTCACTCTGTAGGTTACTGTAGGTTCACAGGGTGGGCGGAGCTAACACAATAGACTCACTCTGTAGGTTACTGTAGGTTCACAGGGTGGGCGGAGCTAACACAATAGACTCACTCTGTAGGTTACTGTAGGTTCACAGGGTGGGCGGAGCTAACACAATAGACTCACTCTGTAGGTTACTGTAGGTTCACAGGGTGGGCGGAGCTAACACAATAGACTCACTCTGTAGGTTACTGTAGGTTCACAGGGTGGGCGGAGCTAACACAATAGACTCACTCTGTAGGTTACTGTAGGTTCACAGGGTGGGCGGAGCTAACACAATAGACTCACTCTGTAGGTTACTGTAGGTTCACAGGGTGGGCGGAGCTAACACAATAGACTCACTCTGTAGGTTACTGTAGGTTCACAGGGTGGGCGGAGCTAACACAATAGACTCACTCTGTAGGTTACTGTAGGTTCACAGGGTGGGCGGAGCTAACACAATAGACTCACTCTGTAGGTTACTGTAGGTTCACAGGGTGGGCGGAGCTAACACAATAGACTCACTCTGTAGGTTACTGTAGGTTCACAGGGTGGGTGGAGCTAACACAATAGACTCACTCTGTAGGTTACTGTAGGTTCACAGGGTGGGCGGAGCTAACACAATAGACTCACTCTGTAGGTTCCTGACAGCTCTTGTGTGACGTAGGATAACAAGCTACTTTTTTCCGGTCTCTGCTAGCATTACGGGTGGTTACTATGGCCGAACAAACTGTGTAATGCCACATAATAACACTGTTTGGATCTCACCTGCAATTACCACTCATCGCCAATAGGTGTCACCCAAGAGAACAAAACTGAAATATTCCGTATTATCACTTTAAGTAACATAAATGTATCTCACACCAAACTAGGCTGCCCCGTTGTTATTATATTATATTATCCTATTCACACGTGCCTTGTTGTCATCTTCATTTTCTCGTTTCCTTCGAGGTGAAGTGTTTTTATAAAGTCCACGTGATTGTCTTAATCTCACCTGCACAAAATTGTATTGTTGTGTTTTTATCAGTTGTCCCCTAGGTTTTATCACAGTGCAAATAAATAGACTAAACTAAACTAGACGCCTGCATGAATTGACAATGAGACCTCCTTTAAGAGTGTACTCAAAGTCCTCCTCCAGTGATACATCCTGTATAAGAGTCTACTTAAAGCACTCCTCCAGTAACCTTCGCCAATCCCAATCAACTTTTCAGGCTTCTCTGAAAACTGTCTGATTATCTCTACGACAGTGGTTCTCAAACGTTTTTGGCTTCAGTACCCCCTTTCCCTGATTTCTGAATCCAAGTACCCCCTTTACCCAACTACACCATTTTTGTTAGAAAACTGTAAGAGAAAACTATACATATGATGCCATAAAGGAGTGATAACCCACCATTTGAAGAATAGGACATTACAAAATAAGAAAGTGAAAGAATTAGTGCCTCCTGAGCAGATTTATTTTAATGTTTAATTTATGTTAATGATTTATTCTTTACATTTTTCAATTTTCCCCTTTCTCTCAAGTACCCCCTGTAGTACCTCCATGTACCCCTAGGGGTACGCGTACCCCAGTTTGGGAACCACTGCTCTACGAGACACTCAAAGTCCAAAAATATACTAGATCATCTGTATGGCCAACAAATTAGACCATATAGGTGGTTCTGTTTAAACTAGGCTCTCCTCTCTCTCCCCCCCTCAGACTCTCGAGGGGGGGAGAGAGGAGAGGGTGCATACCGGCAGGCTGTGATCCCCTGGGGGCCCAGCAGGGTTCTCTCTGCTCATCTGTGAGCTCTCCACTCTGGAGCTCTCCATGGTGCTGAATCTGTCTCGACTCATTTTGGACACTAATTAGCCATTATTTCCCAGTTAGTTTGGCCCTAATCACCTCATTCAAAAATGCGGCTCCGTTAGGTCACCCGCAGGGCTGCTCTTTACACTTGCTGAAATATTCATCGCCATCGCACATAAGATGGTATAGCTGTGACCCAACACAATTCTGCTCACACACAGACACACACTTTGCATTCTGATTATAGGATAGTAGGTTAGTTAAGTCTTGTTATAGGATAGTAGGTCAGTTAAGTCTTGTTATAGGATAGTAGGTTAGTTAAGTCTTGTTATAGGATAGTAGGTCAGTTAAGTCTTGTTATAGGATAGTAGGTTAGTTAAGTCTTGTTATAGGATAGTAGGTCAGTTAAGTCTTGTTATAGGATAGTAGGTCAGTTAAGTCTTGTTATAGGATAGTAGGTCAGTTAAGTCTTGTTATAGGATAGTAGGTTAGTTAAGTATTGTTATAGAGGATAGTAGGTTAGTTAAGTCTTGTTATAGGATAGTAGGTCAGTTAAGTCTTGTTATAGGATAGTAGGTCAGTTAAGTCTTGTTATAGGATAGTAGGTCAGTTAAGTCTTGTTATAGGATAGTAGGTCAGTTAAGTCTCGGTTAACAAAATGACATACGGACTGAATTGTTTAGATATACTTAGATACTTAGATATACGTATGTATGTATATAGATACATACATACTTATATATACCCCCCCCCCCCCCCCCCCCCCCATATGAATATACAGTTTATGGACTTCAGATAAGGCTTTCCCCCCATATATGAATACACAGTGTTTATGAACTGCAGATAAGGCTCCTCCCCCCTAAATGAATATACATTAGAGTGTTTATGAACTTCAGATACCCCCCCCCCCCCCATATGAATACACAGTGTTTTGGGCATCAACTCTTGAATTGATGGTGATGTCACTGGAAGGCTGACCTTCCTTGTTTGGTACAATCCACTGTCCATCTTGTATCATCCATCATCATCATGGTTGCTGCTCTGCGAGCTGCATGAGGTCCTGTCATCCCTCTCTCTACCTTATATCATGTTGAAACCCTTAATTGAGCATATGTCGCTTCCCCGGTGTGAGCAAGACAAATCCCTGTGAATTTATTACATATGGGGCAATTAAAGTAATTATGATTCATATTCAGAATCATGATTTATGTTTAGATTATAGGTCCGGCGACACTTTTAGGCTGGTAATTCACAGCCACCTCCCTCTCTCACCTCTGGTGTGAATTACCACCTACAGTTAATAATAATCGTATATATCGCGTGGCGTGCAAAGACTTGCCAAGTTGCCGTGCATGTGTCCATGTGCTCTGGGCTTCATGTTTGTACTGTGACACAAAATACAGAAGACATGGATTCAATAATGAAGTATCTGCATGGGTGGGAACCCCAGATGGGTGCGAACCCAGATTAAGGGTATGAGTCCTGGTCGCTGCATGCACTAGTGCCTCCTGTGGTCAGTCGGGGAGCCTGTTCGGGGGGGGGAACTGGGGGGAATAGCGTGATCCCCCCCAACGCCGGCGAAACACCTCGCTCTCAGGTGAAAAGAAGCGGCTGGCGACTTCACATGTATCGGAGGAAGCATGTGCTAGTCTACAACTCTCCCCAGATCGGCAGAGGGGGTGGAGCAACGACCCGGACAGCAGGGGGGATTTGGCCAAGTACAACTGGGAATACAATGGGGGGGTGCAATTGGGGGGATCCGATGTATATATATATATATATATATACACTGTATATATATACTGTATATATATAATATATATATATATATAAACATACACATACACACACACACCCACACACACACATTTTTCAGATGAAGCATTCCAGGATTTTGGAGGAGCCTAATGACTGAGCTGCTGTAATGCACAGCATCTTCTGCCTCATTTGTTCATGTCTGACACCAGAGCCTTGGGGCTGCTGCTGCTATAAAAAGCAGGCAGAAAAGGAGTAAAGAAAAGAATCATGGCTTAAATGACTGTTTTTCACCCAGGATTCTTTTAATTAATAGCTGAGAAAAATAAGCCGGTGAGACAGATGAGGTCGCCGCCCCTTTGTCCTTCCTCCTGGTTGACTGACAGGTAGTGATAGTGAGAGGCATATGCTTAGAGGAGAGCACAGACACTCAGAGGCATCAGGCATGTTAGAGAGAGAGAGAGAGAGAGATGCCATGTTAGAGAGAGAGAGAGAGAGGCATGCCATGTTAGAGAGAGAGAGAGAGACATGCCATGTTAGAGAGAGAGAGAGAGAGAGACATGCCATGTTAGAGAGAGAGAGAGAGAGAGATGCCATGTTAGAGAGAGAGAGAGAGAGAGGCATGCCATGTTAGAGAGAGAGAGAGAGACATGCCATGTTAGAGAGAGAGAGAGAGAGACATGCCATGTTAGAGAGAGAGAGAGAGAGAGGCATGCCATGTTAGAGAGAGAGAGAGAGAGACATGCCATGTTAGAGAGAGAGAGAGAGAGACATGCCATGTTAGAGAGAGAGAGAGAGATGCCATGTTAGAGAGAGAGAGAGACATGCCATGTTAGAGAGAGAGAGAGAGAGAGACATGCCATGTTAGAGAGAGAGAGAGAGAGAGAGATGCCATGTTAGAGAGAGAGAGAGAGAGAGAGAGAGATGGACATGCCATGTTAGAGAGAGAGAGAGACATGCCATGTTAGAGAGAGAGAGAGACATGCCATGTTAGAGAGAGAGAGAGACATGCCATGTTAGAGAGAGAGAGAGAGAGATGCCATGTTAGAGAGAGAGAGAGACATGCCATGTTAGAGAGAGAGAGAGAGAGAGACATGCCATGTTAGAGAGAGAGAGAGAGAGAGAGATGCCATGTTAGAGAGAGAGAGAGAGAGAGAGATGGACATGCCATGTTAGAGAGAGAGAGAGAGAGAGAGATGCCATGTTAGAGAGAGAGAGAGAGAGAGAGAGATGGACATGCCATGTTAGAGAGAGAGAGAGAGAGAGAGAGAGATGGACATGCCATGTTAGAGAGAGAGAGAGAGAGAGAGAGAGAGATGGACATGCCATGTTAGAGAGAGAGAGAGAGAGAGAGATGGACATGCCATGTTAGAGAGAGAGAGAGAGAGACATGCCTTGTTAGAGAGAGAGAGAGAGAGAGAGAGAGAGATGGACAGGGGAAGAGACAACCAAAACCTCATAGAAATCCCGTCAGTCAGTCAGAAATCTCGGCGTCATCTTGGATCCCACCCTCTCCTTCAAGTCACACATCAACAACATCACCAAAACATCCTTCTTTCACCTCTGAAACATTGCACGACTCTGCCCCACTCTCTCCTCCTCAGCCGCCGAAACACTCATCCACGCCTTCATCACCTCCAGACTAGATTACTGCAACAGCATCCTCTATGGCCTCCCTTCTACTCTCCTCCGTAAACTGCAATATGTCCAAAACTCAGCTGCCCGATTACTCACCCACTCACCCGCTCCAGAGAACACATCAGATCACACCCATCCTCCAACATCTCCACTGGCTCCCCATTCAGCACCGCATCCACTTCAAAATCCTCCTCATCACCTACAAAGCCCTCAATAATCTGGCCCCCCTCTTACCTAACAGATCTCCTCCAGCGCCACTCCCCCACCCGCCGTCTCCGCTCTGCTGATGCCAACCTCCTCACCCCCATCACCAAAACCAAGCACCGCACCACGGGGGACAGAGCCTTCGCCATCGCTGCCCCAACCCTCTGGAACTCTCTGCCGCTCAACATCAGAAACTCAGACTCACTCACCTCCTTCAAAACCCAACTCAAATCCCACCTCTTCAAAACAGCCTACAAAATTTTACTTCTACCTCTAACCCAACACAGTCTCTTAGAAAAACGTATAATACCAACGATGTGGACCAACGTTGCTATTTTACAATTTCGGCTCGAAAAACGTAAAATATTAACGTTCCGAGTGGTTAGGGTGAGGATTAGAGTAGGGGGAGGGGTTAGAAACAGAAAATCTCCATAAAACACGCCCAAACCCCGCCCACCGCTGTAGACGCATACGTTCCCATTTTACAATTTCTTAGCCGACATCGTAAAATAGCAACGTTTGTCCACAAACGTGCCTATTTTACGTTTTTCTAAGAGATCGGGTTGTCTAACCACCATTCCATCTCTGCAATCAATTGATTTGTATTTGTTTTGTATCTGTATTCATTCCTGTTATTTCGTTTGTTTACTGTATTACTTTTCTATGTATTGTAAAGCGTCTTTGAGTTCCCCAGAAAAGCGCTCTATAAAACGTATGTATTATTATTATTATTATTATTATTATAGACATGCTATGTTAGAGAGAGACAGAGAGATGGACAGGGAAAGAGAGAACCAACACCTCATAGACATGCCATGTTAGAGAGAGAGAGAGAGAGAGAGAGATGGACAGGGGAAGAGAGAACCAACACCTCATAGACATGCCATGTTAGAGAGAGAGAGAGAGAGAGAGAGAGAGAGAGATGGACAGGGGAAGAGAGAACCAACACCTCATAGACATGCCATGTTAGAGAGAGAGAGAGAGAGAGAGATGGACAGGGGAAGAGAGAACCAACACCTCATAGACATGCCATGTTGAAGAGAAACCTCTCTCTCTTTCTCCCCCCCCTCCCTCTCCCTCTCCCCCCTCTCTCAGTGCCTGTCCCCTGGGCGCCGCTGTCCAACTGAATCAACAGCAAGGCCCACACCAGTCTATTATTATCTCTTTAAGCCCACTGATTCCACCTGCACATCCTCCTCCACCCGGATCAACTGGTCTGCTGTGTGGGAGGAGGAGGGGAGGTGCTGTGTGGGAGGTGATGGGAGGAGGAGGGGAGGCGCTGTGTGGGAGGAGGAGGGGAGGGGTTGTGGGGGAGGAGGAGGAGAGGCACTGGGTGGGAGGAGGAGGCGAGGGGAGGAGGAGGGGAGGCACTGTGTGGGAGGAGGAGGCGAGGGGAGGAGGCGCTGTGGGGGAGGAGGAGGGGAGGCGCTGTGTGGGAGGAGGAGGGGAGGCGCTGTGTGGGAGGCGAAGGGAGGAGCAGGGGAGGGGCTGTGTGGTCCGGCTGGACAATGGAGGGGGGGGGGGGGGTCTGGTAAATAGCAGAGGAGAGGAGCTGGATACTGATGATATTAAGAATGGTCTGATAGAGAGGCTGATGAATAGATGTGTGGAGTAAATGGCAAATGTCGGAAGATGTTTGGGTCAATAGCTAGAGGAGGAATTCATGGTGGGATGGTGGTGTTGTGTGTGTGAGTGACAGGACAACGGGGGGCGTGGCCTGTGCAGTTTTGGGTGACTAACACTTCCCCCCGGCCCCCTCCCCCCCCTCCCCCCCCCCCGTTTCCCTCGCTGGCCCCCACTATCTTGTTAGATATGCCAATGAGATGGAGTCAGCATCCCACCGCTATCTCCCTCCTCGCCTCCCTGCTCAGTGGCATGTAACGCCACTTTTAAAATTTTAATTGCGACTTGATTAGGATAGACACAGGGAATCAAAGGAAAAGCAAACATTAATTGCAAAGAAAGCGACGCGGGGGCATGAGACGATTGCCAAACACGGGGCGCCGTGTCACTTCCTCACCATCTCAAATTTATTCTTTTTTTATTTTATTTCTGTAATTATGTATTTTCGTCGCCGTCGACTTTTTCGACTCACCGAAACATTTGCTCTGATTGGTCGCTCGGTCCACGAAGACTTTGGCGGAGATGACGTTGCCGAAAGGCAGGAACATTTGCATGAGCTCCGCGTCTCCGAACTCCTGGGGCAGGTGGTAAATAAACAGGTTGCAGCCTTCTGGCCCTGGTGGGAGACAGACAACAGGAAGGTCACGTGTGGGAGCACAAACAGGAGATGCCTAGAGAGAGAGAGACAGAGAGACTGACCACGTTAACATGCACACAAATTAATAATAATATTATTATTCATTATATAATATTTTTATTATTATTATTATTATTATTAACATGCACACACATTAATATTATTATTATTAATTATATAATATTTATTTATTATTATTATTATTATTATTATTATTATTATTATTATTATTATTATTATTAACATGCACACAAATTGTGTGATTGTAATGCAATTAAGCCGAGTAAGGCAGGACTCATGTTTACACTATACTTCATTATTATAGAGCTGGCCCAGCCTGACGTCACGCGTTGTTCTATTCTCACAAACATGGTGCTCCTCCCGTTGTTCTCAGCATAGTCAACAAACATGGCGTCAACTCTGCAACCTCTATTATGTTAGCTTGTAGCATTATTATGCTCTTAGCTGTACTCAATGAAACCGCAGTACTGTAGTAGCATTGCCATTTTAATTCTACTAATAGAGAGCAGTCAGAACATGTAGACACCTTACTGATTACATTTCTAAATGTGATTTTACTGTGCGAGAGGAAAGACATCCCCCTATGATTAAAAAAAAATCTGAAGCTGGAGTGTAGGATCTGAATCCATTGCTTCCAACGCTCCCACATATGTATTCAACTATTTCTGCTGAGACCCATCAGAACATGTCTAATGTGTATTCAGACTGTGTACAGTGTGTATTCAGACTGTGTACAGTGTGTATTCAGACTGTGTACAGTGTGTATTCAGACTGTGTGCAGTGTGTATTCAGTCTGTGTACAGTGTGTATTCAGACTGTGTACAGTGTGTATTCAGACTGTGTACAGTGTGTATTCAGACTGTGTGCAGTGTGTATTCAGTCTGTGTACAGTGTGTATTCAGTCTGTGTACAGTGTGTATTCAGACTGTGTACAGTGTGTATTCAGTCTGTGTACAGTGTGTATTCAGTCTGTGTACAGTGTGTATTCAGACTGTGTACAGTGTGTATTCAGTCTGTGTACAGTGTGTATTCAGACTGTGTACAGTGTGTATTCAGTCTGTGTACAGTGTGTATTCAGACTGTGTACAGTGTGTATTCAGACTGTGTGCAGTGTGTATTCAGTCTGTGTACAGTGTGTATTCAGACTGTGTGCAGTGTGTATTCAGTCTGTGTACAGTGTGTATTCAGTCTGTGTACAGTGTGTATTCAGACTGTGTACAGTGTGTATTCAGTCTGTGTACAGTGTGTATTCAGTCTGTGTACAGTGTGTATTCAGTCTGTGTACAGTGTGTATTCAGACTGTGTGCAGTGTGTATTCAGACTGTGTACAGTGTGTATTCAGTCTGTGTACAGTGTGTATTCAGTCTGTGTACAGTGTGTATTCAGACTGTGTGCAGTGTGTATTCAGACTGTGTACAGTGTGTATTCAGACTGTGTGCAGTGTGTATTGAGACTGGGTACAGTGTGTATTCAGACTGGGTACAGTGTGTATTCAGACTGTGTGCAGTGTGTATTCAGTCTGTGTACAGTGTGTATTCAGTCTGTGTACAGTGTGTATTCAGACTGTGTGCAGTGTGTATTCAGACTGTGTACAGTGTGTATTCAGACTGTGTGCAGTGTGTATTGAGACTGGGTACAGTGTGTATTCAGACTGGGTACAGTGTGTATTCAGACTGTGTGCAGTGTGTATTCAGACTGTGTACAGTGTGTATTCAGACTGTGTGCAGTGTGTATTCAGACTGTGTACAGTGTGTATTCAGACTGTGTACAGTGTGTATTCAGACTGTGTACAGTGTGTATTCAGTCTGTGTACAGTGTGTATTCAGACTGTGTACAGTGTGTATTCAGACTGTGTGCAGTGTGTATTCAGACTGTGTACAGTGTGTATTCAGACTGTGTACAGTGTGTATTCAGTACATACTGTGTACAGTGTGTATTCAGACTGTGTACAGTGTGTATTCAGACTGTGTACAGTGTGTATTCAGTCTGGGTACAGTGTGTATTCAGACTGTGTACAGTGTGTATTCAGTCTGTGTACAGTGTGTATTCAGTCTGTGTACAGTGTGTATTCAGACTGTGTGCAGTGTTTATTCAGTCTGTGTACAGTGTGTATTCAGACTGTGTACAGTGTGTATTCAGACTGTGTACAGTGTGTATTCAGACTGTGTACAGTGTGTATTCAGTCTGTGTACAGTGTGTATTCAGACTGTGTAGTGTGTATTCAGACTGTGTGCAGTGTGTATTCAGTCTGTGTACAGTGTGTATTCAGACTGTGTACAGTGTGTATTCAGACTGTGTACAGTGTGTATTCAGACTGTGTACAGTGTGTATTCAGACTGTGTACAGTGTGTATTCAGACTGTGTACAGTGTGTATTCAGTCTGTGTACAGTGTGTATGCAGACTGTGTACAGTGTGTATTCAGTCTGTGTACAGTGTGTATTCAGACTGTGTACAGTGTGTATTCAGACTGTGTACACTGTGCATTCAGACTGTGTGCAGTGTGTATTCAGACTGTGTACAGTGTGGATTGAGACTGTACAGTGTGTATTCAGTCTGTGTACAGTGTGTATTCAGACTGTGTACAGTGTGTATTCAGACTGTGTACAGTGTGTATTCAGACTGTGTACAGTGTGTATTCAGACTGTGTGCAGTGTGTATTCAGTCTGTGTACAGTGTGTATTCAGACTGTGTACAGTGTGTATTCAGACTGTGTGCAGTGTGTATTCAGTCTGTGTACAGTGTGTATTCAGACTGTGTACAGTGTGTATTCAGACTGTGTACAGTGTGTATTCAGACTGTGTGCAGTGTGTATTCAGTCTGTGTACAGTGTGTATTCAGACTGTGTACAGTGTATGTGATTTTCCTTTATACTTGAAATAACCACGTCACCTGTAAACTCCATAATTGGGGATGTGTCACTCTATAGAATATATAGGTTGAGTGAAAGACAAAGCGAGACGTTGAAACAGACATCGAGAAAGTGAGAGAGAGAGGTCCCAAAATTAAGAATTTACATGATATCAAATAATGAATGTATTGTAATGTAACTGTAGTGTACTGTACTCACAAATGGACTGCATCAGTATATAGAACCTGCATGATACCTGTGTCCATGTAATACTGTATGTAATGTGTGAATTTTCCGTAAAAATGCTTTGGCAACAACATGTTTTTGTTCATGCCAATAAAGCTATTTGTATTTGAGAGAGAGAGAGAGAGAGAGAGAGAGAGAGAGAGAGAGAGAGAGAGAGAGAGAGAGAGAGAGAGAGAGAGAGAGCACGCATAAAGACATAAGCCAAGTATTTGCCCCAATTACTGTGTGACAGTAGGACTGGCTTCCAATCTCTCTCCATCCCTCCACACTCATCCACACAGCTGCCACATGCTGTACAGAGCAATCTGGTGAGGAGAGGAATGAACTGGAGAGAGAGAGAGAGAGAGAGAGAGAGAGAGAGAGAGAGATGTGATGGGGCTTAGGGACTGTACGCTTGCAGCTGGCTGGCTGGCTGGCTGGCTGGCTGGCTGGCTGGCTAGCTCTCTCTCCTGTCTCATTGCTCAGGGTGATAGCATGACGAGATGAGACTGGGGCTGCTGAGAAGGCTGATAAGAGGGCTGCACTGGTGGCTGACTGTAGTGCTGCTGTCCCTTGGCAAGATAGAGGACACACACACACACACACACACACACACACACCGGTTGACAGAGCTATGCCTTATTTTTTTTCTAGTCTGAGTCTTGGTTCTGTCTGTTTGTTTAGGTTTAGGTGTCTTATGGATAATTCATGCTTTGAAAAGATGTGGTTTGTTGTGGGGGGAAAGGAGGATCTGCTAGTTGCTGCGCGTTGGGAAGTTTGACAGGTCGTTTGTGTGGCATATTGTGCACTCGTCTGCCTTCCTCCTTGTGAACACAGCAGCACCCCTAGTTTTTTATGGTGATTGACCAAATTCACACCTCCCCTTCACATCTACAGTATGCAAGACTGTCCATTCACACCTCCCCTTAACATCTATAGTATGCAAGGCTGTCCATTCACACCTCCCTCTCACATCTACAGTATGTAAGACTGTCCATTCACACCTCTCCTTCACATCTACAGTATGTAAGACTGTCCATTCACACCTCTCCTTCATATCTATAGTATGTAAGACTGTCCATTCACACCTCTCCTTCACATCTACAGTATGCAAGACTGTCCATTCACACCTCTCCTTCACATCTATAGTATGTAAGACTGTCCATTCACACCTCTCCTTCACATCTACAGTATGCAAGACTGTCCATTCACACCTCTCCTTCACATCTATAGTATGCAAGACTGTCCATTCACACCTCCCCTTTCATATCTACAGTATGTAAGACTGTCCATTCACACCTCCCCTTTCATATCTACAGTATGCAAGACTGTCCATTCACACCTCCCCTTTCATATCTACAGTATGCAAGACTGTCCATTCACACCTCTCCTTCATATCTACAGTATGTAAGACTGTCCATTCACACCTCCCCTTTCATATCTACAGTATGCAAGACTGTCCATTCACACCTCCCCTTTCACATCTACAGTATGTAAGACTGTCCATTCACACCTCCCTTTCACATCTACAGTATGTAAGACTGTCCATTCACACCTCTCCTTTCACATCTATAGTATGCAAGACTGTCCATTCACACCTCCCCTTTCATATCTACAGTATGTAAGACTGTCCATTCACACCTCTCCTTCACATCTACAGTATGTAAGACTGTCCATTCACACCTCTCCTTCACATCTATAGTATGTAAGACTGTCCATTCACACCTCCCCTTTCATATCTACAGTATGCAAGACTGTCCATTCACACCTCTCCTTCACATCTACAGTATGTAAGACTGTCCATTCACACCTCTCCTTCACATCTATAGTATGTAAGACTGTCCATTCACACCTCCCCTTTCATATCTACAGTATGCAAGACTGTCCATTCACACCTCCCCTTTCATATCTACAGTATGTAAGACTGTCCATTCACACCTCTCCTTCACATCTACAGTATGCAAGACTGTCCATTCACACCTCTCCTTCACATCTACAGTATGCAAGGCTGTCCATTCACACCTCTCCTTCACATCTACAGTATGCAAGACTGTCCATTCACACCTCTCCTTCACATCTATAGTATGCAAGACTGTCCATTCACACCTCTCCTTCACATCTACAGTATGCAAGACTGTCCATTCACACCTCCCCTTAACATCTACAGTATGCAAGACTGTCCATTCACACCTCTCCTTCACATCTACAGTATGCAAGACTGTCCATTCACACCTCTCCTTCACATCTATAGTATGCAAGACTGTCCATTAACACCTCTCCTTCACATCTATAGTATGCAAGACTGTCCATTCACACCTCTCCTTCACATCTATAGTATGCAAGACTGTCCATTCACACCTCTCCTTCACATCTACAGTATGCAAGACTGTCCATTCACACCTCTCCTTCATATCTATAGTATGTAAGACTGTCCATTCACACCTCTCCTTCACATCTATAGTATGCAGGACTGTCCATTCACACCTCTCCTTCACATCTATAGTATGCAAGACTGTCCATTCACACCTCTCCTTAACATCTACAGTATGTAAGACTGTCCATTCACACCTCTCCTTCACATCTACAGTATGCAAGACTGTCCATTCACACCTCTCCTTCACATCTATAGTATGTAAGACTGTCCATTCACACCTCTCCTTCACATCTATAGTATGTAAGACTGTCCATTTACACCTCTCCTTCACATCTATAGTATGTAAGACTGTCCATTCACACCTCTCCTTTCACATCTATAGTATGTAAGACTGTCCATTCACACCTCTCCTTTCATATCTATAGTATGTAAGACTGTCCATTCACACCTCTCCTTTCACATCTATAGTATGTAAGACTGTCCATTCACACCTCTCCTTTCATATCTATAGTATGTAAGACTGTCCATTCACACCTCTCCTTTCACATCTATAGTATGTAAGACTGTCCATTCACACCTCTCCTTCACATCTATAGTATGTAAGACTGTCCATTCACACCTCTCCTTTCACATCTATAGTATGTAAGACTGTCCATTCACACCTCTCCTTCACATCTACAGTATGCAAGACTGTCCATTCACACCTCTCCTTCACATCTATAGTATGCAAGACTGTCCATTCACACCTCTCCTTTCACATCTATAGTATGTAAGACTGTACATTCACACCTCTCCTTCACATCTATAGTATGTAAGACTGTCCATTCACACCTCTCCTTTCATATCTATAGTATGCAAGACTGTCCATTCACACCTCTCCTTCACATCTATAGTATGTAAGACTGTCCATTCAGCTGTGGGTGATTCTGCTCTTGAACTACTGTATACCCGTTTCCCAGTCACTGGCTAAGTGTGTGCGTGACCACGACACACACACACACACACACACACACACACGCGCACACGCACACGCACACACACACACTGATTGATAGAATGTAAGTTGTTTTCCGTGGGGAGATTTGGGGGATCTCCGTGAGGATGGACGTGCTGGTGTGATTTCAGGTTTGAGCTGTGTCTTAATGGCAGGGCTGCAGACTGTGGCAGTGGACTGAGACTGGCTGGGAGAACAGCCAAAGCCCAGAGGAGGCCAGAACCCAGACAGGCCACTGGCTCAACCAAGAATAGCTCTGTGTGTGTGTGTGTGTGTGTGTGTGTGTGTGTGTGTGTGTGTGTGTGTGTGTGTGTGTCGTGCGCGCATGGGTGTGTGGTGTGTGCGACAGTGTGTGTGTATATGTGCTACCACTACTTCTATAATTCTTGCTAATGATTCAAATGTTCCACGGTAGCAGTGAGATATGGGATGTCCTGGAGTAGTGTGTTCCTGTGTGTGTGTGTGTGTGTGTGTGTGTGTGTGTGTGTGTGTGTGTGTGTGTGTGTGTGTGTGTGTGTGTGTGTGTGTGTGTGTGAGCTCTTGGTTGTTACTACGCTGTGTGACCCTGACATGCACTTTTGCAGCACGAGTGGAGAACAGCAAAACAAACTCACGCTTCCTGGAGGCGACGTTGCAAAACACTTGATTTCAGACGTCCCGTACTGAATATTCACGCAAACTCTACGCTAACGTCTTATACAATCATATAGATGAATAATTGAGACTGACAAATGGCGTCAAGAAGAGTGATTTACCATCACAGTATATCCTATGCTTTATTACATCCAATGCCGTGGCATAAGAAACACCAAACCTCGGAATAGTAATAAATGATTATGCATGCGGCTAATTAATCTGATGAATATTTATAACCACTTAAACACATTGTAATGGACTGATTAAGCAGTCCAACGCTGCGAGTTTGAATTAGTGCAGTTTTTTGAATAATGACAGAGTAACTTTCCATCTCGCCGCTAATGTTCTTCTCTTTAAATGGGGAGCCGTTTCTCCTCACACATTCTCGCGCCCCGGTCGGCGTTTTTCCTCTCTCCCCGGCTAATTCAAAGCATTGCGTCTACATTAGAATGGAACATGGCAATTATCACCTTTTTATCTTGGGTGGGCGCGTGGCGCCCGCGCTCGCTCTTACCTTCCCTCTGTTGCTGGGGAATGATGGTTGGTTGCTGGGGGAACGCTTGGCTGATTGGCGCATAGGCGGCAGGGTAGGCTGCTGTTGCAAAAAGGGAGAAACCAGAGTGGAATTTTTTTTCACATCTCCATTTTCATATTTTGATACACACAACAAAAATTCAAATCATTATTCCATTGTTCATTTGCGTCCTCTTAGACATCGCATAAATAAATTGCATTACGGGGTTTGTGCAGCTCGGGCTCATTTGGGTTGCTGGATCACCGCAAACAAAGAGCGCGGCAAAAAGAGGGGGAGCGCCACTCCGTTCAACTTAGCATGCACACAAAAGAGAGAGCGCGGCGCGCGCGCGCGAGAGAGAGAGGCTCACACACACACACACACACACACACACACCGCGCTTAAGAGAGCTGATGTCAGGGCAGAAAGCAGTGGCTAAAGAGAGAGTCTATATCATCTGTCATGTAGGAAGGCTATGTCGGGTTCGGATCCCCGGCTCCTCGGTGTACTTTTGGAATTAAAGAATTTTGTGTGGGTGTATAATCAAGTCAACTGGAAATCCCTTCTCAATCCTAATGTAAAGTGCCCTAATCCGGGAGGAAATTGCCTGGTCCTCCCGCGGGGCTATCTCTACCTGCCATAGTGTCTACAGATGTGACAGACAGGACGAGGAAGGGGAGGGGGGAGGGAAAGAGAGGGAGAGAGACAGATGGAGGAGAAGAGAGAGAGAGAGAGAGGGAGTAGAGGAGTGGGGAGAGGCAGATCACCTGCGTAGTGTTGGACACCTGCGTACGCCTGTTGGAGAGGGTCAGTCACCGTGGGACTCTGTGCTGCAGAGAGTCAGAAAGAGAGACAAGAGAGGGGACGGGCGGAGAGGAAAAAAGGAATTGAAAGAGAGAGTGACAGAGAGGAGAAACAATGAGAAAGACAAGGAGAGATGCAGAGATAGAGGGAGGGAGTGTGAGAGAGAGATAGAGAGATGCAGAGATAGAGGGGGGGAGTGAGAGAGAGATAGAGAGATGCCGAGATAGAGGGGGGAGAGTGTGAGAGATAGAGAGAGATGTAGAGATAGAGGGGGGGAGTGTGAGAGAGATAGAGAGATGCCGAGATAGAGGGGGGAGAGTGTGAGAGATAGAGAGAGATGTAGAGATAGAGGGGGGGAGTGTGAGAGAGATAGAGAGATGCCGAGATAGAGGGGGGAGAGTGTGAGAGATAGAGAGAGATGTAGAGATAGAGGGGGGGAGTGAGAGAGAGATAGAGAGATGCAGAGATAGAGCGGGGAGAGTGTGAGAGATAGAGAGAGATGTAGAGATAGAGGGGGGGAGTGTGAGAGAGATAGAGAGAGATGTAGAGATAGAGGGGGGGAGTGTGAGAGAGATAGATAGAGAGATGCAGAGATAGAGGTGGGTGAGAGAGATAGAGAGATGCAGAGATAGAGGGGGGTGAGAGAGATAGAGAGATGCAGAGATAGAGGGGGGTGAGAGAGATAGAGAGATGTAGAGATAGAGGTGGGTGAGAGAGATAGAGAGACACAGAGATAGAGGGGGGTGAGAGAGATAGAGA
>NC_139651.1:6721060-6858560 GCF_964638095.1 Poromitra crassiceps | reverse complement strand
TGTATATGTTGTGAATGTTTGTGAGTGTATATGTTGTGAATGTTTGTGAGTGTATATGTTGTGAATGTTTGTGAGTGTATATGTTGTGAATGTTTGTGAGTGTATATGTTGTGAATGTTTGTGAGTGTATATGTTGTGAATGTTTGTGAGTGTATATGTTGTGAATGTTTGTGAGTGTATGAATATGTTGTGAATGTTTGTGAGTGTATACGTTGTGAATGTTTGTGAGTGTATGAATATGTTGTGAATGTTTGTGAGTGTATACGTTGTGAATGTTTGTGAGTGTATGAATATGTTGTGAATGTTTGTGAGTGTATATGTTGTGAGTGTATATGTTGTGAATGTTTGTCAGCGTATGAATATCTTGTGAATGTTTGTGAGTGTATATGTTGTGAGTGTATATGTTGTGAATGTTTGTGAGTGTATATGTTGTGAGTGTATATGTTGTGAATGTTTGTGAGTGTATGAATATGTTGTGAATGTTTGTGAGTGTATATGTTGTGAATGTTTGTGAGTGTATATGTTGTGGGTGTTTGTGAGTGTATGAATATGTTGTGAATGTTTGTGAGTGTATATGTTGTGAATGTTTGTCAGCATATGAATATCTTGTGAATGTTTGTGAGGGTATACGTTGTGAATGTTTGTGAGTGTATATGTTGTGAATGTTTGTGAGTGTATACGTTGTGAATGTTTGTGAGTGTATGAATATCTTGTGAATGTTTGTGAGTGTATATGTTGTGAATGTTTGTGAGTGTATACGTTGTGAATGTTTGTGAGTGTATACGTTGTGGGTGTTTGTGAGTGTATGAATATGTTGTGAATGTTTGTGAGTGTATATGTTGTGAATGTTTGTCAGCATATGAATATCTTGTGAATGTTTGTGAGGGTATACGTTGTGAATGTTTGTGAGTGTATATGTTGTGAATGTTTGTGAGTGTATACGTTGTGAATGTTTGTGAGTGTATGAATATCTTGTGAATGTTTGTGAGTGTATATGTTGTGAATGTTTGTGAGTGTATACGTTGTGAATGTTTGTGAGTGTATGAATATCTTGTGAATGTTTGTGAGTGTATATGTTGTGAATGTTTGTCAGCATATGAATATCTTGTGAATGTTTGTGAGGGTATACGTTGTGAATGTTTGTGAGTGTATATGTTGTGAATGTTTGTGAGTGTATACGTTGTGAATGTTTGTGAGTGTATGAATATCTTGTGAATGTTTGTGAGTGTATGAATATCTTGTGAATGTTTGTCAGCATATGAATATCTTGTGAATGTTTGTGAGTGTATGAATATCTTGTGAATGTTTGTGAGTGTATATGTTGTGAATGTTTGTGAGTGTATGAATATCTTGTGAATGTTTGTGAGTGTATATGTTGTGAATGTTTGTGAGTGTATATGTTGTGAATGTTTGTGAGTGTATACGTTGTGAATGTTTGTGAGTGTATGAATATCTTGTGAATGTTTGTGAGTGTATATGTTGTGAATGTTTGTGAGTGTATATGTTGTGAATGTTTGTGAGTGTATGAATATCTTGTGAATGTTTGTGAGTGTATACGTTGTGAATGTTTGTGAGTGTATATGTTGTGAATGTTTGTGAGTGTATATGTTGTGAATGTTTGTGAGTGTATACGTTGTGAATGTTTGTGAGTGTATATGTTGTGAATGTTTGTGAGTGTATACGTTGTGAATGTTTGTGAGTGTATATGTTGTGAATGTTTGTGAGTGTATGAATATGTTGTGAATGTTTGTGAGTGTATATGCTGTTAATGTTTGTGAGTGTATGAATATCTTGTGAATGTTTGTGAGTGTATATGTTGTGAATGTTTGTGAGTGTATGAATATCTTGTGAATGTTTGTGAGTGTATATGTTGTGAATGTTTGTGAGTGTATGAATATCTTGTGAATGTTTGTGAGTGTATGAATATCTTGTGAATGTTTGTGAGTGTATATGTTGTGAATGTTTGTGAGTGTATATGTTGTGAATGTTTGTGAGTGTATGAATATGTTGTGAATGTTTGTGAGTGTATATGTTGTGAATGTTTGTGAGTGTATATGTTGTGAATGTTTGTGAGTGTATATGTTGTGAATGTTTGTGAGTGTATATGCTGTTAATGTTTGTGAGTGTATGAATATCTTGTGAATGTTTGTGAGTGTATATGTTGTGAATGTTTGTGAGTGTATGAATATGTTGTGAATGTTTGTGAGTGTATATGTTGTGAATGTTTGTGAGTGTATATGTTGTGAATGTTTGTGAGTGTATATGTTGTGAATGTTTGTGAGTGTATATGTTGTGAATGTTTGTGAGTGTATGAATATGTTGTGAATGTTTGTGAGTGTATATGTTGTGAATGTTTGTGAGTGTATACGTTGTGAATGTTTGTGAGTGTATGAATATGTTGTGAATGTTTGTGAGTGTATATGTTGTGAATGTTTGTGAGTGTATGAATATGTTGTGAATGTTTGTGAGTGTATATGTTGTGAATGTTTGTGAGTGTATACGTTGTGAATGTTTGTGAGTGTATATGTTGTGAATGTTTGTGAGTGTATATGTTGTGAATGTTTGTGAGTGTATACGTTGTGAATGTTTGTGAGTGTATATGTTGTGAATGTTTGTGAGTGTATATGTTGTGAATGTTTGTGAGTGTATACGTTGTGAATGTTTGTGAGTGTATATGTTGTGAATGTTTGTGAGTGTATATGTTGTGAATGTTTGTGAGTGTATACGTTGTGAATGTTTGTGAGTGTATATGTTGTGAATGTTTGTGAGTGTATATGTTGTGAATGTTTGTGAGTGTATATGTTGTGAATGTTTGTGAGTGTATATGTTGTGAATGTTTGTGAGTGTATATGTAAGGGATAATGTATACTGAGCCGGTGATTACTGTGGAAATAATGACCGACAGGTGAATGATTTAGCCCGACGCGCAGCGGAGGGCTTAATATTCACCTGAAGGTCATTATTTCCAGTAATCACCGGCTCAGTATACATTATCCCGCTTAGAACACGGCCTACAACTAAATCATTCAATAATCTGACAAAAATAATTATTTAAATAGATTTTTTAATAGCGTTTTCAACACAAAGCGGTTTCATTCGTAATTGGCACACAAGACACCACAGCTGCAACTGGTTGGCCTAATTAGTAGCGTCTGCCGACAAAATGCTCTTACCAACTGATTAATCCAGGTGTGGCAGAGCAGCGGTCGGTTGTCGAGAAATAATGACCGGTGAATATTGTTGATTGACCAATCAGAATCGAGTATTCGAGAGAGCCGTGTTCTAAGTTGTGAATGTTTGTGAGTGTATATGTTGTGAATGTTTGTGAGTGTATACGTTGTGAATGTTTGTGAGTGTATGAATATGAACCATTGCAAAGCTGAAAAGGAGTAACCGTGCTAAGGGAAAAAAGACACAATACAAAAAGCAGTGCAGTGTTTTTTTGTAGTCAGTCATATCTAGTACAATGTAACAGTCATTATAGTGTGAATCAATTAAAGCATGGTTCTCTGGGGTGGTCTGCATGCCTAGTAGTGAATTCAAATTTCAAACTGCACCTGATTAAAATATGGTTGATGTATTTGTTTGAAGCTCACCGTCTCCTCCCCCGCCGGGCTGAGACTTACAGCATGAGAATAGGCGCCGTAGGCCCCAAACTGGATGGTCATAGGGCTGAAGATGCCGAGCTGGCCCGCCATCTGGTGCATCCGGCGCAGGGTCCTCTCCTTATCGGTGTCGGCAAACTTCACCACCAGGCTGGACGACGCCCCCTACAGGGACACACACGCATGTACAGGTTAGTGAAACACGCACGTCGCACGTCTTTAATTCAATGTCACTATTGACTACACCTGTATATCCTGGTACAGTGTGTATAACAAACAAAAAATCAAGACAGGCTCCAAAAAGCCCAAAACAAACTAATGTAGTTCTTAACGTAAGTTCAAGCCAGGAAGACTATATCTTTTACACTTCCTTAATTCACTTTATATCTCCACTCTTCAATCTACTCACAAGATCATAATAAGCTGTCAATTTCCGGGTTTCAATGAACAATCAGCTGGTTGCCGCCCAGTCTCTGTTAACCAATTGCATAGTGTCACATCACTGCTCTCATCACCTCTCACCCTACACACCTCCAGTGTAAGCCTATCACATTGCTCCTCAACCCTGTCGTAAGCCAATTGCTTGGAGGCGGGTTCCTTAAATATGCTTGTTTCTGTCTCATTCAGCCTCTCAAACACCGCTGCTGTCAGGCTCGCACCCTCCTCCTCCCCTTCTCCTCCCGGTCATCGCAGACCTATCCAATTCTTCAGTCGGAAGAGTCTCATCATGAGTCTCAGAAGGAGATCACCAGCACCACCAGTATCTAGACACTGCAGGGGGATATATCTGGATGCTGATCTGGGCTGATGCAGCTCTCTCAAGATCTCCCTGCGGTGTCTAACCGCCAAAGACTAATAACAATACTTTATTCTCATCATTCTTTCTGTAGTAAATCATTCACTTTATTGTAATAAATATCACTTTATTCATTCTTTGGTCTCTAGTCTCTCCTGATTGAAATGAGGGTCATCCTTAACCTCAGTCCAAGAACGCACATTAACCCCAAACCATTTTAAGAAGTAAAATTGGCTCCCCGTTGAAGGTAGAGTACAACAATTAAAACTTATCATGGTCTATAAAATATGACATGACCTTTTAATGCACCAAGTACTTTCAGTTTGTTTCGGACATTCATAGCCTGAACACGAGGGCTAGTGTATCAGATTTGAAACTACCCAATCTGAATAGCAAAGTTGGGAGAAGTACATTCCTCTATACGGGGGAAGAGTGGAACAATATCCCTAATGAAGTTAAGTCTGCAAATTCTCTGAAAAGACTCTGTAGCTACTGTAAAGCTACTGTAAAGTAATGTGTGAGCCTTCCGGTGTAATGGTTTATGTATGTATATGTCGTGTACTTTTTATCCTTGTATTGTATTGTATTGTTTATGTGTTACTGTGTGTCATGTTTTTATTAGACCAGGGACCATGACGGAAATAAGTGTTTACACTTTTTCATGTCATCCCTTGGATTTTGTTATTCTTTATCCCAAATAAAATCGATCAATCAATCAATCAATCAATCAATCACGCACGCACACACACATGAAGAATTGCATTACAAACCGCTATTTATCCATTTCAGGAAAAAAATGCTTCCTAAAGATGCTAAAAAAATTGAGAATTTTGCAAATTGTGAATGACTTAAAATGACACACACACACACACACACACAATGACTTAAAATGACACACACGCACACACACGCGCACACACACACACACACACACACACACACACACACAGGGAGGGATTGAGCACAATGGTTTGTTGATGTGTAGTTCATGGTTTTTTTTTCATGTATGATGCTGGGGCAAAGAACCACCCAAAGTATGTCACCTTTTCTCTGAGTAAAGCGTCTTTGTCTTTGAGTATTTATAAAAAGCGCTATATAAGTCCGATCTATTGTTATTGTTATTATTAAATTGTCATACTTTCACCAAATGAGGACAACTAATAATAACTTCTGCAACTGCCAAATCTATGGTAACTTTCAATCAGCAGTGTTTCGAAGTTTGCACCTGCCGATTTGGCTGGCCACCCGGAACAGCTGAGGAGCTCATTGTTGTTCGCCAAAACAAGTTTGTGTTTTGCCCAAACTGAATAAATATATTAATTGGAAAAAAGATCTATAACTATAACAGTTTCAAAGCTCACATGGATTTACTATCAGCAAGCTGTTACTCACCAATATAAAGGGGAAAAACACAATTCAAAAGCAGCGGTGACATTGTCACATGTGCCAGACTAGTTTATAGCTATAGACGGTTTTCACCAGAGCGCAACCCCACAGCACTTCCTTTTTCTCAGCATTCGGCAAACTGCAGAAATATTCACTTGACATCGTTACTTTTGTTTTCGCTGCTCAGCTGTATAGACGATTTTCACGGAATGGTCAATCCTGCACTTGAATGTTTTTTTTCTTTTATGTCCATAGCAAACACTGCAACAGGAAGTGAGCGGGGGTTCAATTTAGAATGTTTTTGTTGTCAAGTTAAAACCGTCTATAGCTCGATCTTATACTCCAACTGGAGGTGTATAATTACAGTATATAAAAACAATGGACACTATCAATCCAAGCCAATATAGGCCATCTGAAGAAACACGATTGCTGGATGTACACACACCACATTTCCATCCGTTTAAGTGTGCTGGACGTTTCGACCAAAGCACCTTTCTCACTTGGGAAATGAGCTGTAGCCACACAATAAAAAGATGTAGCGCAGATATCATTCAGTGCAAGAACCTTCTCTCATCATGGCATTTGCGTGTATATCCCTCATTTGTGTGCGTATCCCTTTAAGACCGCGAACCGCGTTAACGCGGTTCGCGGTCTTAAAGGGATACGCACACAAATGCTGCATCAGGTATCAATGGGTTAAAGAGCTACTATCTCATAAACCCAGGAAGCCAGTGTGACTGAATAATGTGCCATTCATGACCACAGTCATTTAGCCGTCAGAGTTAAGTGGATGAGAATAGTGAGTGACATTTTGCTTCTGTGAACTTTCCCACTTCACGGAATAACCTGGCAGTGAACTGTGATCCTGAGCGGATCCCACAGGAGTCCCCGGTGCCCCACTGGTGAGGCTCCCACTGAATAGAATACACGGTAATTAGGTCTGACAAAAAGCCCTGGGCATGTGCAGGGCCAGTATATTGACTAATGGCTCTGCCTTATGGCACATATAGTTCCCTATTGATGTCTGTGCTCCTGAGTTTGCATCCAATTAAGTCATGTGAGAGACAGAGACCAGAGTCACTTCCTCATGTGACGTCCAGGCAAGGAGAGAGGGGGAGGGAGAGGGAGGAGTGTGTGCGAGAGGGAGAGAGTCAGAGAGAGAGAGAGAGGGGGAGGGAGGGAGGAGTGTGTGAGAGAGGGAGAGAGTCAGAGAGAGAGAGAGAGGGGGGGAGGGAGGGAGGAGTGTGTGAGAGAGGGAGAGAGTCAGAGAGAGAGAGAGAGGGAGGGAGGGAGGGAGGAGTGTGTGAGAGAGGGAGAGAGTCAGAGAGAGAGAGGGGCAGGGAGGGAGGAGTGTGTGAGAGGGAGAGAGTCAGAGAGAGAGAGAGAGGGGGAGGGAGGGAGGAGTGTGTGAGAGAGGGAGAGAGTCAGAGAGATAGAGAGAGGATGAGAGGGAGGAGTGTGTGTGAGAGGGAGAGAGTCAGATAGATAGAGAGAGAGGGGGAGGGAGAGGGAGAGGGAGGAGTGTGTGTGAGAGGGAGAGAGTCAGAGAGAGAGAGAGAGAGGGGGAGGGAGGGAGGAGTGTGTGAGAGAGGGAGAGAGAGAGAGAGAGAGAGAGAGGATGAGAGGGAGGAGTGTGTGTGAGAGGGAGTCAGAGAGAGAGAGAGAGAGAGGGAGAAGGAGAGGGAGTGTGTGTGAGAGAAAGAGTCAGAGAGAGAGAGAGAGAGGATGAGAGGGAGGAGTGTGTGTGAGAGGGAGAGAGTCAGAGAGATAGAGAGAGAGAGAGAGGGAGGGAGAAGGAGGAGTGTGTGTGAGAGGGAGAGTAAGAGATAGAGAGAGAGAGAGAGAGAGGAGTGTGTGTGAGAGGGAGAGAGTCAGAGAGATAGAGGGGGAGGGAGAAGGAGGAGTGTGTGTGAGAGGGAGAGAGTCAGAGAGAGAGAGAGAGGATGAGAGGGAGGAGTGTGTGTGAGAGGGAGTCAGAGAGAGAGAGAGAGGGAGGGAGAGAGAGAGGGAGGGAGAAGGAGGAGTGTGTGAGAGGGAGAGAGTCAGAGAGAGAGAGAGAGAGAGAGAGAGAGAGAGAGGATGAGAGGGAGGAGTGTGTGTGAGAGGGAGAGAGTCAGAGAGAGAGAGAGAGAGAGGGGGAGGGAGAGAAGGAGGAGTGTGTGTGAGAGGGAGAGAGTCAGAGAGAGAGAGAGAGAGAGGATGAGAGGGAGGAGTGTGTGTGAGAGGGAGTCAGAGAGAGAGAGCGAGAGAGAGAGAGAGAGGGAGAGAGAAGGAGGAGTGTGTGTGAGAGGGAGAGAGTCAGAGAGAGAGAGAGAGGGAGGGAGAAGGAGAGGGAGGAGTGTGTGTGAGAGGGAGAGAGTCAGAGAGAGAGAGAGAGAGAGAGAGAGAGGATGAGAGGGAGGAGTGTGTGTGAGAGGGAGTCAGAGAGAGAGAGAGAAAGGGAGGGAGAAGGAGGAGTGTGTGAGAGGGAGAGAGTCAGAGAGAGAGAGAGAGAGAGAGAGAGGATGAGGAGGCTGCCAGGCGGAGAAGGCAGCCACACAGACACTGTCAAGAGGACCAGGCTCCTATTTAATTACAGGCAGTGCATGCTGGGAAAGAGCACGGAGCAGCACCAGGACAGAAGGACACGGGCAGCCAGGGGGCAGTCAGGATATGATTAGCAAGATCATAAAAGCAAAGACACGCGGGGAGAAAAGGACTCCATAATCACAACTCGGAATTCATCTTTCATGGAATGTCTCTCATCCTGACAGGGTCAGCACAAATCCACACTTTGATTTAGATTAGCATCTTTTGGTTGGGTGCAAAAACTCGGGGGAAAGCGAGGGGAACTACAGAGGACACAGTGACATAGGACGATGAGGTTGACCAGTGTGGAAGTTTGTGTGTGTTAGAATGTAAAATTGATAAAGCCAACGTACCCTAGACCAAGAAAGCTGGTGAGCTGCTCTCCAGGCCCGATCGAGCCCAAGCTACTATACAGTCACAGCAGCAGGCACACGACTGAAGCAGAGCTCTCCAAACAGAGCATCACACAAACAAACACACGTAGTAAAGTCTGTGGAGCTGAATACAGCAACGACACACTCTGAGAGTGTGTGTTCAGCCGGTAGGGCAAACAGAGTCTCAATCCTGGTTTGAGTGCAGCCTGACTTCATGGTGATTCTTCAGAATTCATATGAAAAAGCGGTGTGTCCTATTCTTGTATGTATGTGCTTCGTGGAAAATTAAAACAGTCATGGCTAAGTGATAGTGCCACTGAGAGGGCAACTTGCCACAGTGCCACCTGCTTTGTGGGTTAGTTAGTCATGATTGCTGCAACAGACCTTACACCGCGATCACTATTAGGTTTATCTTTCCTAAACGTGAGAGTGATTTTTATTTAAAAAAAACTATTTATCTATCTATCTATCTATCTATCTATCTATATATATATATATATATATATATATGTGTGTGTGTGTGTGTGCGTGTGTGTGAGCAGATATTTGTTATCTAAACGTATCAGTCGTATAAATAATAATAATAATAATAACAATAACAATATTCATGTTAATAATAATAATGATAATGATAATAATGATAATGATAATAATAACAATCAAATTAAAATAATAATGATGCTGATGCTGATGATTATTATTATAGTAATAATAAGAAGAAATGCATGTACTAAAATAAAAAGCAACAAAAAAGTGTCATGAGCTGTTGGGAAAGCTTTTTGCAAGTAGGCTATGCTATCCCACTGCATCACGTGCAAAACAACAGGTTTCATAAACATTCTATGAACAGAAGCAGGAGAATGTGTTGGCTGGAGATAAGCTGGAGAGGATGCGTCTCTGGGGAACGGAGGAAGGCATCAGCATGAACCCGAGGGACAGTTGGTCTCAGATGGGATCCTATCAGAGGCAGCCAGCACCTCACCTCAGGCCAGAGGAGGAGACCCATCAGAGGCAGCCAGCACCTTCACCTCCCTCAGGCCAAAGGAGGAGACCCATCAGAGCCAGCCAGCACCTCACCTCAGGCCAGAGGAGGAGACCCATCAGAGCCAGCCAGCACCTCACCTCAGGCCAGAGGAGGAGACCCATCTACTGCGTCTCTCAAGATGCCGTTTCAATGAGCTAAATCAATACGGCAAAGCGGTGGCGTTAGCGGTGCACTTGTTCCTCCTCCCTGCTCCAATTTCCTCTCAGTCCACCTTCTGACCTTCCTCACTTCTTCCTCAACTTTGTGAGCCGGTGGACGGGACTGGATTTGGACTTGGATTTAGTTCTAATAAGCCCGGCTCTGATAAGCCCGGCTCGGAGCAAACATCCTCCTCCTCCATCCCTGCAGCGCTCCAGCCTGCTCACAGCCAGTGCTACTGCAGGGAATGTAATCAGTTACTCATGACTTATTACTCCTTTAAAAAGGACTACATATTACTTGACTTGTTACTTGGTATCAAAAGTAATTAGTGACGTTACTTGTTGCTTTATATTGCTTTAGCTAACCCCTCTTTCTGAAAAAGTGACGTACAACCTGTTTAGCCAGCTCCTTTTTTAGAACTGAAATCCACTTTATTGGAACAATAATTAACGTTACAGGAGGAGTCAACGATCAGCCAAACGACATACTTTTTATTTACCATGCCTATCCTAGGACAGACAACTAATAGAGGGAATGCACCGACGCCACGCCCCCTCCCGAACACGCCCCCTCAGCCGGACTGAGCAGCACTGAGTGTCAAATTTCCAAAACAAACGTGGCTTCTGCCAGGGGTAGTAGCGAAACCACGGCTAATATAAACGATTATCTGCTTAAAATAAAGGCAGTTGGACTCGAATGTGACCCTTACAGCTTGCCAAAGAACCAGTGGTCCATGGACGTAGACATGTGGCCAGGAATAGGGTTTCCTGACATTTATATGTACTTAATATCGACGCCGGGGAAATACACAAACCAAAGCATGAAAGCATACAAGAGCCTGGACGTAGCGTGGTCGTACTTCAAGGCTGGATTTGTTGGCGACATTAAAGTAACGAGGACAGCAATGGATATTCTGGTTGTATGTGGAGAGGTACATATTTATTTTATTACAACTTTTATTAAGAAAAATATAGCATACGCTGTCCCTAGCTTTGTTCAGAGTGAACACTATCACTCATGTAACGTTATATCTGTGCAGGTAGAACACAGCCAGAGAATGAATGAGCCCTCATTGAAACCCTGGATAGCTGCAGAGAAGACCGGGACCGTTTCATTAGCTTTCGGCAGCCTGTAAAAAGATACCTCCGACACCTTGTTGAATCTATTTTTACAGTCAATGGCACAACAGCACTTTACCATTTTCGTTGTTTTCTCGCGGAAGCTGAACGCTAAACACCGTGACCCGGCGGCGCCACCTGGCTTGTTTAGACGTTTTGACACTCACTGCAGCTGAGTGGGCGTACCCGCACTGACTGTCGCGTCCGTGACGTCACGTGCATTCCCTCTATAGACCCTTTTTATGGGGGCCATTTTGTGCCGAAAAGGCAGGGTAAACACAGGTGCAAGCAAAACACTAATGAGGGTTTACAACTTCCAATGATTGGAATTTGGAAACCCTCATTAGTGTCATTGGTGGCACCTGTGTTTACCCTGCCTTTTCGGCACAAAATGCCCCCTGTGAAAAGGGTCTATCGTGTTCTGGCAACGCAGTAGTCTTGCATTGCCAGACCGACAGTATCTCCACACTTAGCACTGTGCCAGCACTGGAGAAAGTAATGCAGTAACTGAAGTTACTTGGATTATTAGTAACTTATTACCATTTTAAAAATTGTAATGCCTTACACTACTCGTCACTGGGGAAAGTAATATGTTACAGTAATAACATTACTGAGTAATATTTTACTGCCCAGCACTGCTCGCAGCAGCACAGGGGCATGGTCGCATTTAGAACACATTCATTTTCCGCTTTGTGTATCTGTATTCTTATATTCATTTAATAGCTTGTGAAGAATATGTGTATGGTGAGCATGGGGACCAGAAGAGCCCTGAGGCTGCCTGTACTCACTGCACCATGACTCCAGACGAGGTGAGTCTGCCCTGGACTGGCTTGTCTCAGCGGAGTGCTCCACTGTAAGGGAAGACCCACCAAGTCTGCAATGTATGCACAGAACAACGCACTGAAACTTAAAGTCCCTGGAAACCAAAATCCACAAAAACCTTCTAACTATTAAATGTAGGGTCTTATGTGAGTAATTGTGTGCCTCAGAAATGAATTGACATTACTTTCAACCCTAAGCCCAAAAATCGACACTTTTCTACAAGGTCTGGATTTCAATTTCCTCATTGAAGAGAGCGGAGCGCGCGGTGCTAAAATGCACGATCTTATCACGTCATAAGATTTAATCGAATCACACACACGCATACACACACGCGCGCACACACACACTGACACACACACAGTAGCGCTGTGCACTCGCAGCGGCAGAGATCTCTTCCTCTCTGTAAACCCTCTCTGTCTCTGCTACTGTATGCACCGAGCAACGCGCAAACACACACACACACACACACACACACACACACACACACACACACTATCTCTCTTTCCTTCTCTCTCTCTCCTTCTCAGAGAGAGAGGTCTCCTCCCAGCAGGTCTCCTCCAGCAGGTCTCCTCCGAGAGAGAGAGGAGACCTGCTGCAGACGGGACACGCCCACACAGTCCACGGGAGAAAATACACTCTAAAATCTAATTGATTCTCATGACTTTTGCCATGACTTGTCAAACCTAAATTTATATACTTTGCGACGTTCATCATCGTTCAAATTTGGCTGGTGGCTTATTAACATAGGTTCCTGTGATGTGATGAACTCAAAATGCTAAATAATAAAAAAAATATTTCTGGTTTCCAGGGACTTTAAACACTCTCTCAGCTCAGCACGCACCTCCTGATATCACCGTGTTGGTGTCGTTCCTGGATCAACATTTGTTCCTAGTACGGCCCGGGAAAACCCCGCCCCCGAACTCATTTGATTGGTCACCACATGTGGTTTAAGATTAGGGTTAGGGTGTGAAAAAAGTGCAGTTGTCAGCGAGCTTGGTCCTTTGGCTAAATGGATAAGGTGCGCGCCATCCAATCTGAGAACTGGGGTTTGAACCACACACATTTTTATTAAAAAAAAATGGTTTAGGCAAATGCAACAATGTGGTTAGGGTTTGGGTCTGGTCGTCGTTAAAGATAAGAAAACCCTAACCCTAATCTTAAACACATCTTTTTTTACTTGTCACACGTTTTCAGGAAGTAGCAATTGCGGCGAATCAAATGAGTTCGGGGGCGGGGTTCTCCCGGTCCGTACTAGGAGCAAATGTTGGTCCAGGAACGACACCAACCGCACAGCCGCACGGAGCTGCACCTCTCCTGAATTTCATATAGGATAAAAGCCCAGAATATCCCCTCTGAAATCCTAATCCTCTGCCCCCTGCAGAAGACTATCTCCATGCTGGAACAGGGAGATTTCATATCTTCAAATCTTGACCCGTTGTATTGTGACTGGATCCCCCCAGGCCCTGGTCAGAGAAAGCAGATTTGACAGAGTGAGCTCTCCCTCAGGGATCAAGGGTTCCATCCAGAGGAAGGAAAGGAGTAATATCGCGGGGGCGCCAGGTAATGAAGGAACAGGTGGCAGCCAGGCGACGACGGGCGCGGGATGCAAAGCAGCCACTCCTCGGCTGGTAGCAGAAAATCACAAGCTGACAAACAAACAGAATAATAACCTCCGCCGGCAGGACTCCTATACCTGCGGAGAAAATGAATTCGCCGAATTTGATAAGGGCCAACAGGGAGCCTTCACTTTTGACAGGTACAACTAAGGAATTTGTCACGGGTTCAGAAACTAATCTAATTTCGTGAACAACACATTTGACTTGCGAAAATCTCCTATATTGGATTTGTGTATAAGGGCACAATATGTGTAGAGAGGGAAAATACACAACGGTAATTGAGGGGATTAGAACTGAGCTACGCCAGTGAAAACGGCATTACGCTTTTATCTGTGCATTACTGTGATACAAAGACACTGGTGTTAAGTGTGTCGCGAAAAGGTAAACAGACCCTCGTCTCCATCCTCTAAAGAAGCTTAGAGCAACATCATAGAACAAGGCACACACATCGGAGGGAGAGCCGTCACTTTGGCAAGCATACTAATCAACGATAATGTGGTGTTTGCCGAGCTTCTCCCACGCGCGGCAAACACCTAACTGCTATTTTTAAAATGGCAAAATGGAAATTTACGGAGTTGCGACCGGCTTTCGACAGACTGCGTTTACCCCCCGAAAGGGTTAATAGAGAATCAGTAATGAATTAATAAATTGAATAAACCATAACAAGTTTGTCCGGTAATTGGATGAACCCCCCCCATGCGGGCCTCATGTTCGAGTCTTTGAACCCAGTCAGCCTCATGGGAAGACTGGCTCTCATTAGCAGTGGAGGATGCTGTCTTGGTCGGTCCTTACTGTCCACCCCATGCTGCTGCGGGCTGGTCCTTACTGTCCACCCCATGCTGCTGCTGTGGTCCTTACTGTCCACCATGTTGCTGCAGGCTGCCTAGCACACTGCATCCTTACTGTCCACCACATGTTGCAGCAGGCTGTCTAGCACACTGCATCCTTACTGTCCACCACATGTTGCAGCAGGCTGCCTAGCACACTGCATCCTTACTGTCCACCACATGTTGCTGCAGGCTGTCTAGCACACTGCATCCTTACTGTCCACCCCATGTTGCTGCATGCTGCCTAGCACACTGCATCCTTACTGGCCACCCCATGTTGCTGCAGGCTGCCTAGCACACTGCATCCTTACTGTCCACCACATGTTGCTGCAGGCTGTCTAGCACACTGCATCCCTACTGTCCACCCCATGTTGCTGCATGCTGCCTAGCACACTGCATCCTTACTGTCCACCACATGTTGCTGCAGGCTGTCTAGCACACTGCATCCCTACTGTCCACCCCATGTTGCTGCAGGCTGCCTAGCACACTGCATCCTTACTGTCCACCACATGTTGCTGCAGGCTGTCTAGCACACTGCATCCCTACTGTCCACCCCATGTTGCTGCAGGCTGTCTAGCACACTGCATCCTTACTGTCCACCCCATGTTGCTGCATGCTGCCTAGCACACTGCATCCTTACTGTCCACCCCATGTTGCTGCATGCTGCCTAGCACACTGCATCCTTACTGGCCACCCCATGTTGCTGCAGGCTGCCTAGCACACTGCATCCTTACTGTCCACCACATGTTGCTGCAGGCTGCCTAGCACACTGCATCCTTACTGTCCACCACATGTTGCTGCAGGCTGCCTAGCACACTGCATCCTTACTGTCCACCACATGCTGCTGCAGGCTGTCTAGCACACTGCATCCTTACTGTCCACCACATGTTGCTGCAGGCTGCCTAGCACACTGCATCCTTACTGTCCACCACATGTTGCTGCAGGCTGCCTAGCACACTGCATCCTTACTGTCCACCACATGTTGCTGCAGGCTGCCTAGCACACTGCATCCTTACTGTCCACCACATGTTGCTGCAGGCTGCCTAGCACACTGCATCCTTACTGTCCACCACATGTTGCTGCAGGCTGCCTAGCACACTGCATCCTTACTGTCCACCACATGTTGCTGCAGGCTGCCTAGCACACTGCATCCTTACTGTCCACCACATGTTGCTGCAGGCTGTCTAGCACACTGCATCCTTACTGTCTACCACATGTTGCTGCAGGCTGTCTAGCACACTGCATCCTTACTGTCCACCACATGTTGCTGCAGGCTGTCTAGCACACTGCATCCTTACTGTCTACCACATGTTGCTGCAGGCTGTCTAGCACACTGCATCCAGTCCAAAGACACAGTAAGAAGAATAATAATACTGCCACTCATTACGATGTTTTCCGTTTCATCTGAGCACATCCTTACATTATGTACATAAAGCAGTTGCATTCAGTGTATAATACACAAAACTCGGCATAGTGTTGTCAGTTACGAGCCTGACAAAGATTCTACAATAGTTCCAATGTGGCATTGTGACGAAGTGTCTGTTACAGCGACGTGCTCTCTCTCGCTCGGTCTTATCTCTCATTAATCCGGCGCTGCAGTATCACACGCGTGCTGCAGCGCTCGTGTTGCTGCCAGGCAGCGCGCCGCGCGGAGAGGAGAGGAGGAGAGGAGGAGAGGAGAGGAGGAGAGCTCCACAGGCTCTGTCAGCCACACTGTGACACCCCAACATGACAATGTCTGCAATTTGCTGGGTGCTGTCTGCCTCTGCCCCCGGCTCTGCCGTTTGAAGCCTTGCCACCTGTGCCTCTCGTCGTCGTCGCTGCCTTCCTTAATTCAACAGCTGAACCAAGGCGGCGCAGCAGCAGCGCCTGTTAGCGGCCTCCAATCACCTTTTTAAGTTAATTTCCGGGGGCACCTAGCAATCTGCAATAAGCATCAATTAAAGCCCTGACCCGATCTATCAGCCCCCGTTGCCCTTCGGTGGCATCGCTCGCCCTTTTAGCTTCATTAACGCCTTTCATTTCGCGCCGGTGTGTATTATCGGTGCGGGTATTATTTATGGCGTGTGTGTGTGTGTGTGTGTGTGTGTGTGTGCCAGGTAACACAGATGCTATAGAGAGAGAACATTAAGAGAGAGAGAGAGAGAGAGAGAGGTTCATCCAGACCCCACAGCTGGCAGTGGGAAAGCGAGGCAGTGCGGCCCACTCTCTGAATCCTGCCTCCTGCTAGTCTGTTGTTGACGACATGTGGCAGTGATATTATCCAAATTAACTGCATCCCCCATCGGTACCCGAGCCTTAGTCGGGTACTAATGGCCACCTTGCCTATTAATCTGAGTGGGAGTCGGACTCGGGGAGACGAGCAGAACAGGTGCGGTGGAGAGAGAGAGCGATATGGATCATATAGATTATTAATGAACTTTTGGACGGGCTTCTGGGTCCACCCCGGGTCTGTTTGCAGCTCCATATGTTGCCGTGGACAGTTTAATCTGCGCTGGACCTCAGGTGGCTTGGCTGTGTGGAGCCAGACCTGTGCTACTAACAGCTCAACAGCTCACGGGCCACATTTGGCCCTCCGCCCTGATTGGCTGAAGAAGATATAATATATTAAGGCTGCTAAGCGTTTTGATTTGACCATCCTACTGTAAGAAGATTGTGCCACAATTGGGGGGGAGGGCAATGGGGGCCGAGCTCCCATATTAGTTTGAGACCCCATGTACAGTATACACCTGTGGGGGTCTAATATACGTATATAATGTATACAAATATGTTTTCAGTTTTCCAAAATGATACCATATTATCTTGATGTGAATGATGGTAGGCTATGGCTGCACTTCAGCACCTTGGACAGCATTTGTGTGGGGTGCGAAAAGGGGCATCTGTGTGTGTGTGTGTGTGTGTGTGTGTGTGTGTGTGTGTGTGTGTGTGTGTGTGTGTGAGAGTGAAAGTGTTGGGCCCACTATCATGTCAATGCTTGGACCACGTAATGAGCAGTGAAGTCTCTCTCTCTCTCTCTCTCTCTCTCTCTCTCTCTGGTAAGCGACCGCTTAAAAAAAGTAACCCCCGTATTCACCTCCCCCCTAACGTCAGTTTGCTTAAAGATCTGAATATAACTTGAACCCCTGGTAAATCAAATCCAGTGTGTGCAACAATATGATTGTTTTTGGCTAATGGCCACAACTGCCTACTTTAGATTGGGACCCTTGTGGTTCACATGTGAAAAAAAAAAGTTTGGGGGCTCCACTGAGCAACAACAACAAACGCACAAACACAACACACACAAAGTGACTCCGCCACTTATTTCCTATCCCTCACCACTTCAATGTGATGCAAAATGAGCCGGCATCAAAAAGATGTGTAAATTACATCTGGCTTCCAGGACACTATCTGGCTGCCAGGGAAGCATCCGTAAATATTTATTGGCCAACATCAGTGAAGTGTGTGAAGGTGCCAGAAAGAGTGTGTGTGTGCTCGTGTGTGTGTGTGTGTGTGTGTGTGTGTGTGTGTGTGCTCGTGTGTGCTCGTGTGTGTATATGCAGCTGTGCACACATCCAGCGCTGGCATGCGGAGACGCTTGGTAATTCATCATTTCTTTTACCAAAGCATCTTCACTGGTGGCCTTTTTTCAAGCCAGACACCACAAGTTTTACCCCAATTTGTAATTAACCACAGTTTGACAAGAGTTAGAGGAAGTCTCATAATGAGGAGGACACCCAGCAGTGTGTTGTTGTGTGTGTGTGTGTGTGTGTGCTCGTGTGTGTGGAGGGCACCCAGCAGTGTGTTGTTGTGTGCGAGAGAGAGGCAGCAGATGAACAACACAAAGGGATAACACGTTATATATCCACCAATTACTAGGATTCCCGCTCGCTAATGAACATGCGAAAAATCACTACATTATTCTGCAGAATAGCAGAGGTCAGTGCTGTTCAGTGTGATGTTATTCTGCGCTAGCTCACTCTTCAACCACACAATGAAGGCCTACTAATGCTAACAATGTATTTCCTGCATCTCATAACTTCCTTACGGTATACTGAACTGGACCGACTGATGCTATGCTACGCTAACTCGAATACACACAGCTATAGTGTACAACGTTAAATATGTAGACGTGGTATGTATTATGTACAGTCCACTGCTCATTGTACATCTTGCACCATCTACTTGCATTGTCCTGTCAGTATGTAGTGTAGGGTTGGGCGGTAATAAGGTAATAATACATTATACCGGGGTATTTGAAAATAGCAAAGGTATCCATTTCATTACTGTCATAAAAAAATCTGCTGTGCAATGTGCGCAATAAACACTTTAAATGTGTTTGTCCAGCACCACTCTGTCTGTGTGGTTGAAGATGCTACAGTATTAAAGTGAACTTTTTTTTCATAAACGGTGTAATTTTTCAAATAAATAACCTGTCAAAAACATGATCTATAAAACTGCATCATGTGACAGCTTCTCCTGAGCGACAATGTGTCACGTCAAGAGACCGAGGAAAACTGAAAACCCACATCTCTCACTCTCTCTGTCTATCTCTCCTGCTGTCTCTCCGGCTCCCTCTGTGTGTGTGTGTGTGTGTGTGTGTGTGTGTGTGTGTGTGTGTGTGTGTGTGTGTGTGTGTGTGTGTGTGTGTGTGTGTGTTGCGTGTGTGTATGTGCGTCAGAAGGGAGAATTAGAAAAACAATGTGCAGCCGGTCACGCTCCTGTAAGCCAGCAATCTGTAGATAATGGCTAGCAGCTATAGCAATGCACAGACTACTATCCAGCACTTACAGGGCATTCACACCATACGCCGAAGCAACGCTTAAGCAATGCTCAAGCTACGCTGAAGCCACAAGTTTCATTTCGCCGTCCTTGTTAACAGGTGAGGCCGCTCACACCAGCTGCGCGCGTGCCACGCTCAAGCCACGCTGAAGCTGCGTTGAAGCGATCGTTCAGGATTCAGTCCTTTTTTTCAAGCGTGAAGCTGCCAGGCATGAAGTCAATGGAAGTTGTGGGCGGGGTCATGGCGCGCCGAGCGAGGCGCTGAGGAAAAGAGAGTGCTTCTTGTGTGACCGGTTTAGCGTGAGCTCAGCTTCAGCGTGGCTTTAGCTTCAGCTCTGCTTCTGTTAAGCGTCTGGTGTGAACAAACTGCTTACAGTGCTGCGCGCATGCACCAACTATCACAAACCAGAAACCACGTGCCCTGGCCAACCAATGGTGTAACTTCATCATTCACTTGTGAGTCTGCAAGTTCACTGCAGCCACCTAGTGGCAGTAAAAGGTATAGCACCAACTAAATTCACCATTTTGACGGTAATACCGTAGAAATTTGGGCAAAGTTTAAAGGTGGATATCGCCCAACCCCCTGTCAGTATGATACTCTGTAAGGTTCATCTCTGCACCACAATCACGACAACAAATGCCTTCACATATATTCTGAGTGTTTAACGTGATTAAAACTATTATGGTTAAGAACATGGTTGAAACTGACTGAGCAGTGATAAAACTACTATTCAAATCATAAAGTTGGGGATATGGCACAGAAAAACATGCCTTCCATGGGTAGATGATGAACACTACAGTATGAAGAGGAAAGAAAAGCCAGATGTAAATGGAAGACTGATCAACTCCTGCAATATTAGAAACTTAGAAAGTGGATGCAAAAACTGCTTATTCCTCTGAGCGTATCTTGAAGGGCCATCATAACTGGGTAGCCTACTTTTATATATTATTGATTAAACTTGTTAACCTCTCTTCTAGTCACTGTAGTGAGTTCCTCCCCTGAGAAGTGTTTTTTAAATGCTTAGTATCATTTACAAAAAAAGGCAGAGGACATAAGATTCTCACCCTCTGACAGGGACCTATCTGTCACTGTTAGACCTCCACGCGTCTGCTTGATGTTGTCCCTACTAAGTTTCTTAAATATAAAAGTTTCACTGTTATGCTGACGACACACAGTTATATCTGCCCATCAAACCTAACGGCCTACTCACTGTTCTAAACAGTGTTTATATCACAGATATAAAGTGCAGAATGTCTCAGAATTTTCTACAACTAGATGAAACCAAATGAGAAATAGTCATTTCCGGCCGACAAGCTTCAATACATTGATTCACCATCAACAGTACTTTGTCTGCCAATAAGCCAGCAGCGAAAAAACTTTGGCATAATGTGAATTTGAATTTGAATAGTCAGGAACAGGTTAATAAAGTTGTTTCATTTTGTTATTTTCAACTGAGGAATGATTAAAAAGGTGGAAAATGTCTTATCCATTAGTGATCAGAAAATCCATGCTTTGATCTGTTCCTGCTTAGGCTCCTACCTCCTCTGTATTCTTGTGTCAGGCAACAATCTCTCTCTTATCTCCAGTTGACACAGAATCATCACACTGTAAGTTTTCGCATTTTACATTTGCTGCATGTTAGTTTCAGAAATTGATTGTACTGAGTGGGTCTGGCACCAAACTATGAGCCTTAAGTCCTCAGGCAGGTTCTTATTTCCTGGGCCAAAGTCTAGATGAAAACAAAGCAGGTCTTCTAGACTTTGAACAACCTGCCAGAGGAGCAGTGATTTGACATCAGTTCTGAAAACTCTTCTGGCAGACTTACTTGTTTTTTTACTCCCTTATGTGGATCTGCCTTCTACAGTTCTTACATGGCTTTGTAGTAATGTAGTAGTAAGTTGCTATATAAAGATTCATATTCATATACTGTGTGTTAAAGCAGACTGAAGTATCATTGATAAAAGTTCATTTAAGGAATACCCCCATAGCTGCTGGATTTATTTTATTTTATTATTATTATTATTTATCAACTTTTTTTACGAGTCATATTAAAGTAATTATTGAGTACCAGTAATTGTTTGAATTTTAATGTAGCTGTTCCTATGTGATACATTTTCAGCATGATTCATTTAGATTGTTGTACAGTATTACAGTATTAGAAATTGTCACTGCTAACCATTTCAAAAGTGCCGTGAAGGGATGGCTGCTGAGCTATCGACAGCTTATCAGTGTTTCTTTGTATGTAAGTTACCTCATGTTATACCATGGTCTGGGTTAATAATACTCGATTCTGATTGGCTGCAGGGTGTCCATTATGTAAGGGTTAATGCACTTCGAGGTGTACATTATCACTTTTTAAGGGACTTCGCGGAGGCAACCATCCTCGGCTTCGCCTCGGACGGTTCACGCCTCTCGCGTCGTCCCTTAAAAAGTGATAATGTACACCTCGAAGTGCATTAACCCGCTTATACCATGGTCACTTGCCAACAAAACAATAAGACCAGTCATTTATATTTCCATGTGTAATAAATAAAGCAATCTAAATGGCTAAATGTCTGTTATTCATACTGTAAATCAGTCTTCCACGAAATAAAATAGTCCCTCCCACCTCCACCACCCTCCGTTTTACGTTAACTTTATCACAGGAATGCGGGTTTAACGATGTTTTGCGTTCTACATTAAATGAAGACATTACCGTTTGGCCGCTTGCTTTATTTTGTATGATAGATACGTATTGGCCAAGTATATTAACATTTAAGAGCGAAGAGTTTCAGGAAGTGACAGAGCAGCGGGGGCTCGCCCTGTGTGCTGTATGTGGTGAAATGCAGAGAGTTCTCTCTCTCTCTCTCTCTCTCTCTCTCTCTCCCTCTCTCTCTCTCTGTCAAAGGCCGCCGGGCTCGCCCCCGCTCGTGCACGAGCCGAGGGAAATCTCCTCTTTGTCGCCGAGAAGAGCCTGGTGACGCGAGGTTAGAAATCTCCGAAACGAAAATCAAAATTGTAAATAAGAGTTATTTTTGATAAACTGAGCACACAGGGGTGATTTAAATAGTTACTTTGACCGACTCAATTTTTTTCTCAAGTTCCTAAATTGTCATATTAACCCTTAACGGGGGTATAGAGCTCAAACTGCTCTCTTGATACCACTGTTGAAACTATGGCGCATTGATATGAACGGTGAACAGACCATTTAGCTAGGTGTACATTATCACTGTACATTATCACAAATTTATGGACACCCTGCAGCCAATCAGAATCGAGTATTCACCCAGACCATGGTATAATTAAGCAATATAGCATGAGAGCAAGTGTGTTGTGGAGAATATATCCCGCTGATAAGCTGTTATCCCACGAGGCCGATAACAGCTTATCAGCGGGATATATTCCACAACACCACGCAGCTCGAGTGCTATATTGCCTTTATAAAACGGTTTCCAAGTATAATAATATAATAATAATAATACTATAAGTCCGACTGGCATGGTTTTTCTTTAAGAGTCAGTTGAAACACTACTGTAAGGCGGGACCTCTAGCAAGAAGATAGACATGCGGGTGATTTGATTGGATCGTTCTGGAGACTGAAGTCGACATTGGCCAATCCTGGCGCTTGCTGAGAAGCTGAGAGCTTTTTGCAAAGCCCGACACCAGAGCCGTATGCCGACACCAAGTAACGTTACATCTTATTTAGAAATGCGGGGTTAAGAGTGAGGGCGCACGAGAGAGGGGTTAAGACATTAGCCCGCGTCTATTCTTGTACAAAACATCATTTTCTGCGAAGTATTAGTAAAGTTATAAGCAAAGATCGATTCACAAGGATCTGACAGCTGTCTCCGCCATTTGTTTTTTTTTTAAACCAAAGGCTTTTAGTAAGAGAGTTGCCATGGCAACCAATAACCGAGTCCAATAACCCATGGCCATGGGTTATTGGACTCGGTTATTGGATTTATACAATGGCTGTGAACCAATCAGATTGCTTGATTTGAGAGAGCCGTTTTATAATTTGTGATAATGTACACCTAGCTACAGTAAGTAGTTCCAGGCAAATGGTATGTTCACCGTTCATATCAATGCGCCATGGTCTCGACAGAGCTGTTTGAGCTCTATCCACCGTTAAGGGTTAATATGGCACTTTTATAAGTTTAGAAAAAAAAATTGTCGGTCAAAGTAACTATTACCACTGTGTGCTCAGGTTATCAAAAATAACGGCTATTCAGAAATCTGTTGTTTTCGGACCCGGCAGTACATTTGTTGATTGATGACTCGCATATCTTCTTCACCGGAAAATCACGTAATATCTGGCTAGCAGGTCTAACGGCCGCCAAGAAGATTGTTGCTCAACGTTGGAATCCTCCACATGATATATCACATACTCATTGGCTTCGGAGCTTTCTGGACATTTCATACCTGGAACTATCTTCAGCAAGAATTAACAATGCAAAACCAAACACGATTGTAGTATGGACAGATTTAATTTCAAAGTTAAAAGATCTTCTGATTAGGTGATTATTTTTATTTGATGTCTGCCTGTTTTTGTTTGTGTTTGTGTTTGTGTTTTAATTTATATGGTCAGTTGCAATATCCGGATTGGTGGTAAGGGGTGGGGGGTGGGGTTGGGCATTGGGGGGGGTAGAGGGATAAGTGGGTTTATAAATATTCATAATTGTATGGTATTCATAGGATATTGTATGTATTGTATGAATGTATGCTTTGCCTACAAAATAAAAAATGAACGATAAAAAGAAATCTGTTGTTTTCGGAGATCTGATATTGTCAGCTGACAGAAGCTGGCTCTCAACTGTCAACTGTCAAACCAGCTCTGTTTACAATTTTGCAGCAAGCCAGTCAGGCGCTTTGCGAGGGCGCACGCTGCCAGTATCACTGATACAAATCAAATCCAAGAGGAAAAAGATGAGATCAACAAAAAGAAAAGAACAAAATGGGCAGTTAACACCAACACACTGAGAGACTTCCTTGTACAAAACAATCTGGACTCCAACATTGGAAGCTACACTGCTGACAGTGCGTCTCGTGCCACTTATGTTAACGTTATTCCTGGAATGCGAGTTTAACGAGCCAGTTTTTGCATTCTTAGACATTACCGTTTGCTTTATTTTGTATTGTTACATACAATTGGCCTAGTTATTAGTTAGTTTATGGGCTAGAAATCCTGCCAAGGTTGTAGGCACTAAGCTTTCTCATGTGAAAATCTTGAGCAGCCGAGGGGACTATTTTCTCTCCATTTCTCAACTCATCCAAAGATGCAAAACGCATGAAAATATAAAGGAATGGTCTTGTTTTGTTTCGGCTTTCGCCTCGGACGGTTCACGCCTCCGCGTCGTCCATTATTTTCTGATAATGGACACCTCGGCGTGCATTAACCCTTACGTGTACGTCTTGATGTTTTTCATGTCTTGAATGGCTCATGCTGTGCCCAATCCTGCATGTCCCGTTTGCTTTTTACTGTACAAACGAGGGCCACAATGGAAATATTTTATTATATTTATTAATATAAATTTGTATATTTATTGTGTGTGAAAATCCCTCTCCAATAATATATGTGTATGGTTGTGGCCTAAGGGCTTCTAATTATTATGTATTTTAAACATGCCTGTCAAATAAAATGTATTCCTTCATTCAGTCATTCAGTCACAAGTAGCAATGGAAACCAACTCAAAAGCAAACTCAAACATATCATTCCCCAGTGTGTGTCTGCAAATGATATATAGGTCTACGCACACCTCTCGTATTTTCAGCAGGCACGACTCCAATTTCCACCGTTCCACGTTAATGACATCATATTGACACAGGGTGCACGATGTCTCCTAAGGACACATTCAACCATTCCTGTGCTGTGCTGCTAATCATATCTCTATGAGACCAGCAGGAGTGTAAACACACTCTATCTGTCTCTGCTGAAAAGCTGGTTGAATAGCAGGAAAAGTAATGGATATTGAGCGAGAAGACAGAGATACAGAGCGGGCAGCTGTGCGCTGTGAGGTGCTGGATGCTGACTGTGGGGATCCTTTGTGTGCGATAATACACAGCCAGAATATAATGTGAGACCATGGACTGTGTTGGTGCGCTTTGCAAAGCGCTGCTGTGACAACAGTGAACTGTGTCGCTTTCTCCCTCAAATATATTTTCGGGCATCTTTTGTGTTTGTGTTTGTGTCTGTCTGTCTGTATGTCTATTTATGTGTGTGTGTGTGTGTGTGTGTGTGTGTGTGTGTGTGTGTGTGTGTGTGTGTGTGTGTGTGTGTGTGTGTGTGTGTGTGTGTGTGTGTGTGTGCGTGCGTGCGTGCGTGCGTGCGTGCGTGCGATTGCCTTTTAATGTAATTATTAGGAGTAGCATTTGTCAGGATAATCGAAATTTCAACACCGCTTAAATACCACAGTGAAAGCCTGAAAATCAACATTGAATTTTTTTGAAAACTTTTTTCTTTTGTTTTACCAAATGTGTTCTGCAATTCCATTTTAATATGGCCTCCAGAGGGCGTATACGGTACTGTATGCAGGGGTGCAAGTATACGTAGGTGAGGATGACAGATTGGAAGAGTTAACAGAAGAGGAATACTGGCATATAGACAGAGATGCTGTGCGGCTCTTGACAGTGAACTGCAGCAGGCAGCAGGCACAACTCAGCGGAGCCGAACAGCAGAGAACAACATCAAACTGTCCACCATGTCTTGAACTGAATGCCAGTTGTCCACCTAAAAGTGTTTGATAAAACTGCATGGCACCACCACCAGGAGCCGAACAAAACTATTTCACTTACAGAGCTGACATAGACGCACAACCGATTTGACATCGAAACTCCTGAGCAAAAGTGGCTGCGAAGGGGGGTACGGTAGTGCAGTGGTAAGCGCTGTCGCCTCACAGCTCGAAGGTCCTGGGTTCGATTTCCACCTGGGACGCTGTGAACACTGAAGGAATGCGTGCCCGTCCGCATGTCCTCGAGTGCCCACCGCCCGGGTGGGGTCGTCAAAAGGGCCTTTCTGTGTGGAGTTTGCATGTTCTCCCCGTGCCTCCCGGGGGTTTCCTTCATATAGGAACCCCCTTCACCAAAACATGCAATATCCTGTTTGCTAATGTGGTTCCTCCTCTGGTCGTTAAGGGCGCCTGTTCAGAGGGAGGGGAACCGGTTGGAATAGCGTGAACCTCCCACGTGCTATGTCCTACCGGTGAAGCTTCCTCTGTCAGGTGAAAAGAAGTGACTGGCTAACTGCCCATGTCTCGGAGGAAGCATGGAGCCAGTTTCGGCTCTCCCCAGATCGGCAGAGGGTGGAGTAGCAACCAGGATAAATAAAAGTAAATTAGCACTAATGGGGGTTAAAAATGGGATAAAAAAATCGGGGGGGGGAACCTGGCTGCGAAACCACGTCAAGCGTTGTAACATGTTACTTGATGGTTTTCCAGCGTTGCACGTCGGCAGCATCACATCAGTATCGCCATGTTTTCGATATGAAACTTGAAAATGAAAGTGTTGGACTACTCACGGGCATGGTCTGTCCACCGTGCAAGCTGTTGATGGCGGCCTGTGCTTCTGCGTGGCTGGAGAACTTGACAAAGGCGCACCCTATATACCCAGAGAGAGAGAGAGAGAGAGAGAGAGAGAGAGAGAGAGAGAGAGAGAGAGAGAGAGGTGGACAACATCAGGGACATGGCCTTGAACCACATTCATTACCATTGTTTTCATGTTATCTGCTTTGTTAATATATTCTGCCATTTGTGTGTTTCAGTGCATAATTCTGAATAAATCAGTCTAATTGTAGTGAAGGCATTAGCCGCATGGCACATCCTGTCCCTCGCCCATGTCTAATTCTACCCCCCCCCTTCACTCTGGAGCACGGTGCCAAGGCATCTTACTACCCTTGTCTTGTTTGTGATTATTAATCTGTTTAATATTTACACATTGTGATTTGTGTGCAGTCACTCATAAAAGAGATTATGATGACAAAGGCATAGTTATAATCTGCCCATCTAACCGAATCTTTGCTCGTGTATAATAAATCCAGATGGAGGGAGGGGGGGGATTTGCTCAAGGGGGCAGATTCAGATCATCTTGAATCTGTTGTGTAGTTAAGGCACAAAAACGAAAAGTAAACATGAAAAATTGGCCGGAGGGCAAAAGGGAAACAGGCGCAGTGTTCTGGAGCTTCATTGAATTAACATTGCAAATGATTTGATAAAGGGGGAAAAAATTTGAATTGGAAGAAAATTGAGATTCAAGAAGATAATAAAAATACGCACAATATGTACTTTGGAAGACCATACTCTCTTAGTAGATGTATTCCGACCATGTGATTAAATCAGGTGCTGGTGTATAGATAAAGGAAGACGCAAAGCCACTATAACATCAAGAGAAAGCTATAAGTGAACCAAAATAGTGGAAATGGAAAAAGCGGTAATTTTCCAAATCCCATTAAATTGAACAGGAGCTATTTCTCTACTCTTTATAGTTGTCATAGACTGCAAAAAGGTATTCTGTTACGTCCTATTCTTATCCGTGCCTTCAGGTAGCTCATGTGTTAAGTCAAGAAATACCTAATTAACAAACTCCTGGATTAATTCTGCCCCCTTTTTCTTTTTTTTTAATTAATCGAGTCGGACCACCAGCACCACCGGTGTCTGAGAAGCAGACAGGCTTTCCTTGAGTCCCGACCCTGGCTCCTCGAGAGCTGCTGATACTCATTTAAAAAGCTTTCAACAAGCCAATTAGATTTGTTCATATACATTTATTCATCATCTATTCCCGCGGGGGTCAAGATGATTCATTTAAATTACAACCGCTGATAGGTAGACTCAGGAGATGTTCTGGGGCCCACACGCAGCTCGCTCACCGCAACATCTCAGGAGGCAGGAGTCAGTTCTGCTTTCCCAGACACAGAAATTAATCAGTTCCCTGGCAAAATCCAAAAAAAGATGGAACCAAAGGACATGCAGACATGCCTTTTCCACCTTTTACCTCAAGACTTCATCCCCTTTCTTTCCATCAGCGCAATAAATGCCACGCGGTTACAAGTTTTCTGTGCGGACGTGGTAATAAAGTGCATTTTTCTGTACGGTCCAAATGCCCTCAAAGCAGGAAAGAAGTACAGAGGGCGAGCAGATAAGTCAAAACGGGACTTTGATTCCGTCACGGCGCCCGGGCGAGCGCAGCACACTCTCACTTCTCTGGGACGCCCCTCCGGGTGGGAAGCGGTGGAAAAGGTCTCTCCGTGATTCGTCCAAAGTGAAATGAGACAGCCTGCTGTGTGCCATTTGACTGAACGTCTGTCTTTGAAGGAACAAAAAGCGTTTAACCTTTGTAGTGGAAATCATAAGGGACAGTTTGTTCTAGCATTCAAAAGGGGGCCTGTGGTTTTGTAGGGCAAGATCGCTCGCTGGTCGGGTTCCCTCACTCACCAACAGGCCACCTAACAAGGCTGCCTAACATTGTGGCAGGCAGGGTCTCGCTGCCCCCCACCGGCCCCCCGGCCCCCCCGGCCGCTCGCTCACACCAACCAGGGAGAGACCATGTGGCCATGTTATGGAGAAAGTCATGTCAAACACACACACAGAGGCTCCTCAAACTGTTCCTCACACCCAAACAACACCTCAAGAATCAAACCAGTTCAGGGGACAGATAGGGCTTTCACACCGGCAAGGGCTCCGTGCCGGTTCCCGGTTCCAGAACCCAAATTTGAACCGGCCAGCGCGTTCAGACCCGAAAAAATATTTGGTTCGGAACCTGAAAAGTTGCTTCTCAGCGGAACCAAAAAATAGTTGTTTTTTTCCTTGGGAACCGTGACATCATCAGAGGGCGTGTCTCATTCTAGGCTGTGAAGACGAGCAGGAAGGAGAAGAAGGCAGCGACAACATGGAGGAAAATAATTTGCAGTGGTCTCCTGAGGAAACCAAATGTCTAGTGGCGATTTGTGCATCTACCGAATCTCAAGAAAAGCTAGAAAGCAGTACAAGAAAGACCAAGTCGTATGCCGAACTTGCGGAAGAGATAGCCAAGGCTGGGTTCACTCGAAGGCCAGACCAAATAATGAATCAACTTAAAAAACTGAAGAAGGACTACCGACTAATGTCCTCCCACTTTGGTTCCTGCTTAAACTGGTGTGAACACGGGCTGGTTCGCCAGAAAGCACCAAGGTTCTGAGACTCCAGAACGGAGCGCAGAGCAAGAACCAGAACCAGAACCGTGTCTGTCTGAAAGCGGTAACAGAGCAGCACGACGTCTCCAAAGAATCGGAAAGTGCTACAGCCTCGTACATTATAGTGCATATTTGAGTTTTTTTTACAATTTGATGTGTGAAAATGAGTTGGGGGGGGAGAGGGGCACCGCCTTTTTTGAATTCCCGGGGAAATAATATGTATGCATGAATTCCATCCTGCTGGATGGGTGACATTTTATAACACAACTTAATTATGGACCTAAAAGCCGTCTCTCTATTATTCCTGACAATTCCCCGGCTCTATTCAACTCTGGCAGCAAGTGTTGCACTTTGAAAGTGCTTTGAGGAGGAGCGGGCGCCACGGAAGAGATGGATGTTCAACTTCTCGGCCCCTTTCTATTGGGTGAAGAGGAGGGTGCGCCGAGGAGCCTCCGAGTAGCATACATTTACATCAACAGGGGACAAAGGCTCCATCATGGAACAGATAGCACTGTCAATTTCAAGGTCTGTCTCATTCAAATTACGGGGGGAACCTCGTCCCGAGTGTGGCGGCTGGCAAAATAATTTGCCGTAACGTCTGCGTAATGATTGCGTGGGACTGTGGCACGGTGAGTGATAGGAGCCAGCCACCTGAATATGAGACCTTTGTCTGGCGCTGCTGCCCGTATGTATACGGCCCCGCGAGCACGGCTGACATTACTCTACCCTTTTTCCCTTTTCGTAAAGCGACCGAGAGAGAGAGAGAAAAGAACGATCGAGCCACAGAGACAAATATCAACAGGGTGAAGGTATGGCTGCCGATGAGAGGAGAGGAGAGGGGAGGAGAGGAGAGGAGAGGAGAGGGGAGGAGAGGAGGGGAGGAGAGGAGAGGAGAGGGAAGAGGTGAGGAGAGGAGAGGAGAGGAGAGGGGAGGAGAGGAGAGGAGAGGGAAGAGGTGAGGAGAGGAGAGGAGAGGGGAGGAGAGGAGAGGAGAGGAGAGGAGAGGGGAGGAGAGGAGAGGGAAGAGGTGAGGAGAGGAGAGGAGAGGGGAGGAGAGGAGAGGAGAGGAGAGGGAAGAGGTGAGGAGAGGAGAGGGGAGGAGAGGAGAGGAGAGGGAAGAGGTGAGGAGAGGAGAGGAGAGGAGAGGGGAGGGGAGGAGAGGAGAGGAGAGGAGAGGAGAGGGAAGGAGAGGGGAGAGGGGAGAGGAGAGGAGAGGGGAGGAGAGGGAAGGAGAGGGGAGAGGAGAGAGGAGAGGAGAGGGGAGGAGAGGAGAGGGAAGGAGAGGAGAGAGGAGAGGAGAGGAGAGGAGAGGGGAGGGGAGGAGAGGAGAGGGGAGGAGAGGGGAGGAGAGTAGAGGAGAGGAGTGGAGAGGAGAGGAGAGGAGAGGAGAGTAGAGGGGAGGAGAGGAGAGGAGAGTAGAGTAGAGGAGAGGAGAGCAGAGGAGAAGAGAGGAGAGGAGAGCAGAGGAGGGGAGGGGAGGGGAGAAGAGAGGAGAGGAGAGGAGAGGAGAGGAGAGGAGAGCAGAGGAGGGGAGGGGAGAGGAGAGGAGGGGAGAGCAGAGGAGGGGAGGGGAGGGGAGAGGAGAGGAGGGGAGAGCAGAGGAGAAGAGAGGAGAGCAGAGGAGGGGAGGGGAGAGCAGAGGAGAGCAGAGGAGAGGAGAGGAGAGGAGAGGAGGGGAGAGCAGAGGAGAAGAGAGGAGAGGAGAGGAGAAGAGAGGACAGGAGAGGAGGGGAGAGCAGAGGAGGGAAGGGGAGAGGAGAGGAGAGGAGAGGAGAGTAGAGGAGGGAAGGGGAGAGCAGAGGAGAGGAGAGGAGAAGAGGGGAGAGAAGGTGCGGAGGCGGGCAACACCGGCCTTATTTCATTTGATGTGCTGCCTGTCAATCAGCATGAGGCATCTGAGCAGACAGGAAGAGAGGAAGCAGGAAGGGGAGGGAGGGAGGGAGGGAGGGAGAGAGGGAGAGAGATGGAGAGGAAACAAGCTATGGAGGAAGGAAGGATGGAAGAAAGAAAGAAAGTGGGGCGACGCAGCACGATAGAGACCTGGGATTAACAGAGAGAGGAACAGATGTAGTCACAGATAGGCACGTGGCTCAATATGGCCAGCCTTTCTCTTTGATGTAGGACTCAGAACGTGCGCACACTCTTAGAAAATAAGGTTCATTAGGGTTCTATATAAAACCTAAGGTTCTATATCATTTACCAAACAACCCCATGTCTAAAAAGGTTCTATACAATTTCTGTAAGACAACAAAGAACCCTTCAAAGAACCCTTATTCTTCTTAAGGCGTCAGCTGATTGGTGGACCCCAAATGGTCCTATATAGAACCCCACATGGTTCTATATAGAACCCCACATGGTTCTATAAAAAAAAGTAGTTCTATATAGAACCCTAAAGTGTTCTATAATGTGTACAAAGTGGTTCTATATGAAAGGGTTCTATAATGTGTACAGTGGTTCTATATAGAACCCTAAAATGGTTCTATAATATTTAAAGTGGTCCTATGTAGAACCCCAAAATGGTTCTGTAATGTTTACAAAGTGGTTCTATATAGAACCCAAAAATGGTTCTACCAAAATGGTTCTATATAGAACCCCAATGGTTATTTTAAATAAACCATCCGAAATATATAGAACCATTTGAGGGTTCCAAATACGCACCAAGCTTTAGAACCCTTAAAGGTTCCATATAGAACCACTTCTTCTAAGAGTGCACATTATCAGCCCCCCCCCCCCCCCCCCCCCCCCTCCTCCTCTCGTACCTTCCCACACATCCTTTTCACACATTCAGACACTATAAGAGAATAAATCACAGTGAATGGAGAGAATGAGGGAGCCTGGGCTTCCCAGCGATATCACTGGACGTTATCGCTGGAAAATAGCGTCGGCTTTGAGACGGGTACCCGTCAAAAGGATGATGGGAGAGCCTCTCTCTCTCTCGCGTTCAGAACAATCCCACCCCTCCCCTGAATAATCACACATTCACGACCATCTTTAATTTTACCAGCACGCTGTCGTAACTAAATAGCGCGTAAGCCGGCATGCAGACGTGAATGCATGAGCTGCGCCTGGATGCCGGGCAGCAGATCTTACACTAGCGGCGGTGAGTGACAGCGGGCGAAGCTGCCTTTATTTACAGTAGAACATTATCGTCCAAAGGCGTCTCTGGGGAGGGATGACGGGGATGTGGGAAACAAACATGATTACACCCCCCTCTGCCTCTCTGATAACAGGAGGAGAGGAGGAGAGGAGAGGGGGGGGAGGGTGTGCGGGGGAGGGAGGGGGTGTTTGTTGAGTACGAGCCCAGGGAGGGGGAGAGAGAGAGAGAGGGAGAGACCGAGAGAGAGAGAGAGAGAGAGGGAGGGAGAGAGAGAGAGAAGCAGAGTGCGAAAGAAAAGGAGAGAAGGAAAAGATAGAAAGGTGGAGGAGGGAGGTGTGAGTGCGCGCAGTGTCAACGAGGTACGAAAGAGACGCGAGCGAGACATAAGAAGGTGTTAAAACAACAACAGAGAGGATGGCTGCTGAAGAGAGGACGAGGTGTTCAGAAGAGCGGAGTGGATGACGGAAGAGTATAAAAAGATGTGGTGTCAATGGGTGCGTGGCAGGTAGGGCTGGGTATCATTAAAAAAACAATACGATAGAGACACTGCATGAAATAGGCCACGCCCATCACGGGGGAAAGCTCTCCATTCGCTTCCAAACACCAGTGTCATTTTCTTTGAATTAAACATGGCTAAAAGCTGTTGTGTGGTGGGGCTGCGCACACAACACATGTAAAAAAAAATCGCCAATTAAAGTTTTTTTGTACTCCTGAGGAAAACAAGGAAGCCATTGAGAATTGGCGAGAAGAAAAATGTGGATCTAGCTGTCAAGGAAGTAAGTTGGAGTGTTCATCTTCCGTATATATGATCTTTGTGTGCAACACGTGACATACTGTAGGAGAACGCCATGATGGGGGTGGGGGGAGTTTTTCTTTCCCCCCGTTTTGGGCGTGGTTTCTGAATGATGATGCGCTCCGCAGTGTCTCTATACCAGCACCAATAGACCTTATTCGCTAACCCCTGACAGCGCCATATTGTTGACATACCGTCCTGCAGCTGACAACTATAGTAACGGCCTTATTGTCGTTTCTGTTCCATTACAAAATTGCGATAGTGATGACAGCAATAAAAACCCCAGAGTTGTTGTTTGTATGCTGCCGTTAATGCCTGTAATAATAAACAAAAGAAAAAACGAGGTGAACAGACTTTGCTGTGAGGAGCTGTCAGAAAGTTTCACCTGTCTCTCCTAACTATCCACACACCTCTCCTGTGCTGCTGACGTATCCTCCGTCTCGCTCCCTTCACGTCTGTGGACGGTAGAGATAGAAACAAACCACGGGGACTTTATTGCTGTCATTACTACAGCTGTGGGTAAAGCAGGTCACCATCCGAACACAATTGGAACGATACAGGTAACGCTAACGGCGGCTAGCTTCCTATAAACTCTGCTCTTACATAGGCTGTCACTTAAAGCGGCTGCGCTATGTCAACAACATGGCGGCAGTGGGCGTGCCCGTACGTGAGTGACGTCAATCGAATAAGGTCTATACCAGCACCCTTAAAGTGATACCGATACGGGTCTTCATTTAATACCTATTTTTTCTCCTCTGCTTGCTGAACTGTCAGCTCTGTCACACCGCGCTCGACTGCACCGCCACAGACCGTACGGGTAGTGGGCCAATCACACGTCAAATTAAATCGAAGAACACTCGCGGTAATTGGCTGGCGAGCAAAACCATCCAAAATAGTATTTTTTTTGTTCTAGGTCTGTATTACAAAAAGGATCAAATGCAGGTATCGTTTGACTGGAGACGTTTTGATACTAACTTGGTACCGGGTTATTTCGGTCGATACTGATACCCAGCGGCAGGTGATGCGAGGCACTAGAAATGTAAAGAACAGAGAGAGAGAGAGAGAGAGAGCGAGTACAGTAACAGACAGGGGAGAGAGGGGGGGGGGGTGAGAGGATAGGAGGAGACGGTGGGGAGGAGGGGGAGGGAGGGAGGGAGGGAGTGGGAGGTGTGTGGGCTCTGACCCTTACTGGCCCCATCAGGCCCTCGCAGGACGGTGCACTCCTCGATCTGGCCGAAGGTCTCGAACAGCCGCCGGACGTCTTCCTCGCTCTGCTGCTTGCCGAGCATCCCCACAAACAGCTTCCTGTCTTCTGGAGAGAAACCGGGGGAGAGGAGGAGGAGGAGGGGGAGGAGAGGAGGAGGAGGAGAGGAGGGGAGAGGAGAGGAGAGGAGAGGAGGGGGAAAGAGAGGAGGTGGAGGAGGGGGTGGAGGAGGAGAGGAGAGAACAGAGACAAATGCTACAGCTGATGGCACCGTTCTGCTGAGCTGTGAGGAACTGTGTGGAGCCTACGCTGTTGTTGCTGCTGTTGTTATTTTTGTTGTTGTTGATCTCGCTGTGTTGGAGTGCACCCCCCCCCCCCCCCCACCACCACCCCCCACCACCCCTCCCGCTATGAGGGAGATATCTCCCCTGTTTCCAGTGAGCTATTCTAGTCGGGGCTGCTGCCATGCCAGGTGATGTTTGATCCAGATGTTGTTGTTGGAGCGCTGCGGGTGTCAGGTGAGAGGTAGTCGAGAGAGAGAGAGAGAGAGAGAGAGAGAGAGAAAGGGAGATATTTTGCTCAGGCAGAGCTAGCGTCAGATCCTCGCGAGGCGAGAGTCACCGAGTTCTGAGAGAACACGGAGCACGAAACGTGGTTTTACAAAAAGCTAGGAGTCACAATGAGTAAGAGCAACACTCTGTGTCAAAAGGTGTTGCCCTCGCCCTGAGCCGTGTATTACTTCTATAGGTTTTCACAAGTGCTGCTACTCCCAATCGTAGCCTATTCTCTAACCAATTCTCTCTTATTTTTAGTTCAGTGTCAAACAAAACAAAACAAAACACAAAAACCTCTTGTTTTGTGCCGCCTGGCCCCAAAATTGCTCCCCCAGAATTAATGGAGGAGATATTTCGGTGTAGACCTTGCAAATAAAGTGGTGGGTAATTATCAGCCCAAGGTTTGGGGGTGGTTCATTTTTAACTCCTAGTAACGACGAGAGAGAGAGAGAGAGAGAAATTAACGTTGAGTGTTATTCTTTGTACGATTTTGTACACTCTGTGCATTTAGGCTGAATCCACGTTAAGGGGTAAATAAGGCGTTTATACGGTGTTTACTGCCCCCCCATAGCACAAAATAACCATCATAGGATATTGTTTGTTTTTCAATACCAACGACTCAGTGATTATTTTGCCAGGTGCTGAGATTTCTGCCTTTCAAATCTCCTTTTCCAGCTTGCACTCTGCCCCCCTTCACCCCCACCTCTCCTCCACCCCCACCTACGCACCACCTTCCTTTCTCCAGGCATTTGATGGAGAGGATGGTGCTACAAACAAGCGTTGCAAAGCATTTCAGCTGTAGGCTAAAAAAGACCTCATTCTCAAGCTCCAAAAGCAAATGACAACGCAGTATTATTTGACAGTCGTTTGCACTGTGATGCTGCGTACTGTATATTATTACCTCTTGACTAGACATTTCTGTTGGATCGGTGCTTCAATTAGCTCGCTTACTAACCTCTATAAGTGAAACATGTACTTGATCATTTCTGTCAACAACAGCCTAGTGTCGCTCAAAAGGACAAGAGGGATGAGATGCTGAGAATTGCGGAGGATGAGACAACTGCTGCCGATGCTGGGGGCGTCTTGGTAGTGTCGAGGTACAAGCACTAGGTGGAGAGGAGACCCTGGTTCATTTCCCAGTAGCGGTACTTCCAGGTTGGTCAGACACAATGGACCGTGTCTGCGGGTGTGAAGCCGGTGGTGGTCCACTAGTCTTGCATCGCCCTGGTCGATGCACTAGTAGCGCCTCCTCTGGTCGGTTGGGGCGCCTGTTCGGGGCGGGGAGGGGAGGGGAGGGGAAATGGGGGGGAATAGCAGCATGATCCTCCCACACACGACACATCCTGCCAGTGAAAGCCCTCGCTGTCAGGTGAAAAGAAGTGGCCGGCGACGTCACATGTATCAGAGGAAGCGTGTGCTAACTGTAGTCGTCTACAACTCTCCCCAGATCGGCAGAGGGGGTGGAGGAGCAACGACCGACGGGGGAATCGGCCAAGTACAATTGAGGGAGAAAATGGAACTTCTGCGGAGGTCATAGATGACTTCCTCCCCTTTAGTCACACAGTGAATTAAATGAAGCTGCCTCGAAGCAAAACTCAACTAGATACAGGAATAGAGGATGCTGGGAAATAACGGAAACGCCGACTATATTCTAGCTGTCAAATTGTCCATGATCTCTTTTCCCTGTAACTCTGTCCTCGGTAGGGACAGTCTATGAGGGCAAAGGAAGCGTTGCAAAGTGAGAAAGCAGGCCACAGTGTCTTCCATTCAATCCAAATGTCAAATGAATCTAATCTGCAAGAATAAATCGAATCTGAATTCTTTGTGATTCAATGTCTGTCTGGGCTCAAGTTTCCCTCGAGTTTTGACTAGAGGTCAGCCTGCCACTAGGGGTCAGCGTGCCCGCTGCTTCTCCTAACCAATAACCAAACCCCCCCACCACCCCCACCACCACCACCACCAACACTGAAGTGCGACTTGACCCTATAACCCGATCTCGTCACTGGGCAGGCAGGTCCTGTAAGTCACAGCTGCTCCTCCCTGAGCTCCAGAGGGGGGCACTGTGGACCTAGACGACGACGTATGGGCTCTATACCCGCTAAAACTTTGACCAGTCAGGATCCTGGATTTGTGTAATTAATCTTCCCGCTGGCCGGGCATTAGACAGAGCATTCATCTTCTTTACATCTTCTACATTATGCATCCCCCTATTCCACTGTGTTGTGGAATGAAATGGCTACTAGCAAGAAACCCATCGCCAGAACTGATGGAAAGTGGCAGGAGGAGGAAGAGGAGTTTATTGGAAATGACACTGTTGATCTTCAGCGTGAGTCATTTGACTGTGGCGGGGCGAGGAGCGAGGAGGAACGAGAGGGCGAGAAGAGCATCACCTGGCCCTCGACAGATGTGACGCCTCCTGTACCTGCCAGGCCCCATTAGACCCAGCTGCTCTCAGAAAGAAAAGTGCGCCAGGACTTTCCTTCGTTCGCGAGCGAAGGTGGAGGGAGCGAGCGAGCGAGCTGCTTCGGATCCCGTTTCCACTCCTGTAAAGTTCAAAATGAGACACGTGCCTGCTACCCCGCTTGGCCACACAAATGAGCAGACGCATAATCAATGAGGTTCTTCACGCTGCTGCCTCCTCGCACTCTCTTACTGCTGCCGTGTCAGGCCTTCATCATCTGGAAGAACTTCACTTGCTCTCCGTCTCCGTGCCCCCCCCTGCAGTCACGCCTCACGCAAAAGAAGAGGCTTTCTCAAAGCCGCCAGCCCCTGGTAATACCTGCTCATTACTGCACCTCTCTGCCCTTGGAGCACCAGGCCTGGAGGTGAGCGAGTACACCCAGAGGAGACAGACACATATATTGTAGACTGCGAGAGGTTCGGTGGAGACGGACAGCGGGGCAGACGTGCTAGTTATCGGGGGCGTCAGCTGGGGGAAAAGTGTAGTCGTAACCTCAGTCCGGAACAGGTGTTATAGCGAGCGAAAACGTGCCTGACCTCCAGCCCATGGCAGCAGCAGGGGTGTGAGAACATGTCCAGAAGACATCTTGACTTGGCTTTTTGATTGTCCCCCTCCATCCTTTTACCGATCTTCACCGTTACGACTTAAATGTTGGGAGAGAGTGCACTTTTACGGGGCCTCCCGCGGGCGCGTTAATGTTTTGGGACAAAAGTCTCATCTCCTCGGTCCTCCTGGCCCTCGAGGAGATCTAACGGCAGGCTTTACAAGGCTAATTAACAAGCCATGAGCGAGGTAATGAACTTTCCAAATGTGCTGGCAAACGCAGAAATAAATGACACCCCGGCGAAGGCGTTTAAAAAGGAAGTGAGAGTGTACTCCGCGCCGGAGCCCTCCTCTGGGAAGGGGGCCACACGGTGTGAGGAAATGAATTTGGAAGCTGCTGTCTTTTCATTGCCTGACCTGAGAGTCTCTCTCTCGGGCCGGCCCCACACCGCCCATGCCCTGGCCAGAGTATATAGATCGCTATTAATTAGTCCACTTTGCACCTGTCTCCAAAGCAGCTTATTGGATTCTGCGAGTTCCCTCTCATCATCTCCGAGCAGCATGGCCACTTGCGAGCGTTAAATCGGCATTTTTATGAATATGAATAAATATCTTTTCTAATGCGCCCTCTGCACAAGGAGATGTCTCCATGACTCCAGAGAGTTCTCCATTAAAAGTGGAGAGAGAGAGGAGGAAAAATCAATGGCTACTGTGTTAAAATACAATCATGTATAGGTGAGGTACTTTTCTATGGAACTAGCTTAGGATATAGTGGTATGGCAAAACAGTTTGAGCTGCCTGTTGGACCTCTTTGTCCTGACCTCTCATTGAGAGGAGCTCATCTTATCCCTTTAGCAGAGCTGAGCCGTACAGCTGGAGAACAGCTGAGCTCTACTGTGAAGAGACCTTTGGAATCGGCACTTTCAAAACCTCGCCACTAATAGAGAACCAAAGTGAAACGTCACTTCCTGCTTTCTCCCTGTACCAGCGCTGTGAAAAAATATGAATGGCGGTGGATGGAGAATAACATTACTTTTTTGATCCCGTTTGAATTGTGCCACGGGGTGCCAACGCTAATTTTGTCAATTTAAAACATAACTTTGCATGTCAAGAAAGTCGCATTTGTCGTCAAACTGAAACGTAGGGGTTAGTTTCGTATAAAAACTACATAGCTCGTGGAAGCTCGTGGCATGTCGCCGGTCTTCAGCTTTGCCGGTAGAGAAAGTGACGTCACTTAGGCGACAGTGTATGTAGTCTTTCTGATTTATCACTTCTAGTGCAACAGTTTGACGACAAACTGCGACTTTCTTGACGTGCAAAGTTACGTTTTAAATTGACAAAATATTCTCCGTTCTCCGCCATTCATATTTTTTCAGCGCTGGTACAGGAAGTGACATTTCACTTTGCCTCTCTATTTACAATAATGGTGTGTGTCTGTGTGTAGTTATAGCCAGCCATGTATCATTTCTTATTTCTCATATCAATTCTTTTTAGATCCTCAAACACCCTTAACCCATCCATCTATAGAATATTGAAATCCTATGTATTCAAATTTAATTATTACTCAGCATACAATAAACCATTCAAAAATGGTTGGGTGTGTTTGCATGCTTTTATTGCTTGTGTCTATATGAAACAAACTGTATGAATATAATGTATAGTACCTATATGTGCATCTTTTTCAGGCCCCAGCTACAGCACACACACACACACACACACACACACACACACACACACACACACACACACACGCACACACACACCCCAGCTCTCTCTTTTTTCTCTTCTCATCTCCTGACTGAAGGTGGGAGTAATTGTGTGGAAAATGGCGGTGTCAGACTGCAGCCATGTCCAAACCGAGGTGACGTGTGGACAGCCCCCGTTTTATGAAATGCAAATGGAAAAAAAATGGAGATCAAAAAAGTTATCAAAACACTACTGACATCTGACAATTGCTTGTCTCAGGAAGCCTTTTCATTTCAGCGGCCCGGTATATTAAAAATTAATGGATTTTGCACAGCCGCCATATGCTGTCAAGATTGATGCTTCTCTCCGTGGAATAAAGCGCTACTCGTGTTGTGGCTGCGTATACGTATAGATTGTGCATTTCTTCTCCTCTCTGTCTCCTTTTGTCTCGCTCTCTCTCTCTACCCATCTTTTTGTGTCGTTTCTTTCCCTGCCATCGCTCCGCCCTACTCTCTCTCTCTCCCGAGGCGACGAAGGAGTGAGTTTCTGTGAAGTCTACTTTCGCTAAAAAAAAGTTTCTGCTTTTGTTTTGTGCCAATAATGGGGGAATATTCTCTTTAAAGAATCTCTCTCATGCTCCTGTGTTGGTGGTAAATATGTTTTTTTTTTAATGATTCTATCACTTACGGGCCTGCTGGCGGTGGTTGTGGGGTGGGGGGGGAGCTGGGTTTGGTAGTAAGTGTTCCGAAAAAGGCACGGACAGCTGCATCCCACGATAAAAGATCCCTGCTTGGCCGCTGGGTGCATTTCAAATGCAGAGTAATGTTCCAGGCAAGCAGCACCACAGAGTTCTAGCTGCTGATGGACTCATTAGGAGGAGAGAGCCTGACGCCGGTACCATGCTGCCTGCGAGGCCTGCCACCAGACTCTCTCTCTCTCTCTCTCTCTCTCTCTCTCTCACACACACACACACACACACACACACACACACACACACACACACACACAGATCGGGCGTGCAAAATGTTAGGCTTCCCAATATTGAGTTGCGCTCTGTTTCCCACAGACGAGGACATCTCAGTTGTCTCAAGGCTACACACACACACAGGTCCCCTTTTCATTCTGCTTCCTCCTCTGTCTCCGCACCCCCCGCCCTCCCCTCCCCTCTCCCCCCCCGTGACTGATAAGAGGTGAAATCAATAGATATATCACACTTTTCAGCTGGATTCACATCATCAGTTTGTCATCGAAACAGGTGTTGTAATTCAGGCGTTCAGTCAATAATGGAATTAAAAAAGTACCATCTGCCTTCGGAGTGGGTTTTATATATCGAGCGACAGAAGTTTACACATCACACAGAATAGCAGGCAGCCCCCCCCCTACCCCCCGAACTGAAAAAGTAACTTTTGGGCATATGTGATTTTTTTTTTTTTATCCAACAACAGCGCTAATCTTTTCTATATGATTCGAGGACAAGGAAAACCTGTTTTTTTGGGCGGTTACACTGTACTGTATGAATGACTAATTTCTGTTGATTTGGTTTATCATCTCCAGGTCACAACATGCACATGGCCTTAATTAGCTCCCATATGCAGACTAGGAAAATAAATAAAACATACTCGCAGGTTCCCCACAGATTTAAATCCAAACCACATATCAAATAGACTGAGCATGAATCTTAATGTGGAATTTTGTATTTTTAAGTAGTTGGGATGGTAGCTTTGCCAAATGTTATGTACAGTATACCGGTAATACTTGGCTGTCTCTGTTGTGAAATGATCAGCATTCACTTTGAAAAGCTGCATTGTAAGTGAGTCAGCTGTATTGTAAAACTATCCGGTTGACCTCTCTATCTATTCAGGGTATATAACCTATAAGCTGGCCTTTACCTCTGTACCACACCAGCATTACTTCTATATACTAACTAAGGCCCCACTTCACTAACAACCACTGTATTCACCTTATCATTTGCCCATATAAGGACGCTTCTGCATAACGTCATTTTGTAATCGTCTTTCCGTTTTAGACCCGGAAGTAGATTACTCCCACCTTTATCATTTTTAGACTTGCCAAAAAGCAAGTCAAAAAAAACCAAACTGTTATAAAGTTTTAATATTTTTTCGGATGAGAACGTAACATTCCAAATATGTGACCAGTTTATCAGAATAACGCCTATTTGGGCATTTTTAACGAGCAGCGAGGACTGAGAGCGCTGGCTGTGCTGACCGGTCGGACTAGCTATCTGTCAAACCCTACTGGCTACTGGCAGTGAGAAAACATTGTCGACGTGCTTTTGTAACTAACGTTAAATGCCGAGCGGGTACAGCCATCGGCTCCTCGCAGCAGTAACGCTATGAACATGTAACTGAAGTTGGCCGCAGTGTAGCTGCTGAATGTTGCCAAACAAACTTCATTCATAGTTTACAGCAGGGGTGCCCAACCAGTCGATCGCGGTCTACTGGTCGACCGCGGACTGACCCCAGGTCGATCGCGTCAAAAATCGATTATTTAAAAAAAAGAAAAAAAATATATATATATTTTTTTTTAATAATCAAATCAAATATAATGGAAGTACATGCAGTTGTTTATTTTAATTATGGATCATAATACAATGCAATTCCAAATGCACTTTTATTTTAAAAGTAGCCACACAGTGAGAAAAAAGAAAGTGAGAAAAAAGAAATCATGTATTGGGGAAAAAAAGTGATGCATCGATTTAAGATGCATCGAGATGCATCGATAATCGTAATCGAATCGAATCGTAGCCCTCTGAATCGTAATCGAATCGAATTGTGAGGCCAGTGAAGATTCACAGTCCTAATGTCAAGTGGTTGTGGGACAACGAGAAAGTGTTGTGAGGTTAGTTCCTGCAGGCTGGAAACGATGTGTGTGCGTTTGTGATGTTGAAACTGGACTGGTAGATCTCGGGAGGCTGGCTACTTGAAAAGTAGCCACCAAAAAAGGTTGGGCACCCCTGGTTTACAGTTTATCGATGTTTAGCGGCCGGCTGGCTAACGCTGAACCGGAAGAACAAATACAATTACGTCTGACACGGAAGAGAAAAAGTGGGCGTGGCAACATACGGTGAATCGATTCCACGAGGCTACCATCTCCAAATGCCATTAGGGAACTAATAGCCCCCATCGCTATGAGAGAATGCCCATGAAGACAGATTGGTGCCTCGACCTGCTCCTGCACACAAACACCTGTCTGCTAGCTGCTCCCAATCTGACGCATGCCAGCGGATTATCCTGAATAGTGAGGTGGTAAATGGAATAATCAGAGGGGAACGAACATTCAAATTGTCAGTGTATCAGAGGCACGATGAGAGGATACAGGCTTCCTGTTGGTAAATACATTACTCATATACCACTAGGGGCTGTCACTTCCACTTACCCAGGGGAGCGGGAGAGGGAGCTTTAAAGCACAATCAAAAAATACAACGTGGAAATCAACTTATGAGAAATCGCCCGTTCTATTTTTTTTGTCCAAATATTTGACCACCTCCTCCTCTCTCTTTGACCAAACATGGTCAGATGTTGTTTGATGGCGGCAGGAGTCCAATCACAGAGCTCTGCAACAAAGCAATTTAATTAAACGCCTTCCTTGCAAACCTTAAATTATTGTCCTGCCATCCTCACCGTTGCAAATTGCATTCCTTTGTCTGTCCGCGCGCGTGTGCGTGTGTGTGTCCGTGTGTGTGTGTCCGTGTGTGTGTGTCCGTGTGCGTGTGTGTGTGTGTGCGTGCGCGCGCGCGTGTGTATGCACGTCTCGGTGTGTGTGTCTCTCTCGGCACAGGCACGACCCCGCCGCGCTGTCGGGGCTTTCGTCTTTGACTTTTCGGAGTTTTTCGCATGATGGTGTCCAGAGGCGGAGAGGGATCTTTTGGCTTCATTTGCATGTAAAGTGGAGCGTCGTCGGCTCCTCTGTTGGGCGTGAGGTGCCTCCAGACAGCAGCCCCCTCCTCCCCTGTGGCCCTGATGCCAGACAGACTGCGCCAGCCAGCCAGCCAGCCACTCACTCTACCCCCTCTATACCCGCTGTGGTGTGGTGGCATGACAGGCACAGCGCCCCTACCTGCTGTGGCGGGGCATCGCAGCACAGCGCGCAACATCTTGAGGTCCTGTCAATCTCTGCGCCTCTCTCCCCCCGACTGGGGTCAACCTTCTGAAGGAGCGAGCGCCAGTTTGGCAAGGACACGCAGCAGCTCCCAGACACAATGAGAGCCCCTCCCTCCCTCAGCCCAGACACAGACACAGACAGAGACAGAGACACAGACACAGACAGAGACACAGACAGAGACACAGACACAGACAGACACACACACAGACACACACACACACACACACACACACACAGACACAGACACAGACAGAGACAGCACCGCGCTGGACACAGACGCTTGGCTAAGATATTAAAAACACTCACACAGGGGTCTGCTGAATATCAAATACGGGGCGCGACTGCAAACGCTCCTAGCACTGTATAAATATCCAGTAAAACAAAAGCTCTTGGCACTGTATAAATATCCAGTCAAACAAAAATATGGAGAGCTAATAAACAAGTAGGGCAAGGAGACGGCGTAGATAAATGCGGCGCGAGAGTGGCAGTTTGTGGAGAAAAAGTCGATGTTGATGGAGGTTGCATCGCGGGCATTGCTTTGCGACGGGGGAGTGTTGAGACCATCTTATCACAGTTAATAAAAGGCAGAGGAGGAGGAGGAGGAGGAGGAGGAGGAGGAGGAGGAGGAGGAGGAGGAGGAGGAGGAGGAGGGGAGTCGCTGGCTGGTTCTCATCATCTCTCTTCTCATCAGTGTGGTCTGGTCTCCAGTTCTCCGGGAGGAGTGGGACCCCGGCTCAAAGATTGTGTTTAGATAATGGCCGTCCCCAATCATAGATAATCTGGCCCCATCTTTTCTTCGCAGACACGGCGAGCAGACAAGGTCAGGGGGAGAAGAGATTGGTGGCTGGTGGCGAAGGAGGAGATAGGAGGAGGAGGGGGGGGGGCAGGGCGGCTCTGAGATGATTTACTGCTGAGATTCACTCAGCTGCCTCCATCACCCTCCGTTAACTTTCTCATCCTGTCGTCTCTCTCTCTCTCTCCCCCTCTCGCTCGCTCGTTCTCTCTCTCCTCTTCCATCTCTTCGTTCTCCCTCTCTCCATCCCTCCACGGGCCCTAATGCTGAATATACCTCTCTCGCTCTCTCTCTCTCTCTCTCTCTCTCTATCACTCACTTCATCTCTCCCCTTGCTCTGCGGTACGGATAAGAGAAAAGTGGAGAAAGAGAGAGTGAAGGGGGGAGAGAGAGAGAGAGAGAGAGACGTCCACTTACCCTCATTTCTGCCCTCTGTTTGGATTGGGGCAAATTGCTTGGGGGTTTTCAAGTGAGAGAGATATGAGGCGCTGGGCTGCTCTCTCGATTGTCTCTCCTCCGTATCTCTGAACTGGAATCATATGGCTTGATTGAATTGGGCAGATTTTTTTATTTATTTTCTCGCCGTTAAGCACATCAGATATAAATGTGGGGACTTTGTGGGGAAGAAGAGGTCGGCCGCGACTCCAGGAACAGAAATAGATTTGACAACAGGCCGTGAAGCTCTGCTCCCATCATGCTCCACTGTTCTTGATAATCCCCCCCCAGCTCCCCCCCCCCCCCAAACTAAGACATGAGTCATTCTAATAGACAGCCAGAGAATTAGCTCCGTGCTCCACAATGGCAGCCGGGCGGCAGGATTATGCGCCGCCTGCCTGGCCCCCCTAGTCATTTTCCCCGAGCTCTAGTTCTACTTCTTCGTCGTGACACTTCCATATCCCCCCAGAGAGAGAGAGAGAGAGAGAGGGGGACGTCTCTCACTTCCAGATCCCCCAGAGAGGGGACGTCTCTCAGGGAAGGCAGGAAGGAGCAAAAGGAAGGGGGCTGCCGGAGCCTCCAAACCCCCCCACTAATGGCCCCTAATGCCTGCAGAGGCACGCCATCGAGACCCCCTTCGCAACGTCCCCCCCGTGACAGATAATTGCCGATGTCTTGCTCGTGATAAATGCGGCTCCGTTCCAGAGGGGCAAAATGTCGCGTTTCAGCCCTGGTTGTGTTTCGGTATCTCAGCCCGATCTGGAGGCTGGGGAAACGGTGTAGTACCTGACTGGCCCCTCAGCTGCAGCTCTTCCAGAGATGAATCCCTCGCCTGCTCTCTCTCCCTCCTCTCTCCTCTAGTCGGCCTTTAGCTGGGCTGTCTGTTTTCCTTTAACCACAGGCCTTCATAGTAAATCTGGTTTCATTGTCAGCCCCGCGACTGTGCTTTACTTCCCTGGACCTGTCTGCTGACTTCCTGTTGCCATTAACGCTCAATATCTCAGTTGGGGCTTGTCTGCTTCGGTCTTATTTCATTCGGCGGCGGCGTGTCCTACACCCTGTCCTCCCCTATAGGAACTTCTCCTCCTGACAGACTGGGCCGGGCTGTGCCGCTCGACCCCTCTGTATTTCATTCACACTGCTGCCTGTTCCTCTCCCCTTCTGTCTCTCTCTCTCTCTCTCTCTCTCTCTCTCTCTCTCTCTCCCCTTCTCTCTCTCTGTCTCTCTCTCTCTCTCTCTCTCTCTCTCTCTCTCTCTCTCTCTCTCTCCGCCGAAGAAAGAGTAGTCATTGATATCGGGAGCCATCCATCCTCCCCTCTTAAGCCCGGAGATCCAATTTATCTTGGAGAGAATGCCGATTGGCTCCGGCCCAGGCCTTGTCGGTTAGACTCTGCCTGTTTTTAGATGGCCGTTAATTAAAGTGACACCATGGCAAAAATAAGACCTAAACGGGTGTGTGTGCGTGTGTGTGTGTGTGCGTGTGCGTGTGCACGCGCATGTGCGTGTGCGTGTTTGTGTTTGTGTGTGTGTGTTGGCGATAGAAACGGGCCATCTGATTCACACTCGACCACGTAAATCAGTGAAGTGGCTCGGTCTAATCTGGCCCAGGCAGTGTAAATCACCCACACTGAAATACAGGCAAGAGAGAGAGGCACAGAGAGACACAGACCCCGGCTCCAATTACATCTAATTCCACCCATGTAAATCTCTAACTGGCTTAATCTGCATTAACCCCAATGATGTTCGCCACAAATGGCTTTAGAATGATCTAGTCCATCAGCGTGTCAGTGTGACTGAAGATGGAGCAGGAGGCTGTGGAAGAGGAGCAGCAGCCGTGCGATGATGTCAAAGCAGAACGGGTGTATTTTAATGCTGTGATTCATGCTTCTGAACGAACGCGGTGATTCAAGATTTTTCAAATGGCTCTGATGTAACTTTTTATTATTATCATCCTGCTATTTAACTGGTGTGAGTCATGGAAACCTGGCTCGGGTGGAATAATGTCAGTGAATGGTGCTTGTCAGTGTGGGCTTTTTTTCCTCCCATTCATCCCATGTTACACTGAATCAGGCCAAGATCACTTCCATAACCAACAATCTATCGTCCCGTAACCAAGCAACAATGTATCTATCATCCCGTAACCAAGCAACAATGTATCTATCGTCCCATAACCAAGCAACAATGTATCTATCGTCCCGTAACCAAGCAACAATGTATCTATCGTCCCATAACCAAGCAACAATGTATCTATCGTCCCGTAACCAAGCAACAATGTATCTATCGTCCCGTAACCAAGCAACAATGTATCTATCTTGTCTTATCTATATTCTGTATTCTATCTTGGAAGGTTCTCAACTATCTGGGACCCGTTTTTGGCTACTTTGACAAAGTTAAGAATGACCAGTAACTGAGATTAGGGGTGACAGATGGCTCGTCCAGCTGGTATAATACCCTTTGCGTGGGATCACATGCACTTTTTTTTTACAAACATATAAGCACCTTATGTGACTGATAGCGACATGTTGCAATGTTGATGTATGTTGTTTTTTTCCTTTCTTTTCCTGTGTCTGAGCCTGTTTGTCTTGTTTTATTATTGTTCTCTACATTTTGTTTGAATTATATATATATATATATATATATATATATATATATATATATATATATAAAGTGACAGTGGTACTGCACAGTACCACATTGGGTCCAGTCAGTGACAGTACTGCACAGTACCACATTGGGTCCAGTCAGTGACAGTACTGCACAGTACCACAGAGAGTATGCATCCAAAGAACAATATACAAAACGGTCTCCTAACAGCAGCGAGTGAGTGCTCTGACCAGAGAGAACTGGACTCAACAACAGTCAATCTTTTAGCCTCTCTCAAAATCGTTAGCGAGTAAGAGTTCAAGCGCTTTTCAAACGGCTACCTCTCACTGTGGTTTGTTGCCCCTCGATGTTCACAGTTGCCGAGTGCAGCTTTGAAAATAGCACTGTGCTGATTTGAGAGTCAGTGGAATGGGGACTACTACACCAATTAGTTGTGTGTGGACTCATTCATAGACACAAGCAGATAAACTGCACAAACTGTGTTTAAGCCTGCTCCAAATTCATGATACATCCCATTTCAAAAGCTGCCCACATTACCTGCCTTACACTGTCCTCTCCTCTGCCTTCATTCAGTGAGTAGTAAATCAATGATTCACACAACTACATGGTGTCTCTCCTGTTAGTAGTAGCTTTGAGCTTTGTCTTTTGTGTGTGTGTGTGTGTGTGTGTGCGTGTGTGCGTGTGGTGTGTGTGTGTGTGTGTCTGTGCACATGTGTGTGTGTGTGTGTGTGTGTGTGTGTGTGTGTGCGTGCGTGTGTGTGTGTGTGTGTGTGCACGCGTGTGTGTGTATGTGGTTGGGGTGAATCCCTGTGCCTTTTCTGTAATCAGGGTTGACTATCACTGAGAGGAGATTGAGGGATGAGATCCTCCTGTCTATCTCCTCTACCACCTCTCTCTCTCTCTCTCTCTCTCCCCCCCTCTCTCTCTCTCTCTCTCTCTCTCTCACCCTCTCTCTCTCTCTCTCTCCCCCCTCTCTCTCTCTCTCTCTCTCTCTCTCACCCTCTCTCTCTCTCTCTCTCTCTCTCGTCTTTGAACCTCTCCCAGTGACAGTGAACCTGAGACAGCCCCTCTGCTGGCACAGATGGGAAGTCAATAGAAGCAAGTGACCTATATTAAGGGCTACTCTACTAACTCCCAGTGTGCCTCAAGTGAGAGCAGAATATTAAGGATTGGTGTGTGTTCTGTGTGTGTGTGTGTGTGTGTGTGTGTGTGTGTGTGTGTGTGTGTGTGTGTGTGTGTGTGTCTGTGTTTGTGTGCGTGCGTGTGCGCGCGTGTGTTTGTGTTTAAGGGGGTGTGGAAGAGAGACCAGGAGAAGGTTAATTACCTCCTCGTCCTTCGCTGTCGGCTGGCTTCACCTGGATGGGCCGGTTCATCTGGAGAGAGAGAGAGAGAGAGAGAGAGAGAAGGGGAAGAGAGAGGGGAAATCCCAGGTTAGTAAGAAACGACGGGAGCAACCACTATGCGATACGGGCAGGGGGGGAGGAGGGCGGAGTGAGGGGAGCAATGGGGGGAAACGTGCCACTGCATCCTGGAGTTAATGTCGGCGAGTTTTGTCGCGCTCGGTGAGCTAAACACAGGAAATCAAACAGTGACGACGCCGTAAAAAGAGATAAATCTGTGCACGCACTTGATGCCAAGCGTGTTTAATTAATCCAGGGCCCGGTGCCTCCAGAGATCCTGTATTCCCCTCACAGTTCAGCAGAATTAGCACTTTTCAATGACGGAGCCACACTGGGTGTCAGATGGCACTTGGAGATTAATGCCATTACATCAGCCACTCCCCGGCCCCACAGGGGAGAGGTCCTTTCTGGCCGGCCCTTGCACTTCCCCTCCCCTCCCTGGCTCCAGACTCCCAGGCCCCGGTCAGCAGCCATAATCCTGCTCATCCCTGACCCCGGCCTCCACACACTCCCTCTTCATCTGCCTCCAGCCTGGCTAACCTCCCATTGCCTCGCCCGGCCGCTCCACCCTCCTCCTCCTCCACCCACAAACCCCCTTTGAAACTCACGATGAGCAATATGCCACGTTGGTCCGGTCAGCCAACCCCACCCTGCTGCCTCCCCCCGTCCTCCCCCTCCTCCTCCTCGAGGCCAGTGAAAGCCACAGAGAAAGGCAGAGCTGTGAAACAGCTTGTGAAAGGTTAACAGTGGGAGATCGATAAACAACCTCTGAAGATCCATTTCATAGTGAGGTGAAAGCAAAATGTCGCCAAGCCGACATAAAAAATAAAATAAAAAATAAAATCCCTTTTAAAAACTGCCTGCCGTGAATAAAAACTCCCTCGGCTCCCTTTTGCTCCCCTGTCTATTGTTTCATTTCTCCCCCTCCCTCCCTCTCTCCCTCTCTCTCTCTCTCCCTGGAGTTTGAATATGAAAATAGACTCGTCGTATTCGATCGTGTGTCTTCTCCTCTGAAACAGGAATAAAATGCCCTCTTTCCCTCTCTGTGTGAAAAGGCTGGGGTGTTAAAGAGCTGCCCTCTGTGTTATAGTGAGACCCGCCCACGCGGGTCACATTGGCTGTTGTTTGTTTTCCTGCCTTCAGTCGGCAGCGATGTCTCTGTAACTAGGCCAGGAGGAACGGGGCCCCCGCCCCCGATGTGCGAGTGGCACAGGGCACTGCCCACTCGGATCAGTCGGCCGCGGTGGCGCAGTGGGTGTAGGTGCCCTCGGGCCACGCGAGCACTTGACAGCAGTTGACATGAGCGAGCATCGGGACCGCGGCCAAATGGAGACGTAAAGACTGGTGGACGTGTAGGGGACAAGCAGTATAGATGGTGGCCGACTCCCCCCCCCCCCCGGGGGACCTAATGTACACGCCTGGCAATATGCTGTGACACGGGGAAAACAAACCTCAGGGAGGCTACGCACACACACACATCAACACATCATAAAGACGCACACACACACAACATGTGACATGCATGTGAGGCGCAATCACACACATGCACACACGCTACGCACATACATGCCTCTGGACATCCACACATGTATCGCTACACAGACGCCGACGCGCGCACACAATGCTAACTGACACATAAACGCTTTGAGGCAATGTGGTAAATATATACTTCATCTGGTTTTTTCCCCGAGGCAGACCCCTCTGAGAGCGTTTGACTTTGCTAAGGCTAACAAACAGAAATAAATACATCGCTCACCACTGACTGCATTCACTGCGATTGGGCTGTTTTTTGGGGGGCAGCAGGGTTGCCTAGTCATTAGATAAACCCCCATAATATATGAAAGTCAAATGCTTGAGCAAGTCAATGTATTTATTTACTTGAAGTTTCCTTGAGCAAAACACTGACTCTTGGACTCATTTTTAAGTGTTTTTTTTGCTGTTCTTTAACAATGAAATGAGCTGAATGGTATAGTAAAAAGGAGAGCAGAGATGACTAGAGTTCTTTTTGAAAATACAGTAATGATGAAGAGACTGGAGAGGTGCTGCTGTTCTCTGCAGGGGGGAGGAAGGGGAGCCCAGATGTTTGGGCTGTAGCCATTGACTCTGTGGGGAGAGGAGGAAGCTGGGTGACCGAGGCTCTGTGAGGATGGAGGAGTGCTCTTCTAAAAGTCACGTGGGTTTGGGTCATTCATGCTAAAGCAGTGCTTCTCAAAGTGGTATCCGGGGACCCCCAGGGGTCCTCGAGGGGGTTCCAGGGGGTCCCCAGCAAAAAAAGGGGATCATTTATTTTCACTATACTTCCGTCCATAACGAACACAATGACTATGTTGGTGATGGGTTTCAAACAGTTTCTGTAATAAAACATCTCAAAAGCTAAAAATCTTGATCAGATGGGGAGGGGACCCTGGGACAAAACCCTATCAAATGGGGGTCCGTGGTCTAACTGGCTTAACATAAGAAGAACTGAAGCTTGAGCGAGGCACCCGTGGCGTGGCTGGTGTGAACGGCTTCGCCTGTTAACGAGGACGGCGAAATGAAACTTGTGGGTTCAGCGTTTAGGTTGAGTTTAGCTTGAGCGTTGCTTTGGCGTCTGGTGTGAACGGGCTGTTACGGTATGTTGGACCATTGGTCTTTAATTAGGGACTTAAAGCACGGTAGGTTGAGGTGTGTATACATGTGTGTGTGTGTGTGTGTGTGTGTGTGTGTGTGTGTGTGTGTGTGTGTGCGTGCGCATGTGTGTGTATGTATGTGTGTGTGTGTGTGTGTGTGTGCGTGCGTGTGTGTGCGAGTGTGTGTGATGTGTGTGTGTGTGTGTGCGAGTGTGTGGTGTGCGCGAGTGTGTGTGTGATGTGGCGTGTGTGTGTGTGTGTGTGTGTGGTGTGCGCGTCTTGAGGGCACTTCAGGTTGGGTGGAGTATTGCTCTGACACACAGGAGAGAGTTTGTTCAGCCTGTCGTCCAGTGATCAGTCAGTCTCCAGGTCTCAGACGGCAGGCTGCCATTGGTCAGGAGGCTCCGTTATTAGCAGCCTCTGAGTCGCCGCGGCAACAGGAGTCATTAGGCGGCCCAAAGTACACTCGGGGGTTGCTATGGCGACCGAGCGGAGGAGGCCCGGCGGGCAGGCGAGGCAAGCTGGGTCTGCGGGGCTGTTAGCCAACCAATCGGCAGGACTGCTTTCTCCATGAGCGCTTGGTTCTTTACCTGGTGTGGGGAGGTCACGGTGAGAGGGGGAGGGGCAAGAATTCCTCAACTCCACCACCTTCCAGCCTCATCGTGTCCCACTTGTTTCATGTCCTCTTTTAGTGACGGTGGTGACAATGAGTTTTCAGAGCGAGTCTGTCACAACCTCTGCTCCAGCAGCTCCATCACGCTCCAACCTGTGGAGCTGTGTTAGCGCTCAGACATCGTGTGCACAGCAACGTTTAGCGAAGGACGTCCGCAGCTGCTCGCAGTTACTTCATAGCATCCTCTTACATAGAGAGCCAAAGTGGAACGTCACTTCCTGCTTCAGCACTGTACCAGAGAGATTTTCATTTATTTTTCCCGTAGACATTTTGTAAAATGGCTTATAAAAATTGTTTTACCAGTTCAAACCAAACGGCTCAGATATATTTATAAACAGGAGAGACCACATCAAATTTCACTCGGACCAAAACGTAAAAAAAAAAATGCGGGTTTAAAGAAAATATTTTTTCGATGTTTTTATTTTTATTTTTGCTCCGAGTGAAATTGTTCTATGGTCTCTCCCGATTCTAAATGTAGCTGAACCGTTTGGTTTGACCAAGTAAAAACTAATTTTATAGGCATTTTACAAAATGTCTATGGGGAAATAAATTGCGGAATAAAATCTCATGGTACAGTGCTGAAGCAGGAAGTGACGTTCACTTTGCCTCTTACATCCTCTTGCATACAGTACATGCAAAAAAAAGTATCTTTCTGGCACACAGGCAGGCGTACTGTACTGCACAAAACTTATCCTGTCCCCTCTCTCTCTCTCACACACGCGCACACACACCACACACACACACACACACACACAGGCACACACACACCACACACACACGCACGCACGCACACACACACACAGGCACAAAGAGTCTCAGGGCTCAATAACAGCAGGTGGCTTAGGTGACATTTTAATCCCTTATTACTGAGTGCTGGATTATCCCAGCAGATCACGGTAGAGTTAATGATATGAATTGATCAGAGGCCGGGCGAAGAGGTACCGCTTCTCCCCCCCTCGGGGCAGGAAGCCCCTCCCCTCCCCTCCCCAGCCCCGCCCCGCCCGACAAGTGGCATCCTGTGTGTGAGAAGCCAGCAGACACAGAGTCCCCATATGGCAGTAGTGGTTGGAAAGGTAAGATAAGGTGTTACAGTGGAGCCTCCCAGAGACGCTGTAAGACAAATGACATCTGCTAGCCTCCCATTGGGCCCCTGCGGAATGAACTGAGGAGAGACATGGAGGGAGGAGGGAGGAGACTCTCCAGGCTTTTTTCATCCTGCAGACGTGTGGATGAAAGGAGTTCAACACCCCCCTGTCTTGCTTTATCTCTCTCTCTCTCTCTCTCTCTGAACACCCCCCCCATCTTGCTCTCTCTCTCTCTCTCTCTCTCTCTCTCTCTCTCTCTCTCTCTCTCTCTCTCTCTCTCTCTCTCTCTCTCTCTCTCTCTCTCTCTCTCTCTCTCTCTCTCTCTCTCTCTCTCTCTCTCTCTCTCTCTCTCTCTCTCTCTCTCCCTCCCTATCTGCCCCTTTGGCCTCCAAAACCAATATGCTTCCCACCACAGGCCCCTTAATGGCTTGATCAATGCTGACAAATAGGCAGCTCATGCTGTCTTGCCCGGGAACACACAGCTCTGTGCCTGTGAGAGAGGCCATCTCTCTTTCTCCCCCGTCTCTCTCTCTCTCTCTCTCTCTCTCTCTCTCTCCTTCTCTTTCTTTCACTCACTTCTTGTTCTTCTTCTCCATGCTCTATTTCCTTTTTTGTCTATACATTTTCTCTCTTCTTCTTTTTATATCTCCGGGGACAAATCTATATTTTTTCCCATTCTGTTATGATGAATTAAAGTTAGCTGAACTCACAGAGGGGATGGAAAACCAATAGCATGGAAGACAGACCCTTGCTTAAGTTGACCACAAAAGGCTTTGGTGTGTGTGCGTGTGTGTGTGTGTGTGTGTGTGTGTGTGTGTGTGTGTGTGTGTGTGAACGTTTCAGTACGCCTGTGTTTGTGTGTGTGCGTGCATTTGTGTAATGTATGTGTCTTCTTCGGTGGTGTCTGATTGATAACGGTGCAGTGGAGAGAGAGAGAGAGAGAGAGAGAGAGAGAGAAGGACACCGCTGGTCTTTGACCATGTTTACATCCCTGTGAATAATACCACAAAGCAAGCAAGGAGACGTGTCGTCTTTCCAGACACTCTAAATACAGACAAATATCCTCTCTCAACCGTGACAAAAGTGTGCAGCGCTCACCGCTCACCGCCTCACTCTCCCTCGATATGACTCTTCCCTTACTGTTTGCTTGTACTGTTGGCCATTTACACATTTAAGTTAAGTTAAGTGATCCTTTATTTATCCCCGTGGGGAAATTCATCCTCTGCATTTGACCCATCCTCTACTAGGAACCTTCCTAGAACTAGGAGCAGTGGGCAGCCACAGTGCAGCGCCCGGAGACCAACTCCAGTTCTTTTTGCCAGTGCCGTGGTCAGGAGCACTGACATGAGTATTAACCCTAACATACATGTCTTTGATGGTGGGAGGAAACCAGAGCACCCTGGAGAAAACCCACACGAACACGGGAAGGACATGCAAACTCCACACAGAAAGGACCTGGGACGGACTGGGGTTCGAACCCGGGACCTTCTTGCTGTGAGTCATGTCCCACAATCATCGAGTGATGTCATACCCATCTTACATAGACCTGACCTCACTGATGAGGTCATACAGTTCTACATCACTGATGACATCACAATTGCTTGAGTGACATGACCCGATGCTATGACATCACTGATGAGGTCATAAATCACTGATGATGTCATACAGTTCTACATTCTACATCACTGATGACATTAGGCTCGTTTGAGTTGACTGCCGCCTCGCCTGGAAAGCAGGCGAGCACAGTCAGGCGAGGCGTCAACAAGTCGAACACCCCCGCAGCACACTCACTGCTGCTTTTCTTCTTCTACAGTTTTGTTTAACAGTTTGTAAACAAATTAGAAGATGCATTAGCGCCACCCACACTCACTGCTCAAATGACACAGCCCTTCAGATTACTTAATTTCTATTTTACTGTAGGCATTACAGGTGGTATTTATGTCAAATATGGAGTGACAGCTTGGAATAGATATAAAATTGAAGTTTCTACACTTCACTGTGGGTTTGTGATGCGCCTGTGTTGAACCAATGGGCGCTCAGCTTGATGCGTTTCTCGTCATCCTCACCTCGCTCTCACGAGAGTCCCGTGGCGTTACGCAGTCGGGCAGGCGGAGCAAGTCGGACAACTTTTCTAACCATCATGCAACGGGGCAAGCAAGGCGCTCGACGAATCTGCGCAGAACTTGCTCATCTCAAACGAGCCTATTACAATCGCTTGAGTGACATTGACATCACTGATGACACAGCATCATCAGTGATGTCATAATAAGGTGAGGTTATATAAGTACACACACCATAAATCATGTAATCTTTCCAAGTTTCCTGACTCATTTTAACACATAACCAGGCACCCATATGCTTGTTCATTGTATATTGTAATCATTTTCTACATTATTTTCTCCGTTCTGGGTCTGTATTAAGATGGTAATTTATTCAGCTATTCCTTCTATTTGGATAGACCTGAGACTAAAGTGAGGAGAGTGGGGTGATGGAAGCGACTGGGTGAGGAGCATAGATCTTTCTCATCCTGTTTTGAAGAAAAATATGTGTAATATCTGGAGTAGCCTATATCAAAAATGCTACCCCCCCCCCCCCCCATCTCACTGTAAGCTGAAGTGAAAAGTTGGCTTCCAATAAGGGATGGTCAAAATGAACTTTGATATCTCTAATATGCCTCTCCAGTAGTCAAATATTAGAAGTCTAGGCTACTGTATATAACTTGAAACCATTTGGTAAGACATTTTCTGATGTTTCATCTTATTTTATCATGTTAAAAGCAGAAGTATGTACCCACACTCCCTCTACTTCCTATGTGTTGTTACACTCCACTAAGTATTTGCATGAAAATATAGGCATCCAATCACGGAACGTGAGCTCATTCTACTAACTCCCTCTGAATAAAAAACGAGCGCTAAATTCCTGTAATCTAAAATATTTGCGAGGGATAATTCAACAAGGCTTGATATCATAAAAGCTTTGATGGGAAAACTTTTATGTGCCTCTTCTTACACAGTGAAATATTACAAATGAATGTAAATCTAAAACAAAAGTGTCTTTTGTCTTTGCTGCTTTTTCATCTGAGCTCAGCCCCCCCACTCATTTCATCCCACGCATCAAACACCTTTCAGTTTTTCAAGTCGTCATGCACCTCTCTCTCTTGATAAGCCATCCATTGTTTGATGCCTCTGATTATGATTATGATTCTGCCATTCCTCCTCCATCACAAACGCCATCTGAGCGCCTGACGCCGTTTAAAGCTCAATTAAAGACGTTAAATGCAAACTGACTTTTCTCACAGAGCCAGCCAGGAGAGCCGCGGGCGCTAGGTTGAGACTGGGAAAATTGATATGGACACTGAAGCCCTGGATTTTTGACATTATTGTTTCCTTGTTATTTTGTTGATTGATAGTAGAGGAACAAATCTCCAAAAAAAGGCTTTAGTTTTTGAGATACCCCCTCATCGAGGTAGACACAACCATGTTTTTTCATAACTTTAATGTGTTTCCGAAATGGATGCTTCTATAAAAATAAATATAAAATATAAAATGTAAAAATAATATAAATATACAAATATTTTTACTGAATTAGTTTATTTGGATGATGTTTGGATCCTTCCCAAAACCGAAAATAGTGAAAATTTAGGCTTCTCCAAAAGGGACAGTGTCTGCCTTATCACATGTATCTCTATGATACATTTAAGAATAATTTTATTTACCACTAGCACCTCCTCTGGTCACTCGGGGCGCCTGTTCGAGGGGAAGGGAACTGGTGGGAATAGTGTGATCCTCCCACGTGCTACGTCCTGCCGGTGAAGCTCCCGCTGTCAGGTAAAAAGAAGCGGCTGGCAACTGTGCATGTGTCGGAGGAAGCATGGTGCTAGTCTCCGGCTCTCTCCAGATCGGCAGAGGGTGGAGCAGTGGCCGCGGCAGCAGGGGGAGAATTGGCCAATTACAATTGGGGAGAAAAATGGGGGAAATAAAATAATAAGGGTCGTGAGTATAGATACAACTTCCTCAACAAATGTATTTTTTACTGATTGGGTACTGATTGGGTTCAAGATGTTTTTATTCAATTTTATTTTACCTATCTTCTTCTTCTTATCTACTAATAAGAGGACCTGACGGAGCTGGATTTTTTTAATTAGGGGATTGCCCGATGTGATGTCATCAGTGATGATGTCATCAGTGATGTCATCCTTCCTGGCTGAGGCTATATAAGTTCAGTGATGATGTCATTAGTGATGATGCCATCAGAGATGTCCTCCGTGGTGATGTCATCAGTGATGTCATAGAGCAGACGAGGCCGCGTAGTGTCCGAGCTGCGTATGCGACGCGCAGTGGGGCGAGCTGCAGGGCGGGCGAGGCTGCGAGCACGCGCGCGAGATTGCCAGTAGATTTGAGAAAAAAGGTACATAGCATTTTGAACCCCACACTCAGAACTCACTCTATCTCACTGGCAAGCGAGCGCACTGATATTGGCCAGCCTCTACTGTACCGTGCTGGCCTAAATGATGCTTCCATCAGCCATCACTCACACGTCAGGACCTTCTGCCCCTGGTGTGTGTGTGGAAGAGAAACAGGGCCGGCACAGCGGGAACCAGGCTCGCTCTCAAATTGCTGTGTAAGTTCGCCGACGCCCCCCCTGCGAGGCCGGCGAGTGGCGAGAGGTCGGGGGCGGGGCCAGGTTTGGCGCGTGTGATGGAGGAGAGACGTGTTAGTGAGCGATCACACACTGCCTGTGTGTGTTGGAGGAGAGATGTGTTAGAGCGATCACACACTGCCTGTGTGTGATGGAGGAGAGATGTGTTAGAGCGATCACACACTGCCTGTGTGTGTTGGAGGAGAGACGTGTTAGAGAGCGATCACACACTGCCTGTGTGTGTTGGAGGAGAGATGTGTTAGAGAGCGATCACACACTGCCTGTGTGTGTTGGAGGAGAGACGTGTTAGAGAGCGATCACACACTGCCTGTGTGTGTTGGAGGAGAGACGTGTTAGAGAGCGATCACACACACTGCCTGTGTGTGTTGGAGGAGAGACGTGTTAGAGCGATCACACACTGCCTGTGTGTGTTGGAGGAGAGATGTGTTAGAGAGCGATCACACACTGCCTGTGTGTGTTGGAGGAGAGACGTGTTAGAGAGCGATCACACACTGCCTGTGTGTGTTGGAGGAGAGACGTGTTAGAGAGCGATCACACACACTGCCTGTGTGTGTTGGAGGAGAGACGTGTTAGAGCGATCACACACTGCCTGTGTGTGTTGGAGGAGAGATGTGTTAGAGAGCGATCACACACTGCCTGTGTGTGTTGGAGGAGAGACGTGTTAGAGAGCGATCACACACTGCCTGTGTGTGTTGGAGGAGAGACGTGTTAGAGAGCGATCACACACTGCCTGTGTGTGTTGGAGGAGAGACGTGTTAGAGAGCGATCACACACTGCCTGTGTGTGATGGAGGAGAGACGTGTTAGAGAGCGATCACACACTGCCTGTGTGTGTTGGAGGAGAGACGTGTTGGAGGAGAGACGTGTTAGAGCGATCACACACTGCCTGTGTGTGTTGGAGGAGAGATGTGTTAGAGAGCGATCACACACTGCCTGTGTGTGTTGGAGGAGAGACGTGTTAGAGAGCGATCACACACTGCCTGTGTGTGTTGGAGGAGAGACGTGTTAGAGAGCGATCACACACTGCATGTGTGTGTTGGAGGAGAGACGTGTTGGAGGAGAGACGTGTTAGAGAGCGATCACACACTGCCTTTGTGTGTTGGAGGAGAGACGTGTTAGAGAGCGATCACACACTGCCTGTGTGTGTTGGAGGAGAGACGTGTTAGAGCGATCACACACTGCCTGTGTGTGTTGGAGGAGAGACGTGTTAGAGCGATCACACACTGCCTGTGTGTGTTGGAGGAGAGACGTGTTAGAGAGCGATCACACACTGCATGTGTGTGTTGGAGGAGAGACGTGTTGGAGGAGAGACGTGTTAGAGAGCGATCACACACTGCCTGTGTGTGTTGGAGGAGAGACGTTAGAGCGATCACACACTGCCTGTGTGTGTTGGAGGAGAGACGTGTTAGAGCGATCACACACTGCCTGTGTGTGTTGGAGGAGAGACGTGTTAGAGCGATCACACACTGCCTGTGTGTGTTGGAGGAGAGACGTGTTAGAGAGCGATCACACACTGCCTGTGTGTGTTGGAGGAGAGACGTGTTAGAGAGCGATCACACACTGCATGTGTGTGTTGGAGGAGAGACGTGTTGGAGGAGAGACGTGTTAGAGAGCGATCACACACTGCCTGTGTGTGTTGGAGGAGAGCTGTTAGAGCGATCACACACTGCCTGTGTGTGTTGGAGGAGAGACGTGTTGGAGGAGAGACGTGTTAGAGAGCGATCACACACTGCCTGTGTGTGTTGGAGGAGAGACGTGTTAGAGCGATCACACACTGCCTGTGTGTGTTGGAGGAGAGACGTGTTAGAGCGATCACACACTGCCTGTGTGTGTTGGAGGAGAGATGTGTTCGAGAGCGATCACACACTGCCTGTGTGTGTTGGAGGAGAGATGTGTTAGAGAGCGATCACACACTGCCTGTGTGTGTTGGAGGAGAGACGTGTTGGAGGAGAGACGTGTTAGAGAGCGATCACACACTGCCTGTGTGTGTTGGAGGAGAGACGTGTTAGAGAGCGATCACACACTGCCTGTGCAGGCCCGGTTCTACGGGGGTGCAAAAGCATGCATTGCACCCTTATTTTAATTGTCTGCATGCTCAGTTGAAAAGTAAAAAAAAAAAAAAAAAAAAAAATTTTTTTTTTTTTTTTTTTTTTTTTTTTTAAATAAATGCTACAGCTGCACACTTACTGTTTAAACTTGAATTATCGTTGTTGTTTTTCTTTGTTCTTTGATGTGATTTTATGGCTTTTTGGCACCTATATGTAACCTTTTAAGGTTGAGATAATTGTATTATCATTATATGGTCCAAATATTTCAGTAAAGCACTTGAAACACTTGAAATATTCTTGCTTGGGTGGTATCATTCTACTTGAAATGATGGTCAAATGCATTATTTTTAGTAAAATAACATGTCAAATTTTTCGGGCGGCCGGCCTTCGGCCGGCCACCCGAGTGGGCCCGGCCTTCGGCCGGGCATCTGCACCCCTTCCTATCTTGGATGCACCCTTAGTCATCTGGTTCTGGAACCGGCCCTGTGCCTGTGTGTGTTGGAGGAGAGACGTGTTAGAGAGCGATCACACACTGCCTGTGTGTGTTGGAGGAGAGACGTGTTAGAGAGCGATCACACACTGCCTGTGTGTGTTGGAGGAGAGACGTGTTAGAGAGCGATCACACACTGCCTGTGTGTGTTGGAGGAGAGATGTGTTAGAGAGCGATCACACACTGCCTGTGTGTGTTGGAGGAGAGACGTGTTAGAGAGCGATCACACACTGCCTGTGTGTGTTGGAGGAGAGATGTGTTAGAGAGCGATCACACACTGCCTGTGTGTGTTGGAGGAGAGACGTGTTGGAGGAGAGACGTGTTAGAGAGCGATCACACACTGCCTGTGTGTGTTGGAGGAGAGACGTGTTAGAGAGCGATCACACACTGCCTGTGTGTGTTGGAGGAGAGATGTGTTAGAGAGCGATCACACACTGCCTGTGTGTGTTGGAGGAGAGACGTGTTGGAGGAGAGACGTGTTAGAGCGATCACACACTGCCTGTGTGTGTTGGAGGAGAGACGTGTTGGAGGAGAGACGTGTTAGAGAGCGATCACACACTGCCTGTGTGTGTTGGAGGAGAGACGTGTTAGAGAGCGATCACACACTGCCTGTGTGTGTTGGAGGAGAGACGTGTTAGAGAGCGATCACACACTGCCTGTGTGTGTTGGAGGAGAGACGTGTTAGAGAGCGATCACACACTGCCTGTGTGTGTTGGAGGAGAGACGTGTTAGAGAGCGATCACACACTGCCTGTGTGTGTTGGAGGAGAGACGTGTTGGAGGAGAGACGTGTTAGAGAGCGATCACACACTGCCTGTGTGTGTTGGAGGAGAGACGTGTTAGAGAGCGATCACACACTGCCTGTGTGTGTTGGAGGAGAGACGTGTTAGAGAGCGATCACACACTGCCTGTGTGTGTTGGAGGAGAGCTGTGTTAGAGAGCGATCACACACTGCCTGTCTTCCCCCATCCGACAACACATGAAGGAGGGCTGTGTCTGCCTTACCGTGAAGAAGGGGGGAGAGGGGGAGGCTGACAGCTCGGAGAGGGGGTGAGGGAGAGGGGGTGAGGGTGGGGGGAGGAGGGGGGGGGGGTGCAGCCTATTTTTAGCTCTGAGCCCGGGCTCCTATTTAAAGACAAGGTGCCGGGGGGCGGGGTGGAGGTTCAGGTTGTGTCTAGCTAACATGCTACTCCCCGCTGGGATGATGCGACGTGGTAGGGGGGAACGTCTCTGTGTTTGTGTTTTCTTTAATCTCCGTCTCGTTCTCCATAATTACCTGGCAGTTGATTCCCCCCGGATGAGGCCCTGGCTTGTGCCTTTTAATTTATCTCTATGAACTGGATCTTTGGACGCCCGAGAGGCCCGGCTGAACATCTGAACCAATCTAGACCGCCCAGCCCGCCGGGCCGGCCCAGTCCAGTCTGAGGAGTGGAATCTATCATGATGAGAAGATATTTGAATGTTGTGACACACATTTCTGCTGTCTAAATGGATTTGTTTGACATCACACCATTCAGTTGAATGAGATGAACATTAATTTGATTATTCAACGTGATTTTGCATACATGAATATATTGATATTGAGGAAAAAATCCTCGTGATTATCATGATAGTGTTTCATATCGCCCAGCCCTACGTACTGTATACTGTAGCTCAGCCTACATTCATAATAGCCTCTGTTTGATTTGGTCTGCTCTGCTGCCCAGCAGGCCTCATCTAGAGGTCTGATGGAGGCAGACAGAGACAGCCTCCTCTGGAGGTCTGATGGAGGTAGACAGACAGCCTCCTCTGGAGGTCTGACGGAGGTAGACAGACAGCCTCCTCTGGAGGTCTGACGGAGGCAGACAGAGACAGCCTCCTCTGGAGGTCTGACGGAGGCAGACAGAGACAGGAGCCTCCTCTGGAGGTCTGATGGAGGCAGACAGAGACAGCAGCCTCCTCTGGAGGTCTGACGGAGGCAGACAGAGACAGGAGCCTCCTCTGGAGGTCTGATGGAGGCAGACAGAAACAGCAGCCTCCTCTGGAGGTCTGACGGAGGCAGACAGAGACAGCAGCCGCCTCTGGAGGTCTGACGGAGGCAGACAGAGACAGGAGCCTCCTCTGGAGGTCTGATGGAGGCAGACAGAGACAGCAGCCTCCTCTGGAGGTCTGACGGAGGCAGACAGAGACAGGAGCCTCCTCTGGAGGTCTGACGGAGGCAGACAGAGGTCAGCCTCCTCTGGAGGTCTGATGGAGGTAGACAGAGACAGCCTCCTCTGGAGGTCTGACGGAGGCAGACAGAGACAGCCTCCTCTGGAGGTCTGACGGAGGCAGACAGAGACAGCAGCCTCCTCTGGAGGTCTGATGGAGGCAGACAGAGACAGCCTCCTCTGGAGGTCTGACGGAGGCAGACAGAGACAGCTTTCTCTGGAGGTCTGACGGAGGTAGACAGAGACAGCCTCCTCTGGAGGTCTGACGGAGGCAGAGACAGCCTCCTCTGGATCTGAGGGAGGTAGACAGAGACAGCCTCCTCTGGAGGTCTGACGGAGGTAGACAGAGACAGCCTCCTCTGGAGGTCTGACGGAGGCAGACAGAGACAGCCTCCTCTGGAGGTTTGACGGAGGCAGACAGAGACAGCCTCCTCTGGAGGTCTGATGGAGGCAGACAGAGACAGCAGCCTCCTCTGGAGGTCTGATGGAGGCAGACAGAGACAGCCTCCTCTGGAGGTCTGATGGAGGCAGACAGAGACAGCAGCCTCCTCTGGAGGTCTGATGGAGGCAGACAGAGACAGCCTCCTCTGGAGGTCTGACGGAGGCAGACAGAGACAGCCTCCTCTGGAGGTCTGATGGAGGCAGACAGAGACAGCCTCCTCTGGAGGTCTGATGGAGGTAGACAGAGACAGCCTCCTCTGGAGGTCTGATGGAGGCAGACAGAGACAGCCTCCTCTGGAGGTCTGATGGAGGCAGACAGACAGCCTCCTCTGGAGGTCTAACGGAGGTAGACAGAGACAGCCTCCTCTGGAGGTCTGATGGAGGCAGACAGAGATAGCAGCCTCCTCTGGAGGTCTGATGGAGGTAGACAGAGACAGCCTCCTCTGGAGGTCTGATGGAGGCAGACAGAGACAGCAGCCTCCTCTGGAGGTCTGACGGAGGCAGACAGAGACAGCCTCCTCTGGAGGTCTGATGGAGGCAGACAGAGACAGACAGCCTCCTCTGGAGGTCTGACGGAGGCAGACAGACAGCCTCCTCTGGAGGTCTGACAGAGGCAGACAGAGACAGCCTCCTCTGGAGGTCTGACAGAGGCAGACAGAGACAGCCTCCTCTGGAGGTCTGACAGAGGCAGACAGAGACAGCCTCCTCTGGAGGTCTGACGGAGGCAGACAGACAGCCTCCTCTGGAGGTCTGACGGAGGTAGACAGAGACAGCCTCCTCTGGAGGTCTGACAGAGGCAGACAGAGACAGCAGCCTCCTCTGGAGGTCTGACAGAGGTAGACAGAGACAGAGAGTGGATGAGAAATCGGGTCCATCATGTTATCCTCTGCTCCATAAAGCCTCCGCTCTTCCTCTGACTGTAGATGGATCGGCGTAGAGATCACGGTGACCAATGTCCGGCACACTATATTACATTTATGGGCCCCTTCTCTCCACCCCATCTCCCTCCCGTCGCCTCTACCTCCTCCCCCCCTATGATGGGCTGGTGGTGGGGAAGAAGGACAGCGGGAGAGGGGGTAAGACTTGTCCGAGGGGGGAGGTGGGTGGAGGTGTGGGTGGAGGTAGACAAGACTAACAAATTAGAAATTTATGAGGCCTGCTCTTGTGAGGCGACTGCACCTGTCTCTCCCTCTCCCTCGCTCTCCCTCTCTCTCCCTCCCTCCCTGTCTCTCTCTCTCTCCCTCCCTCTCTCCCTCCCTCTCTCTCTCTCTCCCTCTCTCTCTGGGGCACAGGGACCATGCGGGGGCCACATGGTGTATGAGAGAGAGAGAGAGAGAGAGAGAGAGAGAGAGAGGAGGCTCAGGGAGTATATGGAGAAGGTATAGAGGCACCTTGCACGAACCAAATCAATAAATCTGTTATATTCAAGTAGTTTGGTTGGCCTGTCATAATGTAAACACCCACATCGACACATTTGGCTGCCTTCATTCCCAACAGACGGCTTGTGATGAGAAGGAATAACTTTTTAATGCCAACAGGCATAAAGAGACACTGACGGTAATACTGTTGAATTAGCTGTAGCCCACAAGTATCCACGAGACCGTGTGTATCTATATTTCTACTAAACAGCAAGTGTTTTTAACGTGTCTGGACCATTATAGGGCTGTGCAATAAAATCGATACGGCAATATACTTTTTTCCGCAATACTGTATCAATATTTCAGAAAAATATCGTGATATATCGCCATATCGATTTTTTTGCACATCCGTTTGTTCACTGACACAGTAAGAATACTTATTATTTCAGTGCGTTCAGTAACACACTCAACTCAGTAGTTTTGACTCAATTTGTCCACTAAGTTATCAGTATAAAGTGATGTACATATTATTACACTACCTGGGTGGTAACACAGCATGTTGTATCTTTAAGCTCTATTTTAAAAGTTTCAGTAAATTATCGACAGTATTGCAATATGTCGCGATATGTATTGTATTGCAATGTATCGTGATACAATCGTATCGTGACCCATGTATCGTCATACGTATCGTATCGTGAGGTCCTTGCCAATACCCAGCCCTACTGGACCACAGCAAAGTGTAATATTCAATCCGCTATTATGTATTTGTTCTTCTTGCCTATGGAGAGATTCTGTTAGAACCCCCCGCTGTTTTAGGAGATTGTGTGCGTGTGCGTGTGTGTGTGTGTGTGTGTGTGCGTGTGCATGCGAGAGAGAGGTGTGTGTGTGTGGTTTCTCCTGCCGTGTGCGAAGACAAAAGCGTCCACGTTGTTCACAATATACAAACACACAATTGTAACAGCAGTGCACACACACACACACACACACACACACACACACACACACACACACACACACACACACAGCCAGAGCAACACTCACAACAATACCCAGGCAGCATCTATCACTCTGCAAGGCCCTCATACAACTGTTTGTGAGTCAGGCAGTACAAAGAGGAATGGGATAATCATAATGAATGGAGGGTAATGACATGCCATGCATCTGTCACATTTATGAGTATGGATCCTCCTCCGCTCCTCTCATGTACCTGGCAGCCGGGTCTTCGTCCCAGCCCGTACCTGAACACTGATGAACCTCCAGTCTGTACACACCTGAACACTGATGTACCTCCAGTCTGTACACACCTGAACACTGATGAACCTCCAGTTTGTACACACCTGAACACTGATGAACCTCCAGTCTGTACACACCTGAACACTGATGAACCTCCAGCCTGTACACACCTGAACACTGATGAACCTCCAGTCTGTACACACCTGAACACTGATGAACCTCCAGTCTGTACACACCTGAACACTGATGTACCTCCAGTCTGTACACACCTGAACACTGATGAGCCTCCAGTCTGTACACACCTGAACACTGATGAACCTCCAGTCTGTACACACCTGAACACTGATGTACCTCCAGTCTGTACACACCTGAACACTGATGAGCCTCCAGTCTGTACACACCTGAACACTGATGAACCTCCAGTCTGTACACACCTGAACACTGATGAACCTCCAGTCTGTACACACCTGAACACTGATGATCCTCCAGTCTGTACACACCTGAACACTGATGAACCTCCAGTCTGTACACACCTGAACACTGATGAACCTCCAGTCTGTACACACCTGAACACTGATGAACCTCCAGTCTGTACACACCTGAACACTGATGAACCTCCAGTCTGTACACACCTGAACACTGATGAACCTCCAGTCTGTACACACCTGAACACTGATGAGCATCCAGTCTGTACACACCTGAACACTGATGAGCATCCAGTCTGAACACACCTGAACACTGATGAACCTCCAGTCTGTACACACCTGAACACTGATGAACCTCCAGTCTGTACACACCTGAACACTGATGAGCATCCAGTCTGTACACACCTGAACACTGATGAGCATCCAGTCTGTACACACCTGAACACTGATGAACCTCCAGTCTGTACACACCTGAACACTGATGAACCTCCAGCCTGTACACACCTGAACACTGATGAACCTCCAGTCTGTACACACCTGAACACTGATGAGCATCCAGTCTGTACACACCTGAACACTGATGAACCTCCAGTCTGTACACACCTGAACACTGATGAGCCTCCAGTCTGTACACACCTGAACACTGATAAACTTCCAGCCTGTACACACCTGAACACTAGGGGTGTCACAATATATCGTCCCACGAAATTTCGCGATAGTAAAACGTCACGATATGTATCGTTGAGATGAAATCTCATATCGAAAAAAAAAAAAAAAAAAATCAAAAAAAAAATCAAAAAATAGACTAAGAAACGTCTTTGTTTGTTGAAGTTCAATGTGTGGAAAGTAGTTCAGTTGAACAAGTCTCTGAAGAGACACATGAGAAGTTATACAGGAGAGAAACCATTCAATTGAGTTTCTGGCAAAACTGTTTACTTGACAGGAAAAACTGAAGATGCATAAAAAATAGATTAAGAAAAGTCTTGTTGTTTGAGTTTGAAGAAAAACTGAAGATGCATAATGAGAATTTATACTGCTGAGAAACCTTTTAGTTCAAAGTAAATCTAAGTGACGGTGTAACTCATTCTATTTCAAAATAAGCCTCATCTCCAATCTCATGTTTTTTCTAGTTGTTATTGTAATAACAATTTCCCACAACAGCATGTTTTGTATTTGTGCATTTCAAATAAAATACTACTTTTCCAGTCATATATTGTCATTATTCAAGTTTAAAAAAATATTGTTAAAATCGTATCGTATCGTATCGTTATCGTGAACCCAGTATCGTGATACGTATCGTATCGTGAACTGAGTGTATCGTGACACCCCTACTGAACACTGATGATGAGCTCAATAGGTCGGTGCGTTCACACCGACCTATTAAAGTTTTTCGCTGGCATCGAGTTTACATACAAAGTCAATGCAAACGAGCGATTGAGCGTATATTCGCCCGGGAGAAAAATCGCTGGGCGTTCGAGCGACAGAGACAGGTAGGGTGAAAATTAGCTCATCGCCCGAGATGAAATACCCCAACTGGAGCGAAATTTCGCTGGCAAAAGTCACTTGCCGCCCAACGCTGATTTGCTGCCGTGTGAGTCAAGGATCACACTGGCTTGGAACAAACCGCTGGTTTATTAGTGTGGCAACAAACTGCATTGACAGGCTGACAGCTGACATGAAGTGAAGTCTGTACTACTGGTCTAGATACACAAGCTTGCGTTAGGAGCACGCTGATAGGCTTAGCTTGTAAACAAATACGGTGGCTCGTAGTGGACAAACATCATGACATTGCGTTTTCATCCTGATGCCTGTCTAACGTTAGCCCCCAGATGTCCGTCAATTCTTGTGCCTGTTGATGAGCCATTTAAACACAGCGACAGAGCGATTCCAAAGGGTTGAATCGAGCGACAGGGAGAAAAATAAATATCTCGGTGTGAACACAGCTTAACAAGAGTTATCTCAAGATGCTTTACAAATAGAGCAGGTAGAAGACCAGGCTCTTTATTTTAGACCCAACAATGGAAACAATTCTCACGTGCACTGTGAGGTCATGTGACAATTGAAACAGTTAGCCAACAAGAGCAGCACTTGGTGGCAGCAAGGAAAAGACCCCTTTAACGTGAAGAAACCTTGAGCTGACCTGGATCTATGGTGGGCGTTCATCTGCCATGAGTGCTGTTGTCCATAACACTGTTCTTTTCTTCTGGTCAGTGCCGATGGTGACCGAGAGATTCATTGTGCTTACTGCTTACAAATGAAATATGTGTCAAATGTGATCTCTCTCTCTCTCCCTTTTTCTCTCTCTCTCTCTGTCTCTCTCTCTCTCTCTCTCTCTCTCCCTTTCTCTTTCTCTCTCTTTCTCTCTCTCTCTCTCTCTCTCTCTCTCTCTCTTTTATTATGGCACTTTTCTTCTTTTGTTGCCTTTGTTTTACTCCACTTGACATTTAACAGGCTTGTTTACCGAGACATTATTTTTTTGTGTGGTTGTGGGCACATTTATCCCTTTGATATATTGTATATTTTAAAAATGAAATATGAATGCACTCATTTTCACTTTAATATGTTTAGGCGTTTTTGCAGCTTCTACTGGGAAATGTTGGCCCACTCACTTTTAATCTAGGCCAAATGGCAGTTTCTTGCCTGCACCACTGAGTCAGCCTGGGTCTGGCTCACAGCCTGGGTCTGGCTCAGGCAGGTGGTGAGTCAGCCTGGGTCTGGCTCACAGCCTGGGTCTGGCTCAGGCAGGTGGTGAGTCAGCCTGGGTCTGGCTCACAGCCTGGGTCTGGCTCAGGCAGGTGGTGAGTCAGCCTGGGTCTGGCTCACAGCCTGGGTCTGGCTCAGGCAGGTGGTGAGTCAGCCTGGGTCTGGCTCACAGCCTGGGTCTGGCTCAGGCAGGTGGTGGGTTGAGTCAGCCTGGGTCTGGCTCACAGCCTGGGTCTGGCTCAGGCAGGTGGTGAGTCAGCCTGGGTCTGGCTCACAGCCTGGGTCTGGCTCACAGCCTGGGTCTGGCTCAGGCAGGTGGTGGGTTGAGTCAGCCTGGGTCTGGCTCAGGCAGGTGGTGGGTTGAGTCAGCCTGGGTCTGGCTCAGGCAGGTGGTGGGTTGAGTCAGCCTGGGTCTGGCTCAGGCAGGTGGTGAGTCAGCCTGGGTCTGGCTCAGGCAGGTGGTGGGTTGAGTCAGCCTGGGTCTGGCTCAGGCAGGTGGTGAGTCAGCCTGGGTCTGGCTCACAGCCTGGGTCTGGCTCAGGCAGGTGGTGAGTCAGCCTGGGTCTGGCTCAGGCAGGTGGTGAGTCAGCCTGGGTCTGGCTCACAGCCTGGGTCTGGCTCAGGCAGGTGGTGAGTCAGCCTGGGTCTGGCTCAGGCAGGTGGTGGGTCAGCCTGGGTCTGGCTCAGGCAGGTGGTGGGTACAGGCACACATGCAGACATTACTAAGGAGAAAAGCATCGGTGTGGCGACGACATCCTCTGACACCTAAATGCATGAACACGTGTTAACTGCTCCAGGTAGGTGTTCCAGGTGCTGCTTCTCTAGGGTTTTACGCTGAAAACCCCATGCCGCAAGCGCACGCGTGCACACGCATGCGCGCGCGCGCACACACACACACACACACACACACACAAGCACACGCACACAGACACACACACACAAGCTTATGATAGTAAAGATGTATTGTTATAATCAGCGATCGGCGGCTACTGTTACACACAAGTGCATGGAGATCCACAAGCCAGAGATGCTTACAAGTCATTTTTTGCACGTGCAAGTCAAGTCTCAAGTCTTTGAGGGGCAAGTCCAAGTCAAGTCTCAATGAGCATTCTATCATCTGCTGCATGTCATCTGGTCTGCTTCGAAAACTGCATAGCTAAAACTAAGCAATTCAAAGCATGTACTGTATTATCCTCACTCCTTATCTATTAGAATACAGTAGCAGCAATGATTAGAGATGACATCAGTAGATATTTCCTTAATGTTAATGCACCAAAAAAAGAAGAAAAAGAAGAAAAGAAAAGTAAAGATTGTTCACAAGTCCCAAATCTTCAAGTCCAAGTCAAGTCTCAAGTCTTTTGAGGACGAGTCTCAAGCCAAGTCTCAAGTCACTGTGTGTGTGACTTAAGTGCGACTCAAGTCCAAGTCTCAAGTCCAAATCCCCATCTCTGCCACAAGCACACGCAAACATCATGTAGATGCACATGAACACGCTGAGGCACATACACACGTGTACATCAGACACATGGCTCCAGATTTGCGCATCATATTTACGGTGCAGATATGAGATGTTAGTCATGATGACCAGGGTGGGAACACCCCTCCCTCTGGCCGTGATGCCCTGGGATCTCTAAGGCCACCTTGGCAGTGCCCTGCTACCAGCCTGCCACTGTGTCAGTTGCTTTAAAAGCATCAGTGGTCTCAGTTTAATGTAGCCTAGCTGTCCTATGCAAAGGATGTGTCATTGGCTCATTTTAACACAAGTTTCAGACAAATCACTCTTCACGATGTCAATAGAGCATGATGGCCTTTGTGCCCTGGCATGTGAAACTTGTGCCCTAAAGAACTTTGCGAAATGGCCTGGCCCCTAAAACAACGAAATTCACACCCTGGTCATGACCACTCATTTAACTGTCAGTCATAGCCGCCATATATAAGGTTATCGGCGCGTGTCATGTGTTTGGACTAATATGATTGGCTGGCCTGGCTAGAGGGGGCGGCCCTTACCATGCGAGCCGGGCACCATTTTAAGGCAGGCTTGGCTGTACGCGAGGGGATACGTACTGTAGAAGCAACAGGAGCGCCATGAGAGTGCACAGGGGGGGGGGTGTTTGTTAACGCGGACAAACTTGGCCGTGCGGGAGCAGGATTAAATGTCAGATTCTGAGGAGATAGGAGAGTGTTGACACTGAACCCAACCCCCAGTAGATGTCTCACCTGTGTATGTATGTAGCCGTTGGGTCTATTGGGCATTTCGATGACACTCTGCACGTTGGGAAGCAGCCCGGAACAAAACAACCAAGCTAGGACTCAGCAAGAGAGATCTGCGCGGAGGAGAGCCCAGCGGCTCGGACCGGGTTGGCCCGGTACGAGCCCGGAGCTGAGTCAAGGCAATAGGGCCCGTGTGCCTCCTCTGTGAAAGCCTCGGGCCATATCGATGCTAACAATTAGTCCAAACTCGCGTTCACTTATTGCGTTATGGTATCCGGTTTTGTGACGGCGCTGAATGATCGACCCGAGACAAAAAGCAGAGCCCAAATAGTTATGGTGATGAACGAGAAGCACGTCAAAGCCGGGGTCCGTGACGATGGATACACACATGTACGTACGTACGCGCACGCACACACACACGCACACACACAGACACACACACACACACACACACACACACACACAAATGTCTTTAGATGCATGCTCGCACACAAGCACATGCACACACACACACACACACACACGCACACACACACACACACACACACAAAGGCACACCAGAGTGCGTTCCAAGAAGCCGTTGGCAGCAACAGAAGGCTGTTTGTGGAAAATGATCACATCAATCGAAGTGATAGATAAAAGACCGGGGAGCAAATTGATAAAGTGCCACAATTATTTGCAAAGATGAATGAGCTGAATTTGCTTTTGAAATTGGACGGGATCTCGGCAGCGATGGAACAGAACTCATCATCATCATCAATGAGCCTGTCGTTAGATTGCTTTCTGTCACAACCCCCCCCCCCCCCAATATCTCGCCCGGACAATTGGGATCCAATCTGCCCAAATGGGATCAGATAGACCTACTCACCAGAACATCACAGGTGATGTACTGTATGGTGTGGTGACCACGCGTATAAAACACATTGCATTCTAAACACACCCATACATCATCATGGTGGAGTGGTGTGTTTGGGTATAGAAGGTTTTCGTCTCGTATGAGTTTGCACAATAGAGATGATGATGTGAGATATATTAAAGGAACGCATAGCAGCGTAAATGGATATGGGGGCAGGGGGGGGGGGGAGTGATGATACTCCTAACATGGGGGAAAACAACACGAGGCTTAAATGCTCCATATGAATCAGTCATTCAAAATCGATATGATGTGTATGAGTGTGTATAAATAAATGTAAAGACAACAAGTATAATGTACAGCCAGAGATGCCCGTGCAGCTATGAGTATTGATAAAGGATTTGCTTTCTCAACATCCCCCCGGCAACACCGTCATGGTTCCAGGACTTTTTTTTTTTTTTAATAATTTATATACTATATTATTATTATTATTATTATTATTTAAAAGGATATTTGCAAAGTTGCAAACTCATAAAACATGCACACTATCGTAGCACATCATTTATTTAAGCCTATAAATCCTTTGGCTTTCGCAGTTATACGCCTCATAATGATGCATTGGTTAACACAGCCTGAATATTTGAGCCACATAAAAATGGTAATAGATGAAAACCAGGGGAGGAGTGTATAGCGCTGTGGGCTGTGTGTGTGTGTGTGTGTGTGACTGTGTGTGTGTGTGTGTGTGTGTGTGTGTGTGTGTGTGCGTGCGTGCGTGCGTGCGTGTGTGTGTGTGTGTGTGTGTGCGGTGCTATCAGTAAAGAAGTATTACAGCAGCTTACACAGGCCCTGGCACGGAGAAGGCAGCATCGTGCGCTGCATTTTGCCTGCATACATGCACAAGGCAACAGAGCAGGGATAAGCACAGCGGGCGGTCAGGGGGAAACACACTGGAAGTAATATAGTGTGTGCTATAGAGAAGGGAGGTGACAGAGGTCTGAGCGTACACAGGAAGTGTGTAAATGGAGAACTAGTACGGGAGTGGAGGGCTATGAGTGATTGTTTACGGCTATAGATCCACCCGGAGAAAACATCTTTCTACCTAATGTTCCTATTTAGCGTCATCAACGTCATACACTTTTTTGGCCAATACTCCATCAAAATTCTGTTTCAACTGCTGCTACAAATGTGCTGTTTCCACTCGATTTAATGGCTGACTACAGAAGTCAAACTTCTTCTCTTTTCTGGAGACATCTTGTTTGAATCATTCACTATAGCCTTTTCCTTACCAGAGACGGGGAAATGACGTTATTGATGCGAGCTGAAGACGCCAAATCCGGACACTCCTGTTCTGAACGCGTATGCTGCTAGTTTTGCAGGGCTTTTCTTCTTCTGTGGTACCGTCGACCAAGCTACTTTCTCTTATCAAAGGCACTTTCATAAGGTATTTGGACCTTTTATCATGCACATATTAATATGAAACTTTACACATAGACAGATCAGATATCTGCAAATAAAAGCGACTTGCGGCAACTAAACTGTCCGGCTGGGTTTGGGTATAGAGACAGTCCGCATGTCTGGGAACGCCCACAAAATGTTAAACGGCCGGCGCGCGAGTGGGGTAAAACCGCCCATATATCTCAATGGGCTGACTCACCAAAAGACGGTGCTGCGGCTCTAAACTACAGGTTTGGGGGTTCTAGAGCAGAACACAAGACGTCTGCTCAGATGTGTGTTTACTGCGGTGGTTAAATCCCCGATCGTGTCTGCCTGGGCTTGGCTATCAGCTAAATTCTAACTTTGCTGAATGGATAGAACGGGGGGGTTTTACCCCACCCTGACCACGCCCCCAGCCAGGCTGAGCCAGCTGAACCAGCGTCTATGACGAGACGTGGCCTCAACCTATATGTGTACGTGTATGGCGTCGGTATCTATTGCCTCTCCTGTACACTGTCTAATACACTGGCACACGTGCTGCGCTGTAAATCACTCGCACATCTGCTTGTGCCTGTAAAGCTGTCAGTGACGATGATGGCACAGTTTTATCTTGATTCGCTGTATTATTTCCAATATGTCGCGGTGTTATAATGGACTTGTATTATCTTTACTACATTCTCCACATCCTTTTTCTCCGCAGCTGCTGCTGCGATGAGCCAATTTACAACATTCAATTCTATTCTATTCTATTGGAATGTAGTCTGGTATATATTCTATGGCACAGCTAAGGTGGATGACGTGTGAGTGAAGGCTGACTAAGTCTGGCTGTGAGCACTGACAGGCCAAACTCAACTGAACTCTAATTAAACTTGTCCAAGAATATGTGCATGTGGGAGTGTACAGACAGACGCACGCGCCCGCGCGCCCACGCCGAACCTTTTCCCAAGCCGCCACATTGGCAAATAACATGAGCTTCTCTCTGCTGTCTAGTGAGGGATACTGTATATACCCTTCACCATGGCATCCTACCTCTAACTCACTCTCACAAGCACACAGAATGCCCACTCACACACACACACACACATACATACAGGCATGCACGAATGGACACACATGTGCACATGCACACGCCTCACACACACACACATTCAGGCATGCACGAATGGACACACATGTGCACGCACACACACACAAAGACACACACACATACAGGCATGCACGAATGGACACACATGTGCACGTGCACACGCACACACACACACACACACACTGCTCTTGTGCGGTCAGTGTCTGGGGGCAGCTCTATGGGGACCTATGCTGTCAAGAGAGCAGACCACAGTGTCCCCACGCTCTCTGCTCCACCTGCTGGTGACAGCTCATTAAGCCTCCTGGCCTGTGTGGGTGCTGCTGAGTGGGTGGCGTGGTCATGGCATGGCATGGCAGGGCACGGCATGGCCATGAGGGGACGACAGCGTGGTCATGTTGTTGTCCGACCGGGGGACACATTTAACCCGAGAAACACACCCGCAAGCACCACCTCCTCGTCTTCGTTAAGGCTCCCCCTTTTAGTCATTAATTACATTCGCGCGCTTCTATTGGTCCTCCATTTAGTCCAATCATCCAATCAGACCCCTTTGTGAACATTAACCCTTCCTCGGCAGTAATGAGCCATGCTGGTCTTGCGGTGCACCTCGGGGGCCTGTTGTCCTACTCGGGGTCATCCCTATGTTCCCCGGGTCCTATGTTCCCCGTTTTTAACACTCTCCGTAACATTTGGGGTGTCTATCCGCTATGCCGACCACCCACAATGCCGACCTTAGGTTTAGGCGTGAGGGGTGGGAGAGGTTAGGTTTTGGGTTAGGGTCTGGGGGAGGTTAGGAAGGGTTCTATGTTCCCCGGTCCCACAAAAACGGGGAACATAGGACCCGGGGAATATAGGACCCGGGGAACATAGGTACGCTCCCTCCTACTCGACACCCCCTCCTCCCCTGACCGCCACCACACACACACACACACACACACACACACACACACACACACCTGGCCTGTTGTGCTAGCGCCGCTGTCATCAGGAGGCAGCCGCGGCTAGCTAGCTAGCACTATAGCTACGTTTGCTCGGGGCAGACAAGGAAGCGTACATAGCATGGCAGGAAGTGAACGTTGCGATGGGGGGCAATGTACAGTATTTTGGGAGGTTTGGAGGATTAAAGGCGCTGAGGAAATGGGATGAGACAGGGCCAGCCTAAGCTAAGTTTGTGTCGGTGTGTGTGTGTGTGTGACTCATATTAGAGAGGAGGAGACGAGGGGAACTAACAGGGTGGTGATGGTGACAGAGCTCAGCAGCAGCAGCTCGCTTCGACCAGCAGGGGAGCGTGGGCAGGGAGAACGGCCATCCGGGAGACGGAGCTATACCTCCTAGGGTTTGATCTGCTGTTTGGATGTCAAAAGAAACACACACACACCCCCGCGCGCGTGCATGCTGCACAAATATCACATAACAAGCTCTGGTTTGCCAGCCTTCCTCAACTAATATAATATAATACTGCCCAACACACACCTTTTGTAGGCAAGTTGTAGGCTTCTGCACTTCACATTGATTTACCTTCATGTTAAAGGACAAGTTCACCCAAAAATGAAAATTCACTCATTCTCTACTCACCTTCATGCCGGTCGAAAGGTCGGGTGACGTTTTTTTAGTCCACAAAGGTTTTCCAGCTGGGAAACAGAGTCACAGCATTCAACGAAACAATCGACGTGAACGGTGACCAACTTTCAAACGTATCCAAAATCTAAATCAAACGCCGCCACACCGCTCGTCTGGCGTAATCCAAGTCTTCAGAAGGTGAGAGTGAGCTGAACGTCACGTCTTCACTTTAAGCTCACGGCTACAGTGAATATTTCCTCTTGCGCGTTTGAAAAGTTGTGACTGAATTTTCATTTTTGGGTGAACTCGTCCTTTAATGTCTCCCTCAGTCTCTCTCTCTTCAGCTTTTTCATAGCCGCATTCACCTGTAGAACACCTTGTCTCTGTAACTATAGCCTGGAACCGCTCACGAAAAAAAATATATATATACAAATAAAAAACAAAACAAAACAACTGAGCAATCGCAGCGTTACAGATCCAAAGAGCACCTTCAATAATGTAGCAGAGGAGAAGAGAAGAGTGCAACAAAGTGAGAGAAGCCTTCGTTAGGCCGTGTCTGCTCGGCTCAAGCTCGTCTCTGAAGGCACATGGCTGAAGCCAATTAGCGCGTCCCAAAACTTGTGCTCGGGGCAAAGGGGGGGTAGCCCCTCTCTGCTCTTTAGTTATTAATCCCTGCTAGGCCCGCTGCAACGCTGTCCTGATTGACTGTTCACAGTGAAAAATTCATATCACCTCATTCTCTTGCTCTCTCACACCTCCGCGCTTCTTCTTCCTCTTCTTCTAAGCCGTAATTTAGAAGGCGACGCATGCACCCGCCGCCCTCTCCGGGGCTATTGAAGCGGTTGCGCCCGTGTACGATATACAAAAGCTTCAAAGTTGTCGCTGAATAATGTAGCCCGTATTGGTAAATGCTATGTGATACATAGGGCCGCTGCGGTGTGACTTTGAAAGTGCGAGGCACTTTGAAGATATTTACTATAGCGGGAAGTTCCTTTCATGCCGCTCTGGGCGTAAATGAGCAAACTTGTGAAGGCGGTTTTCGAAAGAGCAGCTATAAACTTAGTGTACTGTGAGCGATAAGTATATGCTGCCCGTACCTATGTTTGTTTTGTTTGCTTATTTGCTGGATCATTTTGCAAACCAACAACGAGTAAACAAGCGTTCACATGCACGTGTAGGATGTGCGTCTCTGGCACGAGAAGGGTTAATGTGCTGTTTTCTAGCTGTTATCGGTGCTGGTGAAAAGGATAAGGAGAGGAAAAACAGATAGAGCGAGAGAGGGGGGAGCTGGAAAATGCCATTCGGCGGGAGAGCCAAGTGGGCCTGCTAAACGAGTGGATTCCTATGCAAATAGATGCTAATTTATGCGCACAAGGCAGTGGCAGGGCCCGAGGCTGCTTTGATTGGCAGTTGCAGGTCTGAGTGTGTGCTGAGGAGGGACGCTCGGCTCCGGGTGTTTCTGTAGTAAAGTTGGGCACGGCTGCCTCTCCATGTTCAACATGCTCTGGCTCCACACGTCTGTTAGCCTCGCCCCCCTCTACAGGACGAGCCCCAGCAGCACCCAGCACCTAGGGCTCCCTCTACAGGACGAGCCCCAGCAGCATCCCGGCAGCTAGGGCTCCCTCTACAGGACGAGCCCCAGCAGCACCCAGCAGCTAGGGCTCCCTCTACAGGACGAGCCCCAGCAGCACCCGGCAGCTAGGGCTCCCTCTACAGGACGAGCCCCAGCAGCACCCAGCAGGGCTCCCTCTACAGGACGAGCCTCAGCAGCACCCAGCAGCTAGGGCTCCCTCTACAGGACGAGCCCCAGCAGCACCCAGCAGCTAGGGTCCCCTCTACAGGACGAGCCCCAGCAGCACCCAGCAGGGCTCCGTCTACAGGACGAGCCCCAGCAGCACCCAGCAGGGCTCCGTCTACAGGACGAGCCTCAGCAGCACCCAGCAGGGCTCCCTCTACAGGACGAGCCCCAGCAGCACCCAGCAGCTAGGGTCCCCTCTACAGGATGAGCCCCAGCAGCACCCAGCAGGGCTCCCTCTACAGGACGAGCCCCAGCAGCACCTAGCAGGGCTCCCTCTACAGGACGAGCCCCAGCAGCACCCAGCAGGGCTCCCTCTACAGGACGAGCCTCAGCAGCACCCAGCAGGGCTCCCTCTACAGGACGAGCCCCAGCAGCACCCAGCAGGGCTCCCTCTACAGGACGAGCCCCAGCAGCACCCAGCAGGGCTCCCTCTACAGGACGAGCCCCAGCAGCACCCAGCAGGGCTCCCTCTACAGGACGAGCCCCAGCAGCACCCGGCAGCTAGGGCTCCCTCTACAGGACGAGCCCCAGCAGCACCCCAGCAGGGCTCCCTCTACAGGACGAGCCCCAGCAGCACCCCAGCAGGGCTCCCTCTACAGGACGAGCCCCAGCAGCACCCAGCAGCTAGGGCTCCCTCTACAGGACGAGCCCCAGCAGCACCCCAGCAGGGCTCCCATCCAAAAAAACTCTCCACACACACCAAGAAACAAACACACCAGCTCCAATTCCTCCATGGCATGGAATCATCCAGGGCATGATTATAAAATCAATGCCCCGGCTTCATCTGGCCTGGCTGTGTTTGAGCCGTTCTGGGCTTGTTTGTGTTGATTCTAGGGGGTGTTTGTGTGAGTGGCAGAACAGCAGAGCAATGCTCCCCGCGCTTCACTAATGGGCTGACAGAGAGGTTCTAGGTCAGGGCGCCTCCCATTACTTGGGGGAGGGAAGCTGGCTAAATGAATGGGAGAAGCCTGCTACTGTACCTTAGCTACCAACCAAACCCAGAGGAAATGTAAATGCCATTTGTTTCCATGGCAAGGTGTTGTCATGCAGAGCAGCGGTACATTGATAATGTAAACATAAATTCGTGAATACGGTGATGCCAGAGTAATTGGGTGGCTGCTATTTATCATTTTTTTGACAGATTTTTTTTTTTGTATTCCGCGAGACAGCAGGAAGAAAAACAAATTTAGCTGTGGCGAGGATGAAGCCATTACTCTGTCTATTACTCATTCGCACAGGCCCCCGGGCCAATAGAAAAACACTTGGAAATCACCAACATAAAATAGAATATGTTCCCTAAAATATAATGCATTTTACGCCACCTCATAAATATAGTGTGTCGTGATGAGGTTTCTGAAACAATGGAGGCACTACTATCTTTCTACACTGTTGTATATGTATGGCAGCACTCATGCATATGTGCAGCAAAACATCTCAATTCTAATGTGCAAACTCCACCACGCTCCCACAGGACCTGCAGTGCTCAGCGTTTCACACGTGCCAGTGCAGAATGAGTATGTTTAAGTTGGCAATTATACCCCCATGCCAGCGGCCAGGGAGCGAAATTACTCGGTAGCTGCCCCCCCCCCCCCCCACACACACACACACACAGTCACACACACAGTCACACACACACACACACACACACACACACACACACACACACACACACACACACACACACACACACACACACACACACACACACACACACACCTCCTCTCCAGCCAATTTCAATGAGAGGAAAAAAAAAACATGTTGAGAGAAATGTGGAGCAGACCCATCCAAACCCTTTTGTTTGTCACACCTGGGGACCACAAATGGATTCTCACCATCCAGTAGATTGAAAATGTATGCTTATTTACACCAGCATCCCTTCTCTTTCCCAAATATTACAGTCATTTTCCAGCGCGGGGGGGACATGGTCCTCCTCTATCTGTCCTCCCCCCCCACTCAACTAATCTCCTGTCTGCAGCAGCTCCACCGCGACACCGGAGAGACACAATGCGACGCGACGGCGCCCCCCCCGACCCCCACATCGCCCGTCACACGTCGCCGTTTTTGAAACAGGCACACGCGCCGCGTCGACATATTTCATCCCCCCTCCGTCACTGTAGGAGCGATGAATAATACATCTTTTATTATATTATTACAAGAGATTTGTAACACTTGAAACAGAATGCAATATGCAGTTTATCTCCGTGCACGCGGGCGGACACAACGTGCCTCCGTGGCGTCTGTCTGTGTCACCGGGCGAGAGGGGGAGAAGAAGAAGAGAGGAAACACGTTCCTCGGTGCCTGTTGACAGTCCATCAGCCTCCCGGGCGCCATTACTCTGCCCGGGCTGTAGAGGGCCCCGGAGCCGGGGGGGGGGCTGGCGAGGGAACTACTACTACTTCTCTGTTTTTTAACACGTCCGTGTGTCGTCCGTGTGTTACTCTTCAACACGACATATGTTTCACCGTGCCTTGTGTTGACACAGCAGCATCCATTTGGGATTAACGTCACCGGCGCCAGAACGGAGGGAGGGGCCATGGGACTTTTTGGCCTTCTCCATCCCCTTCTCTGCCACACACACACACACACACACACACACACACACACACACACACACACACACACACACACACACACACACACACACACACACACACACACACACAGGGCATCCCAGCCCCGCCCCTCATATTAAAGGAGTATTAAATACCAGGGGCAAGTGCAGCTCAAGTAATATGAAGGATGATTTTGAGCAGGAGGCAATTTTTTATTTTATTTATTTTTTTGGCCAGAAATGATATCAGAACCAGAACCACCATAGTTCATGATGAAAAACGGAAGAATAGAATACTTAAAGGATGGCTTTACCACTAATCAACCCACTTTGTATCATTAATAATCTCAGTAATATAAGCACATGTGCAGTGTTTACCTTCTCTCTCTGTGTTTTCCTCACGGAGATCTCCCATTTCCTCCTCTGGCAAAGCGATCCGTTGTGACGCGTTTTACGTCACAACGCGTCACAATGGAGCTGCGGAAATTCTGCTGGAGGCAGAATCTGCTCCAAGGGCGGCTGTTATTGTTTATTTTTATTTTTTAAGTATGCGCACATCCGTGGAGAATCGCATTGAGAGCCTTAACGAGCCCTAATGACTTGCAGCTGGTGGGGGCGGAGTTTCTGCAGACAGGAGCAGGAGCATTTTTTCTCGTGAGGTAAACAGAGATAGAAGGTAAAACACTGCCCATGTGCTTATATTACCCAGATTATATATGATACAAAGTGGGTTGATTACCGCCTGGGTATTTAAGATGGCGTTTCTCCTTTGTCTAACGCTCTGAAGAAGGGCAGGGTGCTGCCCGAAACGTTACCCACGGTGTTGCAATAAAAAAAACCTATTTGGAGCCCTTTGCAGTGTGCAAACTTTTTACCATTTTATTTGCATTCATCACTGTAAGTTCTGCACCTGCCCTACTAGGCTGGGATGTGCGTGTCTCCCTTCTACCTTTTGATTACCGCCGAAGCCATCCTCCCAGCGGTTCCCAGCCTTTTCCCACTCACGGCCCGCTTGAAAATCTCAAAAACGTTGGTGGCACACATCCGACCGTAAACAGTACGGAGGCCAAATAACGCGTCTCAGAGCACTTTTTATATTAACGATAAAAGGAGCTGTCCCTCAGCACCACACAGAAATCAGAAAGCAAAAGTGAGGGGCTGTCTGTAAAATTCTGTCCAATACCTCCACCCCTACCCTCCCTTCTTTTTTAAGAGTGTCCTTTGTATTTTGGTCAACAACTTATTCACACACTTACTGTATTCATACACATTTTCCATTTCAAAATTCTCTACTTTTCCCCCTAAACCTTAATGTTTGGAGGTTTTGCTTGATTTTCCAAATGTCTGTCATATTGGCTATATCATTACTGTATGTGCTACTCTACACAAACAAAAGATACTCGTGACAGCGGGTCGATAACTCATTAAATATACATTAATACATCAGCAGTGAAAAAGCATTTTTCTTCCCCATTTTTCATCAATGCTTTTTGTGCAATTCACAAACTTTTCAAATCGATAGATGATAGAATATTAGAGAATATTATAAAATATTATTTAGATAATAGAAAATTATCATATTCATTCTCCACGTTTTCCAGACCTGTGTAGAAAGCCAGCCGGCCACCAAGCGCCTTAATTTTGCTGCCGTAACCATGGTCCATTTTAAAATTGCGCATTTCCTGGAGCAGGGTCGAGAGCTGATGTCATTTTAAATAGGAGAAATTGAAGTGTTTTCTTCAGATTTTCTCCCCCGTGTTTGCTGTCATGGCTGCCTTGTCCTCTTGGAGATGGAGGAGTGAAAGGTGAAGGCCTTGCAGAAGGCCCCTCCAGAACTCATTTCATCTGAGGTGGAGGAGGCGTGAGGAGGTGGAGCCGCGAGAGGAAACGCTGCTGTAGCTCCGCACCGCTCCAGAGCTCATTGACTGTGCCGGGGGCTATTGACCGTGCCATGTCAGGTCCTACGCTACAAACACGTCCCACGTTGCATTTGGACCTGGGCGATCCTGTAGGGTGAGCAAGTGCCTGGCCAGAAATCAATGTGAGGATACAAGCCTCAGTGGAACAGGGGCGGTTAGTTTTCATGCCAGCTATTGATGAATGCCAAGTACATCTCCTCAAACAAGAAGCTTGTTTCACTTGAGCATAGAGAGCCAAAAGTGGAACGTCGTCACTTCCTGCTTCAGCACTGTACCAGAGATTTTCATCCGCCATTTATTTTCCCATTTCGACATTTGGTAAAATGCTTATGAAAATAGTTTCACTTGTTAAAACCAAACGGTTCAGATATATTTAGAAACAGGAGAGACCGCATAAACATTTCACTGTGACCAAAACGTTAATAAAAATGCGGGTTTAAAGAAAATATTTTTTAGATGTTTTGGTCCGAGTGAAATGTTCTATGGTCTCTCCCGATTCTAAATATAGCTGAACCGTTTGCTTTGATGAAGTAAAACTATGGCACTTAACAAAATGTCTTTGGGAAAATAAATGGCGGATGAAAATCTCTGGTACAGTGCTGAAGCAGGAAGTGACGTTCCACTTTGGCGCTCTATACACATTACACATGCAATGCAAGGCAGAATTTGAGAATGGCGGCGTTGCTTAAGTGCAATCAGCAAGTTAAAGAGACCATCCCGCAACTGAAGGGTTGCGAGGAGGATCACGGTAACAGCTGTGTGTCCATGAACAGTCATTCGTCCTGTCAGGATATCCTTGACTTGAGCAAGTCGCGCATCGCAAGTCGGCCTGGATAAGAGGATCGGCGAAAAGATGTTGGGGCACGGTGTGTGTGTGTGTTTTTGTATCTAAAGCCAGCTTGAAGGCTGTTTGTTACTGGGCGTTCGCACCAAACGCGATTTCACAAATTGGCACGGCGGGGATAGATGACATACAAAGTCAATGCAGATGCCATTTATTCGCCCCCCCGGGGTGGCACGAATGAGGCGAACGAAGTGAAATTTCGTGGCGCGAATGACGCTAAATTCGCCTCAGCCCCGCTATTTGCTCGAAAATGTTCAACTTGAGCAAAATCATTTGCACGGTCAAACTCGAGCGAGTAACGCAATTTTCGCCGTGGGAGTGTGAACGTACCATAAAAAGACCGCTCGCATCTCGTGGGGAGACGGAGGTTAAATCTTTCAAAACAGAAGAATTAGATTGGATAACTAAACATTGTATTCTGGCGTCGCTTCGGCAAGGTCTGTGACTAACTGGATAGCCATTAAGGTTTAAAAATCCCAGAGTGTGAAACAGACTGGGACGTGTGAAACAGACTGGGACGCATCGAGTTGTCGGGCTCGGCAGAATACATTTTCATTTCCTTAATCAACTTCCTGATTCATCCTTTTTTCTTCTTCTTCCAAGGAATGAATATAGATCAGTGTTAATGGGAGCCAAAGACGTGAGTGGCGGCAGCATGCGGGGAGCAGGGCTCAGTGGCTGGCAGCATGCGGGGGGAGAGCAGGCTCAGTGGAGGAGAGAAGTCTTTTCTCCTTCACCAGGAGCAGCATCTGTTGCTCTCCCCTGCTCCAATGCTATTTACAGATAGCCGCCATTATTTACGCCTGATGAGATTCTATCCAATAGCAACACACACACACACACACACACACACACACACACACACACACACACACACACACACCGTTCACCAGAAACACGGACGAAAACAAGAGCGCTTAACAAGGGAGCCGTCGCGGCGAGGCTCGTCAGTCGATCGGCGTTCAGACTGAAACAAATGTGAAAGAGTGGGATTTGTTGCAGTGTGAAGGACACAAAAAGAATGTGTCAGTTGGCGTCAAGGCGTCATGGCGATGCACACACACACACACACACACACACATGCACACACACACGGCAATCAGCTGATCATCAACATGCTACACACAGTCTTGTAACAATTAAGCAACCCCCCGATTTCTACTCTCGGAGGCTATTCCAAAAATACACACACATGAATGAATAATACATTGCTTAGTCACCGATGGCATTCGGGGAGAGAGAGGCCGGCCGAGCGAGTCAGGCACCTCGGAAAAAAGACACGATATGTATATACCGAGATAAGGGTTTGCACAAAGCAATATTCCTCTCCGCTGTGCACCCCCCTACCCCCGCCGAGTCACCACAGTCACATTTCATAATACACGTCTGCCTAAATACTGCCTCAACCTCACACGAATCCTGGGGAAGGTTTGACGTGCGCCAGCTCTCAGAGCTCCAGGCGAGGTGGGCCGGTGTGATTTTTCCGACTGAAATAATGCGCTGTGTGAATGTTCTGCGACTTTTTTTGTGTGTGTGTGTGTGTGTGTGTTGTGTGAATGTTCTGCGACTTTTTTTGTGTGTGTGTGTGTGTGTGTGTGTGTGTGGATTTTTTGGCAATCATATTCTCTCTCTCTGACTTCAGGGACTTCACTAGAAAGAGGTTTTATTTATGTCTGTGTTTCCGTGCGTGTGTTTCCGTGCATGTGTGTGTGTGTGTGTGCGTGGGCGTGCGTGTGTGTGCGTGTGTGTGTGTGTGTGTGTGTGTGTGCGTGTGTGTGTGTGCGTGGGTGTGTGTGTGTGTGCGTGCGTGTGTGTGTGTGTGTGTGTGTGCGTGTGTGTGTGTGTGTGCGTGTGTGTGTGTGTGTGTGTGCGTGCAGAGACAGAAACCAAGAGAAAAGTGACAAAACACGCTGCTGAGGAGAGAAATGACAAACGAAACAAAAGAAGAAGAAAACACCACGACAGAGAAGGAGAACGTGACAAAGGCGACGCGAATACAATGAGGCGACGCAGAGAGAAGTGAGAAATACCACCAAAAAAATGGCGGCGTGTGGAAAGTGAAATAATGGAGGAGATGGAAAAGGAAGAGAAGAGGGAGGACACATCGCACCAGATAGAGAGAGAGAGAGAGTGAAACTTGAAGGGGGATTGTCTGTGACAACAGAAAAGATCCTTCTATGATTACGATTCTCTTTGCAAATAACTCCTAGCGTTCGTTTTTACTGCGCTGCGAGCGCCAGATGGATGGGGTTTACTTGCATCGCGGGGACAATTCGGATGTCAGAAAATAAAATAACAAAATTGTGAATTATAAAATACAAAATAGACTTCTCAAAATACTCTTAGCTTGTCATTATATGCACCCGTTAGGTACTGCAAGGAGATGAAAACAAAATAAATATTTCCAGGTAGGGTTTTTAGAGGTAGACCACACAACCATGGCCGCAACTACCATTGAGGACACCGAGATCATGACCTGGGTATTTTATTTTATTTATTTTATGTTTTTAGAAAAATAGCCCTGGCGTCTATCATTCATGTTTTAAAGCCCTCGTAAATAACATGATATATGACATAGTTGATCAGAAATGCAACTATTTGCTTCCTCTCTGTGTGCTCTATCGAAGGAAGAGGCATCACTCTCATCACAGCGTTCACATTTTGCATTGGGGCTAGACTTTGGGGTTTGTATTTTTATTTAATCCAGCAGTTTTCTACCATATGTGACCTGTATGCAGAATATATATTATGTGGGGGGACATTTATTTTTTGTATCATTGTAAAGCAACAGCACAGTAAAGATGATATTAATCTAATCTACTAAAATCTAGCCTCTTAATTTTGCTCTCAAAGTGCACCAGATTGAAGCATTTTACTTGGACAACATTTTCTAAACGGGGGCCACGGCCCCCCCACGCCGCGCTAAAATGACCTCGGTATTTCTCAAATCCTGGCTACGGCCATGATGACTACAACTCATTGTTGCCTGTCAGGGTTGCCCAAAAAAGATGTCAACAGACAAACACAGATGTTTCTGTGTGATTAAAGCAGCAATGTCCATACAGTACAACCCCTTGGGCACTGCTGTCTGCCAGTTGCCCAAACGGATGCCATGTGTATCTCTGGCTATGGACGTTAACATGAGTAGCTGGGAAAACACAAGAACGCCTGAGTCTCTCATCTGATTGGTCATTCTGTTCACTAGTGCACCACTCCAAAAATGTGATGCTGATTGTGCTAACTGCTATCTGTGCTATCAGTTGTAGCTGGATGTGCACAAGTGATCGATCCCTCCATAAACACTAGAGGTGGGCGACCCGACCCGACCCGAGTCCATCGGGACCCGACGGGTCGGACCGTGGTCGGACAAAAAAAAATTAAGTGACTCGACTATTACTGTGTCAGGCTCGGTCGGGTTCGGACAGAAAAATGCGGCCGGAGCCCACCTCTAATAAACACACACACGCACGCACGCGCGGTCGCGCACACGCACGCACACACACACACACACACACACACACACACACACACACAAAGCAGGAAAAAGTGGAGAGAAAGTTGTATGAAGTTGCGTCAGACAGTGTTTGCCGCATATAGCTGATGGTTTCCAGCCCAAAAACCACCAAAACATACACAAAACCACAAGCGACTGTCTACCTGCCAGCCCAGTTCCCCTCCATACAATGCAACACACACACACACACACACACACACAGACACACACACACACACGGATGTCTGCTCTGCCCGTTCTGCACTTGACTGCCATGATGCGAGGAAACACACACACAAACACACACACACACACACACCACACACACACACACACACACACACACACACACACACACACACACACACACACACACACACGGATGTCTGCTCTGCCCGTTCTGCACTTGACTGCCATGATGCGAGGAAACACACACACACACACACACACACACACACACACACACACGGCCGTGTCTGCTCTGCGTTCTACACTTGACTGCCATGATGCTAGGAAACCCAGACACACTGTGTGTGTGTGTGTGTGTGTGTGTGTTTCCTAGCATCATACACATACACATGCTTCCCCTCTGCCAGAGGAGAACCCTGTGATGTTATACCCTTGCAGGGCGCAGCATCTATAAGCTCCTTTTTTTGTCTATTGAAAAGAAAAGCGTTCCACTTTGGTAGATTACGGTCAGGGACGATTAAGATCTTTGCCTCACTGAGGCAGGAGGAGGGGAGGGGGGGGGGGGGGGGGGGGAGGTGCTCTGTGTAACCTAAAAAAAGATGAAGAAGAAGACAGTGGAGATAAAACAGATGAAACCCTTCCCTCTCTCTCTCTCCCGAGCCCCAGGCTGCTGGGAGGCGGAGGGGAGGGGAGGGGGGGTGTAGGAGTAGCATCATCGGCTATCTCCCTCTCCCTCTTTGAAAGTCTCCGACTGTGTCTACGTCTCTTTTTCTGTCTCTGTGTATCCTTCTCCCAGCTGACTCGTATCCCCTCGCCTCTAAACACACCCACATTGAACTCTTTAAAAAAAATCCCCCTCTCCTTTCCTTATTTTCGAGCTTTTTTTTACATGATGTACAGTCACCACCGGATTGTTATCGGGTCGCTGTAGCACCAACCTTTGCACTCCTCCTCACTATGGGTTGCTTGTATTTTTAGTAGGAGGATGATGTTATCCTGCTTTTGCTCTCATTGTAAGCAGGGATGTAGCGGGCAAACTACAAATGTCTGCGGCAGCTCTCTCATGCCATTATAAAAAAGGGGGATAAACTATAAACTTCAGTCGAGACTAGATGTAGTAAATGAGACTAGATGTAGTATATGAGACTAGATCAACTGAAACCGAATCATACTGTATCCCTTTAAATATTGTATTATTATTATCATCATTATTATTATTATTATTATTATTATTATTATTATTATTGTTATTATCATATTATTATCATCGAGAACCACATTCTCCAGGTTGCTCATAGAACCCATTCTCATTCAGATATCTTAAGCCTTAAGATAAGCCTAACTTCCCCTTCCAGATACCAGTAGCTTCACTCCAGCTTTAAAACTGAGCGGAGAACATCCACGATTAAAAATAACATGATAACAAGTGCATAAACCCATTATAAAAAGGTGAGTAAATGTTGTATGTTGTATTTAAAAGGACCCCACTAACAGCTCTGATTGTAAGGCGCTCTGGATAAGAGCATGAACAAAATGTAAAAAAAAAAAAAAAAAAAAAAGTCTCTTTCTGACAGGTTGTCTTGCTCTCCTTCACTGGATTTCTCTGTGTGACTGTCTACCTCTCTCTCTCTCTCTGTTCCTTCTACACATAAATGACATCTATTGCCTCATCGTAAGAGGTGGGGCGTCGGGGAGGATCAGGAAAGTTAACAAACAATCCACTGGTAATGTCTAGACATATTAAGTCGGGGGCGGGAGATTCACCAGCACGCCGACCCACGCGCTCATAAATTTCGACTTGGGGCCGGTAAGTTTCTCTCGTCTATCGGAACACTATGGCGGGTCACTATCCATCATTTGGGGGGGGGGTCCTCTTCAATCGTAAAACACAAGCCGCCTGGTAAAATACACTTTGAAGACACTTTGTGCGCTGGAGGTGGACGAAAGACCTGTCCCATTGTGTCCCTGCTCGCAGCGACACACATCCATGTCCCCCCTGGGAACGTCCACATGTTTAAAACAGTTAAGAGTCACAGTCCCCCGTTTTGGACGCCCCCATTTGTTTTTGGGTTGGCCTACATAGAGAAACAGGGATTGGGTCGGCATTGCATCTTCCAGGCACGTTCCTGAAGAGAGACATGGAAAGTTATATATACTTGTTTTTTGTGTGGTTCCCGACCTCTGCTTGCCTCCTTTGCCTATATTAGTATAGGTATTTTTTTTTTCAGCTGGGGTTCAGCGTTTTATATATATATATATATATATATATATATATATATATATATATATATATATATATATATGTTTCAATTGTTACCATGCAGATTCGCATTCATTTCCAGATCTTTCAGCACAACCGGATTGTCTTTCAATCTTGACAATCAAATGGAACTGTTCAATCGAAAATGTATATTGATTCAAGAGATTTCTTGTAACTTTTGGGGAATTAAGTGATCATTGATCATGTGACAGTGATCATTCCACAACATTGGTAGCTTCCCCCCCAAGGAAAATAAAATTTTTAGACTAATGCAAGATTATTATTATTATTATTATTATTATTATTTTGCAGCGCTACCTCTGCTTGCCTCCATTGCCTAGTATTCACCATATGTAGCCCCGCCCACTTGACCCATTGTGTCACGACTTCCTGTTCTGTTTTTCCTGGTCAAACTAGTCTGACTCACCTGGTCAAACCTAGTTTGACTCACATATGAGTCAGACTAGGTTTACGAGTCACAGGAAGTGTAAATACAATCGGAACCTCCGATTGTATTTACACTTCCTGTTAGTCTCTCAAGCCAGACTGTCTCTTCTACATAAGGTGAATAGTCCCCTGTGCTTTCCCCTTGCTCCCTCACTAGCTAGCTCGCGCTCTCTATCTCTCTCTTCTCTCTCTCTCTCTCTGTCTCTCTCTCTCTCTCTCTCTTCTCTCTCTCTCTCTCTCTCTCTTCTCTCTCTGTCTCTCTCTCTCTCAACCCAAGCAGAGAATAGGCCATATGGCAAGGCTCCCCCTCACTCTCTCCATCCCACCTTCCACCTCCACCCTGCCTCTCCCTCACAAACACTACGCGTGCACGCGCCCAGGAAAATAGTAGAGCAAACCACAGGGAATATATGGGTCCTGTAGAATAGCGCATAGCAGGGTGGGTGACCATAGCAGATGTCTCTCTCTCTCTCTCTCTCTCTCTCGCTCTCTCTCTCTCTCTCTCTCTCTCTCTGCCTTTCCCTTCATCTCTCTCTCTCTGCCCCCCCTGGGTGGTGTGTGGTGTCAAGCACCATGCCAGGCCACACTAGCCCGGGTGCGGCGGGCGGGCGGCGCTGACAAAAATGTATTCATACAGACGTTGTCGGGGCGGAGATGAAGCATCGCGGCGGTGTCGGGCAGGACGGGGTCAGAGTTGACTGGTAACGAGGAGCGGCAGCAGAGGCGCGGGGCAGACAATAAATCTTTTCCTGTGTGCCAGCTAGACCCGCCGACCTGCGGCTCACTGCGATGCTTTGTTTTTTAAATGAGCCGAGCTGACCTTAGCGGTGCATAAAATGCACATTTCAGATGCAAAGACATCCTCGGCCAGCACAAAATAAAATAAAATGTCGATATATATATATAAATAAATAAAAAACAAGCCCCGGTTATATATATACATATATAAATAAGAAAAAGAGTGAGAGTTAGACTGAAAGACAGAACTGACTGTTATGACTGTTCACCTTTTTACCCTGGCTGCAGAATTAATTTCAGTAGTTGAATGCTAACGATGCTGATGTTGTGGCTAGAAGATACTGCCAGTGTCATGATCCTCAATAAAGAACAACGAGTGCTTTTACATGCGAGGAGACGTTTGACATTTGCAGTGCGATGCCCATCGGGTCACATGCTGAGAAACTATCGCTGGGGGGGCTTTCATGGGACGCTGTTAGAATGGCCTCAGCACATAAAGGCTCTGTCAAAACTAGGGTGGGGGAAAAAAAATCTCCGAACTCACGATTATAGGTTGTTGATGCTCCATTTGGAATGGAAACGGTGTTTTCCGCACAAAAGTGTGGAGATAAAGGCAGCTGGTGTGAGAGTTGTGCTCGTGCTAGGCGCCGATGGTGATGGCGGGCCCAGGCCTCAGGGGCAGATGGCTGCTGAACAGAAAACCAAAGGGGGAGAACCCGGCCAACACGGTCCCACAAAAAAAAAAAAAAAAAAAGTGTCACATATACGTTGGTCCACAGCCCAAAGACGTTGTCGTTTCACAGAAACAGCTTTCAACGTGTTGGATGTTCGTTTGGCCGCTAGAGGCGACCACTAGAGGGCGTAACGTCACGACTAGGGATGTTCATTTCTAGCAGAAATACGACAGTATTATTAGACATTTCCTGGGAACTATTCGACCATTCTTTGAGGCTCGCTGGCTCGGTGGTGCTGGTTACTACTGTATGCTGTTCATTGCTGGGGCTTGTTATTTCCCATGTTACTGACACACAACGCCTGAATGTAGTCCCCCCTTTTTTGGATGCCCCCATTGCTTTTTGGTTGGCCTACATAGAGAAACAGGGATTGGGGAGGCATTGCATCTTCCAGACATGTTCCTGAAGAGAGAGACATGGCAAGACTTTTTTTTTATTATTATTATTATTACTTTTTTGTGGCTCCCACCTTCTGCTTGCCTCCCATGCCGACACTGCAAAATATATTTATCTTAACAAGTCATTTTTTTAGCTGGGGTTCATTAAAATAATATAACAGACATTTTCTGGCAGTGTAAATATGGTTAATATGGTAAACATGTTTCTCTCCAGGCTTTTCACGTCAAAAACAGCTCACAGCTTCATTATATAAAGCATCAGTCTTATCTCCTCTCATACCACCAAAAAGGCCGCCACTCGTTTTGGAACCAAATCGGGTCGGTAGCCGCGAGTATCACGCGACTCGCTACGGGGCCGACTCGGTGGCCACCCTAGTCTGGGGCTTAACCCCAGACCCGTGACCAACGTTGATATTTCACAATTATTTGTGAGATATAGTGTTGGCCCAGCACAATGCAGCACAGCGCCCCCTCCAGGCAGATGGCTGCACGTGGCGACCAGTGGAGAGGGAGGTGGTAGCTCCCTATACGCTCTTCCTCGGCTAGTCTCCTGACCATCCCCACCTCACGCCTAAGTAGGATGGCTGCTAGCCGCACCACTCCCAGGCTCTGGAACTCCCTGCCCCCCCAACACACATACGACAGTATGACACCATAACAGCATTCAAATCTCACCTCAAAACCCACCTGTTCAAACTGGCCTACAGCATTTGAGTTACTGTGTCACTGCCCCCCCCCCACCTCCTACCCATTTTCCTGTCTCTTGTCTCTTAACATTTTCCATGTTCTATCTATGCAGGTATTTGCTCTTTTTATTTATTTTTTGTGCATTTTATGCAGTGTAAGGTGACCTTGGGTGTCCTGAAATGTGCCTCCAAATAGAAAGTATTATTATTATTGTGTGCTCAGTCATTAACAGCTTAAGATTGACAGTGATGTAATTGTCTTCCTCCTCCACCAGCTACCCTCTCCCCGCACCTCGGCCGTGTCCAAGACGAGCGGCCGCCCTCGCTCACGCTCTCGGCCCCCTCGCATCACGGCTCCCTGGAAAGGCCAGGAAGCTCATGGAAGCCTGGAAGCGAACAGAATGCCAAGATGAAACGAGGGATGAAGGGGACACCGGAGGAGCCACTAGCCGCGCGGCCAGATTGGTCATTATTTGCCACGTTGAAGTTCCCCCCGCGACGCCCGGTGCCAAGGTCAGCGAGGCAGGCGGGCACAGCTGGGCGCAAAGACTGAGGCATCCCAGCGGCAAACGGGTCCAGCCTCTGATCAGCCGTGTCATTCTGTCGCCAAGGTGACCCGACCGCACGGCCAGACCGGCTTCTTCGGCGGCTGCTGCTGCCGCCCCGGTGCAGCCCGCCCGCAAGCCGTGGCAACGAATTATGGTAAACAATTGAACTCCCCTACTGCCCATGCAGACAGTGCCCCGGCCTCTCCCAAATAAAACCGAAGGGGGATTCAGAAATCTCCATTTTCTGTGTCCATATCGGCCTCATCACGTCACGCTCTGGGAAGCGCTTTTAGCGGCGCGTTGATAAATGGATAGGTTTGGCCCCTGCTTGGAAAAATGTGCTGGTGTGATGTCCTGCCGAGACCCTGCTTCATCCCCGCTCACCTCCCTTCCATGAGAGTCTGTAATGGTTCTCATCACTGCTGCCACAGACAGAAACAAACACACAGAGACACAGAGAGAGTCGGCGTACAGGAGGGGAGGGGGTTCAGCTAGCACACAAAGCATAGCAGTGGTGCCAGCCATGCTAACGGTGCCCCCTGCAGTAGACTGGCACGCATCCCATGATCCCACGTAGCACAGTAGCACAGCACGGTACCCTCTCTCCTCCTCCTCTGTCTCTAGCTCTGCTCCCCATCTTTGCCTTTTCAACTATATACAGCGAAGGCAGGGCGAGGCTGACACTGAAGTTAATTAAGATTTTAATCCGGGGTTGAGAGTGTCAGTGGAATCCCACACAACAAAGGCAAAGTCAGGCGTATCAAGGCAAGAGCGAGATTGGGGATTTTGGGGATGTGCACGCGCTATACAACAAGACAATATCCAGCACGCCTCCCAGAGGTCAGAGGGAGTCAGTGCGTGCGTCGCTGCGTTTTGAATAGTGATCAAAAAGGGCTTGACCTCTAGGTCCATGTTGCCGGGGCGAGGGGGGCTCAGTTTGTGCCGCTGGAATTATGAGTTCATTTCTAAAACACAAAATGCATAATCAAAACCCATGTCTGATGTTGTAAACACAGAGGAAACAGATTACCCACAATGCTAGGGGAGCGACAATCCACGACTGACTTGAGGAAAAAAGGGGGATGAAATTGACTCGCAGACGTTTGAATGCCTCGACTTCTTAAAAAAAAAAAATCCTCTCGCAAAAGACGGATTCATTTCTCATTTCCACTTAGTTCCGGCATCAGATTTGAGGACCCTTTTCTTTTATCAGCGCGCCCCCTGGGTGCGGTATAGCCGAGACTAAGACCTTCTGGGAAATGTAGTTGTGTAGCTGAAAAAGGCGAGCAAACCTTCCCACTGGCCTGATATGGGAGCATGCAGGCTGCAGGAGAGACTAGAGGCCTATCCCACATTAAGAGGGTTCAGCTACGTGTGCAGGGCGTGTGTGGAGGAAGAAGTGGGACAACTCCCAGCAGGCTGTGAGAAGCACACCGGCCAATAAATGATAAAGGAGCACGACTAAGTCCCCACGCTGCCTTATTGAAGTTTACCTTTGTACATTTAGACTGAATCCCTCTTCGCTCCTCCCGCCCGCGCGGTTTGTTCCACACCTCATACCATCTTAGCCACTCGAGTCGTGGGACCTACTGCACCTGTTCTTCCTGACTGACCCCTTGTCACGCCCCCGGTCTGAAGATAAAGGATGTTTGGGTTGAGTGTGTTTAAATTGAGTTGGAGGACAGCTATAAATATCTGATGATAGCAAACTGTGCTTCAAGACGAAGAAGAGATGCAATTTTCCAGGAAGTTGTCTGTGTTTTGTTTTTTTGCCCTGCACACAACAAACTCTGGTAAAACAATGGCCTTGTTTTATTAGAGTTTGGGTGGGAAAAAAGCAAGTTACGGTTGTGACCTAGGCACAACTTATAAAAATCTTTGAGAGGAATGCGATGAAGAATGATGATGCCAGTCTTGACCCCCCCCCCCCCCCCCTTTCCCAATCAGTGGGCGTGTCCAGGGCATTGTGACTGGGGTGGCCCAGGTGGGGCACAGACTAAAGCAAGAGGGGCACCGAGTGCGCGCGGCGTCTAGCATGACATAGCAATCGATGCCTCTTAGGTCTTCTAGTTCAAATAGTGGTGGCCCGATGGTTAGAGAAGCGAGGCTTGCGATCGGAAAGGTCGTCGGTTCAATCCCCAGGACCGGCAGGACAAATCTGGGTGGGCAAAGTGTAAAGGCAGTGCGCTTGCCCCTCCCTCATTACCACCACTGAGGTGCCCTTGAGCAAGGCCCTTAACCCCAACCGCTCCAGTGGAGCTGTCAGTGGCGCCAACAGATCAGGCTGTGGTTGTACTGGTCAGCTTCCAGGTGTGTGTGTGTGTGTGTGTGTGTGTGTGTGTGTGTGTGTGTGTGTGTGTGTGTGTGTGTGTGTGTGTGTGTGTGTATGTGGCGCCTAGGGTGGTCAATGGGGGGGGGGGTTGCAGTGCCACCCCTGGCCACTCCCTAGAAAAACCCAATCTGAGCTGAAGGCCTGATGAGTGCCGCTTCGAGAGAAAAAGAACCCGACATTCCTTAATTAGATGACTTGATTTGTCTATGAGGTGATTTTGCCTCTCCTGCCTGTACTGTATATACTCTATAAAAACATGTTCATTTTACACTGATGTTGATGGGTTTTATTAGGCTGAAATGTACTCTCCCTTGACTTGTCAACTGATGTTTGTGAGGTATATGAGCGTGTGATTTCTTTTATTGAATTTTTCACTTCAAACCCTCTCTGAAAACCAAATAGTTGTGCAGGGGAAGTAGTATTCATATGTTTGAAAAATGAAATTGACTGACAGGAGATCAAAGAAAGCAAAATACTGTAAATAAATACAGATACATTATACAAATGGATCGAGATCTAAATTCAGAACGCCAGTTATTTTTCTTTTTCTTTCTTTTAAGTTTTTGTTTTTGTACTGATGCAACCATAAAAAACATCAAACATTTAATAGCGAGCTAATATGAGTGAAATACTTGCACCATTAGCATTGTGGTTGTAGTATGCCCTCTGTAGTAAAAAAAAACTCACCATATAGTATGAGGTTTTAGAGTGGGTTTACCACAAAGTACAAAATTATAATGATGTTATATGTGAAAGTGTAAAACCGATAACAGCACAACGATGATGAATAATCATTATGGAAAGTAACTTTTAGAGCTCTGCAAAGGGCCTCCATGTCAGAACACACCCTCCCCTGTGCTTCATTTGGCCTGAACAGACATAATACTCTGACCCACTCGGCTGACCCCCCCAAAAAAACTCCAATCATATTCACACCGACTCCCCAAACATAAGCACTTTAGCTTGACTCAGATATGCAAATATGGCTTACGCCAGCGCCTACGAGACAAACCTTCGGGGTCGTATGTTTTTTGCCCGCTGCAGCCGGCTCAATACCTTTGCTAACGCTACTTATTAATATGCTGCCAAGTTAATCAACGTTGGTTGAAATGGGAGAGATCACGGCCACTTTAGCTGCTGACGCGCCGCGCGTTCCTCAAAGGCAACGCCTGATGGATCTCCTGTGTTCATTATGGAGAGAGAGAGTTCTCCTTCATCAGCCAGGGGAGTCACTTATCATAAGGACGCCTTGCCACACACACACACACGTGTACACACACACACACACACACACACACACACACACACACACACACACACACACCTTCACAGAAATGCACACACACACACACACACACACATAGAAACGTCCACATAGAAATGCACACACGCACGCGTATGACGTCTCATCCCCCAACGGCTCACAAAATCCACGGTTCAGTTCGACACAGTAGTGGTGTCACGGTTTGGTATGTTTTTGGTACAGCAAAAAAAAAAAAAATCCAGAGAATTTTCCTTGATTTAATTTTTTTTTTTTTTTTTTTTTTTACGACTATGTTTCATAACAGGTGTGGCGCTGTTCAGCGGTGACAGATTGTTGGGTTTGCGCAGCATACTAAACCTAAAGCCTCTCGTACCTAAACGGGTCAATAACAATTCGTGTATCATTACACCCCTACCGTACACACACACACACACACACACACACACACACGTTATCAAGATACAAGCAAGCATACAGAGGAGTACAAGTACTTGTGTGATCACAGAGGATATACATTTACACACACACACACTCTCACACACGCACACACACTAATGTCTTTGCGATACTCCTACCAGCAAGACAGAGGAGGCTTATGAGATCAGAGATGCATGTTTACAGTGCTGTACGTACACGCACACACGCGCACACACACACACACACACACACACACACACACACACACACACACACACACACACACACACACACACACACACACACACACACAGCTCTGTTAGTCCTGCAGGTAGCAGTCATCATGCTACTATACTTCATATTGATGTGACAGGCTGGAGAGAATGTGATCTTGTCGCGCCGCGTTAAAGACTGAATAAATATTTGAGCTTTTGTGTTCAAATACTTGTTCTGAGCGATGTATGTAAATATACGACTGTATACTGTCTGGCGAATGAGTATGTCTATGTTTATGTGCATGCATCAGTGTGTGTGTGTGTGTGTGTGTGTGTGTCTGTGTGTGTGTGTGTGTGTGTGTGTGTGTGTGTGTGTGTGTGTGTGTGCTTGTGGACAGGCGTACACTGATTTAATCACTCCCCAGGCAGGCAGAGTGTGGGGGAGGCAGAGGAGGCTGTGAGGCAGATAGGAACAGACAAATGCGACAAGGCGAAAGAAGGAGAGGAACGTGCTCGCCCCGCAGGCCGGCTCTGCTCGTACACAATACAGACTTACACACACACATGCGCGCACACACACACACACACACGCACACACACACTGGATGCATAGGCAGACCTACACGACATCTATGAGAAAAGCATGTCTACAGGCTGATGCATCCACAGGCTGAAAACCTGGCCGTACTCTCTAGGTGGTCTGAATGAGTCCAGGCCAAATTATTATATATACATACTAGAAATCTGCATGCTTCACGTGGGGATTTCTAGGATGGAGACACTGGAGACGATTTGCTATCGCACGTTTTTGGGGGTGTGACCTGCAAACTCGTGCGTTTGTTTAGTTTTGCACGCTCAACCGGAGTTTCTCTGCGAACCGATTTCTTCTTCTTCTTCTTCTTCTTCTTGTGTGTGCGTGTGTGTGTGTGTGTGTGTGCGTGTGCGTGCGTGTGTGATATGGATGCATGCCCTGTATACATTTAGCCAGAGGTCACTAATGGAGAACATGGTGGTAATGGGCCTTGCAGTCAGTCCAGGTTGTTCTATAATCTCATCAGCCTAACTCAATAAGGGAGAGGTCAGTCTACTCTTCAGTAGGCACGGTGTCCCTGCCTTGACCTGCTGAGAGACACCAGCACGCATGGCACTGCAACCTCCAGGCCTCTGGAGGAGACTCCACCCAAGACCTACTCATTTTACAAACTACTTTCAAAGCATCGTGTGTGTTTCCTTTCTTCTTTATAGCTGCACAGCTCCACCATGACATCCCCAGATGGAATTAAGCAAGTCATTGTTCAAAATTAGTCTCGCCGAACCCCATTATCGGGGGCCAAAAAAATGCTTGGGGTTGTTATGTTACCCCTTAAACCACTCAAACTCGTCATGGAGCAGCACTCAGGTCAAAGGTCGTAACATTTCAAAAATAGTGTTGAAAACACTTTGGTGATGGAACATGTCTAAGAGAGGAAGAATCACAGCCAAAAGAAAAAGAATAATTGATAATTGGTGCCCCTAAATTGACTACACTTTGGCCCTGGCGAACCTCACCAATTGCTAACGTCGGTGGAGAGGATCGGTGCTTTGGTTAAGTCCATGTCACAGAGTTAAACAGTGTGGTAACACAACCCCGCCTGGTGGGAGGAGCATTCCCCCTAGAGGTTGACCGATAGTGGAAAAGACCGATACCGATATAATAACGATAATTTGGAGGAGGAAAAAGCCGATATCATACCCCCGTGGGGGGGAGGGGGGAGGGGGGGATCGACACAATTGTAAATGAACAATCTTTTTTGTTTATTAGAAACAACACTGTTGAAATGAACATCATTCAAAATACTTAAATCTGGAATCTGGATCAAACTCAAATAATAAGGAAATAGGAAATAAATACCTAAATAAAATAAATATATAAATTATCTGTATACTCTGTACTGAATATCAGTATCAAAATCAAAGTATTCAATGAATCTGGAACTGAACTTTAATATGGGGGGGAATGATAGTGGAGTTGTTTTCTTAAGCTTGCTGTTCAAATAAAACCCCATCAGATAAAGTTAACAAATTATCGCTGTCATCACAGAAGCTTCCTAATTTATCAGTCAACATCAATCACGTGGGGTCACTGGGGGAGAGAAACAAACAAACCCAGCAGCGTGCAGCAACAGCAAAGATGATTGAGAAGGCAAGAGCGAAAAACACTGCCTTTTTGGAAATAGCGCTGCCGCCATTTGGGCCTGAAAAACGCCATCTTGCTCGGGCAGAAGCATAGCCTAATATCTCCTTTTTTTGTACTCCCGAGCAAAACAACTGGCGAGAAGAAAAATGTGGATCTAGCTGTCAAAGAAGTAAGTTGGAGTGTTCATCTTCCGTATACATGATCTTTGTGTGCAACACGCGACATAGGATTGGGGGGGGGGGGGGGGGGGTTGTTTTCCCCCATGTTGGGCGTGGTTTCTGAATGATGACCAAAATGTGTGACTCATTAGCCAATGAACAGCCAGGAAGGAGGCTCGCGCTACTTTTGAATGCTAACATAAAGCTGATAATGTAGAATTTGATAAAAAAAAAAAAAATCAAAGTACAACACAAACTGTCCATTTTGCTGCAACTCGACAGTGCTGCTTAATCCAGGACCTTACTTCCTGGAACTCTTGAGAGTAAAAAACTGGTCCATTGGAGTGAATGGAGATGTTGCGACTCTTCTATATACAGTACACGGCTCTGAGCCCGGCTATTTCCAAATTCAAGTGATTTCACTACCCAGAAATAATGTGAAGTGAAGCTTTGCCTGGTGCAACAACAGTTGAATCGACAAGGTGAACTAACCTTTGCTATTCTTTGGTTTCCAATATTTAGGCTATTTCTAGGAATAGATACGTGTCAGTGGGCATGCTGTTTTGGCTCAGTTGCTTGCTGGCTTTGAAAAGATGAATAGTAGGCTATGGTATAGCGAAGGAGCTTTTCCACTCTTCCCTTTAGGCTACATATTAATGGATAGCAGAGTTTGGTGTTTGCAAGTTTGAAAGCCAAAGAAAACAGGACTTGAACAACTGTTCTGAGAACTTTTCAGTCTGAAATTATGTGTCCCTGCCTGTTCCCTGTTCTATTCCTCTGTCTGTCTCTCTTTCTGTCTGTCTGTCTGTCTGTCTGTCTGTCTCTCTCTCTCTCATCTTTCACATAGCTCGTCTCTCCTCAGACTCCCTCCCTTCTTCTTCTTCTCCTCGCACGTATCACCCTGAATCTCCTGTCTCTCTCTTTCGCTCTCTCTGAATTCGCCATCACTTTAAATGGCTTTGTTGACGACAAGACTGTGAAACAGAAACCACACGTCTATAATAAGCAAAACTTTGTTTTCAACATTCGCTCCAGTCCATACCGTACTGATTTTGATGCTAATGGTACATTTACAAAGGAAAATATCGCATCGAAATGATCATAAATCTTCCTCTCTGTAATGTATGTGTGTGTGTGTGTCTCTCTCTCTCTCTGTCTCTTTCTTTCTCTCACTCTACCTCTCTCTACCACAGCAGTGAGAGAGGGGCTGGTACCGGTGTCTGACAGAATCAGACCATGTGATCAATCAATGGGTGACAATGAGGAGCGCAGACGGGTGAGATATCACACACACACCCACCCACACACACACACACACACCCACACACACACACACACACACTCGTCAAAAAAACCCGAGATTTATAGCGGAAATTAATTCAGATATTCCAGCAAAACACTGTCACGACAAAACAGCAAAGAAAAACAACAACAACAAAACAAACAGGAAGCTCACACATCGATAACAGGAAGGTAAAAAGATGTGTTTTTCCTCGGGAAGGGTGTGTGTGTGTGTGTGTGTGTGTGTGTGTGTGTGTGTGTGTGTGTGTGTGTGTGTGTGTGTGTGTGTGTGTGTGTGTGTGTGTGTGTGTGTGTGTGTGTGTCTGAGTGTCTGGGCGTCTGACACGGCGGGCTGGTGGCAGGGGGAGGATGGAGCTTACGGGTGACCCGGGAGTCTCCCCAGTGAAAGGCCTCTAATCAGCCCCGGGGGAGAACCTCCTCTCTGGGCTCTGGCTGAGCCGGGGAGCCGGGGGCTGGCCCTATACGCACGGCAAAGTCTGACAGACTCTCTTTTCCCCGAGATCAATACCACCTTCTCCTTTTAAAAATGTGACACGTTGAGAGGCGAGACAAGGAATTCTACCTCGTGAAAGAAGCCCGGCAAGGAGAAGGGTTTCTTTTTTATTTTTTAAATTATTTTTTATGTGATTTTCTGGTGAAATTGCCTGACATACGGCAAGAGTGTGAACATCAGTGTGTGGTTGTAGGAAAAGTGTTGCGTTGGATTACATCAGCCTTATCTTCGTGAGGGAACCTGAATGGGAGTGACTGCTGTGTGTGTGCGTGTGTGTGTGTGTGTGTGCGTGTGTGTGTGTGTGTGTGTGCGTGTGTGTGTGTGTACACAAACAATGTGACTCGAGTGATAATTAGACAAGAGTATTCGCCGCAGCTGGTGTCCAATTCTTTAAAAGACATCGTACAGCTTGATGTGTGTGTTTGCGTCTCAGATGCGAGCATGCAGTGTGAAGTACTGAGGATTATTTAGAGAGCATATCTATACGTTTCATTAGTTCCGTACACTCGCACAGACACACTCAGCTAATTATCTCCCACTGTCACCTGCCACAAATAGATCTAATAGATCCCTCTCCTCAAAGTGACAGTGTTGTTTGACTTGATTTTGGCGCCTCCTTTGATACGCTTCCTTCCGCAACTCCTAAATAAACAAGCGCGGGCTGTTCCACTGAAACTAGCGAAGTGATTACAAATAATGGATCATTTAAGGTGGTGCCTAACAGTGACCATTGTCTACAGATATGGTAAACAGTTAGCCCAATGTTTTCCTGCAAATCAGAAATCATGTTCCATCCAAGATTCCAACCTTTGAAGCGCTCCCGAATGAACATGCCTTTTTCAATGTTTTGCTGAGCCCTCCTCACTCCAAGCATCTTATTTCTAGATTTGTACGTCTGTTTGATAACTGCACCATAGCCTGCCATACCCTGCCACCAAGCGTGGCAGGGGGAACTTGGTATTGAATTATCTGACATTATATGGGAAAGGAGTTTGTCTGTGGTACAACTCTGCTCAGTTAATAGTGGACACCAGCTGATTCAATTTAAAGTTGCTCATCGTCTTCACTATTCTAAGCATAAATTGCACAAGGCCTACAAAATAACCCTTCAGGCGTTGCCAAAAAAACTCATTCTGAAAGAATGGAAGTCCCCTCTCTTCACCTTCTTTCCAACTGTGGTTGACGGACATGATTTCTGTTATAAGGATGGAGAGGCTCAGATCCCTGAGAGCCAACTCACTCAAAAAGTTTCTAACTGTTTGGAAGCCGTTTCTAGCCTACCTCGATGAGGTGGCGGGGGTGACTTGCCCAGCTGGTTCCTGTTGGACGCCTTGTGTGGGACCCCACACGCGACATCTCTTACAAGTACATAAGCACCCTATATGGATGGAAGCACCACATGTCAATATTATATGTTTCTTTTTCTTTCTTTTCCTTTTCCGTGTCTGAGCTTGTTCATTTTTGTTCATATAATTGTTAAAATGGGGGAGGGGGGGTGAGGGGAACAGTAGCCTAATGTTAACAATAGAGTTATTAATGAGACAAAACAGACAATTTTGCCATTATTAAAATTTCCTGGGAAATGTTTGCCCAGTGTTGGACTACGAAAAAACTGCCAATTATCTTTCAAAATTGGCAAACTTAATAAACATAATAAAAATACTCAATGTAGACTGCGGCTAATAAATGCTAGCATAACCTTCCAGTGCAAAAGACAAAGAGCCACATCTGCATCTCTCGTCAGTCCACTTCTCATCTTGGAGTGCTTTTCATCTTTGAAAGTTAATGTTCACTCTAGTTTTGATGAGTTTACTGTATGTCCGCTTTCCTTCTCAGCACACTGGCCTTCCTATGAATGATTCATCTGTGCCTTTTTCGCTCTTCTCTTTATCCGTGGCGATCACTGGTGCTCAATAGTTCTTCAATTTAATCCAAACAGATCGCCGGTGCTGCCTTCGTAAATGTGAAACGCATTACTTCCTGTGTGGCAGAGGATCTTTCCTTCATTACTTTGGTGTGCAAATATCAGCGCTGACGTCACTGCGGCTCGTCAGATGAAATACCACTGCTGTGAGCCTAACAGAACACCCTGTGATTCACAAGCACCTGAGCTCCACCTCCAGCTCTCATGTTATTCAGCCTCTTCTGCAGCAGCACCTGAGCTCCACCTCCAGCTCTCATGTTATTCAGTCTCTGCAGCAGCAGCACCTGAGCTACAGCTCCCATGTTAGTCAGCCTCTGCAGCAGCAGCAGCAGCAGCATCTGAGCTACAGCTCCCATGTTAGCCAGCCTCTGCAGCAGCAGCAGCACCTGAGCTACATCTCTCATGTTAGTCAGCCTCTGCAGCAGCAGCAGCAGCATCTGAGCTACAGCTCTCATGTTAGTCAGCCTCTGCAGCAGCAGCAGCACCTGAGCTACATCTCTCATGTTAGTCAGCCTCTGCAGCAGCAGCAGCAGCAGCATCTGAGCTACAGCTCCCATGTTAGCCAGCCTCTGCAGCAGCAGCAGCACCTGAGCTACATCTCTCATGTTAGTCAGCCTCTGCAGCAGCAGCAGCAGCATCTGAGCTACAGCTCTCATGTTAGTCAGCCTCTGCAGCAGCAGCAGCACCTGAGCTACAGCTCTCATGTTACTCAGCCTCTGAAGCAGCAGCAGCACCTGAGCTACATCTCCCATGTTAGTCTGCCTCTGCAGCAGCAGCAGCACCTGAGCTACAGCTCTCATGTTAGCCAGCCTCTGCAGCAGCAGCACCTGAGCTACAGCTCTCATGTTAGCCAGCCTCTGCAGCAGCAGCAGCACCTGAGCTACAGCTCTCATGTTAGCCAGCCTCTGCAGCAGCAGCAGCACCTGAGCTACTGCTCTCATGTTAGCCAGCCTCTGCAGCAGCAGCAGCGCCTGAGCTACAGCTCTCATGTTAGCCAGCCTCTGCAGCAGCAGCAGCAGCACCTGAGCTACAGCTCTCATGTTAGCCAGCCTCTGCAGCAGCAGCACCTGAGCTACAGCTCTCATGTTAGTCAGCCTCTGCAGCAGCAGCAGCAGCACCTGAGCTACAGCTCTCATGTTAGTCAGCCTCTGCAGCAGCAGCAGCAGCACCTGAGCTACAGCTCTCATGTTAGCCAGCCTCTGCAGCAGCAGCACCTGAGCTACAGCTCTCATGTTAGTCAGCCTCTGCAGCAGCAGCAGCAGCACCTGAGCTACAGCTCTCATGTTAGTCAGCCTCTGCAGCAGCAGCAGCAGCACCTGAGCTACAGATCTCATGTTACTCAGCCTCTGCAGCAGCAGCAGCACCTGAGCTACACCTCTCATGTTAGTCAGCCTCTGCAGCAGCAGCAGCACCTGAGCTACAGCTCTCATGTTAGTCAGCCTCTGCAGCAGCAGCAGCAGCATCTGAGCTACAGCTCTCATGTTAGTCAGCCTCTGCAGCAGCAGCAGCAGCAGCAGCAGCATCTGAGTAGCAGCTCTCATGTTAGTCAGCCTCTGCAGCAGCAGCAGCAGCAGCATCTGAGCAGCAGCTCTCATGTTAGCCTGCCTCTGCAGCAGCAGCAGCAGCAGCAGCAGCACCTGAGCTACAGCTCTCATGTTAGTCAGCCTCTGCAGCAGCAGCAGCAGCACCTGAGCTACAGCTCTCATGTTAGTCAGCCTCTGCAGCAGCAGCAGCAGCACCTGAGCTACAGCTCTCATGTTAGTCAGCCTCTGCAGCAGCAGCACCTGAGCTACAGCTCTCATGTTAGTCAGCCTCTGCAGCAGCAGCAGGCAGTGGGCGAGTAATCAAAGTCACATTGAGTTAAGGGCGAGCGGCGGTGACACAGAGCCGCACCGTTAGACACCGTCTCACTCAACCTCACTTTACTTACAGCACAACAGAACCTCCTCAGCGATAAATACATCAAGGGTATTATGCACTGTACTGTATGTGAAGTGTGCTGTCCTCATACCTGCTCAAGGCACCAGATGGGTGGGGTTACTGCTTTAGGAGAATTAAATCGCAGTGTCAGTCATAGATAAGTAAACAAAAATAACTTGGATTATTTCCTTGTCCCAGCATTGTGCCACTTATATTTACTTGTCTTATGTGGCAAAACAAGCAACGCCCTTCTGGCTCCAGCGTAGGCATGGAACCATCTTTGCCAGCAGCACTACCTGATCCAGGTCTGGGTGTTTCTCTGCATAACTATCTCTGCCATCCATCCCCTCTGACATCTGGCAGCGGCTGACTGGGCAGAGCTCAGCCCGGCTCGGCTCCATAGCTTTAGGGGAGGTCAGCGACTGGGGGGGTGCTGTGTGCTGGCTGGGGGGCTGGTGTGCCGGGGCCGTCAGGGACGCTGTTCTGCATACTGAGCAGCCTGATTAGGCAGAGGGAGCACAGGGGGGGGGGGGGCTCCTGCCAGGACAGCCAGGGGGGGGGGGGGGAGACAGGCGTGACAGCAGACAGCACACAGCCCCGGCTACAGCTGCCCGGCCCGCCTCTGCTGCTGGCCAGGTAACCCATGACAAGTCATAAGCCATCGTCGCCAGCAACCAGGAGGAAACTGTAAGCGCTCACTCTGCCCCGGTTTCCTGGGTATCACCGATGTCTGGAATGCCTGGAAATACACTAAATGTATTGAAGATCAGAGAGACCTGCTCCAACATTTTGGCGTTAATGCAAAAGTTGGGGACATGTATACACACAACACAATGTATACACACAACAAACAAAGTTCTGAGTTGGCACGCTGACTGGAGTAATGTCCAACAGAGCTATTGCCCATGAATTGAATGTTCATCTCACTACTATTATTATTATTATTATTATTATTAATATTATTATTATTATTATTATTAATAATACTAACTATTGAGTGATTTATCTCCTAAAACATGTCCCTATACTACTGCCCCTATAGACGGTTTTCACCAGAGCGCAACCCCACAGCACTTCCTTTTTCTCAGCATTCGGCAAACTGCAGAAATATTCACTTGACATCGTTACTTTTGTTTTCGCTGCTCAGCTGTATAGACGGTTTTCACGGAATGGTCAGTCCTGCACTTGAATGTTTTTTTTTCTTTTATGTCCATAGCAAACACTGCAACAGGAAGTGAGTGGGGGTTCAATTTAGAATGTTTTTGTTGTCAAGTTAAAACCGTCTATATTAAGGGGGAAATGAGATGCCTAGGCCCTGGCTCATCTCAACCCAGCAGAGTCGACTGGCCAGAACAGTTTGCCTTCACGGACACGTCGCCACGGTGATGGATCATTTGCACATGGAACCCCCCCCCTCTTCCCCGCCATCCGCACAGCCCCGCCCTCTAATCTTGCACGCCTGTATGGAACGTGCCCAGGTGCATTACGCTAACTGATGAGTGTTATCACGGTCAAAACAAAATCACAGAGGCGTAAATCAGTCAATGATTGGGGAAATCTTTGCGGCGACACAGGCGCAGGGTTTATGGAGCGTCCCTGACGTACGCTGATTGCTTTTGATTCTCTCTGCTGTGTCTTCTTTTCCCAATGAGGTGGACAGGGGGAGTGTGTGTGTGTGTGTGTGTGTGTGCGTGTGTGTGTGTGTGTGTGTGTGTGTGTGTGTGTGTGTGTGTGTGTGTGTGTGTGTGGGAGGGGGGGGGGTTACGTCGGAGAGGAGAGGAGGGGCTCGTGTCTAATGGCGGATATGAAAAATAGGTAAGACTCGAATGGCTTTCGCACATCATTCCCCCCCGGCTCATTGCTGTTTGCACTCTGTCAGAAGGGGCCTGTCACACAGGAAATGTGCACATACATACATACATGCCTACATGAGCCAACGCACACACACGCACACACGCACCCACCTTAACCGGCCCAGACGAGCCCCCCCCCCCCCCCGACACTGGCAGGCAGGAGAGGGAGAGCGAGCGAGCGAGGAGGAGGAGAGGGAGAGCAATGGCGGTAGAGTTAGAGGGGTCAGTCATCCGCTGAGATGATAATGAAAGAATAATAATAGAGTACGGGATGAAATTACTGAGCTTTACCCACAATATCTTCTCTCATTAGCGCCGGCGCTAATGTCGCCGTTTATGCTTGTGTTCTACACCAGCTCCCCCTAATTAGGCGTGGGCTTTCTAAAAATAAACAGCAAACTGTGGCGTGAAAGTACATGCAAATCTGTTGATGTACAGAAATAATGGCGTCGCTGGTGGGGAGGGGAGGGGAGGGGAGAGGGGGGGGGTGGATTAGCCGTGCGCTTCAGACTAAAGTAATTGAGTTGGGTTGTGTTGACACCCAGGCGTAGTCAGAGTGCCCATGTTGTGGAACGTGCTGCGTGCGCCTGTGCTACAAGGCGTTGTGTGTTTGTGTGTGTGTGTGTGGCTGGCTGGAGTCGTGGTAAAGGTGTTATAGCTCTGGATGAGAAGACGGAGAGGGATGCACAGATACTAATCCCTATGCTGGGGATAGAGAGGGACGCGTGCCGGCGGTAGTCCGAATTCCTCCTGTGAGGACACAGCACGGACAATCTGTCGCCACATCTGAGCGGGGTGGGGCACGGCCATCGCTCGCTAGGGCGAGGACACGGATTTGTCAGGCCTCACTCACAGCGGAGACGAGGGGGAGAGAAATTTGAGAGAGAAAATATGGGGGTGGGGGGAAAAACTCTTGAAGGGATACTCTCTCTTATTGAAACTTTGGCATGTTGGCACTATGTCTAATCTACATAATTTCAGAGAGATGCTATTAGCATAACAAAGATTTGGTGTCCTCTGGTGACATTGCTCAGAGAACAAATTCAAATTCAATAGCTCTCAAATAACATCCGATGGAAAAGGAGAATGGGGTAGAATGTTGACAGTTTTATGATCCAGCATGCTGGAGATCAGGTAGTAAATACAGTGGCTTAGAGCAATTTTCACAGCAAAGTGCCTCTTTAAGCAGCGCAGTAGTAAAGTAGTGACAGGCTAATCTCGATAATTCCTTTTCCGAGCCTTGTCAGTCCGGCTCCACTCCTTAAAGAAATCCCTTGACATCTTGACTTTTACTTGGTAATTTTTTCTTTGCCAGACATTTGTCATATGGGCGAGGTTAGGTTACCATTTGTGTGGTGGCCTGCAAAAAACGTGCAAAAAATTGTGAAAATCTGACATTTTCTTCATATATATATACAGTATATATATATATATATATATATATATATATATATATACTTATATACACAATATACAATATATACAAATTCTCAAAATACCCGGAAAACTAGTTTTCAATCTGTAGCAACAATGTGTGGCAACATTATCTTTCACTTTTCACGTACCATTGCGTTGTTAGTCTTCCTCACTGAAACCAAGACACACGTTTTCAGCTTGCTCGTCTCCAATGATTCCAATGCTACTGTAGCGATGCTAACAAGTCACTTCAAGAGAAGAAGAAAAAAGTGAAAACTTTTCTATCCTATGTGACAGGTGTCTAGGGATGAAAAATAAGCAACTAAAAGTCACAGTGTCAGGGGACTTCTTTAAAGAGCAGAGCAGGACTGACAAGGATTTACAGAGAGCAGACGAGTGTCACTACGTTGCTTCCCTGGTTCTTTAAGAGGCACTTTGCCATGAGAATAGCTTTAATCCACTGTATTTCCTACCTTATCTCCAGCATTATCATAAAGCTGTCAACATTCTAGCCAATTCTCATTTGTAGTGCGTGTTATCTGAGAGCTATTGAGTTTGAATTTGTTCTCTGAGCAATGTCACTGGAGGACACCAAATCTTTGTTATGCTAATTACAGCTCACTGAAATTATGGAGATGAAAGAAATAAATGGGGCAAAGTTTGAGCGAGCAACGCACTTGGGAAAATCCTGCACTTTCATGTCTGCGATCTTAGAGGAGCGAATATAATATGGCTTCATAGGAATTCAATTCAAAACAAAACAAAAAAACAAATCACAATGACAAACACTGATGTGAACTTGCTGTCAGGTAAATACATTTCATCCCAGATGGAGAGGATAACACTCAGGTGTATGATAGGTGACATGTCCTTCAAAAAGGGAGAATCTTTAGCTTTACACTGCTTCCCCCCATATCTAAACAAACATCTTTATACAAATCCTGTAGGTCAATACGTATTTGAAACTTCAAATGGACCATCTGTATACATTTACCTCTTAAACATTTTTCCATGCAAAAGCATTACCTAGACCTACAGTACCTAGACCTACAGTGCTACAGTACCTAGACCTACAGTACCTATACCTACAGTGCTACAGTACCTAGACCTACAGTACCTATACCTACAGTGCTACAGTACCTAGACCTACAGTACCTATACCTACAGTGCTACAGTACCTAGACCTACATTACTACAGTACCTAGACCTACAGTACTACAGTACCTAGACCTACAGTACCTAGACCTACAGCACTACAGTACCTAGACCTACAGTGCTACAGTACCTAGACCTACAGTACTACAGTACCTAGACCTACAGTGCTACAGTACCTAGACCTACAGTACTACAGTACCTAGACCTACAGTGCTACAGTACCTAGACCTACAGTACCTAGACCTACAGTGCTACAGTACCTAGACCTACAGTACTACAGTACCTAGACCTACAGTGCTACAGTACCTAGACCTACAGTACTACAGTACCTAGACCTACAGTGCTACAGTACCTAGACCTACAGTACCTAGACCTACAGCACTACAGTACCTAGACCTACAGTGCTACAGTACCTAGACCTACAGTACCTAGACCTACAGTACCTACTAGACCTACAGTACTACAGTACCTAGACCTACAGTACTACAGTACCTAGACCTACAGTACCTACTAGACCTACAGTGCTACAGTACCTAGACCTACATTACCTAGACATACAGTACCTAGACCTACACTACTACAGTACCTAGACCTACAGTACCTAGACCTACATTACCTAGACCTACAGTAACTAGACATACAGTACCTAGACCTACAGTACCTAGACCTACACTACTACAGTACCTAGACCTACACTACTACAGTACCTAGACCTACATTACCTAGATCTACATTACCTAGACCTACAGTAACTAGACATACAGTACCTAGACCTACAGTACTACCTAGACCTACAGTACTACCTAGACCTACAGTACTACAGTACCTAGACCTACAGTACCTATACCTACAGTACTACAGTACCTAGACCTACAGTACCTAGACCTACAGTACTACAGTACCTAGACCTACAGTACCTAGGCCTACAGTACTATGGTACCTAGACCTACAGTACTTAGACCTACATTACCTATACCTACAGTAATTAGACCTACAGTAATTAGACCTACAGTACCTAGACCTACAGTACTACAGTACCTAGACCTACAGTACTACAGTACCTAGACCTGCAGTACTACAGTACCTAGACCTACAGTACTACAGTACCTAGACCTACAGTACTACAGTACCTAGACCTACAGTACTACAGTACCTAGACCTACAGTACTACAGTACCTAGACCTGCAGTACTACAGTACCTAGACCTGCAGTACTACAGTACCTAGACCTGCAGTACTACAGTACCTAGACCTACAGTACTACAGTACCTAGACCTACAGTACTACAGTACCTAGACCTGCAGTACTACAGTACCTAGACCTGCAGTACTACAGTACTTAGACCTACAGTACTACAGTACCTAGACCTGCAGTACTACAGTACCTAGACCTGCAGTACTACAGTACCTAGACCTGCAGTACTACAGTACCTAGACCTGCAGTACTACAGTACTTAGACCTACAGTACTACAGTACTTAGACCTACAGTACTACAGTACCTAGACCTGCAGTACTACAGTACCTAGACCTGCAGTACTACAGTACTTAGACCTACAGTACTACAGTACCTAGACCTGCAGTACTACAGTACCTAGACCTGCAGTACTACAGTACCTAGACCTGCAGTACTACAGTACCTAGACCTGCAGTACTACAGTACTTAGACCTACAGTACTACAGTACCTAGACCTGCAGTACTACAGTACCTAGACCTACAGTACCTAGACCTGCAGTACTACAGTACCTAGACCTTCAGTACTACTATGGCGGTGTGTTGAAAGAGAGAAGAGTGATGACTAATTCCTGCCTTGAACGTGGGCCATTTGGCCTGGCTTCCCACCCGGCTCTCTCCATTACTGCAGCTCTGAACCTCCAGACCTCAGGCTGGCAGCAAGAGTCCGCCTGGTGGGGGGCATGCAAACACACAGACAAGCAGGCAGGCGCACACGCACACACACACACGCGCGCGCGCGCACGCACGCACGCACACACACACACACACACACACACACACACACACACACACACACAGGCACACACACACACACACACAAGCGTGGACAAATGCTGTCAGTCTGCATCTCACACCCTGGCTCTCGCACACTTACACAACATCTTCTCTCACACACAACCTGCGTTCCCCGGGAACCCGGTCTTTTTATAGAGTGCCTGTACGTGTGTTGGCGTGGGCGGCGTTATGGCCGAGCTGTTTCGCCCAGCTCAGACTAGAGCTCAGATCAATATCCTGTCCCCCGCCGGCCGGCCGGCCAGTTCAGACCGGACAGACGGCTTCTGAGAAGCTGCCCTTGTGGCTTCACATCTGCTGTCCCTCATAAACAACAACAACAACAACAAGAACAACAAACTTCATAATTTCTGCCTAGTTTATCTATTTGCCGGGGCACGATTTTGACACATTTATGATCGTGATTTTGAACATGTCACTTATTGGTTGTGTATCATGTTGATCTGGGTTTGCAAGCTTACTCTGTTGTTGCCATGTTGTAAGTCACTCATGTTTAAAATGTAGTACTCTAACACGCGCACGCACACACACACACACACACACACACACACACACACACACACACACAGCAGACACAAAGAAATGTCTGTGGCTGGACAACAACAAAAAACAGCAAAACACACCAATAAACACACTGATACATGCCAGACCACATTTCAACATGTAGGCAAGACATTGCTGTAAAGCCTATTGGACTGCCAAGCTGACATCTAAGACCAGCTCTAAAACCTATTTCCGAGAACCGGGGGGTTGGGTAGACTGAGCCCCGGGGTTGGGTTGGGGTTTGGGTAGACTGAGCCCCGGGGTTGGGTTTGGGGTTTGGTAGACTGAGCCCCGGGGTTGGGTTGGGGTTTGGGTAGACTGAGCCCCGGGGTTGGGTTTGGGGTTTGGTAGACTGAGCCCCGGGGTTGGGTTGGGGTTTGGGTAGACTGAGACCCTGGGTTGGCTTGAGGTTTGGTAGACTGAGCCCCGGGGTTGGGTTGGGGTTTGGTAGACTGAGCCCCGGGGTTGGGTAGACTGAGCCCCGGGGTTGGGTTGGGGTTTGGGTAGACTGAGCCCCGGGGTTGGGTTGGGGTTTGGGTAGACTGAGCCCCGGGGTTGGGTTGGGGTTTGGTAGACTGAGCCCCGGGGTTGGGTTGGGGTTTGGGTAGACAGAGCCCCGGGGTTGGGTTGGGGTTTGGTAGACTGAGCCCCGGGGTTGGGTTGGGGTTTGGGTAGACAGAGCCCCGGGGTTGGGTTTGGGGTTTGGGGTGATCGTGGAGCTGAGCTGGGCTGAGCTGAGTGATCTCTGTGGCTAGTCGGGGCCCTTTCACACACGCTGTCAGTCCCTGACGGCCCCTTCATGATCAAGGTGACTTATGGGCGAAGGAGCGTCTGGGGGCGCCGTGACGCTCGGGATCTCATTCCCTGACAGATTACAGTGCAGGACAAGCTGCCACTCGCAGCGGCGAGGCTGTGATGGCTCTGATAATTGGAGTGCTCAGAGAGGTTGGATGGGCTGGACAGATGAAGCCCGGGCCCAGTCGATGGATCAATAGCGTAATCGTCAAGCTCCAGGTGCCGGGGCTCTGAATGGGCCCCATGGTTGGACCGGCACCGAGACAGTGTGGCAAACCCGGGAGAAGGTCACGCGGGCCCTTTTGTGTGTGTGTGCATTCTCTTGGTTTTCTCCTTTATTCCCTTTGTCACTCACTGACATTTGCCATTATGGGAGTGGACAGCTCAGCCCTAATAAATCCATCATGCCCACAGTGTCTCTGGCTACACGATGCGCACAAACTGACAGCAGGAGAAATCTACTTTCACAAATAATATGACAGCCAGTATCTTTCCCCGGCCAATGTGTGGCATTTACAGGAGTATTAGTTTGGGGGATTCAGCCTTTTTAGATTCGGCTATTATTGTTTTATCTTCCCCCCCAGTTCCGTTTCTCTGATATAACCATCTATTTGCCTACCTTTCTGCATAGCAAATAGACAAACAGGCTTGCTCGACACTCATTGTGCGGCAGCCCCAGACGGATTTGGTAATCGTCACTGGCGTTCCTCACAAGTCAATAGCTGTGACTTTATCAGTGGAAAACACACAGGAGGTTTGTACAGGGAGTTAATTGAATGGTGGGGGGAAAAAAAGCCTGAGCCCTGGCTTCATGCGCGCAAAGTCATTTTCATATCGCTCAAATGTCAGCAGGCGATGCGGGTGACAGGGTGACAGGCTGGTCTGGCCACCTGTCGAGCGCTGGCGGTTGACAGGTACCCTGAGCCCGGCGTCGAGCTCCTGCAGCCTTCGGCAGCCAAATAAGAATCAGAATCACTTTATTTTCGCCCTGCTACAAAACACACACCGTGCGCGGAGTGACGCGGAGATATTTCGTTGACGCAATACGGCCAGACGCGGTGACAATACGGACGATAGACCCTTTTCACGGGGGCCCCATTTTGTGTCGAAAAAAAGGCAGAATAAACACACAGGTGCAAGCAAAACACTAACGAGGGTTTCCAAATTCCAATCGAGGACGTTGGAAACCCTCATTAGTGTTTTGCTTCCACCTGTGTTTACCCTGTCTTTTCGACACAGAATGGCCCCCGTGAGAAGGGTCTATAGGCTTGCCGTGGTAATCGGTGTTACCGGTGTTACACAGTGGTCCATCAGGTCACTCACTGTGCTTAACTGTAGCCTAAACTTACTCCACACCGTCAGTACGTGTCGCGCTACACAATAAACGCACCTTAGTTCAAATGCCCAGCAGCTAGAGACAGTGAGCCGTGGAGCTGAGGGCTTGTTTTGTAAAAAAAATGTAAAGAAGAAAGTAATGTACACATTCTTTCCTCATTTCAACCCAATGTGAGTGTTCAATTGAATTCAACTCATTGTATTTATATCAAGTAGCAGCGGTGACGAATACACAGCTCACCTTGACGACTAGCTTGTTCAAAGAGCAGTATGAATGGGAAGAAGTCCACTACAACTCCATGAGCCCACCTGAATATAATATCCATGCTTGGTGTCTACCTTGACGGATGCGTCGGACTGAGACCAGTTAAATGGAAGAAATAAAAAATCTGGACCGTCAGGACAGCTGAGGAGCTCGTATGATCTTCACGGTGGAGAAAAAAACCACACACACAAACAGAAGGGAGAAACCGGTCTGGAGCCGACAAATCACCGTCTCCTCTTGTCAAATGTACGGTGTCACCGGTAACACCGGTGTTGTCACAAGGTGATTAACTGGTGGGAAAATGTCCAGACTGCCGGACAAACAGGACCTCACGTTGTTGAGTGCAGGACAAACAATGTACTACAGTACAAACATACATTCATCATTCATTCACGATTCAGGTATAGCACTAAGCCAGACAGAGAAACATGAGAAACGCTAAGACGTGGTGTGAGATGAGATGATGAGATCAACTTTATTGTCCCAGGAGGGAAATTTGTCTTGGGCAAAAGTGCTTGTACCAACATGGGTGTAACTGACACAGTAACACAGAACAGACACGGTCACAGTCACAGCATTGCACTAAAACACAGGAAGAGTGCCAGCTAAGGCACAAGATTGCACTATTGCAAAGATTGCACATGCCCTATTGCATAGTGTGTTTAAATCATCCAAACCCATTAGTAAGGGAAGAGTAAAATAAGCAGTAAAACCATAATGCCATAAAAATCATAAAAGTAAAAAATAAAATAAAAATAAAATAAAATCGGCAGCGGATTAGATAAAAGAATAAAAGAGTAAAAGAATAAACCAATAAAAATAGGATTAAGAGGTAAGAGAATAAGACCAAAGTAAGAGCAGTAAAAAACAAAAACAAACAAACAAGGCTATAAATACCGCTTCTACTTGGATACCTACCTAACCTAACTGGTGTGGTTTTCCAAATGCAGGTACGCATAGTAAGAGGAGCCACAAGGATCCGTAGAGATGAGGAGGGAGAGAGACAGAGACAGCGAGAGAGAGAGAGAGAGAGAGAGAGAGAGAGAGAGAGAGAGAGACAGAGACAGAGACAGAGAGAGAGAGAGAGATGATTTCTAATCTACAGAGCTCTCTCTCTCTGGAGAATGAGAGGATCAGTCACCAGGAAGAGATGGGCCCAACCAACTAACCGTAGCCCCTAACACACACCCCTAACACACACACCACCCCTAACACACACACCACCCCTAACACACACACCACCCCTAACACACACACACCCCTAACACACACACCACCCCTAACACACACACACCCCTAACACACACACCACCCCTAACACACACACCACCCCTAACACACACCCCTAACACACACACCACCCCTAACACACACACACCCCTAACACACACACCACCCCTAACACACACACCACCCCTAACACACACCCCTAACACACACACCACCCCTAACACACACACCACCCCTAACACACACACCACCCCTAACACACACACACCCCTAACACACACACCACCCCTAACACACACACACCCCTAACACACACACCACCCCTAACACACACACACCCCTAACACACACCCATAACACACACACACCCCTAACACACACCCCTAACACACACACACCACCCCTAACACACACCCCTAACACACACACACACCCCTAACACACACCCCTAACACACACACACCCCTAACACACACACCCCTAACACACACCCCTAACACACACACACCCCTAACACACACACCCCTAACACACACCCCTAACACACACACCACCCCTAACACACACACCCCTAACACACACCCCTAACACACACACCACCCCTAACACACACCACCCCCGGTGGTAATTTACACTCATGCATGCCATGGCTGAGCCTGAATGAAGGTGAAACGCACAACGCTCTAAAGGAGAGAGAGATTTATCCTCATCTGTAGATGTATGAGGATGTTTGGGTTGAAGGACAGAGGATTACATTTTACACGATGCTCTTATACCCGGGGCGACCTGTGATGAATGCAACATTAGAATAAGCTTAATGTCATATATCAAAACGACATGACAAGCGACCAATCAAAATGAATCTGCCGGGATTTTATTCTAAGCGTCCCACTCAGTCTAATTAACGAGCAACAGTAAAGTGCAAAGGTCAGAACCGTAGTTCCGTCAGCGGCCTAAAATGATTCTATAAGATAGCAGTGCTAGAGAAGGAAATCAAGGATTTACAAGGTTAGGCGAGGACAAACATCAGATGGTGAAGGGCTAAAGTTGTAGCTAGCTAGCTAGTGCTCCGACAACGAGAGGAAGCCCAGAGTGTACAGAACAGAGAGGGAGAAAGAGTTAAAGAGACTCAAGAAAAACGTTTCCGATCTGCCCAGTCCTCCAGCTCGCTGAAAGTTAAACGTGAAAACGTGAGGCAGGTCTGATTCTGCAGCCGCAGGTGGAGCCTTCTTGTCGCATTCCTGTCAGCTAGCGATCTGTAGCCAACGGTTAGCAGCTAGCATTCTGTCGCTATCAGCCTCTACTGGTCTAACTAGTAGCGCTTATAGTGCCGCCACCGCGTGTGCACCGAGTGACGCGGGCTTACGCCGTGAGACACATGACCACGGCCGACCAATGGTGTAACTTCATCAGTCAGTGACTCATAGGCACTCATAGCATAGGGCTGGCCCCGCCCCCGCTGGTGCCATCCAGCCAAAAAAGAGTGTGTGAGAGAGAAGGGAGAGTGAGAAGTGTAGTGTGTGTGTGTGCATGTGCGTGTGTGTGTGTGTGTGTGTGTGTGTGTGTGTGTGTGTGTGTGTGTGTGTGTGTATGTGTGTGTGTGTGTGTGTGTGTGTGTGTGTGTGTGTGTGTGTGTGTGTGTAGTGTGTAAGGTGGCTGGGGAGCAATAGAGAGGGAACGAGAGAGGTAAAGGGAGAGAGAGGGAGGGGGTAAAAAGTTGAAGCAGAAACAGGGAAGTAGTGAGAAAGAGAAATAGCCAATTAGCAGGAAGCCAGCAGGTGTGCTTTCTCTCTGGAGCCACCCCTTCCCCCGCCCCCTCCCCATAAGGGTGGGGAGGGGGGGGCTAGCGCTGTGCGGGCCTTAAAGAGCAGGGAGTTGCTATGGCAACCGCCTGGCACGCTCTGTCTCCAGGGAAACGGAAATGTCACAGCTTAAGAGGTCTCGTGGAAAGCGAGCGAGGAAGAGAAACGCAGAGAGAGAGAGAGAGGCGAGAGAGAGAGAGAGAGAGAGGCGAGAGAGAGAGAGATGCGAGAGAGAGAGAGAGAGAGAGAGAGAGAGAGGCGAGAGAGGGGAAAAAACGATGCAGGTAAGAGAGACAGGATCGATGCATTATCCCTTATCTTTGTAGCAAGGCTGTCACATTATCTATGGAGTTTCTGTACAATCAAATTAATCTCGCTGGCATCTCTCTCTCCTTCCCTCCCACTCGCTCCCTAACTTAGTTTTCAGCCTGAACAGATGACAATGTAGACGCAGGGTAATTTGGAGACGGTCCCTTAGTAATAATCAGAGTTAGAAACTGAAAACCCCCAAGTCTCCCGCCCGGTGCCTGAAACAGTCCCCATTTTCAGGACCTCTGAGAGCTAATCAGCCCTTTATTTATTTAATCAAATATTTACCGTCGGCCGCCAGTAGCTGAGGAGGGGTGGAGGAGGCGCGGGCGGGCGAAGGCGAGCCAAAGCCTGCTTCTGGCAACCTGCGGCGAGGGGGTGAATGTGACCGGTGTTTGCCGCTGAGCTGCGGGCTGACCCTCCAAATCACACATTAGCCAGGGCCGACTAGCTGAAAGCCCATTAACCTGAATGGCCAGCTGATTGCTCTGCCATTAACACAGCACTGACTCGTCTCCTCCGGGGCCGTGCCACACTGCCTCTCATCACACAGGTGCTGCAGCAGCACCCCTCAAGGTGCTCGGCTTAATCAGGGTAAACAAATGTTGTTTCTTTTGTCCACTTTGTTTGATGTATGCCACGCATTACCTTTTATGGGGGGGGGGGGGGGGGGGGGGCGCTCTCTCACTTTTCTTTCCAAATTATTATTTTTTTCTTCTTCTTCTTCTTCTTCCATTTATTTACTAATTGTGCCCATCTGGCATAATTGACCTTTCCTGTGTAGCCCGTTGCGATGCAAAAAGGTCATATGAATTGCGCTGGAAAGTCGCAGAAGAAATGAAAAAGGGGGGGGGTGGGGGGGGAGGTGTGCGTAAGTGTGTGTGTGATGGTGTGTGTGCGTGTGTGTGTGTGTGCGTGTCCGCGTTAGCGTAAGGACAGTGTGGGCTTCTCAGTGGAAAACGGGAGACGGCCGAGCTAAATGGAGCATTTCTCCGGCATGCTGTTGCGTGCCTGCGAGTGTGTGGCCCCGGCCATGGCTAATTTATTTCCCCCTCTCTTTGCTCGTTGTTGTCTCCATTCCTCGCTTGATTAAGCCAACCTCATGCAGCTATGCTCAACAAATAGCCTAATTGAGTACGACCTTGGCAAATGATACATCAGCCCTATCGTCTAGGAAAAAAAACGCCACCTGCACCAGACGGCCCATCGCTCTGCAGCAGGCCGGCACGGGCGCGCCCGCACGCACCCGGGCGCACGGCACAAAACACAAACGGGGGGATTCGTCGCCTCCGCAAGCCAAAGTCATTTCTTCGCACGACCTTTCCCACAAATCACGATGATGACACGGGGGGAGGGGGGGGGGTGCATCGCTGAGATGGGACACATTTGTATCACTTAAGAGCTTTCATCAGATGCAAGCAGATACTCATCTATTATTCCCTGCTTTTCCATCTGCAACTTTAGTGCCGAAGCCGAGTCGTCGGTGGCGGCGGCGCGGAGGGCGAAATAAGTGAACAAAACACCCCTCTACTATCTCCTGCCTGCTCCATGCAGCAGCAGGGCCTGAGCTAGCACACAACTCTCATTAAATAACCATCTCATCTGTTTTAGATGGGAGCTGGAATGAGGAAGGAAGAGGAGGGGTTGGGGGTTGGGGGGGTGTTTGGGGGTCGTTTGTGTTCAAAGGGGCCTGCTGGAGAAGAGGTGATGTCTCTCTCAGTGCAGTGCTGTAGAGTCTCTGGTGGTGGTGATCTCTCACAGGAGATACAGATGCCTGCTCTGGAGATGATGGCTTCACAACCTAATGAGTCTGAGCTCCAGCAGGGCGCTGCCGCTGCTGCAACACACAAAAGCGAGGAGCGCCGCTGTGCCCTCGATTCTTCTGTTTGTTTGCTGCTGCCATCACCGCCGCCACCGCCACCGCCGGCCCCGCCCCTCGCCGCCACCACGCGGCGCTCGCTCACTCAGCACTGAGCGATGTGCCTGCTGCCCACAGCCAGTGTGTGACACTGATGTGTTTCTCAGGAGGGATGCGTATCCTGCAGGTAAACACCTGGAGGCTGAGAAATCACCACCTCGGAAAAAGCGGGGCGACAGGGGGGGGGCTGTGCTGTAGCCGGGGACTGTTAACAAAGTGAGACGATCATCCCTCTAGCCTGTCTGTCTGTCTGTCTGTCCCCCCCACGCCTGCGTGCCTCTGTCTGTCTGTCTGTCCCCCCACGCCTGCGTGCCTCTGTCTGTCTGTCTGTCCCCCCCACGCCTGCGTGCCTCTGTCTGTCTGTCTGTCCCCCCACGCCTGCGTGCCTCTGTCTCAGGGAGGCAGCGCTGAGGACGACAGCACGCTCTGTGTGGCGGTGGGACACCACGAGGAAAAGAAAAGCTCTCAGATGTTTGCATTTCTAATGGAATATATATATATATAAATATATATATATCTTTTTTTTCATTGAACAATTGGATTTTACAAATCCTTAACAAAACGGCAAATCATTAACCAGAAAATATATCAAATGAACCAGAATTGTTGGATTAGCATCGACGGAAATAAATAAATTAGGCCTATAAAGTGAAGATAATCACCTTTTGATATTCAAAAATAGTGAGAAACAAAGAGAAAGAATGTTATTTTCAAGTCTGCATTTTTACATTTGATAGAAGTTGTGCGCGCGCGCGCGTGTGTGTGTGTGTGCGTGTGCGTGCGCGTGTGTGTGTGTGTGCGTGTGTGTGTGCGTGTGTGTGTGTGTGCGTGTGTGTGCCTACTGTATGCATGTAAAAATGTGTCCTTGTGAGTCCGTGAGTGAGAGAGAGAGCAGGCACGCTGAGGTGACCTCTACTAAAGACATGGAGGGGGACAGACAGAGAGGCTTGGTGGTAAACAGCAGATCTTCCTTTCCACGTCCCTCAGAGCGGAGCTGCCTCTGGCCTGGAGGCGGGATAGGGATGCACTGATAAAAAAAATAAAAAAATAAAAAAATAGGTCACATCGCCAATAAACAGCCTGAGAGGCTGGCAGGGAGGTGACCACGGCAAGGAGAGGAGACAGACCCACGTGTCCGTCTGTCCATCACCCTGCGCCTGCTGGGAGAGGAGAGGAGGAGGAGGAGGAGAGGCAGAGGCGGGTGGGGGTGGGGTGTGGGGGGGGTAGTACCAGAGAGTACTGGCCCGCTCTTGTCATTACGCAGAGGTCAGACGCTGTTTTTGAACACTTGAGCTCTCTCCGCACTGCTGACTGTTTCAATGACACCGTCCACAGGCGTCCCCCCCACTCCAAATCAAATGGAAAAATCACACTGGGGGGTAATGCATACTGTATAGCTCATTAAAATTTCACTTTGGAGCTCTTTGACGAGCTCCGAGTGACAGCGTGCCATCGAGGGCGTGCGAGATGAAGTCCCTCAGGCCACTCACACGAGACACACGGCAGGGGGTCGCTCTGCTCCCCACCATCACGCCCTTTAAAGCATGCTGCACACAGGGCCCCATACAGTCCACCATACCATAATAACCCTGACTGTGATAAGTCCTCATACAGTCCACCATACCATAACAACACTGGCTGGGAGGAGTCCTCATACAGTCCACCATACCATTATAACCCTGACTGGGATGAGTCCTCATACAGTCCACCATACCATTATAACCCTGACTGGGATGAGTCCCCATACAGTCCACCATACCATTATAACCCTGACTGGGATGAGTCCCCATACAGTCCACCATACCATTATAACCCTGACTGGGATGAGTCCTCATACAGTCCACCATACCATAATAACCCTGACTGGGATGAGTCCTCATACAGTCCACCATACCATTATAACCCTGACTGGGATGAGTCCTCATACAGTCCACCATACCATTATAACCCTGACTGGGATGAGTCCCCATACAGTCCACCATACCATAATAACCCTGACTGGGAGGAGTCCTCATACAGTCCACCATACCATAATAACCCTGACTGTGATAAGTCCTCATACAGTCCACCATACCATAATAACCCTGACTGGGATGAGTCCTCATACAGTCCACCATACCATAATAACCCTGACTGTGATAAGTCCTCATACAGTCCACCATACCATAATAACCCTGACTGGGATGAGTCCTCATACAGTCCACCATACCATAATAACCCTGACTGGGAGGAGTCCTCATACAGTCCACCATACCATAATAACCCTGACTGGGATGAGTCCTCATACAGTCCACCATACCATAATAACCCTGAGTGGGATGAGTCCCCATACAGTCCACCATACCATAATAACCCTGAGTGGGATGAGTCCTCATACAGTCCACCATAGATACCATAATAACCCTGACTGGGATGAGGCGGCGTCATACAGACACGGGTTGTCCCAAAGGCAGAAGGTCTTTAATCAACAGGCCTGTGAAGAGCCAACAGTCGCTGGGGACGACTTCCATTAGGAGTGAAGTCATAAGAATGGTGGAGCCGTGCAATCTGCCCTCCTCCCCCCCGATGGGACCGGGCGTAGGAAGAGTGAAGAAGTGGAGAAGATGGATGGAGGGTAAAGGACGTTCCTACACGCTTCTCCCCCATCTCCACCTCCGAGAGCTGTCATGTCGGCCTGCTTATTTATCGAGAGTTTTCATTGGCGGTGCTGAGGCTGAGACGGAGAACATGGCAGAGGGAGAACATGCCACGGTGATTTAAACAGAACCTGGGTTTCTGCCCCTCGGCATCTCAACGCTCCTCTTTTTAAGCAGGGCTCCTCTCCTCCATAACCATCAATCAGATGGTAATTTGATCAAGCGTCACCGCCACTCCACGCCAGCAGGGCCTCGCCGAGGCGCGACCCTAATAACGTATTCGTTTTCACCACTTCCCTTACAAAATGTGTCGGGGGATTTATTAAGAACACTATCCCGTGGTTCACAATTTACATATGGCCAATATCACAGGACTTCATTAAATAAATAATCTGGGATCACATCTCTCCTCAGATGTTTGCGAATCCAATTATTGTTTTATAAAATTGGATTTTACTGATATTGTTTTTATTTTTTTCGGGGCGGGGTCCCCGGCAACTGGGATGATGAAATTGGCGCGGTTTTAATATCGGGGTTGCTGATAAATGTGTTTGCTTTCATCACACTGCAGATGTAGACAGTCCAAAGGGCAGCAGCGGTGCACGGGCCGGCTGCTGGGGACGACTTCCGCGTTAATCATATTGCAGCGGCGGAGCTCCAAAGGTGTTCAGAGGACATTTGCACACAAGGAAATGTTGTGTAGGACAAAACTGAGAGAGAGTCGAGGCAGCACCCCAAGTCACCGCGGGGGAGGCTAGCGTACAGCTAGCTGCCCGGGCAGGAGTTATGTTGGACTGTTTGAAGACACGGAGTGGTGACTATAGCATTGCTACAGGGAGCATAATTAGCCACGAAGCGTCAAAGCGCGAGAACATGAAAACTCCGACGTGTCTCCTTGGACTCTCGGCGAAGAGATGGCATCTTTACAGAACACAAAAAGATCCCCCGTCTCTCTCGCTCACCTGCTCTGATGATCTCTTCTCTGTTACGCTGCAATCTACGTTTTCAAAATAAAAACAAAGGAAGTAGGAAGAAGAGGTATTCTCAGCGGGGGGGTCGGTCTTATCAAGGAGTTCTTCTTCACAAGTTATTTCCCTGGAAGGAGGGAGAGCCGGGAGTCCCCAGAGTTCCTGTGTCCACTCTGAGTGACGCTCGTACCGTACACAGCTGCTCTCCTGCTCTCTGGGGAGGCACCACTCTGGGCTTGAAAAAATATAGATAAATAAATGAATAATAATAATAATAAAAATTTGAAGGAAAGAGAATCACTCCCCTTCTCTCTTCCTCTCTCATCTTCTGTGTTTCTTGGTACAACCCTGTCTTTTCTGTTTCTCCGGAGTGCCACAAAGATGACAAACGTGTGAGAAGGAGAGACAAATGATGAAATGATGGTAGAAAGGTAGAAAGACATGGTAGGGTGTTGACTAGGTGGGGGGGGGGCATGAGGTAGAAAGAGATGGTAGGTGTACAGTAGGTGGGGTGTGCATTTGGTCTGCTTTTGTACAAGGCCTGAGAGAGGCAAGTGGAACATCTTGTTAATGTGCAAGTGTGTGTGTGTAAGGCTGTGTGTGTGTGTGTGTGTGTGTGTGTGTGTGTGTGTGTGTGTGTGTGTGTGTAAGGCTGTGAGTCCATGCATAAGTAGGAGTGCATGAGAGGGGCCTATCTAGCGACCCATGTTGGCCTATGTATGAAAAGGCATCAGTGCAAATGGGCGGGAGTGGTGGTAACTAAAAGGCCTGTCAGTCCAAAAGGCCCAGAGAGTGAAAGGAGAGGGCAGGAGAGGACATAGATACACACATGAAGCATTGTGGGTACTCACAGGATACAGCTAAGTAACGCGAGCAGTCTCCCCGCGCCTCTTAGCATTACACAATCATTGATTCTTGCTACTGTATGTTCAGTCTGTTGACTGCAGAGAATATAGAGAGTAAAAAAGTTGACCTAGCTCACATCATCAACATAAAACAAAACAGAAATGACATCAACTTAAACATTTAACAACTTAAAGTGATAATACGGAAGATTTCAGTTTTGTTCTCTTGGGTGACACCTATTGGCGACGAGGGGTCATTGCAGGTGAGATCCAAACAGTGTTATTATGTGACATTACTCAGTTTGTTCGGCCATAGAAACCACCCGTAATGCTAGCAGAGACCGGAAAAAAGTAGCTTGTTATCCTACGTCACACAAGAGCTGTCAGGAACCTACAGTAACCTATCAGAGTGAGTCTATTGTGTTAGCTCCGCCCACCCTGTGAACCTACAGTAACCTACAGAGTGAGTCTATTGTTAGCTCCGCCCACCCTGTGTCACCACAGACACCAAGTTCATAAATGCTGCAATACTGAAAATGCAAAGGCTTCCATCAATGGGCCATAGGCTCATTCACCACTGTGTTAAGTCACTATCAGAGAGATAGTGACTTAAGAGACATTTATTTACTTGAAAATCTTCCGTATTATCACTTTAAACATTTAATTGACCAAAAACTGTCAAAAGATGCATATTTGGATGGTATTCTATGAGCAGGGGATGAACTTGTTTCCTCCCTGCATGTATCTCTAATTGACGGTTCTGCTGTTTACTCCCCTGAACACAAAAACAGGGTTCTGCTAATGCAGATAGCAGGTTAACGACTCTGAATCAGAGGAGATGCAGTACATGGGCCCGGCGGGTCGATAGGCGAGTCAGAGCGAAGCCATAGCAGCATCAACATCAATTGGATAGAGCACTAAAACAGTGTCGTAAAGGATCTGCGCTGGGCATTAAACACGGACAACGGGCCAAACTGTCGATGGACATGACAGTGGACAGGAAGCAGTGGCTTATTGGGCTCAGGCAGTAGTAGACTCTGTCTGACTCCTGTAGATACGATATGCACTGAGAGGCAGGGCTGAAGACCAAAAGAAACAGGCAAACAATCAGAGATTTCCAAATCAAAAAAAAAATCATCAGTGAACCAAATCTAAATATCTACTGTGTATTTGTTTTGTGTGTTGACTTTTGCATTTGGCTGTCTCAAGTGTCAACAAACAACAAAACGATAAGAATTTTTTGTTCAGCTGAAAGGCATAAAAAGAGACTGGTGGCACCGCTAGTGTATAATGCATCCTCACAGACCCCCATGTCTCCCTCATGCAGACCCTCCACTCCCCCATGTCTCCCTACTCGCAGACCCTCCACTCCCCCATGTCACCCTACTCGCAGACCCTCCACTCCCCCATGTCTCCCTACTCGCAGACCCTCCACTCCCCCACGTCGCCCTACTCGCAGACCCTCCACTCCCCCACATGTCCCTACTCGCAGACCCTCCACTCCCCCACGTCGCCCTACTCGCAGACCCTCCACTCCCCCATGTCTCCCTACTCGCAGACCCTCCACTCCCCCACGTCGCCCTACTCGCAGACCCTCCACTCCCCCACGTCTCCCTACTCACAGACCCTCCACTCCCCCACGTCTCCCTACTCGCAGACCCTCCACTCCCCCACGTCTCCCTACTCGCAGACCCTCCACTCCCCCATGTCTCCCTACTTGCAGACCCTCCACTCCCACACGTCTCCCTACTCGCAGACCCTCCACTCCCCCACGTCTCCCTACTCGCAGACCCTCCACTCCCCCACGTCTCCCTACTCGCAGACCCTCCACTCCCCCATGTCTCCCTACTCGCAGACCCTCCACTCCCCCACGTCGCCCTACTCGCAGACCCTCCACTCCCCCACGTCTCCCTACTCACAGACCCTCCACTCCCCCATGTCTCCCTACTCGCAGACCCTCCACTCCCCTATGTCTCCTTACTCGCAGACCCTCCACTCCCCCATGTCTCCCTACTCGCAGACCCTCCACTCCCCTATGTCTCCCTACTCGCAGACCATCCACTCCCCCATGTCTCCCTACTCGCAGACCCTCCACTCCCCCATGTCTCCCTACTCGCAGAACCTCCACTCCCCCATGTCTCCCTGCCAGACAGCCCAGGGCCATATGACACAGAAATGCTCTCTCCATGCTTTGTGTCCTGCGCCCTTCCCCGTACCCGTATTCATCACAATCTATTTATTTATCCTGATCCTGAAAATACAGAGGGAAATGAAAACACACCTTTTTTCATTATTTCCTTCTTCATTCAAGTGTTTTCCAGCTGACTAAAATTCATATTTATGCTAATATGCGCGGCACCTCTTTCCGCCTCTGCCTCGCATGGGAGATGGGGAGCCGGGCTAGAATTAATGACATCGCATCGGCGGTAATGTTTGCCGCGTTTCATTAGCTGGTATATCTTTAATTTCCAATAAACACAGTAATTAGGGGAGGGGATCCGCGGAGACGCGCGGGCGCTGGCTGGCTGGCTGCTGCCGTGGTAACAGCTGTAACCCAATCTGCACAGAGGTAACAGCAGTCAAGGAGGACTTTCAGCTTAACCAAATCCTGCCTCGCACTGGGAAGAGCCTCGATTCAATTATATGGAAATGAAGCCCACCACAGATATCAGCCTGGACTTTCACAGAAGAAGAAAAAAGACGTGCAGGAAAGACTGACCCAGGGATATCTGTGAACACACACACACACACACACACACACACACTCACACACGCACACACACACACACACACACACACACACACACACACACACACACACACACACACACACACACACCCCTTTATGGATTTTTCTCCCATTTTCTCCCGATTGTACTTTGCCAATTCCCCCCTACTGCCCCGGGTTGTTGCTCCACCCCCTCTGCCGATCTGGGGAGAGCTGTGAGACTAGCACACGCTTCCTCCAATACATGTGCAGTGGCCAGCCGCTTCTTGTCATCAGACAGCGAGGAGTTTCACCGGCAGTACCCACGTTGTTGTTTTTATTCTTCAAAAAGAGTCAACTAAAAAAATGACACAAATGTCGATTTTGTCGACTTTTTTTCTTCCAAATCCATTCGAGGACAGTATCTGCCCTTGCTTCCGTTTTCAAAAAGCATATTCAAAGAGCACTTAAGAGGGAGGCGAAAACATCCGAAAGGATGTTCCGAAAAGCGTCTGACAGAGAGAGTCTGGCTGCTTGTGAGGACAAAGGCCAACAGGATGCATTAATCGTACACATTAGCGGAAGGGGCGAGTGAGACTCATGTTCCGAGAGGCAATTTACCATTCTGACCTTTCCAACGGCCGCGCAGACCTCCACCACCCCCGCAACGGTTTAATGCTCTCCTCCAACGCCACTCACGCTATCATCTTTGTCTCCTTAAACGTAATGAACACTAGATAAATAGAATGAGAGAGAAGAAGAAGGGGGGGGGGGACAATGACAAAGAGGACAGCAGGGACAGTGAGGGAGAGACAGATAATGACAATGATGACGTGAGACTCCTCCCCCTCCCAGGAAGGATACAGGCCAGGTAAGCAGGTGTCTGTGCCGGAGAAGGAGAGGAGAGTTAGAATGGAAGCTGACACTGCCTGCATTCCCAGTTCTGTCCTCCAGGTCAGAGTGTCCTCTTTATTTTAGACACAAACAAATAGTGTAAAGCTAATAGCTAGCTACTCAAACTCAGTCATGCCAGAGCCATGTATATAGAAGAGTCGCGACATCTCCATTCACTCCAATGGACCAGTTTTTTACTCTCAAGAGTTCCAGGAAGTAAGGTTCTGGATTAAGCGGCAGTGTCGAGTTGCAGCAAAATGGACAATTTGTGTTGTACTTTGATTTTCTTTTTTTTAGAATCAAATTGTACATTATCAGCTTTATTTTAGCATTCAAAAGTAGCGCGAGACCCCTTCCTGGCTGTGCATTGGCTAATGAGTCACGCATTTTGGTCCTCTCTCTCTAAATTACTCTGGGTCACGCCAGTGCAAGGCGAGGATGTTAAACACGTGTTGAATGGCACCGCCCTGATAGGGACGGAGCCTGAGCTTTGTTACCAAATGACCCCATCCCACCCCAATATCACACACACACACACACACACACACACACACACACACACACACACACACACACACAAACAAACAAGAGGAATGAGGAGACAGTACATTTTACCTTTACGTTATACTTAAAGAACAAAAAAAAAGTCTATAATACCATTAGATAGGTGTCCATAGGTGTGTTTTTTTCCAGGACAGCAGGCCTGCCACACACTGACCACACTCTGCATGCTCACACAGCTGCGCAGGTCAAGTCAAATTGCCTGTTGCCTATGCGTGAAAAGGCAACTACAGCGAATGTCTTGACCCGAGTCAACCGACATGGTCCGAGAGTTCACGTCTGAAAATGGCTCTCACTTCCTGTCTCTCTGCTCCTCCTCCTCCTCCTCCTCCTCACCAGTGTGCCATCAGGTCAGACAGCGGTGAGGGAAAGGTCATAGCTCACTGGGGTGGTTCCCCCTGACAAACCCAGTCTCCCCCGCTGCCCTCCCCAGGATCCAGGCACTACATCCAGGCTGCGGGCGGCCCCCGGAGCAGCCCTTCTTCCCAGTGGGGTCCTGGAGCCCCCGAGCACCGGTCTGCTCTCCCAGCATGCAGCGGGAGCCATAATGTCAGACATTATTACGGCTCCACAGCACCCAGGCGTCAGCACATCGACTCGGATCGGGATGCTGGGCTGTGATTAGCGTCGGTGGCTTAGCGGGTCCCCGTTCAGACTTTTTGCACGGGAGAACAATAAGAGCTGACGTCTCCATCTGCTGCCCTGAATTAGCGCTAGCGCCTTCCTTCACTCTAGCGCGCTGAGAGAGCGGCTTCGGCGGCGTGGAAACGGGGGGACGAGCTCGCTCGGTTTGGAGAAGTAGTGGTAGCTTGCTCAAGCTGTGCTTCTTCTTCGCCCTGCCCATCTCAGTTGATCTCGGGGTGAGCATATGGCCAGAGGAGGCGAGAAGGTGCAGCGCCTGGATTAGCGACGGAGGAGGAACAGGCTGGCGAGGGGGAGTGGTGCACCGGGGCACTTTGGCTGGAGCGCGCCAGTAATCTACCCAGTAAGGCAGAGGCACAGATGCTGGGCCAGGCGGGGGAGGCCCCACTCCTCGTTAAGGGCCCATTACAGAAAAGTCCCTCGTTAAAAAAGCACCACTGCGAGCGAAGCGGAGGCCGTATAAGATAGATAAGAGGGAAAGAGTGTGAGAGGAGAGAGGATTTAATTAAATAATGAATGGCAATCGCAACGTTTTCACTGTGATCATGTCTCTCCCGTTCCCTTCATCAAAAATACAACAGGGCTGGATGGGACCGGAGGAGCGGCTGAAACTCAATCTCGTAAAAAAATGCGCTTTCCCTAAAACCCATTTTGGATTTGTTTTTCCTCGATCCACAGACACTTCCACACCCATCAGCCCCTCTTTCCTTTTGTTTGACTACATTTCCTCACTGGCTCTCTTCCTCCGGCTCACACCTCCTGACAGCCTTATTTGTGAGAACGCTGTTGGTTAGCAAAGCAAGGAAGATGTGCCGAGGTGGAGAGGAGAGGAGAGGAGAGGAGAGGAGACGAGGGGAGGGAGGGAGGGGAGGGAGGGAGGGAGGGGAGGGGACAGCGGTCGGAGGAATTGTGCTCAAGTGAGCACTGGGGGGAAGGATGTTAACATGGGGCCCTGGCACCTCCGCCCAAATGAGTTAGCCTCACTCCGTGTTTCAGTGTTGATGCGGAGACAGGGAAGGGAATAGGTTTCAGCTCTGTTTAGTGGGCGAGAGCAGCAGGTGCGGGTTGCTACAACGCCGAAGCGACAACGGTGTTGACTAGCAACTGTCTGCACACTGAAGAAGAGGGAACAAAAATGGCTTCCTTAACAAGTCATTCATTCCTGCATTCATTCAGTCCTCTCTCTCTCTCTCTCTCTGCCTCTCTCTCTCTCTCTCTCTCTGTCTCTCTCTCTCTCTCTCTCTAGCCAAAATGTGATCAGATCACAATGGCATTGTGGTCTTCGACAACAAAAGTCAACAACGAGAGTCACGACTAGCCTGCTGTCCTACCCTCTAGACTTCACGGGTGCGGTAAAGTCATTTTGTGCAAATCAAGTTGTTATTTACTGAGCAGTACCTAATTAATTAATTAATTAATGAAAAAAAAACAAGTACAAGCTTTATTAGTTTGAACAGTTAACTCTTAGCTAAGTTTTTAATCTCCCATAATCCTCTTCATATGCAAATACATTTTAATTACATTGTGCGACGGGAGGGCTTACTTGTGCGTCCTCCGTCTATTAGTCTGCATGGACAGAGATAGATGGTGATATATACGGCTAAATGGTTTTATGATGGTGAGACTGCTACTCTGTCATTTTATCATTGTTGCACCTGTACAGATGCAGCAATCTCCAATTGGCGCGTGGCCAGCTGGCTAGCAGTTAGCTGCCAGCCGGCTGCCAACCAAGATCCTTGGCAGATTAAACGAAGATAAAACAGAAACTTAACTTAATATACTTAAACTTAACTTACATAACATAACTTAAACCAATTCAACCTCTTGATAAACAGTATGATTGATTGATTGATTGATTGATTTGTATTTAGTACAAGAATATTACACAAAGTATGTAAAAAAAAGTAGTACAAGGATAAAAAACATAGACAGTTGTTCAACTGATTTCCACTGTGGTCCCAGTGGAAATGACTAACTATGATTAGTTTCTCTAAAACAATGTCCCTTATGGTGTAAAAAAGTTCAGTTCTAACTTCTGTGGTATGGCCGCCGGCTGGCAGCTGAAAAGGGCCTTCGGCTGGGAGCTGCATAACAAGTGCATCTAGTGTACAGTATGTATGATGTAAGCTACAAGCTCTGTTCAGCTGCTATCGCTAACTAGCCAAGCAGCTAATGAGTCAGAGAGCTAAGATCACTGTTTAATAGACTGACAATTAATTAGTAGGTCTATGTCGGTGAATGTGCTGTACAGAATCTATAGGCCCACTATTTTTGTCTTTTTAAGGAAAATGCTAATAAAAACCTACATAATATAGCAATGTTTTTTTGTGTGTGAAACCTAATTGGAAACTTAAAATAATCTCATCCAATTATCCACTTGCTTCACTATTCTTTTGTTTCTTTTTCGTTTGACAAAAATAAGATTTCATAACGGAATACAATTCAATGCTATCCCAGATGGACATTCTCTGCAGCAGGTTGGAAGCGATGATTCTCCAGAGGGGAGCAGCAGCACGTACGTAGGCCGAACCCGATGTAAGGGAAGATTTCTCCCCCCCCCCCCGCTCTCCCTCCTTCTCTCTCACTGTAACAACCTCCCTGAGCATTTCATAGCTGCATATGCTGCTGCTTAAAGCAGCGGGCAGATTTATGCTGTTGTCAGCTCACAAGGGTGCAATCAGGAATAAAGATCCCATAAACCCCTCTGATGTGTCCACAGGTACGGGCGCTGCTAGGTTATCGCTGATGGCGGATAAAAAACACGCAACTACAGATTCCTCCGCCCCCCGCCCCCCCCGACCCCCCTTCGTTTTCTCACTCGAAGTGAAAGCTTACACAGTCGTTTATGTGTCGGGTGCGTTTCATGACCCCTGGGGGTTTGGAACCCGATAAAAATACCCCGATGGGATAATTTCACAAATCGGTAAGAAAGTAAGTGTTTTTCTTCCATTCGTGACAAAACGTTTGACAGAGACATACTTTTTTATCCAGCAGCAGCATTAAATGCTATAGTGGAGAAAGAGGGAGGGACAGCGGGGAAGAAGATAGCACACAGCCAGAGACAGTGAGAGAGACATGAAGATAGCACACAGCCAGAGACAGAGAGACATGAAGATAGCACACAGCCAGAGACAGTAAGAGAGACATGAAGATAGCACATAGCCAGAGACAGTAAGAGAGACATGAAGATAGCACACAGCCAGAGACAGAGAGACATGAAGATAGCACACAGCCAGAGACAGTAAGAGAGACATGAAGATAGCACATAGCCAGAGACAGTAGAGAGACATGAAGATAGCACACAGCCAGAGACAGTAAGAGAGACATGAAGATAGCACACAGCCAGAGACAGTAAGAGAGACATGAAGATAGCACACAGCCAGAGACAGTAAGAGAGACATGAAGATAGCACACAGCCAGAGACAGTAAGAGAGACATGAAGATAGCACACAGCCAGAGACAGAGAGACATGAAGATAGCACACAGCCAGAGACAGTAAGAGAGACATGAAGATAGCACACAGCCAGAGACAGAGAGACATGAAGATAGCACACAGCCAGAGACAGTAAGAGAGACATGAAGATAGCACACAGCCAGAGACAGTAAGAGAGACATGAAGATAGTACACAGCCAGAGACAGTAAGAGAGACATGAAGATAGCACACAGCCAGAGACAGTGAGAGAGACATGAAGATAGCACACAGCCAGAGACAGAGAGACATGAAGATAGCACACAGCCAGAGACAGTAAGAGAGACATGAAGATAGCACACAGCCAGAGACAGTAAGAGAGACATGAAGATAGCACACAGCCAGAGACAGTAAGAGAGACATGAAGATAGCACACAGCCAGAGACAGTAAGAGAGACATGAAGATAGCACACAGCCAGAGACAGTAAGAGAGACATGAAGATAGCACACAGCCAGAGACAGTAAGAGAGACATGAAGATAGCACACAGCCAGAGACAGTAAGAGAGACATGAAGATAGCACACAGCCAGAGACAGTGAGAGAGACATGAAGATAGCACACAGCCAGAGACAGTAAGAGAGACATGAAGATAGCACATAGCCAGAGACAGTAAGAGAGACAGAGGTTGAGGCGATGTCTCGTCATAGACACTTGGGTAGCTGGCTCAGCCTGGCTGGGGGCGTGGTCAGGGTGGGGTAAATCCCCCGTTCTATCCATTCAGCAAAGTTAGAATTTAGCTGATAGCCCAGCCCAGGCAGACACGATCGGGGATTCAACCACAGCAGTAAACGCACATCTGAGCAGACGTCTTGTGTTCTGCTCTAGAATCCCCAAACCTGTAGTTAGAGCTGCAGCACCTTCCTTTGGTGAGTCAGCCCATGAGATATATGGGCGGTTTTACCCCGCTCGCGCGCCAGTAAGACAGTAAGAGACATGAAGATAGCACACAACCAGAGACAGTAAGAGAGCAGATTAGGAGAGATGGGAAAAACATGCACGTCACGTCAAAGCTTTCAGCCCCTTTGTTTTAATCCTAAGTAATGCTGATTTCCTCTGGGTTGTTGAGGTTGCCCAGAGTGCTGTGTGTGTGTGTGTGTGCGTGCGTGCGTGCGCTCGCGCGCGTGTGTGTGTGTGCATGCATGTGTGTGCACGTGTGTGTATGTATGTATGTATATTATGTATGTGTGTGCGTATGTGTGTGTTTAGGTTGTTTGTCCACTCGTGACTCCATGCCAGCTTGGCATCTGCTGAGTTGTGTGTGGGTCATACTTGTGTACCTTGCGAGTCTTGCGTGTGTGTGTGTGGGTATAATGCACAGATTATGTACTGCATCCTCTGTGTGTGTGTGTGTGTGTGTGTGTGTGTGTGTGTGTGTGTGTGTGTGTGTGTGTGTGTACCCACCTGGCCATCTCTCAGCAGGTTACATAAGTGTGGTGTGTGAACCCTTGTGGGGACTCCCTAGCTCTGGGTCCAGCTGGCACAGTGTTCCCGCTCCCAGCTTTTGCCTTCAGACCACAACCTCCTTCATGTATCGCTTCCATCATCACCTCTATGAAAATGTGTTGTTTTCTTTATTTCCCCGCCGCCATTCTTATTGATTGATTTACTCTGCAGATGCTCTTAACTGGGGGTGACTAACAGAGCTTATCTGGTACAAGCCCACCACACCGCCGAGACAATTCACTGTTTCATTCTCTATTTTCATGGTGAGGTTTGTCATGGCGTTACGGCTGCTAGATGGTATCTACTACTTAATCCAGTCCAGCCTCAAATAGAGAGCCAAAGTGGAACGTCACTTCCTGCTTCAGCACTGTACCAGAGATTTTCATCCGCCATGTATTTTCCCATAGACATTTCGTAAAATGCGTATAAAAATAGTTTTACTTGTTCAAACCAAACGGTTCAGATATATTTAGAAACAGGAGAGACCACATAACATTTCACATGGATTTAAAGAAAAAACAAAATCTGTGTTGTTGTTTTTAGTTTTGGTCAGCATGAAATGTTCTATGGTCTCTCCCGATTCTAAATATAGCTGAACCGTTTGGTTTGACCAAGTTAAACTATTTTTATAGGCATTTTATGAAATGTCCATGGGAAAATAAATGTCGGATGAAAATCTCTGGTACAGCGCTGAAGCAGGAAGTAGGCGGTCGCTTTGCCTCTCTATACGTATGTGTATGTGTGTGTGTGTGTGTGTGGGGGGGGGGGATCTGCAGAATCTAGAAAAAAAAGCTCCTATCCTGCTATCTTTAACTGTCTGTGCAGTTTGATGACTGATGGGGGGGAAGTGTTTGTGTGAAGGCCGCGGTGTGAGAGGTGTCTCGGCGCCGTCTGTGCAGAGACTACCGAGTAGTAATCAAAGAGGTGACACCGTGTCATCGCCGTCTCCCCAGGCACACTGCTTTTCATCCCAGGGACAGGCCAGAGCGATTGGGTCCATGCCTGGGATGTCTTGGTGCTTTTGGAGCTGGACTGCATCACCCACCTACCCCACCACCCCTCCCCCCCCCCCAGGGGCTTTTCAAGGCCCGTCCATCCCGCTCCGCCCGCATCGCGCACCGCGGCGACAGCTCTCCTTCGCCTCCCCATCAATCCCCCGGCCAATCACGGCTCCCCGATCTCTCGCTGCCAGCTTCCCCAGCCGGTCGGCAGCTGCCCAACACAACGCACAGGGCCTGACAATCGCTTACCCTGCCGCCTTCAAGTCTGTCAACCCCCGGGCCTGTCAAATTATTGTCAGCCGCAACAGGAGGGGGAGGAGGGGAGGGGGAGGGAGGGGGGGGGGGGGAGAAAAGGAGGAGAAGGGGTGAAAGTGGATAGTGAAGGGAGTGGGGGAGAGCAGGGGGCGGGGCATGTTTGGCGGGATGAGCCTGGGAGAGTCTCGCACACACACACACACACACACACACACACACACACACACACACACACACACCTCTGACATATATATCACGCTGGGGCCATCTTCTCCTGATGCTGGCACTCACTCACTCCCATCAACGCCCCCCCCCCTCCCCTCCCCTGCCCCCTCCCCCTTTCCCCATCTCTCGCTCAGGTAATTCCCATGGCCCCATCAGTCCCACTCATCTCCCGATGCCCCCCCCCCCCCCCCCTCCTCCCTGCCTCTGCTCTGCTGCCCCGGCCTCCACCAGCCTACCTATACCACACATGTACCCCTCAATACCCCCCCCCCCCCCCCCCCCCCCCCCCCCCCCCCCGGTCTCAAAGCAGTCAGCTCAACATCACTTTGATTCAAAAAAAGAAGAAGAAGAAAAGCAAAAAAGTAATGGGCAGAGAAATGAAATGACTTTCTGGGGCCTCTCGTGTGAAAAGCGTGGCTCGCTGTTTGAGACAGGCAATACTCCCCCAATTATTGCCACTCACAGAGCCCCTCTCATCGCCGGTGGATGAAGTTTTAATTCCAGGCCTTGCAATAAAAACGGATGCCCCAGATACCATGTGGAAATAACTCCTCATTGTTTCAGGGAATTTGCATGTCCGTCTCTCTCTCTCTCTCTCTCTCTCCTGTCTCTCTCTCTTTCTCTCTCTCTCTCTCTATGTCTCTCTCTCTCTCTCTCTCTCTCTCTCTCTCTCTCTCTCACTTGCTCTCTCTCTCTCTCTCTCTCTCACTTGCTCTCTGTGTCTCTCTCTCTCTTCTCTCTCTCTCCTCTCTCTCTCTCTCTCCTCATCTCTCTCCTCTCTCTCTCATCTCCTCTCTCCTCTCTCTCTCTCTGTGTCTCTCTCTCTGTGCGTATGCGTTTGCATGAAATGACTCGGAGATGATGTGGAAGCTAAATATTGATCGGACACTATAGCCCGCCGGGCTCTCAACTGTGTTTTTCACTCCATAAACAGAGTCTATCAATTCACACACATTTACATATCAAGCAGCGCCTCTGGCTATAAGGCTGTGGTCTAGGCATGCGATGGGTCAGTCAAACGGACCGATACGATCGATAACAACCGATCAATCTCCCAGCTGCTCTCTAGATACTGTCTGTCTACAAGATCTGCACATAATGAACCAATCACTTTACCCGATACACGATCTGCTGTAACTATCTCTTGCGCTCGTCAATTTGCACGAGCGACGTACTAAGAAAGCCGGCTTGAAGGATTCAAATTCATTCGAAATTCGGCCAACCACATTTCCAGAAGGCAACTAGGTTCTAGCTCATTGTCCACTTTGAAGTTGTACTACGATATCTGTTTGGAGCCTTTGACGTAGCGTACTCCCTCTAATAATTAAAAAATAAACCGCCTCTCCGATAATGACCCGGGGCGTGGTCGACACAAACAAAATTAAAGGCTGGGGATAAAACGCTGGTGTATACCGGTAAACCCGTGGTGTCTCGTATATCAATCTAACTGTAGTTTGTATTACATAACATACAAGTGCTACTAATTGCAGTAGCTACATGTACCATATGGGACCCATGCAAGACTAGTGGAGGCATGTCATCCTCGATTAACGTAATTATCGGTAATGTTTTGCAGTGCAAAAAATAGCTACCTAACGAACCCTAACACAACAGACCAGAAAAAGAAAGATTAAAAGTAGTCTCTAGTTTTATTAAATCAGTTTCTGCCCTCTCTTAGGCTTCGCTTATTGGATAAGATCCCCTCAGCGCGAGTGTTACTGAAGACTTTCTCTTGGCCGCCTGTTATGACCACACCCCCTGCCGCAGGCCAGCGCTCTCTACATTCTGCTCTTAACGGTTCACTTTGCTTGCTGTGGAGCAGTGACCAGAGGTGGCGTCTTATATAGAGAGCGCCGGCCTGCGGCAGGGGGCGTGGCCATAACAGGCGGCCAATGAGAAAGTCTTCAGTAACGCTCGCGCTGAGGGGATCTCATCCAACGAATGAATCCTAAGAGAGGGCAGAAACTGACTTGAAATAAAACAAAGAGGCTTCTGTGGCCATCTGCAATTTGAATAAAAACACACCCTTTTACACACCCACTACTAACCCACCCAATCGATAGCCGGCATTACCCTCCTGTTCCAACCCCCTTCTAGATGACTGTGGCGTAGTCAAAAGCTACGATGGGGACTCTCCACAGGGAAGAAGCAGAGACGGTACCGCAGTGTCTGTATTATACCCTTATACCCCTGTATTATACCATAGCCGTTCGACCTACGAAGCAGACATTAAATAATCCTCCAGTTCCCAGGGGAAAACGCGATTACGCGCCATCCGCATCGCCGTTAATGTGCCGTCTTCTCAGCCTCTCAACTCCATGCTGGCTTCATAAAGTGACGCGAGATAGACTCGAGCTAACTCCGGTTTGGCCGGAGTTAGCTGGGTTTATTTTGTGGAAGTGGTGTTATTTTGGGGACTATACACTTAACACTTTGTACTAAAATATGAGCAAATATTTAG
>NC_139651.1:6712374-6720860 GCF_964638095.1 Poromitra crassiceps | reverse complement strand
GTATTATTTGTGGCATCTATAATAAAGCCCCAGGACAGCAGAGTGCTATTGTTCTACCGTCATGTCCCTCTTCCTCCACACTCTGGATCAACAGCCTGACCTGCTGTAGCACAGAGTGAGAGGAGAGGAGAAGATGACCTGCACTCTTAGAAGAAGTGGTTCTATATGGAACCTTTAAGGGTTCTATAGCTTGGTACGTATTTGGAACCCTCAAATGGTTCTACTGTATGTAGAACCATTTCAGATGGTTCATTTAAAAGAACCCTTGGGATTCTATATAGAACAATTTGGGGGTTCTATATACCACTTTTTAAACATTATAGAACCATTTCGGGGTTCTACTGTATCCACTTTTTAAACATTATAGAACCCTTTGGCGTTCTATACAGAACCAATTTTTAAAAATAGAACCCTTTGGGGGTCTATATAGAACCCTTTGGGGTCCACCAATCAGTCGACACCTTAAGAAGAATAAGGGTTCTTTGAAGGGTTCTTTGTTGTCTTACAGAAATTGTATAGAACCTTTTTAGACATGGGGTTGTTTGGTAAATTATATAGAAGCTTAAGTTATATAGAGACTCTAATGAACCTTATTTTCTAAGAGTGTGCTGTAGTACAGAGTGAGAGGAGAGGAGAAGTTGAGGACGATGAGAAGAGACATGAGATGAGAGGAGAGGAAGGAGAAGGAGGAGGAGGAGAGAGTGGAGGCGAGAGGGGGCTGACGCATCATGTTGACCCCTCACACTGCGCTGGCCCAGGGGCCCCTTGGTGACGATGGCGTCACCCAGCCCAGCCAGGGGTGCAGCTGGGTACAAAGTACACTATTACTGCTGCAGTGGAGCCAAGATTGATGCACAGACACGACCAATCACACACAGAGCGCTGGGTGGAGTATGACATAAAACATGTCTAGGCAGCTCACAGATTCCTATGAAAGGATCATCACTATTCACTATTGATTGCTGCAATTTCTGCCAGTCAGATCATATTCATTACCAAAATGCAATTTAGGCCTAGCCATTTTGGAAGAAAAAAAAGTAGTGTTACTTTAACATATTATCATTCAAGAACTTAAAGACCCTGGCAAGCGAAATGCACCAAAACCTTCCAACTATGTAATTAAGGGCCTTATGGGCCTAATTTTAAGCATCGAAAAGTTGTAGACATTAGTTTCAACCCAAATCCTAAATATTGCCATTTCCCTGTTTGTAAAACAAACAAAACATTGAGAGCATAGATAATTGCTGCTCCTCGTTTGATATACTTGGCGACATTCAATTCAGTTCAAATGTGACTGGATGGTTAACAAACAAACTAACAAACAAACAGATATTTATGTTTGGTTTCCAGGGACTTTAATGTAATTTACCCACTGACCTTAACGTATCTCTATTTGTACTTATTTTTTATTTTTCGCAGCTTGCCGATCACACGGCCAATCTGCGGCTCTGGGAAACCCCCCGTCTCGCCTGAGCTGCACAAGGACCCCAAGATGGCCACAGGCTACACTAGGCTTCCAAACGGGAGTCTCCAAAACAACGGTAGGCTTTGTCCATATTATTTACTGTCGATGGAGCGGATGTCAATTTGATTAAATTAGCATATTTTGTTTTGGAGCCAAACTTCTTATTGTGTGTGCTGAGGTAGACAATGCACATTATAGAAATGGAAAATGACGAATGAAGCCCGTGCAGTGCGTTTCTCACAATCTGAGGCCTGACACCTCTTTGACAGTTTCATTCATTAAAGCCAGACAAATCATATCGTAATTGAGCTGAATAAGTTGGTCTAATGTCTTAGTCCTCCAAACAAACAATGCCATAATTTGTTTTTAATCGGATTGCATTGTTTTGGGGGATAGAATATGCTAACTTGCATTATTATGAGAGATGAGAAGAGCGGCACTTATTGAGCGGCGCTTATCTCCCTAAACAGTGAGCAGATCATCGCTCCATAAACGAGAAGCCTGCTTTGCTCTGTTTATTGATCTGGAGGGCGTAAATATGGACGCTACTATCTTTTAGTCTGAGTAACATTTCTCACCTATATGAGACTAGTTCCCTGCAATCATCAGTGTTGGGGGTAACTCATTACAAAACATTACATTACATTACATTACGTCATTTGGCAGACGCTTTTATCCAAAGCGACTTACAATAACACATTTTTGTCAGCAATAGAGCAATCTACTATGGAGCACAGTCTATGATAACTACAACTTCTGAAGGAACAGTGGTACAAGTTTAGGTTAGTGGTACAAGTTTAGGTTAGTTTTTTTTCTTTTAGAAAGAGAGAGAACGAAGTTAGATCAAGAAGGGCCCAGATGGAGCCTGAAAAGGTGTGTCTTTAGTCTTTTCCGAAAGATCGGCAGTGATTCAGCTGTCCTGACCGAAGGTGGAAGCTCGTTCCACCATTGAGGTGCCAGGGACGAGAAGAGTCGAGATCGGGATGAGCGACTTTTGAGCCCCCGTAGCGAAGGAGGGGCGAGGCGCCCTGCACTGGTGGAGGAGCGAAGGGAGCGCTGAGAGATTTGGAACCTGACCATAGATTGCAGGTACAGGGGAGCTGACTGGTGTACAGCCCTGTAGGCCAGTACCAGTGTCTTGAATTTGATGCGGGCCAAGATGGGAAGCCAGTGGAGGTCCTCCACTGGCTACAAAAGTAACATATTACATGTAATATTTTTTTTTTTTGTCAAAGCACAAAGATACAATCATTTCCTAATCAAACTGTGTTTTTATGCAAATAACCAATATAGATGACAATAAGAAAGGAAAAGAATAACATTTAGAATTTTGGATTGTTTACACTGACTTCAAGGCGGTTGACATTATTTTTCGGGCAGTGATGTCATTCTGCTGCTGCTGTTGTCTTGGTGGAAGTAACGCAAAAGTAGTGTAATAAGTACCGAGTTACTCTACACAGACAGTAATATCGTAAAGTAACGTATTACTTTCAAATGAAAGTAACTAGTAATATGTAGTATATTACATTTTGAAAGTTAACTTGCACAACACTGGCAATCATCCCAATGCTTCAATGAAAAATACGTGCATCAGCTCGTTATTTGGATTAGCTGCGGTTTAAAAGTGCAGACTGTGAACTTTAACTTGAGGATATTTTCAGCCACATCAGATGAACAGCTAAACAACCATAGAGCCCTTTTCAATACTCCTTTGCATTTCAGAATGTCAATGCTGTTTGCATAGTTAAAATTACCTACTCATTGCATAAGTGCAATCTTTGGTGTATTCGTCGGCGCACTGCACTTTGCAGTGTCTGTGAAACCCTGTTGTTCTTGAACACTCATTAGTAGCAGTTTCATTAGGTACAGTACTGTGGAACTCTGCTCGGTGATACCTGGAGATGAAGGAGAATCTGATTAGGATGTAATCAGTCAAGTGAAGTCTTTGTGCACGACGAATTCTGCAACCCAATCGTTTCGCCAGAGTCCTCACATTTTATTTTCTACCTTCAGCCTTTTGCATTTTATTAAATCTTTAATTAAAAGTGTGTTTACATCCATTTTAATGCATAATTATTATATTCCGAGTTGGCACATCTCACGTCATAGCCCATTAATGCGATAGCTGACAGCTGGGACAGCCCAATTTTAAGGTACTGGAAATATGATACCCGTTTTTTTTTTTTTGCAGTCTGTGTAGGTTCTATTTACATGGTAATGTTTGTAATATTCTGTTTATGTTTATGTTTGCAGGAATATTTGGGATGGGGATATGAAGATGCATGAGCACAGCTTATCCAAAATAAGCCCTTCATCAGCAGGTGAGCTATTAACTGCTAGAACGTTGCTTGTTTGTAAATCCACACAGTACAGTATGGGAATGGACACCATGGCAGTATAGGGACTACACAAGAGTACAAATCAACATGTGTCAAACCAGTAACCTGCTATGGAGCTTGAAGGGACAGCTCACCCTAAAATCCAAAATACAGTACATATTTTTCCTCTCACCTGTAGTGCTATTTATCCATCTATATCGTTTTGAGATAGTTGCCTGAGTTTTGGAGATATCGGCCACAGAGATGTCTGCCTTCTCTTGAATACAGCGGAACTGGATGGCACTCGGCTTGTGGTGCTCGAGGGCACCCAAAAAATACATTTGAAAAACTCAACGGCATTGTCTCTTTCCAGAAATCATGACCCGGTTACTCAAAATAACTTACAGAGTTTGTTGTGAGCAGATTCATGTAGGAACTATTTTCTTTTGCAGTCTCATGTAGGAACTAGCTAGCAGCTAGCGGGTGTAGTTCGGTCAAAAGAAAATAGTTCCTCCATGAAACTGCTCATAACAAGGTCTGTGGATTATCTTGAGTAACGGGGTCATGATTTCTGGAAAGAGACATTGCTGTTGAGTTTATCAAATGTATTTCTTCGGCACTTTGAGCACCACAAGCCGAGTGCCATCCAGTTCCATTGTATTGGAGAGAAGGCAGAAACTCTGTGGCCGATATCTCCAAAACTCAGGCAACTAACACAAAACGATACAGATGGATAAACAGCACTACAGGTGAGAGGGAATATATGTATTTTGGATTTTAGCGTGAGCTGTCCCTTTAAAGATTGACACGAATGATTCTCCCCCTCTAATTTTGCTGTTGAACCCGATGGTTCAAATGAGTAAGGAGGAACAAAGTAGTGTAATTTGAATCTCTGCAGCTACTCTTTAAAAGGAGGCTTCAATTTCAACCCAATTTCAATAATGATGTTATTCACATGAGTTGTGCTGGAAATGGCACTAATGTATGCTGTCCAAAACTAGTTTCACGGATGTGATGGAAATTACTTTTTAAGTGCGCAGGAGCGTTTGAAGATGGTTTGAAAATGATATGAATATACAAAAGGAGGGGGGCAGTGGACATTATCCTTGTTTACGTGTTCATCAGGTCTAATAATATAGCCTACTATACGATAGTATAGTACTAGAGCCCCTATGAATCGCACTTTTCATCACTCTTTGAATTTGCATAGCGACTCACGTTCACGTGAATCACGTGACGTCTGATTGGCTGGTCAATGTAGGTGGTGGGACTAATCTACTGTACCGATGACGCATTACAGAGCGCAGCAACAACAACAACAACAACACACGTGTAGCCTAATAATAACGTCCCAACGACTAACACATGTTTTCTAGAGAGATATATGTGTTTTATAGAATAAATAAATTAGTTGGATGTGGAATGTGTCTCGTATATTGACTAAAAGAATGCGAAAGCGCAGAGCTTGCTTTGTTGTTGTAGAACAGTCTTGGTGGGATGCTCTCCTTTGCCTGGCAGTGAATCCTATAAGCTATCGCTGTTGCTATTCAAACATTTGGACATTTTCAACCATTTCACTATTTTCCATCATAAAAGCACCTTGGCAAAAAAAAAAAAAAAAAAAATGCATGACGATTTCAGAAGACTGGAGTGATATCATGATTATATCGTATATACTGTATATATATATATATTCTAACAAGCTGCACTTTGTTGCCTTTTGCAGGAAGGGGAGGGGTGTGTGTGTGTGGGGTCAGGCCCTGCTGGCAGGAAGCTGCGCGTGCAGGGGCGGGGCTACACAGGTATCAGCTAATTGATCAGCTACACACAACGAAAGTAAATGGTAATAATAAGGCCTTTCCCCCCATGCCTGAGCGGTCGGAGCCAAAGTGGGTGTAAATAAGCCAGAGGTATAAGGCAGAGAGATAGGGGGTCCGGGCAGCTTAGCACACTGATAACGGCTCTACCTCCATTACAGACACACTATAAGGCCAGGCTCGGCCCGGCCCGGCGCGCCTTCGCCATTCCAAGCACGCCCCTCATTTGTCAGCTCCGGGAGAATGCTGTAATAGTGGACGTAATGGCACAAGCAGGCTTGTTGTTGTTGTTGTTGTCGGTGTGTGCGTGTGTGTGTGTGTGTGTGTGTGTGTGTGTGTGTGTGTGTGTGTGTGTGTGTGTGTGTGTGCGTGTGTGTGTGTTGAGGTGGGATCGGGTGTGTTCGTTGGGGGAGACAGGAGGAGTGAATGACGGTAGAAAAATGTCTGCAGATGGATTGTGAAACAGCCATATATCCTCGTTAGACCCCCTGTCTCCCAGCGGCCAGAATAGCCCCCCTCCCCCTTTGCTGCCACCCCCCCCCCCCCCAACACACACACACTGTCGCCAAACTAGATACATTGTTTTCAAAAATCCTACCCTGGCAACAAAGTCGCGTTACTCACACATAAGTACACACATGACGCACACATCGCACATGAATACACACATACGGACATAACGGTATACACAGATGCACATACATACTGTACACCCATAGACACACAGACGTAGACACACACAGAAGGTCGTTATCAGCGATTCCTTATCAGCCATAGCTTTACATTTCACGTGTAAATCATATTTTAACGCTTTTTGTTGCTTAATTCTAGCAACTCGGCGAGGACTGAGAGCGCTGGCTGTGCTGACCGGTCGGACTAGCTAGTATCTGTCAACCCCTACTGTACTGGCAGTGAGTGAAAACACTGTTGACGTGCTTTTGTAACTAACGTTAAATGCCGACCGGGTAACAGCCATTGGCTCCTCGCAGCAGTAATGCTATGAACATGTAACTGAAGTTGGCCGCAGTGTCGCTGCTGAATGTTGCCAAACTTCATTCATAGTTTACAGTTTATCGATGTTTAGCGGCCGGCTGGCTAACGCTGAACCAGAAGAACAAATACAATTGCGTCTGACACGGAAGAGAAAAAGTGGGCGGGGCAACATAAGGTGAATACAGTGGCAAATTTCCCCCCGCAGCAGCCAGCGCGCAGACTGTCCTTTCATTCTTACGCTTTGACCCCACCCACCACCGCCCAAGCCCCGCCCCCCATCCCCCCAGTCACTAGTCACTTAGTCTCTTAAAACAGACTGTCTCATCTACATCCGGCGAATGCAGCTATACACAGTCTGTACGTTACACCCCCAGAACATGCACAAGGAAGTTGGGAAAAAAACCTTCAGACAGGAAAGAAGTTCGACGGAATCCGACCACGTGTGTCCACGAAAAATGCGGCATATTGGATTCTGATTGGACTAATGAGCGGAAGACACGCCTTTCTGCGATTCTGATTGGACTAATGAGCGGAAAACCCGCCTTTCTACTTCCCATTCCGGTTGGTGCACGATTCTCCCCCACGAAGTACAGACGGTATGGCGGAAGCATTTGAAAATTGCGGAAGCCAACTCGTCTGTTCTAAGAGACTACTAGTCACTTGTCCTAAAGAGAGCTGGCAGAACGTAACAGTGAGGCAAAACAAAGAATCAATGGCCGAGACAGCTTTCACCCACATCTGCATTCATTACCTCCAACTCCCCCACCCCACCCGCCATTTTTTTTTTTTTTTTTTGCGACACAAAAGATTTCTCGCTGGCTGTCGTGCGCTGGCTGTCGTGCGCTGCTTCCTGTCTGGTGCGCTGCCATCATCGCCGGCCTTCAGGACGCGCTTAAGCCAGTCAGAGGTCAGTCATGAATATACATGTGTGGTCTGCAGACAGGGTGATACTGGGAGAGAAGCAGAGCGAGGGGGCAGAGAGAGGGAAGATGAATATTGAGTTAGCGTGCTGCCGAGCAGGGCAGGGCACACGTTCCCAGTTCCCCAGTCACAATGTCCTCTGCTGTGAATCTCAGCCTGGTGCATATGAATATCAATATTTACACGGGCCATCGTGTTCGGGGGGGGATTTATAGGACACTCTGCTGCGCTCTCTCTTCCCGTAAGAGAAATATATAAAGTTGGCTTTTATTCCCCCGTTCTTTTTTGCACGAGTTACGTTTTCCTTTTTTGCGCTGCCGTTACTACGGCGATGAAATTCTTGTTTGCTCCGGGAAGCCTACGCATCTGTTGTTGTCTCTGTGTGTTGTTGTGTGTATACCGAGCGCACTGGGTTTGAATATTGTCTCATTTTTATTGACTGTTCTCATCCAATGGCTGTTCTAATATAACCAACATTCAAGAAAAAGGAGTGTTGCAATATAAACAGTTTGGATATTTCCAGAGGGCAACAGAGCTAATAAAACACACACAATATACTTATTGTCTTCCTTTGTAATACTGCGTGCAATAACAACACCATAGACTAACCTGTCTGATCTTATGTCTGTGTGTGTGTGTGTGTGTGTGTGTGTGTGTGTGTGTCTGTCTGTCTCTGTGTGTGTGTAGGTGTGTGTGTGTGTGTGTGTGTGTGTGTGTGTGTGTGTGTGTGTGTGTGTGTCTGTCTCTGTGTGTGTCCAGACAAAGTTTAAATGTCCATAGCCATCACCAGCCTATTCTCTATTGACTGTGCACCAATACAAACAACTGTCTCTCCCTCCCCCTCCCCCTCTCTCTCTCTCTCCCTCTCTCTCACACACACACACACACACACACACACACACACACACACAGACACACACACACACACACACACACACACACACACACACACACACACACACACACACACAC
>NC_139651.1:6559874-6704874 GCF_964638095.1 Poromitra crassiceps | reverse complement strand
GATCGTTAATGCTACCGTAATCTAGCTAACCTCGCTAACCTCGCTAACCTATAGCGACCTACTGATCTACCGCCTACGAGGAAAATCCATTCATTTATCAAATGTCTTTATCTTACCAAACACAATTACGCTATTCTGAGATAATATATAGTGTGGCATATACCTGTGAATAACATGTAACATTAAATGCTCAACATTGTGCACACAGTTTATTCTTACCTTGAAATCACACATCGATCCGTAGACGAGCTCTCTGTTTACATTTCGGGCAGAGGCAGAGAGGGGCAGATCATGGATCAGATCGGGGTCCTTTAAGCCGCGTGCGATTGGTTGAGGCATTAAATACTATGATCTGATTGGTTCATCAACTACAGCTATCCTGCGATTTGCCTGAGTAGAGTGACATTTAAAATGTACATTTATGAAAACATACGTTAAAAGCAGAGCTGCCAAAGACAAACCTCCAACAAAGAGGAACTGGCACCAGATAGTTATGCAGCTCATGCAGTTCATGACATGTATGCTACACTCAACAACCGATGTCTTTTATAAAGTGTGGGAGCCCTACCTGAAATATATTGACCCTAACCTAGCGGAGACACTGACTATTGGATACCTCAACCGAAGTGATACTGCCACCTGAGTACTGCCTTTTGCCTTGTACATCTAATTTAATTTAATTTATTTTATCGTATTATCATTCATCTGTCCATCCTTTTCTTCATTGTTGTCCACATCTACAGTATGTCTTTGTGAAGTGTTTAAGCTGCCCTGTCTTTTTGTTTTTGTTTTTTGTCTTTGTCGTTGTCTTGTCTTGTAAAATTTAAAATTGAATAAAAATATTATTGAAAAAAAAAAAGCAGAGCTGCCTAGACGTCATAGAATTATTTGGCATCGTACATAAAATATTGTGTAAACTGTCGATGAAGATCAATCAACAACACGAAAAAAGCCCAGCGTCGAAAGTTATCAGGTCACTCCTTGCACCCTCATATGGCAAAAAAAGAGGGCTAAAGTAAATTTTAATGAAGCAATTCCTTTTGGGCACGGAGCCAAAGTGCAGCAAGAGTTCAGTCAAAAGTAGGTCTTCTTTAATCATTACTTCTGTAACTGTATTATTGTACGGAGTCATTGATGGGGAAAAAAGCTGTTTGCTATCTCTGGGGGAGTTGATGTAATTGTTCTCTGTCCCTTTTATATGTAAATAAATGAACAAATAAGAATAAAAATGTTTCTTTGTCAATTTTGAATTTGAACAGAACTATTGCCCGAGTTGCAATGTAGCCTACAAGGGACCATAATGAAAAACAAAAGGCAGTGAAAGTTTAATACTTATTAATTACTTAAGCAAGAGACAAATTGCCACAACTATAATGCCCTGTTTGAAGATGTAAATAAATACAAGAGTTTGCTTCAGCACTCTGACTCTGGCCAGCCCAGTGACTGGCCTGAGACACTATATAAACTAAAGCAAGCAAACGGCCCATAACACTCCTGCCATCACGTTTCACAATGGTAATAGATCACTCATCACGCTGAGTTTAATGAGAAAAAGTAGCTTAATTAACACTAAATTAGCACCTAGTCATGTATTCCAAATTGTAATGAAATAGCCAGATTAATGTAGTTTAAATCAGTTTGTACTGAAGGGTGTGCTTAAAAAAAAAAAAAAAAAAAAAGTAATTATATTTTTGAAGATTACTTTTCTACATTATACTAAAAATGTAGCACGGCATTGTGTTAGATGTTACTAGATCATACTCCATCATTAGTCTTGTTACTTGCTAATAGCAAATTGTTTACTCAATTATTATTCACCACCACCACCACGCCACGCCACGCCACCCCAACACAAACAAACACACACACACACACACACACACACACACACACACACACACACACACACACACACACAAATCAAGATCTCTAATCCCACACTGTCGGTGAGTTTGGTTCCAAAGCCTGGTGGTGCGGGCAGCCACACCACAGGGACGACACAAAAGGGTTTAAAAAAAAAAAAAAAAAAACACAAATCCCTTTTGGGCAGGTTTAATATTGTTTAGGCATTGGCACTTTTATGTGAGGGGGTAGGTGTGTGCTCTGAAGGTAGGTGTGTGCTCTGAAGTAATTGCAGATAATGGGAGTTTTAAGGACAGCTGCTGAGGCGGGTTTAAGTAGGATTTGGGGTAGAGATTTATTGCGGAGGAGGGAAAAAGTTTGGAGACGCGTGGGGGGGTGGAGAAGGAGAGGTAGAGGTGAGGGGGGGTCCGCCGAAGCTTATCCCACCAGAGGCGAGAAGCAGGGGGGGGGGCACGGGAGGTGTGTGTGCGTGTGTGTGTGTGTGTAGCTCTACCTTCTAGCTTCAAGCTCTGGCAGTGAGAGAAAATAAATTCAACTCATCCAGACTTGGAGTGTTGAGAGAAGGGGAGCCGGTCTGGCCTGGTGCTTCTTCTTGAAAGAGGGGGCTTACAGAGGGCACAAGCTGCTTGACTAATTGGGGAGGATAGGAAATGAGGCTTGACTCAATCTACACCCTTGAATCAACTCTGTCCTACAGTCTGCATCACATGGGGCTCCCTAAGTGCTGCTTTCCCATTGATTATACCCTTTCAATGTTACGCTCTGACTCCTCGTCGGAGAAATTTGACTAAGAGAGGGCGTGGGGGGAGGGGGGGGGGGGTTGCGAGGGAGGGGGCAGTTGAAATACCGGTCAATACTTAGCTGAGATCAACCTGAAAACTATGGGAGGGAGAGAGTGAGTAATATCGCATAAACAGGTATAGCGATGAAAGCGATTTCTGAGAACGAGTGAGAGGACGAGGTGTGTAAAAAGTGGCGTCGGGCGGTCGCGGGCCGTAAAGGCGGCGACGCGTGGCCTGACGCCGCCGCCGCCCCGCCTCCTCGCGTGCCACTCGGGGCTTTATGAGGCGTGGCGGGAGGCCTTCTCCTCCCTCGCCTCCCTGTCTGCTTTAATGATACACTTTCAACGCAAACGCTGCAGCCTCCATCGACACCAAGGACTCCACTCCCTCTGGTCTAACGCAACGCACGCACGCGCACACAAATACACACAGGCACAGACACACACTCTCTCACACACACACACACACATACACAGACAGACACACACTCAGACACACACACACACACACACACACGCGCACAGACACACACTCAGACACACATACACACACACACGCGCACAGACAGACACACATACACACATACACACTCTATTAATGGGTTTCAGTTACGGAACGCTTTTGTTGTGGCCGCCATCTTGAGGACCAGACACAGCACGCAACTTTTTACTATGTTGTAAGTCTATGGAAGGACTGTTCAAACCATGCCCTCTTTGAACTCTACCTACTCCTTTAGACTTTAAGCTACAGACACTCGATTCAAACCTTAAACAGGTCAACACTTTCACTGTTTTATTACTCTTAATTCACCTTCTTAACTTTTTGAGAAATCGCAGTTTAGGTTTTACACTTTTTTCAACCTTTATCATTTCCGTTCGTGCGGATCCGTCCAGACTCCAAGCCATCCGCAGTAATGTCAGTGGGTGGGAGTACTTGCCTTGACAGACAACTCCTTCAACCAATCAGCGTCCACCAAATCCAGTCCTTCAGCCAATCAGATCCAGTCAAATCCAAATCCAATTCCACCGAGACACTCCTCTGGTGCATGTTCTTGTTCAGTTGTTGTAATTGTGTCTATTTCTGTAATAATCGCACTTACGGCTGTGTAAACTCTATGAACATTATACGTTACTGCTCGTCGCTTCGGGAGCCGCAGAGCCATGGGAGCCGCCATTACCGTTTTGCCAGCGGGTGCCACTGATTGGCCGGTTACGATGTCAACTACAAGGCAGGTCCCTGATTGGCCCGTGCACTTGCAGGAACTGGAATTTCTGAAAACTCCCACCGCGGGCTGGAGGCCAGACGGATCCGGAGAACGACACAGAATGTGCATTCATGCGATCCAAATGGTTTACCAGGCTAGCAGCCATAGGGTGTGTGATGTCACAATTCACTCTACCAGACTTCACAGGCTGCACTTTTTTACACTTTTTAAAAGTGTTCAGACAACTTTAACACTACATGTAGTACATATTATTATACACCAAAATATAAGCAATGCAATGTATCCTTTTTGACATGTTATGTTTGACACTAGTGTTCCACTCTATTCCCGATTGCGCAGGGCATTGTTGTTACAAAATTGGTTCCTCAAGATGGCGCCGCAACAGTTGTGTGATGTCAACTGAAATCTATGAATAGACAGTTAAGACACACATGTTCAAAGGCTGAGCCAGAGCCTAAAAATGAGGCCCGGAGAGCGACGGCGGGAAGCCAAGAGGTGAAACCATGGCTGCCTCTCACATCTGGACCTGTGTGCCTGCATGGCCACTGTACAGACAGGAGAGCTTTTTACCCACACCTCATCACTGTAAACCCTCTGGAGAACATGCTACAGTAATGCAATATTGATCTAACAACGCAGCGCATGTATGTGTGGACGCATAGTGTGCGTGTGTCCACCGACCTTGTGTATGCGTCGGGACTGAGTTGTGTCGATTGGACTTTGTTAGTGTGAGTGTGGTGTGTGTGTGTGTGTGTGTGTGTGTGTGTGTGTGTGTGTGTGTGTGCGTGTGTGTGTGTGTGTGCGTGTGGGTGTGCGTGTGTGTGTGCGCGTGTGTGTGCGGTGGGGAGGCGCGCGGCTGTGAGAGCGATGCATTAATAAGCAAGAGGTGAGGTGTTAGCCTTGGTGCTATTTCTGACACCTCACTGTCAGAGGCCTTCTCTCTGCAGTGGCTGGCCAGTCTGAACAGAGACAAGCGGGGGCCTGCATGCCTGTACAACCCGTCCTATACGCCAACGTCCCTGCTCTCACTCTGTCTGTCACTCAGTCTCTCTCATCCTCCATCATTCTCTCTCTTCCCATCCATCTAGCCAGCTATCCATCTATCTATCTATCTATCTATCCATCCATCCATCTATCTATCTATCTATATATCTATCTATCTGAGTGGCAGCATTGATTCAGCACCAGGGACAGCGACACAATGCAGCCCTGAATGCTTATCTATCTATCCATCTATCTATCTATCTATATATCTCTCTATCCATCTATCTATCTATCTATCTATCTATCTATCTATCTATCTATATATCTCTCTATCCATCTATCTATCTATCTATCTCTATCTAGGATGATAAAATGTTATATGGGTGGGGTTGTCATAGATTGACTGTCTATGAAATGTAATCAGGCTCTACTGTATTTACAATCACAACTGCAATGAAAATCTGTACCATGGGGAAGAAATATGGAAGTTCTCCCATTGAGTGAAATTAATAAACATGGGGCTAAATCCAGAGGCTTCATCTCTGGATTTATATATATATATACATATATAAATGATATATTATATATATATGAGGCTGTAGTGTACACACACAAAAATATTTGTCTCCAAACTAGACAGCTCTCCTCCAAAACTACTAACCCTCAAAACAGCCATTATATGGTCATGGGACTATACCTTACTCCCTGTAGATTTCGTAAAATTAAAGTACTGTAGTCTAACAATTGCAACCTGTGTACCGTAGCCAAGATGGATTGGGGATGTTTTTAAATATGTGCTGGGAATGTCTCAAGGTGGCAGACTTTTGGATTAAATTATTGGTACATATGAAGGGTTTCATACCAATATGCATTTTACAAACCTTTATCGTTCAATATTTAAAAAAATGTAGGCTAGATGATTCCATCCTCAAAAATAACAAGGGTTAAATTAAGAGTCTACTAATTCCCTCCCCCCTCATAAATCAGCATCTTTTCCTCCTGACTAATACTTTTGAAGTGGTCTCTTAATCCCCCCCCCCCCCAGCGCTGTATGTCAACTCTGAACTTAAAAAAGTGACTTACAATAGATTTAACTTTATTCCAGCCATCTTTTTTATTGGAGGTGTCAGTGTTTTCAAATGGATATCTCACTTTGGGATGAAACTTCATATATCCCCATATGTCCACAGGTGACAGGTGTTGCTGATAAATGATAGGTCCACCTTAGAGAGTTGCTGCTATAATTTTTTAATATAACGTGTCTTTGATGCTGTCCAGCTAGAAGACTTGGAGCAAAATCCCAAATTGTAGAGTTTTGAAATACAGCTATGTGCAAGACAATAACTTTGCTGTGACTCCCAGTTGTAGCCAGAGGAGAGCTGGATCCGGGGTGGTGATGCCACTTCTGTATTTTCTTTTGAAATGTTCTTTTCTCTTATCCTTTCTCAATTATATAGCCTACGTCTTAATGCCTGACTGAACATGTCATTTGTACAAGTAATATTAGCTCCAGTATTGGCCAGATTTTCTCATTATACCATGTTTGTACATATTTTAATTTAAAATAATACAAATAATTGATCACCACAAACATAATCAGCCATTGACTGATAATTACGAGCCTATAATTTGGTAAGTGATTTGGATAGTTATTCATGAATCATTACCATGATTTGCTGATTACATTTACATACTCAATAATACCTGGTGTTTCCTGCAGGAACATCCATATTCAAAAAGCTTTGGCTGAGTCTGGCAAGGAAGCCATAAATAGATTATGTATTATTGCCCACAACAAGGCTGTTATGGAACAATTTGAGCAAAAGCAAAAGCGCTTCATTGACTTTCATTTGTTAGAGAGGCGACAGTAGGCGACGCCAAGAAATGGTAATTAGGTGAAAGAAGAAAAAGCATGTAAATTCATAATTCAATATTTGTTCACATCAAATTGATAGGTGATAATGCCGTTTTTTTTCATTTCTAAACCCTTATTAAAAATGTCTCCAAGACATGCCCAGCAGGCCTTTTAGTGAAGTCGAGAAAATGGAAGAGGTATCTGAGAGGACGTATTGACATATGGGTTTGAATTGTTTCTATGCTCCTCTTGCTCTATTCCTGCTCTCACCCGGTACCTTTCTGTTCCTATTACTTTCCCTCATTGTCTGTCTCTCTGAGTCTGCTGCTCAGGATAAAGGACCAGGATGCTATATTGAAGAACTGAGGAAGAAAGGAGACATGACGGCACAGCGGAAAGAGAGAAAGAAAGAAAGAAAGAAAGAAAGGAAGAAAGGAAGAAAGGGAGAAAGGAAGGAAATAGAATAATCAAAGAACAACAAAGCAAGAATGGAGATTGCAGTGTCAGAAGGCTATAGAGGGAGACGTAGATGGAGAAAATGGGGAAAGACAGAACGATAAGGAAAAAGACACAAAGACAGAGAGAAAGAGAGATAACGGGACTGTAGTAGAAGATTTGCAGCCTAGTCGACACTGCGTTTTACACTGTGTGCCACCTGGTTGGATTTTGTGAGAAATCTGATGTACTGCTTTACTGCGCAGAGGGAAACTGCTTTATGGCACAAAACAGGAAATGGACAGCTGTTCTTCCACTGCAACAAATGTAAGGCTGATGGAAAAATCACATTTATCCTCTTCAATAAAGCATGAGAGAAAAACTTTGACCATTTTCACTTTGGAAAACACTAGCGGCAAAAATACAACAGCATGGAATACAGGCTACCAATTGTCTCAATCATGGTCTCACTTGTTTAAGGTAATTCAAATATATATATCACAAATAATTTGACAATGCTATATTGATGTTTAAAGGTATACTATGCAACTATTTCATTAAAAAAAACTTTTGTTATGCTTATAGAAAAGTTTCCCCTCAGAAACATATATTTTAACCCATTAAATACTGTGGCAGTGTGTTTGTGGTCAGACGCTGCCACCTGCCTGTGCTTTGGTGCTGTTTACATCTGTTTGGCTGTGGTCGGGACGGATTTCGGCGGGTTGTATTGCGACCTGATGGCGACCGGCCAATAACATCACTCACAGTGCAACAGCACAGCCAATAGCATCACTAAGATGTTCTGAGACGGATCTCTCAGCAGAGCGAGTCAGTGCGGAGTAAAACCAGGAAATGGAGCTTCTTCCCAGATCAGGGTTTGAGCTGTTTGGACCTCATAATTCGATGATCTGGAGGTATGTGTGTGTTTATTTGTGTTTTTATAACACTAGGCATCTCGCGCGCTACACATGCTCGATTCCTAGGCTTCGCCGAGCTGGCCCTGCGGCTCGCCCTAGGTAGATTGACATCACTGATGATGTCATAGACATTGTGACATCATTGTGATGTCGTCAGTGAGTGATGTCTGTCATCAGTGATGCAAAGTTGAGCAATTGTGTGCTGCGCATGCCAATAGGGCAGGCGAGGCCACGCAGCAGCTGAGCTGCGGGCAAGCTGCGTATGTGAGCTGCAGGGCGGGGGAGGCCGCGCAGCGGGCGAGCCTAGGAATCGAGCGCACGTAGCACGCGAGATGTCTAGTATAGATAGATAACCGCTGTGACACTATCAGAAAGTAACATTTAATCCCTGCGTTTGAAGGGTTTACCGGCGCTATCTCTCTCCACATGAACACAGAACACACCAAAACAATCCCCCATCGCGAAAATACACACAGGGCGCAGCGTCTCTCAACATAAACACACTATTATGGCCAGAAGTGATCATTTTGAGGGGAAACTTTTGTATAATTATGTTTTTTAATGAGGTAATTGCATAGTAAACCTTTAAAATAGTGACATTTAGCACCTTTAATCCTAAACCCAAGAACCAACAAGCAAACAAGAGCCTTGAAGAAGGCACGATTGGCCAAAAATAGGTCAAATGTCCTCTCTTCACAGGTCTAAAACTCAAACTGGTTCTCACAAGGATAGGAGTACAAGGACTCACACACACACACACACACACACACACACACACACACAGTACACCGAGACTTACAACAGCCCAGAAACTGTTAGCCCTCCCAGTGCAATAAAGCAGGCATTCCCAATGCAACCACCCACACACCTTCTTTATCACACACTTCACACACACACACACACACACACACAAGCGCACACTCTTTTGTCCCGGCCCACTCTGTGCTCGTTAGCTCTGTGCTCGTTAGCCGCTACATCGGGTGGCTGTTTTTTGCATGGCTGCCGCAACACAGTGTGCCAGGTGGCTCCCGTCCCGCGGCTGCTACAGTAAGAAGTTGAGAAACGCTCGGGCCAAAAATACTTACCGTCAAGTCAACAAACTCTGCTGATTACAGTTTGACTTTCTCTCGCTCTCCCCTCGTCTCTCCTTCCCGTCTTTAATCAGCATGTAAACAAGCGCAAGGTCATTTTCTTTCTTAAACGCACGGCGGCAGATAAGACGAGCGCGCTGTAGTTAATCCTTTTGGACACGCTGATGGAGGAGTTTGTCCCGGTGATGTTCTGGTGTTAATTATGCAAGAACGCATCTCTCTCTCTCTCTCTCTCTCTCTCTCTCATGATGACTCATCAGCTTACCTCGTGCTCTCTTTCTCTTTTTTGTGCTCTCTCTCTCTCCCCCCCCCCCTGTCCCCCGCCCCCCTCCCTCCCATGTCAAAAGGCAGAACCCTGGTCGCAAATCTTCTCAGTGGAGTATTAGTTCAGGGAGGTAACTGTAAGTCGTGTTTCACTATATACACCACTGCTTCTCAAAATGGGGTCGAGCGACAGCCAGGGGTCCGTGACTACAGGGAAATAGGTAACTGGATCTATTTATATAAATAAAACACACACACACACACACACACAAAGTGCACTCACTTTCCCTGAGATGCCTCCGAGGACCCCAGTGTGTGTGTGTGTGTGTGTGTGTGTGTGTGTGTGTGTGTGTGTGTGTGTGTGTGTGTGTGTGTGCTATACGTGGGCGTGTACTGCGTGTACTGTGTGTCGATGGTTTTTTGAACCAGCACGAGGTTTAGGCTTGTCCATGTGTGATTAACTGCTGTGTTTGATAACTCTGGCTGCTCCGCCGTTCCATAGTGATTTGCTGAACTCAGCAACATCATGTTTTCTTTCCCCCCCATTTTTTTCGTGTGTGTCTTTGAACAAATACGTGCAGATTGCCTTGATGTCTTCAGTGATTGCCGCTGTGTGCCGGGAATCCCAATGATGGCCGACTGACTTACCTGACAGGGAGGCAGAGAGTCGGACAGCAGCACTTTAGGTTGGCGGGGAATTAAGGGAAGAAAAAGAGAAGGAAAATAGGGGAAAAGTAGGAAAGACTCAAGAAGGAGTTGTCAAATGTCAACAGAGCTGTCTGGGGACACCACTTTTTGTGTTACTTTTAGCACGCATGTCTAATATAATATAATATTGAGTATCTCCCGATACAGAGTCCCGAGTTATTAAAATTAATCCAATGTATTATGCTTGACAATTGAATTGATTTGCAACACATTAAGAAAAAACAATGCCTGCATTCAAGTAGATGATTTTTGTTTTTTGTTTGTTTGTTGTTGTTGTTGTTGTTAGTGCAGCCTTGTAGAAGTTGAAACATACAGTATAAGAAAACCTGATGTTCAACCTGGAAACGGTAGCTAAATGGTGCACACCATCTTCAGATTGAGTACACCCCTCAGGCTAGGCTACAGGCTAAGCAAAACAAACCACCGCTTGTCCGCTTCCAAGTGATCTGGCCAACGTCTGGTCACTTGAAAACAGACTTGACAAACTTAAACTAAGGGTGCTTTCTCACTGGTGGCCCCAGTATCGTTCCCGAGCACACTTGTCCTCAAATTGACCCCAGTTTCGGAACATTTGACGAGTGTGAACGTGGCGTTCGGTTCGGTTCGGCCGCCCGGGCACACAACAGGGAACCGTGGCAGGATCCACTTGAAAAGGTGGTCTGGGGAGCGCTTTGGCGTGCGCGGGCACGGAACACCCTTGCGAGTGTGAAAGCCAACCGTTCCGAACCACATAGATAACACACGGGCGAGGATCAACTCCCAGCATAGCTGATGACGCAAGTGCACTCTGTTCCGTTTCAGAGCGCGGAAGAAATGTTGTAACGTGAAAGCTGACCAGCGGGGGAGAGGGGGGGGGGGGGCAATCATTCCCGGGGGCGGAACGGAACGAAAGCAATCGTTCCCAGTGAGAAAGCAGCCTAAGACTATCTACACAGCGACAAAATAGGGAAAGACATTTTTTATGAATTTTTTAGTGAGTCAAGTTTTTTTTTTCAAGAAAGAAAAATACAAACAACAAAACAAAACATAAACATTTACATAAAACCTATACAAACACATACACAACCCGCAGGACCCCCCCCCCCCACACACTTGTCTGTTCATTGTTGTGAACAATTTTAAATAAGATATTGGGAGGAAAATGCCTTGTTTGGCCCCGATATCTATCTTTGAGATTGGATGGCGACATCCCTAGTTAAAACCGTCTGACACACAAATGTTGCGCTTTAAGTAACATATAAGATGTGTGGTCCCAAACTAGATGGACACATCTTTTGAAAATTGAAAGGAAGAGAGGGACAGAGTGGGAGACAGATAAGTCTTACAGATAAGTCTCAGAACAGAGAAGTCAACGTGATGCTCTCATCACCTTCGATATGTCCTGAAGCAAAGTACTTAACCCCTAATTGCCGCAGTAGAGCTGCTTGTGGCCATAAGACGGCCTGTCCTGTCCTGTCCTGTCCTGTCCTGGGACGGCTGCTCCCAGGTGGATGGAGCTGTGTGAAGGTGAAGCAGGACTTTGCTTGAGAAGAACACGCTTTGCTCAGAAGAAGAAGAAGTTTCCCCGGGATAGACGGAGGATAAAAAAGATTCACTAAAGCTGGACAGACACCATTGAATTTTTTGTGTGGAGCCAATTAACCAGCGAAGTTGCCTTCAAGCAAAGATGACAGACAACCCTTTTAAAGACGTGTGCTCTCGTGGACAGCTTATGAACGGCACTATAAAGGAAGACGTTGACCCTGATCTTCTCAAATTGTGTGGGATATCGGTTTAACTGGACCAGATTTGGCCCCAATTAGGCTATCCCCACACCATTTTGGATGATTGAGTTGGAAATCCAGCATCACCCCCCCCCCCCCCCCCCTTTTTGCGAGTAGCCTGATCGTGTCGACTAAAGTGACGTGGACGGGAGCTTTGATGCTTAATTGGTTGAAGAAAATGTCACACATTCTAGCGTGCGCAGCCTAGAAGACAGGAATCCTACAGCCTACAGAGGAACAGACTAACACACCATCATTCCTGGAGGTATGACAGCGCGCGCAGGCCCTCATTTCCATCCTTCTCCCGCTATTTGTCAAAGCTCTTCTCCTGCGTTCCCGGTGAAGCAGCGGTGTTAACAATGCTGTCCCCACATTTACCAGTTCTGCCTCATTACAGCTAAAGAAGCGGATAAATTAGCGCAGGAGAGCATCATGCACCGGCAGAGTGCGACTGCACCTGTCAGCGAAGGGAGAAGATAGCGTGCGTGTCGGAGGAGGAAGGGTGTGAAGGAAGGTGCTGCTGGGAGCCCGGCGGCAGCAGCAGCAGCAGCGAGCGTGCCGTGCCGCCTTTCAGCACATATTGAAAGAGAAAAGCCACCCAGTGAGGCTAGCTCTCATCTCCGCTTCAGGAGATCATTTCCAAAATCATTACCAGAGGTTCATCATTCAATATTTCCCAAAATGGAGAAGGTCCCCAGTCTGCCAAAGTTTTATCATTCTGTCAAGCGAGGGACTTAAATGATCTACTATCCTCTAAAAGTTTTATAATTTGTTTTAAAGTTTTGTGCTATCAGTCATTTTGTGTGGCTAGATGATACGCGTTCGTCGGCTTCTTGCTCAAAGACATTTCGACGACAGTACACACTTGGAATAAACCTGGAATAAACCTTTTATTTTAGAAAACTCCCCGCTGCTTTTCTCTGTGTAGCCACGGCTTAGCCCCTCTATCTATCTTGCATTCAACTGCGATCATATTCTCTTTCACATAAACAATTTGGACTTCGGTCTGTTGTGTTGCTGTACGTGCGCTCGAGAGAGATCCAGAGGACAAATGGCTTTGCTTTTCACTGTCCCCTCTCTGCACTAAAAGCCTGCTGCCCTGCGGCCTTTAAAACAGCACTATCTTTCCCTCTCATCTGTCCGGTGCCTCTGGCCTGCCATCTTTATGGGCTGGTTAAGGGGCAGTCTCAAAATGGACTATGTTTGTGCCCTCTCTGGACCCGCTAGTAAAAAAAACTAAAGAAGAAGAAAAAAGCCACGATGCCCGGCCTGCCACGGATTAACATTTCGCAAGGTTGAAAATCCCATCATCAGATGGAGGCAAATTAATTTCTGCACAACAATATTCAGGGCCACCAGCCACATAATAGGAGACAATGCCGAGTGCATCACTCGATTGTGATTCCATTCACTGGCTAATCGGCGGGATGGCCGCTGCACGCTGCAGCGCCGTAGTAAACGCTTTCATCCCGGGGGGATAAGAAAAACAATGGGCCTTTTTAATTTCTTCTCTAAAGCGGCCGGGCAGCGGGAAGAAAATGATATAGACGTAATTGATGCTGAGGAGAGAGAGCGGAGGAGGAGGGGGGGGGGGGGGTGGAGGGGGAGGGGCTTTAGCAGAGGTCTCACGTCCGGTGTCTAGGCCTCTCTTATTATTTTGTTCATAACGGTAAGCACTCGTGGGTACTGGAGGTTGACAAAGCCGGCACAGAGGACAAATTGACCGGCAACAGAACACAATTTGTCCCCTTAAAGAGAATGGGTATAGCGGGCCCCTGTGTGGAACTGAGTAATGAGTTGAAGCCGCAGCAGCAGCGGGCCCCCCGGTCCAGGAGGAGTGGACCCCGCTGGAACGGCTCAGTCCGCTGTCCTCTGATAAGACGCCCGTGACACACAGCAGCCCCCCCCCCCCACCTGGAATCCCCCCCTCGACGACGAGGCCCCACGCCACTAAATATATCAATTAACGCCTTTTAGAGATAACGCAGAATAAAAGAAAGGGATTATAGGAATGTGTGCTGGCGCCCCCCTACCACCCCCACACTTTCCCTTGGGCTTTTCCTTATTAGGCCTGCATGCCTTGACTTTTCAGTCAACATAGGCCTAGTATAACAAAGAGTAAAAAAATACCAACCGCTTTTTGATGCATTTGCACTTACAAATATTATTTTTTCTCTCTTTTGGTACTATGCATGCAAACACTGTGTATACCCCATTATGTAAAGAGTGTGTGATTTGAGGAGAGTAAAAACCGACGAGGGGGGAGCAGCATCTTCTGCCGTTTGCTTTTGGCCCGGCATGCATCTGAGACACAGACACAGACATATGGCCGCTGGTCTGCGGTGGTGGCAGCATCTGTGGTGTGATGCAGCAGGGAGAGAGTGTCAAGTACCCGGATGCACTGGTCCATGGCAGTGTGCTTAGTGACACCCAATCACTGGTCCATGGCAGTGTGCTTAGTGACACCCAATCACTGGTCCATGACAGTGTGCTTAGTGACACCCAATCACTGGTCCATGGCAGTGTGCTTAGTGACACCCACTCACTGGTCCATGGCAGTGTGCTTAGTGACACCCAATCACTGGTCCATGGCAGTGTGCTTAGTGACACCCAATCACTGGTCCATGGCAGTGTGCTTAGTGACACCCAATCACTGGTCCATGGTCCGTGTGCTTAGTGACACCCAATCACTGGTCCATGGCAGTGTGCTTAGTGACACCCGATCACTGGTCCATGGTCCGTGTGCTTAGTGACACCCAATCACTGGTCCATGGCAGTGTGCTTAGTGACACCCAATCACTGGTCCACGACAGTGTGCTTAGTGACACCCAATCACTGGTTCATGGCAGTGTGCTTAGTGACACCCAATCACTGGTCCACGGCAGTGTGCTTAGTGACACCCAATCACTGGTCCATGGCAGTGTGCTTAGTGACACCCAATCACTGGTCCATGGCAGTGTGCTTAGTGACACCCGATCACTGGTCCATGGCAGTGTGCTTAGTGACACCCAATCACTGGTCCATGGCAGTGTGCTTAGTGACACCCGATACTGATAGTGCACAATCTCCCCCTGACCCATTTCTGTATATGACACATGCTGAAGTCAATTTTCTGCGCTTTTCACTCGCAGAAGAAGAAGAAGAAGAAAAAAGCGAGAGATGGGGGGGGGGGCTGCAACCCTGACATTCTGCTACTCAGTTTAGTGGAAGTAGAAGCCTTCAAGCCTACCCTTTCAAATTTGAGGAGAAACACTTCTGAAAGTAAAGGGTTGCTAACTTTTCCTCCTCTGCTCTCTCTCCACTGTTGCGCTTGGCTGCCTCATTATCAATAAAGGGGGCAGGTGCTGATGGTACTCTCACTCAGAAAGCTCACACACACACACACCACCGGAGTATGAGGCTGTGGCACCACCACCACCACCCCAACAGACACACTCGTCGGCATACGCCGCCAGAGAGAGAGAGCGAGAGACTATGGAGAGAGTGTGGAGGAGAGACCGGGGAGAGAGAGAGAGAAGGATATTAGTCTGGAGAAGAGAGCTGGGGGAGGAGGAGAGGAAGAAGAGAGAGCACGAGTGAATGAGAGACACAGACAAGCTGGATCCTTTTTCTTTTTTTTTCCTAGAAAACTTTCATTGGCTTTTGGGGCTTCAGTAGCGCCCAATTAGCACGGTTGTTACATGCGCACACCAACAGTTAATTGGCCTGAGAGGAGGAAGCGGCGCGGCCCTGAAAGGAGGAGAGCAGGACTCATTTGAAGATAGCAGGCTGCAATAGCAGCATGTTGGGAGGCCATTTGGCAAACAGTGGGAGGAACATTTCGGTGCCCGAGTATATAAAGTAGACTTGGTACAAATAGCATTTGCAAACACTACTGCAAACAGTACCAGTTGCCAAACGGTGTGCCAAATGGTGACACTTGCAAAATAGCACAATTATAGGGAGTAGCGGGAGGCTTCGACAATCGAAGGAAAGCCTATTTCTGTGATCAACAACATCTTACCTGACGACACAAATTGTACTGATGTAGGTTAAAGGAGATGCTACGCTCTCTTCACAAACTACTATTTGGCACAGGTCTGTGTGGATTAATCGGATCCAGGGAGAAATCATTCACAGGCGTGACCTAACCCGTCCAAATACAGAACCACGCTGCCCTACATTGGGGGAATATGCTGAATGCGCACGTCGTAAACACAACAGCACTATGAGCGCACACCAAGGGCAGGAGGCTGGATCTCTGATTACATTTACTCTACACACTGTAGATTACATTGACTCTACACTAGAGGTCACCGGTCCAAAATGACCCTAATGGACCCGGGCCGGACCCGTATAGAACCAAGAAATACCGAGGCAGAGACTAGCGGTGCCGACGTCAAAGTTGCTTACTAATTGCTATTACAAGTTGTATAAATTAAACTTTGTGCATCTATCTTACCTATAACGTTATAAAGCATTCTCCCCTCTTCTTTGGCACACGCACCTGAAGCGACCATGTACAGCCTGAAGCGTTGCTCCCATCACCGAGATGTCCATGTTTACGTTGGCTCGCGATGCTAATCTTGAGCTAGCTTGTCACGTTACTTTGCCTGGCGCCCTCCATAACTCCGCTCTTCTGACATCATGTTGTGGTTTTGTACTCTCGTAAATACGACTCCAAGTGCGCATGGTCACTTAACTGTAAACAACAATAATAATTGTCACGGAGGCAAGGCTAGACGTAACTTTGACTTTTACTGAGGCAGGCATGAGTAATCGAACCCAGAGCATTACTCCAACAGGCCAACATAACATCTTTTCATGTGTTTCTCTCGTGATCAGCGCTTATCACGGGCCTTCTCGGACCCACCCGGGTATTACACATAATGGTAAACAGACCCGGGACCCGTGGTGATAGGATAGGACCCGACCATGCCGACCAGAACACACGTGACCATAATAAAATGACCCTTGAAGACCTCTACTCTACACACTGTAGGTTACATTGACTCTACACACTGTACTGTAGCTACATTGACTCTACACACTGTACTGTAGCTACATTGACTCTACACACTGTACTGTAGCTAGATTGACTCTACACACTGTATATCACATTGACTCTACACACTGTACTGTAGCTACATTGACTCTACACACTGTAGATTACATTGACTCTACACACTGTACTGTAGCTACATTGACTCTACACACTGTACTGTAGCTACATTGACTCTACACACTGTATATCACATTGACTCTACACACTGTACTGTAGCTACATTGACTCTACACACTGTACTGTAGCTACATTGACTCTACACACTGTAGATTACATTGACTCTACACACTGTACTGTAGCTACATTGACTCTACACACTGTACTGTAGCTACATTGACTCTACACACTGTATATCACATTGACTCTACACACTGTACTGTAGCTACATTGACTCTACACACTGTACTGTAGCTACATTGACTCTACACACTGTATATCACATTGACTCTACACACTGTACTGTAGCTACATTGACTCTACACACTGTACTGTAGCTACATTGACTCTACACACTGTATATCACATTGACTCTACACACTGTACTGTAGCTACATTGACTCTACACACTGTACTGTTGCTACATTGACTCTACACACTGTAGATTACATTGACTCTACACACTGTACTGTAGCTACATTGACTCTACACACTGTACTGTAGCTACATTGACTCTACACACTGTACTGTAGCTACATTGACTCTACACACTGTATATCACATTGACTCTACACACTGTACTGTAGCTACATTGACTCTACACACTGTATATCACATTGACTCTACACACTGTACTGTAGCTACATTGACTCTACACACTGTAACCTTGGCCAGGTTCCTCTTGTAAAAGAGATTTGAAATCTCAATGAGTCTTTTACCTGGTTAAATAAAGGTTTAATTAAAATCTATAAAAAGCAGTGGGATTTGATGCACAGGACATCAAGAGCTCATTATGCTCTTTTACACGCAATTAATCAAACAATGTAAACAAAGCTGCTCCAGCCAAAACCGACAGCGCAGGATTCCCTCATGGCAACTCAAATGTGCTGCACGCATTACGCAGATTTACTCAATGAAGGAATCACAATAACGTGGTAACTTGAAGATTCACAGCCCGTCTGGAGATGATAGCGCTATAGGTGAAGGCTAGCCTGGGTAAACCCAGCCTCCACGTGACCTGCTCTCAAAACCTGCTCTAGTGACTGAGAGCAGGTCTGAGAGCAGGTCACGTGGAGGCTGGGTTTACCCAGGCTAGGTGAAGACTTCCTTCCTGTTGCCACGGCAGTGCAATTACTACTGTGCAGTATGTGTTACCCAACTTCTGCTCAATTGAATTGAGCAACAACTGCACGGACAAACTTCACCTGTATTTCAACTGTGGCATGAGGATGAGTAGATGATTTTCATTTTTGGGTGAACTGTTCCTTTAATATACTCTGATTCTGCCACCAGTCAGTCTGTCCCTCTCTGTCTTGTTCTCTCTGCCAGCTCCCTTGCGACAGACAACAAAAATGGAAACATAGCGCTTTATAAAACGGACAAAGACTTTGGGTAGCTCTTATCATTCTCCCCTCTCTTCTCCTTGTGACAGATGAGTTCAGATCAGTTCAAAGCGAGCCTCGGCTGCATCGCTCCTGCTTTGTGCGTCCCGGTCCACAGCCGAGGGCCAGCCATCACCACGATCATTCATCCAGTTCATGTGCAGTTCATTCCCCAAACTCATTATTTGGTTTGAATGGTTGTATTTTTCAAAGGACGAGATGCTCTATTTTAATTGATTCCTTTCTAAAAAAAAATGCTATTTATCCATTTTGAGGAGGGGGGGAAAGTTCCCCCCCAGGAATTCACCATTCAGACTGTAACTTAGTATAGTAGTGTACTAACAGCATCCTTTTGTGAAGCAGGGACTTGCAGGAGATGGACAAAATAACAGAAACACCTGAATATTATACAGTGGAGTATATAGGAATATACGTAGGAGGATCAGGGCCACCTTTCATCCATCCTCCTTACAAAGCTGTCATCCAGGTCCTGAACTGTGTGTTGAGGGATAGTGGACCTTTCTTCAAGGAGGAAAGCCTCCAGCTCTTTGAGGGATAAGCGAGGTAGAAATCTACTTCACACGACTCGGCGCTGGAGAGCTTCTCATAAAGGTTCAACGACGTTTTAATCTGGTGATTAGAGAGGCCGTGGAAGGCATTCAACTTTATCCCGGTGTCCATGAAACCCCTCTTGCATTTGTTTAGCAGCGCCTGCGGGGGCACTATCATCTCTCCTGCACCATAAGATGCACATGGTCTTGTAAAATAGCCACATGTTGTTTGGGCCGTTATATGACCATGCAAACTACTATGCAATCTGACCTAAGGAGTCCCAGGAGACGACTGTCCATATACATTACAGAGCCACCGCCACGATGCAGCAGACGGTGCGGTTTGAGGGCATCACTTGGTTTCCTGAAGAATTTAACCCTTTCCGGGCGGTAGGAGAACGGGTGAAACACGATTCATCAGTTTTTGTTGAGATTGTGTTCTAGAGGTGTTGATTCAATTCTGTCATAATGTTTGAGGCTGTAGTTTTGCGGTGTTTTATAGCAACTCTCCTGTTACATGTCTGTATATCTATTGTGTCTGTCGGTGCGCTCCCGCTTGCGACCACTGTTCCTCTGTGGCACTGCTGTATTACCTGTGTTTGGCATATTATGCTGCCATGATTCTCCCCTTTGCAATGTGACATGATTTTATGTTATATGACGCACCTGTTCTTCAGGCACTGCCTATTTGGCCCTATTGAAACTCCATGTTGCTTTTTAAAACTTGCATATAAATCGGGGATTGTCGCATCGCTTTTAAAGCTGCCACATACTCCGAATTGGGAATTAAATTTAATATAACTTGCCTGTGATTTTGTAATTGCATTTTACTTACTTCAAATCTTTTAAGTGGTGTTTCCATTATTTTATCCACCCCATGCATGACATACTATCATCTCCAAAAGTGCCACAGTTTGTTTGATATATCATCTTGTGAGATTAGGTAGGTTCATGCATTATAGCGCAGACTATGTCGGTGCATATTGAGGTTTGCCTGACAGTCGGAGGTGGTCTGCTATACGAGCAGACTGCACAATCATGCCCGACGCAACGCTCTGTGGAGAAGCCACTGGAATGGCATCTCAAACCATCAGGCCATGACAACAACGACAATGAGGCTTGTCCAGAGGTGCCACCTCTCTCTCTCTCTTTCTCTCTCTCTCTCGCTCGCCCTGTCTTTCTCTCTCACACTAACACACACACCCACACACACACGCACACTGTACACACACACACTGTACACACACACACACACACACACACACTCAGAATGAGAGAACATCTTTATTAGACCGTTGGAGGTGGGACGTGCTCAGCCTGAGATTGGCGGGCTGACCTCTCGCTGGGAGCTGTTCAGGGGAAGTGTTTACCCAAACCCCATAGAACAGGCCATTAACCCCTTTCTAGATGGAGGACAAATAGGAAATGTCCCTCCAGAAGGGCACTCAAGGCAGCAACACCTACACAGGCCATCATGACAATGGGCTCGTTATGAAGCTGTGGGGGGGCGTTAACGAGGCGGGGAGCCCCCCCCCCGCCCCGTCTCCCGGGGACTAGCATCGCCGCGGCGCGCCGGTGTGCCTAACGCTCAGCGAAGTCGCCTGCCTCTGAATCTCCAGTGCAGTGCAACACATCTTATTAACCCCCAACGCTGAGACACAACAAGAAGCCCCCCATCTCCATCAACTGCTCCTCCACCTCCTCCACCTCCTCCACCTCGCTTCACTAAGCCTCCTTTTCCCCCCCATCTCCTCTCTTTCTGCTTCTCACACCATCTGTCTCAACTGTAGGGCTGCAACTAACGATGATTTTCATTATCTAGATTAATCTGTCAAATATTTTCTCGACTAATCGATTGAGTCATTCGGTCTATAAAATGTCACAAATGATCGATGGCTTTTTCACCCAAAGCCCACGATGATGTCCTCAAATGTCTTCTTTTGTCCTGACCACCAGTCCACAACCCAAAGATAATCTGTTTACTGCCATAGAAGACTAAATTACCCAGAAAACATCCACATTTAAGAAGCTGTATATTTTTTATTATTATTATTTTTTGTAAATTCGGTTATGAAAATAGTTGGCGATTAATTTTCTGTCAATCGACTAGACTAATTGATCAATCGAGTAATCATGGCAGCTCTAGTTTAAACCCCCCCCCCCCTCCTCATTTCTCTTTCTGTCTCTCTCTCCCTAGAGAGAGAGAGAGTGATGCTCTCTCTCTCCCTTCCCGGCAGGATACCCCCGAAGCTCTGAGTGAAGCCCCAACCAGGGAGGGTATCTTGAGACGCGGCGAAGGGGCTTCTCGTCCTTTGGGGCCCACAGGCGTAATTCAATCACACCTACAATAATCCCCCCCCCCCCCCCCCCCCCCCCGCCCCCACACACACACACACATATTAAATCCAGCACAAGCTCACGTTCATCCCAGATTGCGGGTCTCATCCCGGGTGGGCTTCAGAGCGAACCACCGGGCACGTTTTTTTTTACCTCCGCGTCGTTTGAAGAGGACATTATTTTAATTGAAAAAAGTCCCCCGCCCTCGCCGGCAGGCAAACGATAGAAGACACAAAGGGAAAGATGGGGGAAAAAAATAACACGGGAGAGAATTAAAAACAAAAACACCAGATGGTGATATACATGGTAAAAATGATTGTTTATACTTATTGTTTGATTATATGTGATAATGAGAGTGGGATTTCCTCAAGGCAATTAGTGTCTGCTGCAGCCATATTGTGAGAGGACAGGGGAAGGACGGCGGGAGCTGTTATTGAAGGAGCGCTTATCAAATATCTCCGCCGGGGTGATTAGTGTAATAAGACACTGCAAGGTGAGACAGGCCGCTCACACACTCGTTCAGTGTGTCTGTGTGTGTGTGTGTGTGTGTGTGTGTGTGTGTGTGTGTGTGTGTGTGTGTGTGTGTGTGTGAGAGAGAGAGAGAGCGAGAGAGAGAGTCTATATGTGTGTATGAGAGAGAGAGAGCAAGAGAAAGTGTGAGAGAGACTACTAGAAAGTATGTTATTCTGTTTCGGTGTGTCCGCAAGCATGTGTGCCTGCATGTGTCTCTGAATGTATACACTACAGTATGTCTCCAAGTGTGTGTGTTCGTGCGTGTGTGTGTTCGTGCGTGTGTGTGTTCGTGCGTGTGTGTGTGTGTGTGTGTGTTCATGCGTGTGTGCATGTGTGCGTGTGTTCGTGCGTGTGTGCATGTGTGTGTTTGTGCATGTTCGTGCGTGTACATGTGTGCATGTGTGTGTGTGTTTGTGCGTGCGTGTTCGTGCGTGTGTGCATGTGTGCATGTGTGCGGGTGAGTGTGATATATGATATCAAGTGTGTGTGTGTGTGTGTGTGTGTGTGTGTGTGTGTGTGTGCATGTGTGTGTGTGTGTGTTCATGTGCGTGTGTGTGAGTGTGTGCATGTGTGCATGTGTTCGTGCGTGTGTGCATGTGTTCGTGCGTGTGTGCGTGTTCGTGCGTGTTCGTGCATGTGTGCATGTGTGCGGGTGAGTGTGATATATGATTCCTATGTTAAAGCAGGCTCCCCTGCCAGGCCGGGGGGCCCGGGGGCTTTAGCCCATGACAGAGGGCAGATCAGGGGCACTTACCCCTGGCAGAGTCTTCTGTTCATGCAGGGCGCTCTGGGCCTTCAGTGCTGACTCTCTGGCACAGTATGTTAGAAAGGCACATCCTACAGCAGCAGGGAGACAGCAGGAAACATGGGATTACTTAGTGTACTTACAGACAACAGCTTCACCACACACCCCAATAATAATAATATTAACGACGATGATGATGATGATGATGATGTGGTAGAGAATTTATGCCCACTTTTAACCCATTGATACCTGATGCAGCATTTGTGTGTGTATCCCTTTAAGACCGCGAACCGCGTTAACGCGGTTCGCGGTCTTAAAGGGATACGCACACAAATGAGGGATATACTGTACACACAAATGCTGCATCAGGTATCAATGGGTTAAGGGAACAGTATATTTAACATGTATTAGTTCTGTAATATGAAATCTCATTTACAGATGCATGTGCAGGTTATCAGACTCTGCAAACAGTATTATTTTTAGCGTTAACTCAACCCTGTTTTGAGCTCTGTTAGGTTCTCTTCCAGACTGTGGAACCACTGGCGTTTTAGCCTGTATGTAAAATGACCACGGTGGAATAATTTGTAAAGTCTGTGCTTTTAAATTATAAACTGTTTCTTTTTATATCTCTATTTTTATAACTATGGACCCCCCTGAGCAGTGTCCTGAATAAAGTTTGAATTTAATTAAATTGTATACAAGGTATATGCAGGAATCCTGGAGTTAGACCTTTAAGAACTTTTCAATATACCACCGTATTCCAAGAACTCAACACAACTTTCGTCACATCAGCGATGATAGGGGTGTAAATCACAAGTTTCATCACGATACGATATTATATATACCGGTAGATTCTTTGGACGACGATACGATATTTGCTGATATCACAAAGTCTGCCGCGATACGATTTTTATTCAATTCAGGGGTCTGCGATCGATATGATATATATCATATGTCCATTTAATACCATCAACACAATAGCTACATTTAATACCTCATCAAATGGCCATTAAGACTTTTTAAGGGCCTTAATTTTCCCTAAATTGATTTATCAACTTGTAATACTTTTCAAGACCCTGCGGATACCCTGTGTATAGCGGTACTATAAAGCAAGTGTAAGGTAACAATAAACGGTACTTTATCTATGGTCTTAAAGGACAAGTACAGTGTGATGTGAGTTTTTGCTTCTCTCTTTTTTCATTTTCCTTCCCAACCCATCCCATCGTTGTTAATTGTTACAGTTTTTACATGCATGTGCCGTGATTAAAGATGTCTTTAAATAATTGTTTCCATATGTCACAGGCTGATTCACTCCCATTCAATTCCACACAGCATAGAATACAACAGAGACTTCTAATTCAGTCGGTAAAGATAATTCATCACTCTGTGAATGAGAAGCTACCAATCGCATTTAGCGAAGCTGCTTCAGAAGGCTAATATCAGGCTGGCTAGGAACGTTTGCATTTTGAAAGAGGTTCTGTTCACTGTCCATATTAATGCACCCATTCAGGTCTCTGCTTGTGAACAAGAAAGCTGCAAGATACCGCTTCCGGGTGTGTCCAATTTCCATGTTTCCATGTTTCCATGTTTCCATGCCAAAACAAATCTTTCTACCAACTGTGGTCAGGATTCGCCATCAGTCAGTCACAACCCATCCAAGCCGACAGACAAGACGCTTCAGCCAGCTATAAAATAAAATGGAAAATAAAGCTTGATTTTACACAATTAAGCCTTAACTTTTCATTTTAAATAAAGCTTGACAAATTCAGACAGTGCTTATTAAAAATATTTACTTTGTAAAATAACTAAGATCGCAGTGAAATAGCAAATAATGTCATAAAAGCAGTGGAAAGCGATCGACAGTGGTGTACATTAAAACAGTAAGGGAATGCAGGACACCAAAAATGCACACCTGACATCCCAGTGCTCACAGTCACACCTGACACCCCAGTGCTCACAGTCACACCTGACCTGACCCCCCAGTGCTCACAGTCACACCTGACACCCCAGTGCTCACAGTCACACCTGACCCCCCAGTGCTCACAGTCACACCTGACAACCCAGTGCTCACAGTCACACCTGACACCCCAGTGCTCACAGTCACACCTGACAACCCAGTGCTCACAGTCACACCTGACACCCCAGTGTTCACAGTCACACCTGACACCCCAGTGCTCACAGTCACACCTGACACCCCCCCAGTGCTCACAGTCACACCTGACACCCCAGTGCTCAGTCACACCTGACACCCCAGTGCTCACAGTCACACCTGACACCCCAGTGCTCACAGTCACACCTGACACCCCAGTGCTCAGTCACACCTGACACCCCCAGTGCTCACAGTCACACCTGACACCCCAGTGCTCACAGTCACACCTGACACACCCCCAGTGCTCACAGTCACACCTGACACCCCCAGTGCTCACAGTCACACCTGACACCCCAGTGTTCCCAGTCACACCTGACACCCCAGTGCTCACAGTCACACCTGACACCCCAGTGTTCCCAGTCACACCTGACACCCCAGTGCTCACAGTCACACCTGACACCCCAGTGTTCCCAGTCACACCTGACACCCCAGTGCTCACAGTCACACCTGACACCCCCAGTGCTCACAGTCACACCTGACACCCCAGTGTTCCCAGTCACACCTGACACCCCAGTGCTCACAGTCACACCTGACACCCCAGTGCTCACAGTCACACCTGACACCCCAGTGCTCACAGTCACACCTGACACCCCAGTGCTCACAGTCACACCTGACACCCCAGTGCTCACAGTCACACCTGACACCCCAGTGCTCACAGTCACACCTGACACCCCAGTGCTCACAGTCACACCTGACAACCCAGTGCTCAGTCACACCTGACACCCCAGTGCTCACAGTCACACCTGACACCCCAGTGCTCACAGTCACACCTGACACCCCAGTGCTCCCACTACAATCCTCTGTTTTGAAGCACTGTGATTGACCCAAAGGTCCAAAACACCGCCCAGAAAACATTCGTCATAAAACGGTCCAAACTAGTTTAAGCTCCTAAAACAGGCACAACCACTGGTATTAACTGCTCTGTATTGAATGTTTCTAAACCTGTGTGTGCGTTACACTAACCCCCCCCCCCCCCCACCCCCATAATGTCTGAAAAGTAACAGATTAGCAGATTAAAAAGAAGCACATCAAAGACTAACACCATCAGCCATATCTAATATATATGTATATTATATTATGTAAGTGAAGAAGAAGTGATCCGCACACCTTTGGAGCTCCCGTTTGAAGGTTCTTTATTTCAGCGTGACGTTTATAGGGCTCAATATAGGAATAGACCCATGTCAGAGACAGCACTATTAACTATGTCACATGATGTATTTTGTATGGGTATTTAATAGAGCCCGACCGATATATTTGTCCACCGATATTATCGGCCGATATTGGCCGATAACCGATATATCAGTATCGGCCGATATGTTGGCCGATATGCTGATATTTTTTTATTTTGTATTTTTTAAGTTATAGACAGCATGTGGTGTATATTTGATATTTTTACTCAAATTATATTTTATATTTGTTCCGTTTGTGTTTTTGTATTTCTAGTTATTTATAATTATTAAATTCCGAGTTCGGTTTACTGTTTCATTGCATTGATGTCATTTTGGACAATAAAGTTTATTGATAAGCTGTAAAAATATCCTCCCTACATTACATATCTCAAGTCATGTCAAGTCATATCTTTGTCAAGTGTTTGATATTTGAGGGATCATTGCAAAAGAATTGTGTAATATAATGTGTCGGCCGATATATCGATATCGGAATTTTTTTACTTCCTAATATCGGTATCGGCATCGGCCTCCAAAATCCAGTATCGGTCGGACTCTAGTATTTAAAGATGGCGTCTCTCTGTTACATCAGAAAGCGTCTGAGGAAGAGCCTGTGTGGCTCGAAACATCACGCTGAAAAGCCTTCACACGGGAGCTCCAAAGGTGTGCGGATCACTTCTTCTTCACTGTCAGGTATATTTTGATCCAGCACCCAGTGCGTTTTTTGGATGTGCGTGTCTTTTTTATCCTCTTTATTATATGTGTAAGCCCATACAGACTGGACAACTTGAACTCACCACTTTAATTTCAATGTGCCCTAGCATCCACTTCTAAAATCCATCAGGTTACTTTCCAAATGGATCCTGAGATTTGCCTACTGGGAAATTTTCACTAATGCAATTCTAATCGTAGGCATGGCTATCATATAAAGCTTACTGAAACAAGCTATTGCCAAAAAATGAATTAGCCTACATTCAAATGGAAGTCAGATACTCTGCTGACATTTTGGAAATGTGCCTCTCTGAAGTTAATCGTTCTGGCCTTGGAGAAAATACAATAGCATGGCTACTGGTTGAGAAATAAGAGCAAAACTTTCTACAAAATATGACAATACTATAATTGACTTGGACACGGAGAACCTCCCTTCAGATCAAATTCGCTATATCTTTGAACCCCTCCCCTATTTATCATGTGACCCTGGTGATAATCCGTCATGGCTTTCTGTCTGTTTTGTTCAGAGTTGCAAGGAGCACCGTTGCAATAAATCTGTTGCAAAAATAATAAATCCCGGTTCGGTACGAGTTCGGTACAACGGGGAAAAAATCAAAAAGAAAATCCCAAATGCATAAGGTTAGCTTTGTTTTCATTTTTCAAAAAATAAAATAATAATTATCTTTTTATTTTTCACTCGAACCATTTTGATGTCACAATGTCTATGTGAGTATGAAGGTATGAAGGAGTAAGAAGTATAAAATATCACTGTATTCAACCTCGAGCTTCATCCTAAGCTCAAAAATGAACAAGAATCTGTGAGGCTATCAATCAACACATGCAAGAAAAGATGACAAGAGTACAAGTCAGGTCAATCTGTCCTCACCTGGAGGCTACGGAAAGATCTCCACTTTGAAGGTGATCAGGTCAGGAAAGAACTCTGATGGACCTGATGTCCATCACCCGCTGTTAACCTGTACTCATGACATTGATTTCCATAACATGTTGGGCGCATCATCTCCAGAGTCTCCACCCTATACGTATATATAGGCCTAAGAGTAGGGGTGTGTTATTAGACATTTAAATGTGGCTTTTATCAAGTGGTATTCGAGAGCTCTTTTGGAAGAGAGTGAGTCTGAGTGTTTTTTATTTTTCATGTTGAGCGCTCCAGAAGGAAAAGGAGAGGGGGCGCCGCTGATGAAAAACGCTCTTCCACCCCAGGTGGGGTGTTTGTTTAAAGAGCACACCCTGAGTATTACTCCAAAAATCTGCATAGCGCATTTTTGATGAATGATCACTTTCATAATTATCGAACCGAGCACGAGAGGGAAAAAGTCAACCAGTATGCATTTTTTGGAGCAGCCGAGTAATTAAAAACCTCTGGTGATGAGCCCTCAAACTGTAACCTCTCTCATCTCGGGAGACTTTTTTTTCACAAGTTGGTCAAATCCAGCTAAAAAAGCGTATGAATATGCATCAATAAGTCTGGCCCTAACAAAAATGTGACAGCTTTCATTAAAGGGTGAGTGGTTGTTCTGTTACGCGCTCGGCAGAGTTGACAGTGGGTGACCCCGTTCCCGAAGAGTTTTTTTGCACAGTGCAGCATAATTTCCCATTACTACATGTCACACCTGCTGCCAAGTCGTCCCGTGGGAGAAGAGACACTCTGGTGCACGCGCACACACACACACACACACACACACACACACACACACACACACTCGCGCACGCGTGCTACGCGGCATGCGGCAGGACATAGCACCCATCACCCTCCGAAACAGTGCAATGCACTCTGGCGCCCGGCCAAGAGAGAGCTCCCTTTCGCGACAACCTTCACCCACCTCCACGACTAGGCAGTTAGTCAAGAGGAAAAATCACCTAAATGACACTGATGAAACAGCGTGCCACACAGCAAAGGGAAAAAAAAAGTTTGGGCGCCCGGGGGAAACACTCTTCTTCATCCTGTCTGACATTACAAAACTGCGGGACATGCACGGGGGGCCCTCCTGGGGGACACGTCCTGGCAAAGGCTTTTGGGAGCGCTAGAGCTGTGGTTCCCAACCTTTTTAGGCCCGTGGCCCCTGACTATAAAGCAAAGTTGACCTGGGACCCCTCGTAACATGTTGCAACGTCTACCAGTTACATTAAGTTACCGATTATTGTTTTTGAATAATATTGGTTATATTGTTTTGTCCAAGAAATTTCAGAAAATAGTAGGGATGTCACAATATATCGTCCCACAATATATGGCGATATCAAAACGTGACAATATGTATCGTTGAGATGAAATCTCATATCGCGAGAGAAAAGAAGCTGAACATGGTGGCACTGATCTGCATCTGATTGCATGCTCGCTCTCCTTTTCATTGGGCCTAAAAAAAATATAAGTTTGGTTCCTGTTGGTTGTCAGTTGAGGTGAGGGTCGGTAGGGAATTTATTTTATTTTATTTTTTTATTTTATTTTCAGTGGCAGCAAGGGATAGATAGGAAATATATAGATATATTTTTTTTCCTTAAAATTACAGCAGCGATGGATACTTTTTTCATAACATAGCCTACATGTACTGTACCACTGTGCTCTACACACGTTTTTATATGAACAAAATATTTAAGTCAATATGAATGCTTCAATGTTATTAAAACGTGCTGATTTTAAATGTTCTTTTTTCTACTCCTAAAAACCAGTTCTGGACCATTGGCATTGAAGACATCTCAAACAATATTTCATCTCATACCTTTAATGGCATTATTAGACCGCAAAAACCAGACATACACACTTCTATCCCCCCCCCCCCCCCCCTCCCTCCCTGCCTCTTCCAACTCACGGCTTCCTCATAGCTACACACACACGCACACAAACACACACGTCACACACACACACACACACACACACACACGCACGCACATGCACGCATACGCACAGATGCACGCACACGCGCACACACACGCTCTGGTTTGTGCTCTCTGGAAGAGAAAAGCCCACTCCCCGGGTCCGCAGGCTCTCCAGAATGTCATTTTTTAGCTCCTCTTTTTTCGTCTGTGCAACCTTCGGCGGGGGCAAATGAGTACGTTGCTGTGCACGAAACAGTATCTCGAAGGCGGACGGAGCGGTACTTTGAGCTGTCGAGGGCTGAGGTCCTGCCGTGCACTTCAGTGCTAAATACCTGAATTGAAACGTAGCCATGAAGCCACTGACGAGCGAACCAAGCTGCTGAATGGGGGTCGACACCACATCGCTGGAGATATCCGTCCATTTGTCAGCTCTGTCCACTTTGCCGGCTGCTGATACGAATATACAAGCGCACTGTTTAACTTCCTGAAGCACGTTTTCAAACGATTTTAACCCCAATCTCACAATTCTGGTTGGCACGCTGCTGCATGGGCAGAGAAGCGACACAAAGCACATGTCCGTCATGCTCCCTCCATGCCATTTTCGTTTTAAAGTATCCGTAGCGAAAAGCACCTTCGCGCAGTGGCAAACCCCGCCCCTTAGCGCCACCGTCAAATCAACAAGCTCATAAAATAAATTGGGTCGCACGTAAATTGACAGGGTCGGTCGGCAACAGGAACCAAACTTAATTTTTTTTTAGGCCTTGCTTTGTTTGAACAGACGAGGGACGTTACAGACACGGAGGGATGAAAGTGGTGAAATTACTCAAATTAGCGTGGAGGATGCCCCCTCAACTTACAAATCGATCGCAAAAAGATATTGTTAAAATATCGTATCGTATCGTTATCGTGAACCCAATATCGTGTATCGTATCATGAACTGAGTGTTCCCCACAGTCCAAGGTTACATCTTCAAATGTATGGCTTTGTCCCCAAACCACAAAGTTTATCATCATGTTGGACAAAGAAAAGCAATCCATCATCACATTTGAGAAGCTGAAAACAACTTATTTTTGTAGTTTTTGCTTTAAAAAAGGAGACTAAAACGATTATTAAATTATCAAAATTGTTGATAAATCTGTCGATCCACTAATCCAGTGATTCCCAAAGTGTGGACCGTGGCCCATGGAGGTAGTATTCTATTTTTCAAGCGTGCAGCGCGCTGCACCGAGCTGCCAGGCATGAAGTCAATGCAAGTTGTGAACACGGGGGGGTGAGCGCCTAGCGAGGCGCAGAGGAAAAGAGAGTTTAGCGTGGCACTCAGCTTCTGTTAAGCACTGCTTCAGAGCTGCTTCTGAATAGCGTCTGGTGTCAACCGAGGCTCGTGTGTCGATCAGCGTTGTGATTAAAGGGTTGGGATTCAAGATTTTTAGATTTCAAAGTGGGCCACGGCATTCTTAAGTTTGGGATCCCCTGGACTAATCGATTAATCGAAAAACGTTTTCGAAAGAGGGCTTATTTTATTTTAGTTGAATAAGTTTAAGAAAACAAAAAAAAAGTAATCCACAAGAATGCCAAAATTAGAAGAAAACTTGAAAAAAATGTGTACCCCCTCCATTTTCTTTCTGCCCTATCATCTCATGACCCTTTTGATTAATCTAGTAGTGACCCCTTGTGGGGGTCCCGACCTCCAGGTTGAGAACCCCACTGCAGTAGAGGCATGCTGCCACTGCTGCCTCTGCTGTTATGGCTCCGCCATTTTTTGTTTTTCACCCAGTCATTCTTCACATGCTGCCCAGCTTATAAATGTCTCTGCTGCTCCTTTTGTCAAGCAACGTTTATAGAGAGCCAAAGTCACGCCCTCTTTCGGTTTAGGCATTTCATACGCATTCTTTTTTCCATAGACATTTTGTCAAAAATTATTAAAATAGTTTTACGTGGTCCAAAACAACAATATTTAGAATCACAAGAGACCATATAACATTTCACCAAAACTTAAAAACAAAAACATAAAAAATATGGTCAGAGTGAAATGTTATAATGGTCTCTCGTGATTCTAATTATAGTTTAATCACTTGGTTTGACCAATAAAACTATTTTTATAAGCATCTTAATAAGAAATGTCTATGCAGAAAAAGAATGGCGGATGAAATCCCTTGCTCGTATTCCTAAACCCGAAGAGGGTGCGACTTTGGCCCCTCTATTATCAGTAGAGATTGATTTGAATGCTGGCCTTCCTGGAAAGGATCATGGGGGACTGTCCCAGAACTCTTGATGAAAGATAGCAAGTCATTTCATCTTGTTTAAGTCTTTAGACACCGTGTCTCTCTCAGAGATTATATCGCTTGTTTCTGAAGCATCGTAACTCGATTCAACAATTTCCTCATATCAAGCGATATCAACTTCAAACAAGTGGAGTGATGTCCCTTATTTCAAGATTCCCCCTAAAACTCTCAAAACAGTCGAAACTGCATTTTGAAACAAGTGATGTTATCTCAAAAAAACACTGACAGATCTTTTTTCCAGCTGCTCTAAAAAATATATATTTAAAGACTAAGATTAAAATGGCGTGTAAAAATTGACGTTTTTTTTTTTTTTTTGCAGTGTAGACTTTAATACAGACCGCCCGCATGGCTGCCTCAGGTAGGCCCTATAAGTCCCTCATGGCCATGGGGAATTGTCATCGGTTTATGAAAGCTTGATATCCAAAACAGAGCTAGCTCAGGGGACGCCTGGAGCCCAGGGGAAGTCGGTGATTGAGGAGCAAGATGTGGAACAGACAAACATCCAGCTTGGTGAACATGAGGGGAGAGGCACAACGCTATTGGTTGAGGGGAGGCAACAGGGGCGTGTCAGTTGGTAGCAGGATACGGCTGTCAAATAAAGATATTTAAAGTTGACTGTATATTACTGTTATATCCATAATCAAGTAATCAATTTAATCGAGTTGCATCTCTCACATTATCATCGTCCTGGAATGCAAACACTAGATTTAATCCTTATCAAATAAAAACAATGCATAACTGTGTATTATTCTGATGCCAAAGCTGTACTTATTATTTGCAGGAAATAACTTGCACAATAGAAATATGATTAGTTCAAACTTTATGTAACTGACAAAAAAAAAATCTCAAAAGTTGCAAGTACCCTACAGGTCTTTCATGGGTAGGAAGAAGAGGATAAAATGGTGAAGTTAGGGGGAAGCAAATTGTTGGCTGGAGGTTCTATGCAGGAGTGGCAGTTTCTAAGTGGACTGAAAATAATCCTTTGGTAATCACAGACAATTTAGCACGCTATAATTTCGCAGAGGGACAAAAGTTCAACAAATTATATTCATGGCAAATTAAAAACGTAAGCTCAGAAAACCGGTTCAAAAGAGAAAGCCTGTGAATGTGAAAAGTGTCTCGCTTTTACAGGACATGTTTTGGCTAATTGCATAAGGAACTTTTCCCTTCTTCTTTGAAACAATTTGTTTTAGAATGGAAATGAGAATGTCCTCGCTAGTGCACCATGCATCCAGGCAAGAACTCAATGACAGTCAATTGTGTGTGTGTTTTTTTAAGGCATCAGGTAACTGTAATTGAAAAGAAAAAACGCCAGAGCAAATTTGTACAACATTTAAATTCATTAGCATGAATTCATGACTCATGAGCGATTCTCTCTCCTTCGCTCTCCTCACACGCATCCGATTCAGGAACGTTGATTAAACTGAGAAAGGAACGCAAATTAATTTCCAAAAGAAAAATGATTACGAGTGCTGCTCACATGTCGAGGTCCACAAATTATGGAAAACAACTGGAAGCTCTACTGAAGGTGAGAGCCTGACCCTGTCGTGGGTATTGAGACACATATCATGTAAGAATCCAGCTACAGCTCCGTGTTTCTTACCCCAATTGATAGTATTCTGTTACAACATCACCACACGGCCATCTTGGTAGGAAACTAACAGGTGAGTGTAATCAATTAACTAGGTGATTACAATCAAGTGACACAAACAGCCAATGAGCTGTGTGTATTGTAGCACCATATTGGTAGGAAAATGCTTGTGACATCATGGGAATACTATGAATATTCCCTCAGGGTTTTGAGTCATGTGAGTATGTGTGTGTATGTATGTATGTATTGTATGTATGTATATACTGTATGTATGTACGTGTGTGTGTGTGTGTGTGTGTGTGTGTGTGTGTGTGTGTGTGTGTGTGTGTGTGTGTACTGTATATACGTATGTACGTGTGTGTGCATAGGTATATAGTATGTAGCCAATGCATGTATGTGCATATATACCTGTCTGTCTGTCTGTCTGTCTGTCTGTCTGTCTGCCTGTCTGTCTGTCTATCTGTCTTTCTGTCCGTCTATCTGTCTTTCTGTCCATCTGTCTGTCTGTCTATCTGTCTATCTGTCTGTCTTTCTGTCCATCCATCCATCCCTCCACATTTGGAGCAGGCTGTCCCAGAAGCAGTTGGCTGTCTGACTCCCACGCAGTCTCCTTTCTAACGATCAAAGAGGTCATCTGTAGACTTAACCTACACCTGTCACTCAACTTAGACTAACTGTCAATCACTGTCCAACTGTCACATGCATACTGTACATTTAAAAAAAAACTCAGCAGAGGATCCCAAACTTCTAGTGGCCATTACTGCAGTACAACTGTTTTCAAAAGAGCAATGGCTTTGAATATCACAGCAAATAACAAAGGCGTATTGAAAAAAAGGCAGTTTCAAGGATTTGCGCGTCCCATTCTCTTGAGTCATTTGCAATTAGATATTAGTGTCACAATGTGCTTTTTCTTTTGACAATTCAACGCCTAAGGGTTTTTTTTTTTTTTATGTCAATTTGGCTAGGCTATTTATAGCTGATTACACTGCACGGACCTACCGAGGAGAGGAGAATGGATGAGGATATTTAACAACTCTTTGTAGCCCTTCCTCCTGGCTGTGTGGTTGCAGCTCAGAGTCCCTCCTCTCAGCACCGCAGACGGATTGATAGATAACGCTACTCAAGCAAAAGATTTGCCCCCCGCCGACGTTCAGCGTGTCTGAACAACGCGTGTGTTCTCGCGCTGACATTAAGTATTATGATAATGTAGTGCTGCGGGGAAATGATGGATGTTAAACAGCACGACCTGGCTGCACCGCGCGGCGCCGCGCACACACACCGACGAGCAGCACCGTGCCCACGACCAATAGTGTCAAGTCATGCCCGCTTCTCCGTCTCCTTGACGACGACGACGCACAAACGATCAAAACCGCAGTTAAAAGCCAGACGTGTCTGACAACTGCAAGACAGGGTAGAAGCATCTGTTAATAGATGTGGGATAAAATCAGCCCTAAAATGTATGTGCATCAGCATAAAAGCTACAATCACCCACTGAAATGCTGAAGATTCCCCAGGAAAATATCAAGTACTAAACAATTCCCCAAAGTTATCCACGCTATATAGTCCCTGGAGATTCGGTAAAAGCCCAAAGTAAGGATTCACAATGCACATAACATCTGTTCAAAACGGATGCGCGACGATCCTACGTGAATTATGCATGAGCAAATATGACATATTTTGATCTGCCCTTAAATCCGTAATTATGGTGCAATTGGGTGTCACAGGGCTAGAGGGGCTGTGGAAAAAGGTAGTGCAGCAAAGCATCCATTAGGTATGGGTGAATAACTGATGCCAACAAGCATAATATGAGTCATCTATCTCAAACAGATCTCTGCTTTTTTTTTAAAGCACAAAACTCTCATGTAAAAAGGAGGATTTCAAAGCAGTTAGTCGGGCTAAATGTGTGGCACTGCACCAAACTTTCTGTGTTTGGGCGATCACCACGGAGCCAAGCTGATTTATATATCGTCTTCCACTCTTCTCTTCTCCCTCTCTCTCTCTGTTGTTGTGAGAAATGTGTGTGTTGCTGTTTATGATAAAAGGTTGATTGAACTTGTGATAATGTTAAAACACTCGGCGCCTCATGGGAACTTTGACGTAAATAGCTTGCCGCCAGCTACGCGATCCATGGACGTATTATACAATTTTGTGAAGCAAACAGAACGCAAACTAGTTTCCAAAGCACTCTGCAACGCATACTTCTACGGACAAAAACTGTGTTCTAAAACCACAGACTCAACCACTATAGCTACTATTGCTACAGTGGTGTTTCGAGACAGTTGTAACACTCATTGATACGTTTTATGAGACACACATGATGAATTAGTGAGACACCAGCAAAGCGAAGACCATTTACAGGTGAAAAATCCTCTTTAAGAAACGGGAGGTATACGTCCCAGGGTGGCAAAGCAGTTGGGGGGTTAAGTGCATTCGATTTGCTACAAGTGTCTACAACTGAATAGTGTTTCTAATTATCTCAATGTGTAAACGCGGAACACTGGGCAGAACACTCCGCTCGCAGGACCTTACAGCCGAGGGTAAGCAGACGATGTTAAGCCATGATCCCAACTGGGAAATGAAACCACACACCGTCTCAATCTCCAGGCCCGCGTGCTCTCCGTCTCCGACCACATGTGCAACTCTCCTGCTTGACTTTCTCAACCTTACTGTGATTAAACGAGTACAAGACGCTTTAAGGACTATTTTATCAGAAGAACACACTGGCAAATGAAAGCTGTAAGTAATCCACATTCATCTGAGTAGAATAAGCTACAAGATAGAGTCGAATAAAGACAGACAGGTAACAGAGGAAGGAGATGGGTAACAACGGCTGAGACTCAAACTGATGCTGATGCTTTTTTGCGTGTGCACTATTTGTTGTTGTTGTGTGCACTAGTCTAGTTTCCCAAGCAAGATCATACAGTAGATAACACAAATAAAGTCTAACTGATGATATGGAAGACGACTGTGCTGAACATACCTCTCTGTGTTTTGCAAACAAAATTCATATGTTTATTGTTTAATATCGATTGAATATTTATATGATTGTTCGGCGCTGCAAAAGAACGTTAGTAATTTGCTTTACCTTCAGCTCCCCTCCAAAAGAGGCTCTCAGCTTTGTTGTGTGTAGCTTCCTGCTTCAGAATCTTCCTTCAATCACACGGCGTTTGAAAGCGACTCTCCTTGAACTGCACAGCCGAACGCACCACACTCACTTCCCTTTTGTTAGCTAACGCTAATCTCATTTTCTTTACTCTTCCACTTCTCTTGCTTCAGTCTAACAGGTCTGGCACATCAAGGCGTCTGTCGAGGGACACGAGCATGCGGTTTGTATACACTTCACAGGTGAGTGGCCAATGAGGGGAAAAACTCATCCATATAATGCATTGGTGAAATCTTATTAAAAAAGTGGCACGTCCCCCCCGCGCTCTCCCCAAAGTGACTTTGAACGTGACGCGCGCGGGCCGGGGATGAAGTGGGCATAATGCATACATCAGAGTGGCCTTGGCGGGGATGGTGATTTTGAATGGGGCATACACTACAGTCTGTCTTTGGGAACGGGATTATCCTTCCCGAGGCAAAGCAGTCCCCAGAGTGTTGACATTCAGGCGTGGACCGAGGACAGGCGTAAACAACAGCAACATCAGAAACATTGTTTTAATCGATCATCGGGCGCCGGCGAAGAGACGCGCGGCGGCAGTCAGAGAGAGAGAGAGAGAGGGGAAGCAGCTAGAGGAGCTGCAGCGCCGGCGTGACTGATAGCTGGAGGAACAGGTGGTGCGCGGAGACCTTCAGGGTGCACGCACATACGCTCACACACACACACACACACACATGCACACACACACACACATGTACACACACACAGGGAAGGTGAGAGGACAGGAACTCTGAGCCTATAGATGATTTCTTCCACAGCGCTGCTCAACTTTAGGTGATAATAAGATCGTGAACTGTAAGCACTCATTTACATATCTTTACACTATCTGCATGAAGGGCTGTGACCTGATTTCAGATTTCATCGTACTGAAGCGCGCGCACGCGCCACCCACACGTGTGTGTGTGTGTGTGTGTGTGTGTGTGTGTGTGTGTGTGTGTGTGTGTGAGTGAATTAAAGCATGATGATCTACTAGAACAATACCAATAGCCATCAGCAATATCACAATGATAGTAATTAGAATTACTATTATTATTATTCCATACAGTACTTACAGTACACTATAACTTGCATATTGTATACAATCTGCGTGCCATGGACTGTGACCTGATTTTATCATGTTAATTTCACCCCATTGAAATTCATGTGTAAATTATTTAAAAAAGCTTACAACAGCAATATAAAAATAATAATAATAATAATAATAATAGTAGTAGTAGTAGTAGTAATAATAATAATAATTTAACAATTATGTAAATCAAATACAACTAATAGTCTAGGTATAATACAAGACTGTTAATAAACAATAGTAAAACATGCAATGACAACTAAGCAGTTGGCTTTCAAAACTATGTCATAATAGTATAGGCTACTTAGGCTGCAATTGATTCTGCATTTCAGGTTTAAAAAAATAAAAAAATAAAAAAGATAAATTATGCAAATAAGCCTAAACAAAAGACAGCCTAATAAAGCAATAAAGTTGACTGGATTTTGGACTTTGACTTCATTTCATTTTGGAGCTACAACAAGATCCAGTTGCACTACTACAGCACTTACAGCACCTAGCCTCAAATAGACAAGAATGACATGTTGGCTTCCTCTAAAACTGCCTCTAGTCTAAACTATCATTACTTAAGTGATGGAGGCCTGATCATCGGTGGCCTGTCTGGCTAATTGCTAAGTGAACACTGATGCTGGTTCGTTTTGGACAATGAGGGGCCGCGGCTGATACAGAGCAGAGGCGAGAAGAGGCTGCACGCTGGATCTCTGCCGTACTATTATCCTGCTTTCTACTTCCTGACTGCCGCCCGCCTCCTCTCCTCAGCACCACTAACAAACAATACGCACTGCCAGGGGGGAAAGTGCTATTTTCCACAGATAATGACGTCCGAAAAGTACATATTAGCCTTCTCAAAGGTCAAAGCTGCTATACCTTAATCACAATAAGGTGATGGCCTGATATAGCGCGGTTTGCATTCTCTCTCCTCTCCATCAATGAAAGCATGTATTTCTATATGGCCGTCTTAACAGTTAACGGGCTGCATTGTGGTGGTGGTGATGATGGAGAGATGGAGAAAGCTACAGGCGTATCTTATTGTGAAGACATTTATGCAGCTGCAAAATATGGAACATTGGAGCGTGTACGTGCGTGTGTGTGTGTGTGTGTGTGTGTGTGTGTGTGTGTGTGCGTGTGTGTGTGTGGGGGGGGGGGGGCGGTTGCTGTCCTGTCCCGCCCCCTTCCTTCCTTGCCTGGGATGATGCTCAGCACATGAGAGTCAATGTAAACACACAAAGCCATTCTCAGCATAGTATTCACGTGGACACGGCGGCAATTAACCCTGCACTCGCAACCCACATCCAACCCCACGTGTGCTGTGCGCGCGCGTGTGCGTGCGTGTGTAAAAGCAGCAACGCTCAGTCTGCAACGAAGGGACTCCCGCTCCTCTGTCCCAAACGTCTCGCGCAAAATTAACACACTTTTCATAGGCTCTCTCTCTGCCCCCCCCCCCCCCCCGCCAACAACACCGATAATAAGCCATGCTTTTATTACGACTATTTAAGACAGGAATGCCAATATAGATAGCAGCAAAACAACATACCTTTATGCATTCCCGTGAACCTGTCTTTGAGTACAGTGAGTTCGTATATCTTCCCGAATTCCTCAAACAGCGGCTTGAGGTCCTTCTCGTCCAGGTTCCGGGGGATCTGGCCGATGAAGAGCTTGATGGCGTCGTGGTCCTTCATTGGGATGGTGTTCTGGCCGAGGCTGAGCCCGTTCATCCTGCTGCCGGCGCTGTTCGTGGTGCTGAAGCCATTCTCCTGCTGCACTCCGTTTGCAGTGACTGTAGCCATCTTTCCTCAATGGGCCGGCGGGGCTGCTCTCTCTCTCTCTCTCTTTCCCTCACTCTCTCTCTTTCTCTCTCTCACACTCTCTCCCCTCTCTCTCTCTCTGTAGTCAACTGCACAGTGCACAGTCCCCCCTCCCTTATATCTTCCTCTCTCCCCACTCCTCGTGCGCGTTTCTCTCTCCCCCTATATAGCCGCCTAACCCCTCTTTGTTTCGAATTAGCCTTATTTATTGTTCTTATGCTTTAATATGTGTTTCCATTCTCGTAGCCGTTCTCAATCTGTTTCACTACTCTCTCTACTCTCTCTTCCCTCCCCTCCTCCGCCGCCGCCCCCTCCATCAGCTGCCACTCTGCCCGCGTGACGTCAGCTCGTGGACTTCGGGCTACTATATAGGCGCCGCCCACTTCACGATATTTGCATAATGAGCCACCGGCTTTAGCAAATCAGAGAGTAGATGGGCCGAGGCCCCACAGGGCGGAGTGAGAATCCAAACATTTGTGTAGAGGGGAAAAGCTTGGGACATTTTAAACGGGACAAAGAAAACGTGCTGCTGCTGCTGCTGCTGCTGCTACTCCTGCCTGTGTGTGTGTGTGTGTGTGTGTGTGTGTGTGTGTGTGTGTGTGTGTGTGTGTGTGTGTAGGTCACTGAGATAAATAATGTGGAGAGACTGACACCACCTCTCACTATTCGTTTTGACGCCAAAACAGGGCAAGACTCCTGTACCAGATTCTGGCAGCGTGAGCTCCCCGCCCCCTAACCCTAACCCTACAGTTAGGCCCTAACCCTAACCGCAAAGCTACAACCAGGAGCAGCTGGATAAAAAAACTGTTAGGGTTAGGTGTAGGTATTTATATACAGTCGATGCTCTCTAGCTATGTAAATATGGCACTTTAAATCCTATAAATTGTTGTCTCGCCAAAAATAACCATGTAGATTTCCCACTATGAGGGCATGACGCCTGTACAGAAATCAGATTTTCATTGTCGGAGATCACAAGGAACCGGGGGGAGCCGTTGATCTCAGCCCCTAGCAGCCGGAGCCGAAGCTGGGCAACTGAACATCGTCCGGGAAATTATCCGATAAACTGATCTTTGCAGCTCTGTGTTGATTAGTTAATTTTCCGTTGGCATTTTTTATTAACATTATGATTTATTTCCTTTTGGAACAAATGTCGGTTTAACATGAAATCTGAATGGTTTGGCTGTTACGGAAGTCCGACATGTCTGTGGTTGGTCAATTCATATGTCTGTCATCCCTCTTTGTTTTGTCTTGGGGGCGTGCGTTAAAGACCCCAATGAACCCAAGTGGCGCGAGGGTTGAGAGGCGGGCCATAGCGTGTCGATGCTTTCATTTGACAGGCCAATCCTGGGGTGTTCCGCCCCCAAATCGAGCATGTTCTGGCGCTACGCGAGTGTGCTCCGGATAACCTCGCGTCACCAGGCTCTTCCCGAGGAGAAGAACCTGGTTCGCATTATACTCGATTTACACCTCTCGGCTGTTTCCGGCCTAGACCCCACCCTAGACCCCGCCCTAGACCCCGCCCTAGACCGGAAACAAGATAATACAAGAATACAAAAGATTATAATTAGGCCACGGCAACTTTTTAGTTGTGCTGTTTAGTTGTTATCAGGCTCTAGCTAACATTAGCTACACAAAATATTTTTGGGGGGCACATGTTTCCGGTAGACTGTTTCCGTCTCCTTGCGCCCAGGTCCAGAAGCGGTGGAAACAGCTCCAGACTAACTCCGACTCAGACTAACCAGGCGGCCGGCTGCTTCCGTGTGGAGCGGTGCGGACATGCCGTGGGCAAGAGTGCTGCCTGCTAGCTTGGAGTGTCGACTAGCCGTGGTAAAGAGCAGCGGTAAATACAATATTCCTGGAATGCGAGTTTAACGATCCAGTTACATGTCCTATGCATTCTACATCAAATGAAGACATTCAACAGTCGTGTTCCAGACGTAGATGTATCGTAGCTACGGCTAGCTACTGCCAGACATGACTCGACAAAGGCCGCCAGGCTGAAAAGTTGTCTTTTGATCAAATCTTTCTTTGCATCTGAGCCAGAGTGTGCGGTTTTCTCTTTTTCATTAGCTACTGCGAAACTACCAGTGCAGTGAACGGCCAATCGTGTCTGTCTCTGGACCAAGCCCGGAAGTACCGTGTTTGAGAATTGAACCTGGGTCTCCGCAGTGGTAGGTGAGTCCTTTTACCTCTACAATATACAGATTACAGACTGCAGACGCTCTATAGCAGATGCTTTGATGCTGTAAAGCAAATGGTTTTAAATTTCTTAGGATCTAGTGTGCTGGTGAGTTTCTTTCTCCCACCAGGTTGCGTTCACCTGATGTCCCAGGTGTAAAACAATCCCTGATTGAAAAGCAGCAGGCTTCTGATTCCCGATCGACCAGGCATGAAAACCACTGGTGTAAAGAGCTATTGTAGAAATACTCTACAGCAGGGGCATTTAATCCTGCTCCCTGGAATGCAGACCCCACACACACACACACACACACACACACACACACACACACACACACACACACACACACACACACACACACACACAGTTATTCATTTTATTATACAATTATTTATTTTATTATAATGTGATATACTTTATTGATCGTAGGCCAATTATCTTTCCTTGACCTCTGGAGAACAGAGGTTGGGGTCAGCTGGTCCCCAGTTGAAGGAACTAACCTGCCTTGTTATACATGCAGAGCAAAATACTGTGTCAAAAACAAATGCAAGGCAACGTATACTGCTATGTACAGAGGAATATGGAATGGTTTGCCATCAGACATCACAGACTTTGTTTTTAAAGAGGTTAAAAACACGCAATGGCACAGAACATCAGTCCCTCTCCAAATAGGTCATTATTGTGGAATTTTCTTGGTATTTCTTTTATGTTGTTGTTGGTACTATTATCATTACTGAGCTGTATGTTTTACTGACCTTTGTGTTGATTTTTTTTTTGCTTTTTCTTGTCTTCGATTTTAAATACACTATTGTTTTGCATTATGATGTAATGTTTACTTGTGTGGACCCCCAGGGAGACTAGTTGCTACCTTGCTAGTGGCTAATGGGGATTTAAAAAATAATAATCTCCAGCATATATTCACGAGTCAGTGTCTGAAGTTCATCATGCGCCATCACGAAATTCACATCTGTGAATGTGTCATTGTTCTGTCAATGTTACTTTTGTACTAGAAATATTATCTGGGGTGTTCGCCTGTGGCTTGAAACCTTGGCACGTTTCATGTAGAATAACTTCTTTGGAAGCAAGCTTGGTCAGGTGCTGGGATCAAAGGCATATTTGGGTGAATAATTAAAAAGATAACAGCATGGTAGAAAGCAGCTTTTTATTTTCACTATAACAAACTTGATTCTCTCGCCCTCTGTGTGTGTGTGTGTGTGTGTGTCTCTCTCTCTCTCACCCCCAACTTTCTGAGACTGCAGGATAAATAGATAGATAGATATAGATATATAGATAGATAGATAGATAGATAGATAGATAGATAGATAGATAGATAGATCGATCGATATGTGGATAGATAGATAGATAGATAGGCAGCATGTTTCAAAGTTATGTCAGCTGAGCTCAAACCTAGCATTCAGGGCAGCATTGTGGCGCTGTCCGTGGTGCTGAAGAGAGCGTGAAATAGATTGTTGGAGCTACAATTTTAACAGTACATGTTTGCACTACAAATGTCCCACGCCCTCGATCTGCTGCGAACTGTTTTCAAAACCTTTTGTCCTTTACTTCACTCGGGGAATGACGCATTCAGCGCCACACTCGATGCTACGCTTCATTTGTTTTATTCATGTAAGGGAGCGCGTGCACTGCCACTCTGCCATTACTCACACATTATCTGCTATACACAGAAGTCTGATTAGAGTGAGGGGGGAATATCACCATCAGCAGCACAAGGAGAAGTCCAGTTCATAATGACATCAGCACAAGGAGAAGTCCAGTTCATATACTGATGTGAGTGATTATGCTTGAGATGACAGCATGACAACTAGGGGTGCTCCGATCCGGCTAAGCCACGATCCGATCCGATTCCGATTCCTGGGGTCACGATCCGATTCCAGAATCGATTCTCGATTCCAACGATTCTCAATTCCAACGATTCTCGATTCCAGAATCTAGAATCGATTCTCAATTATGTAGTTTTATATTGCAATAACACACAAAAGTAAATATAAGACAAAAAATGACAAATGTATTAATGCTGAACTTCAAATTCAACTTCTGTATTACAGTCAGGGCCTAAATTCATTTAGCAAACTAGGGGGGAATTCCCCCCTTACAGTATGTTCTTCAGATAAGATGGATTTATAGGCTGGGGGGGATCTGTAGACTTTGAGAAGGATTTATAGATTTTTTAAGTGCAAGAGGTGGTGGCACCGTGGCAGTACAGTACACTATTTTAAGAATCGATTTTTGGGAGTTTGGAATCGATCCAGGAATCGTGGCATTAAGAATCGCGATCCTTTCAGAATCGATTTTTTGGAGCACCCCTAATGACAACCATGAGGATCATCACCGGGACAATCCGCTCAAAACACCACTCTCCTGGCTCCCTGTCCTATCCAACATAGCCCCTCCACATATCCGGCGAGAAGCCTTCACTCAAAGGATGCTCCAAAAGGCCAAAGACTCCCTCCCCCCCACCTACCAATCCACACAGACATCTTCTACCCACCCACTGCTCGTCTTCCATCTAGACGACCGATCTGGAAGAACCCTCCACCAGCTGACTTCACCACCAAATCAGCTTGGAAAAAAGGAATGGGAGTCCAAGGACGTCCCAAACAAACACCTGGTGTCAGACCCCCACTCTACCAGTCCCTGGCACCAACCTCCCAAGGAGGCAGTGGTCAACCCTCAATAGATTCAGGACTGGACATGGCCCCCTGCTTGGCCAGCCTTCACAAGTGGGGCAGCAGCCCAAGCCCACTGTGTGCTTGTGGAGAGCAGCAGACAATGCAACACATCATCGAAGCTTGCCCTCTACAAAGACTTGAAGGAGGATTAGTCACCCTCCACACAGCAGATCAGGAGGCAACTGCTTGGCTTAAAGAAACACTCCGCCCATTTTCAACCAGCTTTGTATCATTAGAACATCAGTAGTATATCAGAAAACTGTAAACTGTTTTGAAGTCTGTCATTTAATTTGACAGTTATTGAGTGTTAAAGTGTGGAGCAGTGACATCACTGGTCCACACTAACTCAAATTAGTGAGTGACTGTCAAACTAGACGTCATCTAGTTTGACAGTTATTGAGAGTTGATTTGAGTTAATGAGTTATTCATTTGAGTTAGTGTGGACCAGTGATGTCACTGCTCCACACTTTAACACTCAATAACTGTCAAATTAAATGACAGACTTCAAAACAGTTTACAGTTTTCTGATATACTACTGATGTTCTAATGATACAAAGCTGGTTGAAAATGGGCAGAGTGTTCCTTTAAGGACTTTGCATTCGCTAAATAAATAAATGTATTACTAACATATTGGACTTTTTTTTTTTAAATCAAGACCGACCAGAGGAGGCACTAGCGCGGCAACCAGGACGTATACCTTTTAATCCGGCTTCCCACTAGCAGACACGGCCAATGCGTGTATGGATGGAGGCTCGAACCGGAGACCCTCGTGTTGGTAGGTAGGGAATATACCGCCGCACTACCTGGACGCCCAAGGACATGTGTACTGTTGAAACTGTTCATAGTGCCTAGTTGGAACGGAGAGCTTTTTTCAGCTGGAAGGCCCAGGTTCAAGCCAGGGTTATTTTCAAACTGGGCATTATTTATCGATTTTCTGCCATCATGACAATTGATGTTGTGGTGGTTCAAAAAAATTGTCATGTACTTGACTGTTGAGCTTTAGGCTATGTATCTCCAGTTTGCCAGAAGCACTGCTCTCCAACACCCCCCCCCCCCCCTCCAAATCCCAAAAGCCCCCAAAACGTCCTTTGAATACAATAACTCACTCACACTGCAGTAACAGTTACACTACGACTTTTAGCCTTCCTCACACATTTCCTCATTTATTTACTGGCTGCTGAATTTCTGCTGCTCTCGTGTCAGCTCGAAAGCATTCTTTACATGTGTTACTCCCATTCCAAATCATATGTATTTATGAATTTTAACAACCTACAGCAGGTATATCTCTTGCTTTTCATAATTATGATAGATTGTATCCGTGTGAATGTAACATGACATAATGATGACATTGGTGGATTCCCTGCCGTTTACCACTTTTCTTGACACACTTCTGCAATTTGTGACACCAGATGGGAGATATCAGAACCCATCAAAATTCCAATTAGGAGGTTGACGAGTGTTTTTTTCCCCAGACGGAAGTTTGTATTTACGGAAATGCCAATATGACTGAAACGCATCCTTCAGAGTATTTCACACCACTAAAATAACATCTAATATGGCAATCTCATTGTTGTGGACTGGTGTGTGAAAGTGGCTGGTTTAATGGCTTTTGGAGTTTGCCTTGGCCCTGTTGAAGAGGAGCACCCCCTGCAACACGGAGGTACATGAAGCTCTCTAGAGTGACGTAAGAGATGAGATTTTGAACACATTCACATCATGATAGCAAAAATAGCAAAATAATTCCCGCGGTTGAAAATAGCCGAATTGATCCTTTACGTGTCCTTGAGTGAGACACTGAAACTCGACCAGCTCCTGTTCTGTAATTGACCCTGACCTCTTTACGTTTACTATTTAAATGCATTCAGCAGACACGTACTTACCCTCGGTTAGGTCAGAATTAATTGGCTGGTAAAAAGTTGTAATTAATAATTTGTGATTAGTTGTTGCTGTTGAGAGATTTTGCTGGTCTGTAATTATGACCTGCATCACAACAATATTGAACATTTTGAGTACCTCATGGGTAGAGAGTTTGCTGCATACAACAATACGGAGGCAAAGCGTTTGATTCAATACGTTTGATTATGGTTTACCGAACACAATCTGAGCTGCCCCGATGCAGGAACAGCTAGAGCTCCTCCCCGATCTGCTACTCTGAGTAGGTTAGAGGAAATGCCAAGAATGAGTTTGCCTGAAGAATGGCCTTCCAGAAGATCCCAGCATTGGAATGCATTCAGACAAGGCTGCTTATTACCCGCATATACTATTTATGTAATGTTGCTATATACTCGCATAGATCAGTTGGATGTCTGTGATGAAAAAGAAAAACTCCTCTGCATCTCCTCTGAGTCAATAATGGGACTGACGTTTCTTTTTTCCTCCGATACCAATGCAAATTGGACATTTTGAAATGCATTTCCAATGAGTTTGTTAGTGCTTGATCTTAGGTAGTTTCAGTGCTCTGAGAGGCTGATTTAGACAGTTACTCTATAGTTTCAGTGCAGTGACAGGCTGAATTAGGCAGTTACACTACAATGAAGACAAGCCCATTTCAATAATGAGAGACTAGAAGGAAATTACGATAAACTTGAATGATAAAACAACACTTAGATTTGGCGTATGACTCCGTGGTATGATGACGCTCCTCTGAGACGTGAGGAGGACGTCAGTGATGTATAGGATAGAGAACCCCCCCATAGGGAGTTCATCTGGATTCATGACATTGGTGGTGTTCAGGGGAGGAGGTGGGGCGAAGCAACAGCTACACAGGATCAGCAGCTATGGGTGACACACAGGGTGAGTTACAACTTTGCAGAATACCAGAAGACTGAAATAGAACTTCATTTGGGTGATTGGCCAACAGCCGAAGAGAGGGAAAAGCGTGGGAGACATTGATTGGACAGGGATAAAGGGGGCGTGCCATGCATATTTATGAATGGCTGATGTAACCTGAACAGGGCGTTGCTGCAGGGGAGAGAGAGATGAATGGAAAGGAACCAAGGATTAGTGAATGGGATGGATAAACAGACATTGACTAGTGAAGTACTCTTCATTATTGAAAAGAGTCTGAGACACTATTACTTTTGCTCCAAACGGCCTGAAAAGGCTTTTCCTGTAGTTTCAGCGCTCTGAGAGGCTGATTTAGACAGTTACTCTATAGTTGCAGTGCAGTGACAGGCTGAATTAGGCAGTTACACTACAATGAAGACAAGCACATTACTTTTGCTCCAAACAGCCTGAAAAGGCTTTTCCTATAGCAAGTAGAATCACACGATCCAATTGGGCAAACGTGTCTCACAGTATGATGAGTCGTGGATGAAGTAGGCTACCTGAAACTGGAGTAAAAGTACATATATCTGACATGACTTTGGTATAAGTTAAAGTCACCTATTAGAATATTACTTGAGTAAAAGTATCTGATATTTACTAGGGGTAGGAATCAGCAGATGCCCCACAATACAATATTATCACAATACTTAAGTCACGATACGATAGTATTGCGATATGCGAGTATTGCGATATATTGAATATTGCGATATATTGCGATTTATTACCTTTTTTCAACTGCAAATGATGTCCCCAACGGAAAAAACGTTGTCAACATCTGTTTGATCTAATGAGATCAAGTTTCCAGTCTGTTCATCTCACTTCAATCATTTTTATTGGAGCAAAATGGGATTGTCAAGCAGACAGACTGACCAACACTGTGATAAAAACCTGTCATAAATGTTGCATGATGCACTTGACATTTTGTATCATAAAATAGCACAATACTTGGCATTAGATACGATACGATATATTGCTCACAAAATATCACGATAATATGCTGTATCGATCCCCCCCCACCCTAATATTTACTGCAATTAAGCATCAATAGTAATTTTCTGATATTAATGTAAGTTTTGAAAGTAAAAATACAAGCTAAATGCTGTTAATAAAAAGTGAACAAAAAGACGTGCCTGGGCATGAGTGGAAATCTTCTTCATGAGTTTTGTAGACAAACAACGTTGCATTACCGCCACCAACCAGAATGGAGTGTGCATCGTGATTAACGTAACGTGCAAGCTAGGAACACTGATTAATCACTTTGTTACATTACGCCGCTGTAAGTGCGTATACATAACTGTGGCCCGCAGTGGGAATTGGACCTTCAACCAACCGACAGTGTCAGTGCCACGATGTAGCCAATTGAACTTTTGAGGTCACTAGGTAAACAGACCGTCAAGTACTGATGGATGATGTGCTGTCTGTTTGCGCGGGCCTCTCGGAACAGTATGTGTGTGTTCACCTCTCATGTCTGTCAGAGTGAATGCTCTTCGGGGATAAGGATAGTCTGAGAGCGGCTAACAGCAACATCTGGCGCAGCATCGGCTTTGTTAGCGTTATTTATTTATTTTCCATTTAATCATGTCTTTGTAGACCATCTTTAAAAAAAAAAATACCCTGCAGAGTTTTCGCACCGAATGGGGGTTTCAAAACACAACGGGTCTCCCTCGTCAATACCATCAGGGCCATTCATTTCCATAAAGACATAGCTAATTTAGCTTCAGTGCCGCTTATTGGCTTTGTGATTTTGGTTTCCTTGTTTTTGTCATGTCTCTGCAGGAGGCGTCGCCGGCACAGCTGTGAAGCCTCGCAAAGGCGCCTGGCAGGAGGAGACGCAGGTACCGCATGATCTCTTCAATTATGCCGGCGCGTACGCGTCCCTCTTTGTTCGAACACAGACAAGCGTATCAGAAAGGTTGACAGGGCGCTTCTTCTCGTCTGTGCCAAGCTCAGCACCTGGATGGTTGCATAGGGCATCGCCCCGCCGATCGCTCTCCTTTTCTTCAGACAAAAGAGCAGTCAGAATAGTTACCAGCTGTGTTTGTGAAGTGTGGGTGTGTGTGAAGAATAACTGTCCCTCCAGGATCTCATACACCTGAAAACCCATTTCACTTTTTTCTCCTTATTATTTCTGGATGGGAGCTACTTGCCCATTGGCTCTTGAGCTAGTATTTTTCCCTCATTAACTTCACTAGAATTGGAAGCGGGGAAGGTGGGCACGGAGACGGTAAAGAGGTGTCAGCATAATAGTTTCCAGGCTAATGCAAAAAAAAGCATTTCAATGATGAGAGACTAGAAGGAAAGGTATAAGAAACTTTAATGAATGGACAAACAACATTTAGATTTGGCGTATGACTCCATGATGTGATGTCGCTCCTCCTGAGCGAGACTGACGTCGTCCTCTTGCTCAGGAGGAGCAGTGATGTATCCACCTTATTTTTGAATGCCCCACTGTAAAAAATAATCGTGGGTACAAGGTCCGGTTTAACGTGACTTATTGTTGCAGCTTGCCATTTCCTTTGTTGTACTCGGCTGCAGACCCGAATAATAAACCGGAAACTGGAGTACGTTATAAAAGTTATAAATAATAGTCACGTTATAAACAACTAACCAACGCTGGGGGTCCATATGGAAACAGTGTTACTCGAAATGGTTAAAAGTTAAATCAATTTGGTCATTCAGTGGCATTTTACTGCCATGTAAAGTAACTATTACGCTAGCCGCTAGCATTAGCCACAGTAGCCGACTACCCACAATGCATTACGTTATCCCAGCACCCGAACGACACGGCTGTAGAGCAGAATGGCTCTGCTGTAAAATCCTCATAGACGTTTTTTTTGTCAAGTTAAAACGGTGTAAAAATGACACCGGAAGCGGAACAAGCACCCATCAGGCATCATGGCAGCTAGAAATAAGGTGGATAGGATAGAGAACCCCCCATAGGGAGTTCTACAGGAGTCATGCCACGGTGGTGTTCAGGGGAGGAGGAGGGTCGAAACAACTGCAACGGCTCAGCGACCGCGGGTGACACACAAGGTGAGTTACACACAGACAAATACCAGGGGGCCTGATATAAACTACTCCTCCATTCATGTGATACTTCATTCAAGTGATTGGCCAGCAGCAAGCCAGAGAGAGGGAAAGCGTGGGAGACAGTGATTGGACAGGATTGAAGGGGCGTGTCTATTTATAACCGAGTGACATAACCTGAACATCATTTAATTTCACTTTATTTAGCCTGGATATTCCTCCACAGAGTACAACTGCTGTTTTCCCCTCCTCCCGAGTAAGTATAATTTCAGATTTTTATGACTAAAATTATTCACACCATTGTCAAGAGGACTTGTTGGAATGTCGCGGACGTGCCATTTGACAGCTACCAAAAATATAGACCCTTGAAAGTGGCAAAATCAGTGACACGAGTCATGCGTTGTGCATAACTTGCTTGGTGTCATGCACACCTTCCTTTATACCGTGTGTTCATTATCCCATTAAAGTGGATATATGGAGTGCGGGGCCAGGTGGAATGTAGTCAGGCGTGAACATTCTTCACTGTCTGTTTTGTCGAGTGAGTCCAAGAGGAGAAGCAGCCATTGATATTCACGGCACAGCGACTATGAGGTGCGACAGTATTTTTGTGAATCTGTGAGTGTGTATGGTAATACCAGAGCAGTCTCAGTCAAAAACCTCAAACGCAAGTCTCTGCCTCGGGGAGGGGCGCGCGCTGTCGCCACCCCCCCTCACACACACACACACACAGGCACCACCACAAGATAGAGAACCGCTCTCCGACCGAAGCAATCATTTTCTCTTGAAACTCCCATTCCTTCCCCGATGCATTTGCTTCTGCACTGTGGGGGAGAAAAAATGCGCTGCTGGTGATTGTTGGTCCAGCCTAGACAATGTTTTCTGATGATTTAAGATTTTTGCTCATTTTCATTTTTTCGAAAAGCTGGATTACATCTCGTTGATGAGCCCCTCGGCGATTCCCCTTCATGGTTGGCGTCCCCGTCGGTGCCGTTGTTGATTATACCGCTGAATGATAAGCAGGCGTCTCGACGGACGTTTGCATATTTGCGAGTAACGCCAGGGAGGGAATAAATGAGAGAAAAATAAATAAGAGGTCGCGGAAAACCAACTCGAGTCGTCTGCTTTCCGCCAGCTAATGAATCCCAGAATGCACCACAGGGGCCTCCCCTGAGTATGTGGTGCCGTCAGGTAGCTTTAACTTCCATTGTTAACCACGTATGTAAATGCAGCATTTAGCATTTTGTACTGCTAATCAGGTACAGTGTACTATAACGTGGGGTCTGGAACTTCACAGTGGATGTGGAATTCCATTGAAATTAGCTTGATGACCTCTGACCTCTGTGGTCATGAAGTCCTTCGAACGCCTTGTTCTGTCCTACCTCAAATCCATCGTGGAGCCACTCCTGGACCCCCTGCAGTTCGCCTACAGATCCAACAGGTCTGTAGATGGACCTGGCCCACCACTACATTCTCGTGCACCTAACACCCACGCCAGGATCCTGTTTGTGGACTTAAGCTTGGCCTTCGATACGATCATGCCGACCCTGCTGCGCGAGAAGCTCCCCCAGCTGGGCGTGCCAGACTCCATCTTCAGGTGGTCCACAAACTTCCTGGGTGAACAGGAAGCCGCACGTATGGCTGGGGAAGCGTGTCACCGACTCCCGGACCATGCGGAGCTGCCCAGGGCGGCGTCCTCTCTCCATACTCCTTCTCCCTGTACACCAACACCTCCAGTCACCAGTCCGTCAAGCTCCTGAAATACACAGATGACACCGCCCTCATAGGGCTCACCTCTGACAGAGACGAGTCTGCGTACAGGCGGGAGATCAACCATTTGATGACTTGGTGCAGTCAAAACAACCTGGAGCTCAACGCTCAAAAGACAGTGGAGATGGTTGTGGACTACAGGAGGAACGCAGCCCTACCTCCCCCCCCATCACCCTGGGTGACTCCCCAGTCAACACTGTGGAGTCCTGTTCTGGTGCTTTTCTACACCGCCCACCGTCAAACCCATCCTCACCTCCTCCATCACCGCTATGGTGTTGCTGCCCTCAAGGACGTCTCCAGACTGCAACATATCATCCGCCATGCTGAAAAGGTGATCGGATGCAGCCTGCCATCTCTTCGGGGACCTGTACACCGCCAGGACGCTGAAGCGCTCTCGGAAAAATCATGTGCCGACCCGTATCACCCAGGCCACAAACTCTTTGAATAACTCCCCCTTGGCAGAAGGCTGAGAACCAAAACCTCTCGTCACAAGGACAGCTTCTTCCCAAATGCCATCCGCCTCTTCAACAAGGCCCGAAAGCCCAGTAAGGACTTTTATCACCGTCCCAGCCCGTGCCCCCTGAGCACATACCCTTGGTAACGGGCCGGCGATGTCCCCCTCCACTGATTTGATCCTACGCCCCGCCCACCCCTCCCTCCTGACTGTTTTCTATATAGCTTTATCTTCTACTATTGATGGGATTGGCATGCTGCATATTTCCACTATGACAAATTCCTTCGTTTGTAATCTGATTACTTACTGTGGCTATTAAAATGAATCTTGAATCCTGGAATCCCTCAGCATCCGTAATGGTACTCTTGAAACTAAACTGGGCCAGCTGGAGCCTTGAGGTTAGAGAAGTCTAGGATTTGTAAAATATTTTTATTTTTTTTATGTGACTAGTAGTGAGTGGTCCAAACAAGTAAGAAACTGCAATAGCACTATGTGTGTGTGTGTGTGTGTGTGTGTGTGTGTGTGTGTGTGTGCGTTTGCGTGTGTGTGTGTATGTGTGTGTGCGTGGGTGTGTGTGTGTGTGTGTGTGTGTGTGTGTGTGTCTGTGTGTGTAGTTGTGTACGCGCACACTCCCTCTTCTCCTACTCCCCTTACCTTAGGCTGTTGCTACACAACTGAAGTCACTTTTCTGTCAACCTCCCCTGCTTTGATTAAAAGTACCTAAGGCTGTTTGAGTAGATTATCTACAATGCTATTGCAACTTTGTAAAACTATTACGATCAAAATAGTGTCATGGGTAATAACATTTAAACAAAAAGCACTTTCTTCTATTTTTCTCTGAAAGACAGATAGTGATTTATAGCTTTAATGGAAGTTGCTATAATGTATCAGGGAATTGTTGCATCATTGTGTCTTTTGATGTAAAATTAATCAAAGCTATTTTCAAAGCCACTCAGAACATTAGTATTGTTTCACTGCCTTACTTTACTTTGATGAGTTGACCCAGTTATTTTATCCTGAAAAAGTTTAAAAAAAGTGTAACAGCAAATACACCTGCACAGGCGCGCGCACACACACACGCACGCACACACACACACACACACACACACACACACACACGCACACACACACACACACCAAATGTTTGCATGCACGCAAACTTGAAACACAGAACTAGAGAGACAGTTGCAAGATGATTATAATTCAAATTAATGTAAATTGTGTTATATGTTGTTTTTTATTGTTTTATATGCAACTTTTGTATTCCTTTGTGCTGCTGCCTGTCTTGGCCAGGTCTCTCTTGAAAAAGAGATTTTTAATCTCAATGTGACTTTCCTGATTAAATAAAAGGTTAAATCAATAAAAGATAAATAATGCAGTTCGGAAATTGTACAAGAGTTGCCAATTACATATAATATAGGCCTGCACATTGTGTAGCTAGTAATTAACTCAATGCTGTTGTGTAAAATATGGTATCTTATGAATATTTTAAATTTTCCAGCCAAGATATCCATCATTAGCAAACTAAAGACATACTACCAAGACATGCTGATAATTCGGTGTATAAAATAACTGCTCTCCTCATTAGAAACAATGTTCATTGGTTGTCAAAGACATCTCAGCTGTGGAGAACTTTGACCTATCTCACTATTCACCTGGATCAGAAACTGAATAATTGTATTCCCAGAGTACAATAAATGTACAAGACACTGGTGCAGAGATACCAACAGCTGAAATACAGTGCCAAGGAACCGCATTATTCAGAAGGTATGCAGATGGCTTGGGCTAGCTGATAATAGAGATTTAATGACTAGTGGCGTGTCAGACCTTTATCTGACAAAAGGAGACCCTTAAGATTCTCTTCAAGAGAGACCTACGCCAGGTTTCTCCACACCATAAACATTTATGGGATTTCAACAGCTCGGAAAGAGAGGATTCTTCAAAGCTATAGCCTAATCAAAAGTGCCTTTTCAAATCAAATCAAATAACACCCCTCTGAACTTATCATTACCAAACAACAACATCAGGGCGATGTCAGTGTAACCGAATGAATCTGAGTCCCGAGTTGTAGCGAGTAGCTTGGTTAAACTCACTCCCCCAGTATAAAGGCACGTTAATCAGCTCCGCCAAAGGGACCTAGCTCTCTTGGTGGAGTGGGTTAGCGTGTACGTCCCGCAAGCCGAAAGGTCGGCAGTTCGAATCCACCCCTGGGCAAGCCCCTTAACATGTGTTGCTGCGATTACCCCCAACACCAGGCCGTTACATCAGCAATGTCTGAAATTGCTGCTTTAATTTGAGGCAACATGGTTTGACAGTTTCCTTTTTCCCCCTTTTTTCTTCTCTGAGGAACTGTCGTGTCCTTGGATATAAAGTCAACAGATCTATGATACCTATTTAAGGGCCCTAAAAGCATAGAAAACATTCAGATGATGGAAATTGGTGTCAGTTATCTGTTCATAATCATCATCGTGCATACAATAAACAAGGTAAAGACTGAGGGGTGCAAGTCCTCTCTGACCAACTCCCAGTTTGATGAACATGTGCCTTGCTCATAGGCACTGGCAGGAGTATAAACCCTAACATGGCATTTTGATGGTAGGGGGAAACCGGAGCACCCGGTGGAAACCCACACGAACACAGGGAGAACATGCAAACTCCACACAGAAAGGACCCGGGTTCGAGCCCGGGACCTTCTTGCTGTGAGAGGCGACAGCGCTATAACCACTGAGCCACCGTGCCGTCCAAGCGTAAAATGCCAATAAAGTGCACTGCTTTTATGGGAAAAGGCGGGATGTTATTAAAATTGGCAGCGTTTTTTCAGAAGTGCAGGAGATTTTTGCTGCGTAGAAATCTACAAGAATTTATCTTGGTGACATTGGGTGACAACTTACAGAGTGTCACAGTGCATACTGAGACGCAGTACAAGGACACAAGACTTCACATAGACTTCATATACTGCACAATGCACAATGCAAAGGGACAACGCTACAGCAGAATAAACACTTCATGGTTTATTTCTTTGCTCCGAGATTAAATGCGTGAAGAAATAGATGAACACAATCATAAAACATACAACTGACTACATAGTTAGGGTGTCTGTGTTAGTGAGAAGAGGTAAAAGCACTCGCCTAACACCGCGGAGACCTGGGATCTATACATCCAGGCGGAGTCTCGTCATGTACGCGTGGTCAGTGGGTCAGCGTGGGGGAAATCCTGACCTTTTTCCAAGGCAGCACAGTTAGCATTTAGCTGCTAGGGGCCTGGTCGATTTTGGACACGCTATATGTTGACTGACCTGAAGATGCACCGGGACTCCCAGGTGCCTCAGGGACTTCTTGTAGAGCCGCAGCACCTTCTGCTGGTGAGTCAGATCATTGAGATATATTATTGGTTTCCCCCACGGCCCTACTGACACAACGCTATCGGAAGTAACGATTGTGCGCGTTCCCACTGAGCGGTACTTTTTGGCTTGCTCAGACGTTCCTACGGACACAATTGGCCGTGTATGCGGGTGGGAAGCTGGTGGGGTATCCTAGGGGAGTCCTAGTCACTGCACTAGTAGCGCCTCCTCTGGCTAGTTTGGGTGCCTGTTCGTGGGGGAGGGAAACTGGGGGGAATATCCTCCCACGCGTTACGTCCTGATGGAGCAAGGGGGTGGAGCAACGACTGGGAGAGCATAATGTGAGAAATGTGTGTGTGTGTGTGTGTGTGTGTGTGTGTGTGTGTGTGTGTATGTGTGTGTGTGTATGTGTATGTGTGTGTGTGTGTGTGTGTGTATGTATATATATATATATATATATATATATGACGGTTTTCACCAGAGCGCAACCCCACAGCACTTCTTTTTTCTCAGCATTCGGCAAACTGCAGAAATATTCACTCGACATCGTTACTTTTGTTTTCGCTGCTCAGCTGTATAGACGGTTTTCACGGAATGGTCAGTCCTGCACTTGAATGTTTTTTTTTCTTTTATGTCCATAGCAAACACTGCAACAGGAAGTGAGCGGGGGTTCAATTTAGAATGTTTTTGTTGTCAAGTTAAAACCGTCTATACACACGGTATAGAGATATATACTTGATAAAAATAAAAAAAAACAGTATGTAGGTCTAGGCTACAAACAAACTTATATAGACTGTTCACTCAAAACTGTTCACCTCAGCAAACGGAGAAGCAAATTGAGCAATTCAGCAGCATTCAATATTCAATAACTCTGGCACAATGGGAAAGACACGCTATAGTTGTTGTTGTTGTTTATCTCTGTAGCCTCAATCTAGTGCAGTGTTTAAAAGCTTTGGGCATTAAGCCAGTGTGAAAACGCTGCTGTTCTATTCTGGTGTACAGTTGCATGGGCGAGATGCAGCCTTCTCTGAGGCTCCTCACAAAGCTTCAACGGCAATGATGAAACCATCAGAGAGCAGTTGGTAAGTTACCCTAATGCTATTCACACGTGCAATATCATGCTTAGTCAGTCATTGTGCAAGTGTTAAAAAAAAAAAAGTGTACACAAACACACACCCAGGAAACAAACAAGCACACATTAAAGTGCTTATTTTTTTGGGTTGCCTCATAACACAAAATGACCATTACCTACAGGGGGTTGATACGGTTATTAATTAATATACCAATGCAATGACTCAACAATGACTTCACCAGATGCTGATTTCTGCCTTTCAAAACTCACCTTCCAGCTCATAGTCTGTTTTGGAACCAAATTTGCTCTGCATAATTGGCATTTAAAGACAATCGCCCACCCACTCCCCCCCCCGGGGCTGCTGATAGTGCCTTTAATTCTCATATACACGGATGCAAGATGCCTATGAAACGTGCTCGCACATGAGCCCACATGCGGCGCATATTTCGGAGTCATTCGAGGACATGGTGGACCCTCATGCTGTGCCGTCAGTGTAGGAGAGACAGCGGCGCTTACGCAGCACTCAGCTGCAGTCAGGCTAGCTGCCATGCCTTGCCCCAACAACAGCTTCCACTCCGATTTCCATCAGGCGCATGTAACACACAGTCTGGCACCAATATACAAGCCAGGCAAGCCAACCTTATTACAGTGGAATTCGCTTATAGTTATCACGGTTATAGTGATCAACCGCTTATACTGATCAAAAAGCTTGGTGCCGAATCATTCCTATACACATGCTGTTTAAATAATTTGCTTATAGTGATCAATACTCTGCTTGCAGTGATCATTTTGGGCCTTGTCCCACCTGAGAACAATGGAAAAAATGTTTAAAACTATAGCAATTCTATTTATTATTTTTTACTTACAAACTGCCAAAAATGAGCCAACGAGATACAGCTGCAATACTCGATGCATGGCTGTCTGTATTATGGAGAGATCACAGCATCTCTGTCTGTGGAGAGATGGCGGCGTCTCTGTCTACGTGAGACCGCTGTGTTTGAAACAGCTGGAGACCTATAACTTACTGTATGGATTTTTAAAGTCAATAACATTCCTTTACTTTATATGTATTCATGTAATACATACATATGTCAATTAGATGGTAATCTGCATGAGAAATAAATAAAAATAAAAATAATCGGTTATAATGATCATCCGCTTATAGTAGGGTGGTGTCACGATACACTCAGTTCACGATACGATACGATACACGATATTGGGTTCACGATAACGATACGATATTTTAACAATATTTTTTTGCGATCGATTTGTAAGTTGAGGGGGCATCCTCCACGCTAATTTGAGTCATTTCACCATTTTCATCCCTCCGCGTCTGTAACGTCCCTCGTCTGTTCAAACAAAGCAATGAAAAGGAGAGCGAGCGTGCAATCAGATGCGGATCAGTGCCACCATGTTCAGCTTCTTTTTCTCGCGATATGAGATTTCATCTCAACGATACATAATTGTCACGTTTTGATATCGCCATATATTGTGGGACGATATATTGTGACATCCCTATAGCTTATAGTGATCAATTTGACCCATCCCAGGGTGATCATTATAAGAGGAGTGCACTGTAGTTCTTTTAGCCCCCCGTTTACAAAGAGCAGGTATTTTGTCACGTCGGCTTTTTGTTGATACAGTATATTTTTGCAATAGGCATTGTTTGATCAGGGAGGGTAATTTACTGTATGCCGTCTTGACAGCTTGAGGTGAGCTCCGCTGGCGGCAGCAACGCACCATGTTAATGGGCTTCTTTACGGCGGCGCGCGGAGTAGTTGTCATCATCCACAAGTCTATTTTTACTTTGGTGGAGGCCTGGCAGGATCAGCGCGCTGTGGCGTTTGAAGCTCACGCCGTTGACTCACAAAGCCCACACAGCTAGTTCACAAGCTGTTCCAGCAGCAGCAGCACGCATGTTGCCTTCCATCGTCACGCGCGCCGACGACGACTAGAATAAAACAAGGTGTTCTCCACCCAATCTATTTCTCTTCGTTAGCTTTTGAGCGCCGTGTTGTTGTGCAAGCTGTTTGATTTCAGCAGCGCTGCAGCCGTTAGAGCGGCTCGAACGGAGGGAGCAGGACTCTTACAACTCCTCAAACCTTTGGAGGGAACTAAGGATCGCTTTCTTGTTTTTCGGAGAGTCCAAAAATATAAAAAACGGTGCGAAAGTCAAAGGCAGACCTGTGAGCCAAACAGGCAATTTCAAATGTGAATGTTTTTGGGGCTATATAGCAGCAACAAAAATGGAGAGATGTGTATACTTATCATGTCTCACATACTTTGGAGTATATGAGACAACTCCAAAGGTCAAAGTTCGTCTATTTACCATGAATCAGTGGTGCCGCATCAGAGGATAAACATGGGAATTAAATGTCTTTTGATAAGATGTAAACATCCCCTGGAAATGTGATCAGTTGAATAAGGTTAGGCGCACGCACGCACACACACACACACACGATTCTTTACACAGTCTGTAAGTCCTTGTCCTGATTTTCCCACTGGGGATTCAATGTACGATATAAGCACTGTGAGCATGTGTGTGTGCGTGTGAGTGAGTGTGTGACCGTGTGTGTGTGTGTGTGCGTGTGTGAGTGAGTGTGTGACCATGTGTGTGCGTGATTGTGTGTGAGTGTGTGTGTGCGTGTGTGCGTGTGAGCGTGTGTGTGTGTGTACTCTATATGATTCACACAGTAGCGTATGTGGCAAAGTCGAGGCCCACCTCTCTTAAGATGTCTGAGCACCTCAGGGGCTCAATATAATACTGTTGTTTCCTGCTTATTTTCTATGAATGTTCCATTCCCAGTAGTGTGCTTCCATCCAATATAATGCTGTTTATTGTGCTAGAAGGACAAAATATATTTGTTTTTGCCTTCTGAAGAATGTGTTCTGTGTCTCCGCGCACTCAAGGTTGTGCACTGAATACAGTCTAACTGCTCTGACACACAGAGGTCTGCAACAAGTCAAACTGATGTTTCGTGAACTGATCGGCTGATCTAGGCCATCTTTAGCAACTCTGAAATATATCAAAAATAACATTTGAGTATAATTATCTTTCTTGATACAATTACAGATGTAACATAATTAGCTTTAGCCGCAAGTGCATCTAGCTAAACTAGAAATAGATAGATAGATAGATAGATAGATAGATAGATAGATAGATAGATAGAGAAAAGGGTTGGACTGGAATGTTTGCAACATTGGCTCAACATGTTTTTTTTTGTCTTATTATTTCACCCATATTTAAGAGCATATGAAATGTATATACCACAAGTATTTGGGTCTGCCACTGTCAGCTGAGTGGGGGACAACTAATTATGACCAAAACAGGCAGGTTTTTGATTACTCAACTCCAATCTGATCATTAGAGGTGGTTATTATAACAAGCGTGAAAACGTATTATTTAGAACCGACAATATTTTTGTCTTGGAATTGAAATTGGCATCATTAACACTAATGCTACTAACATTTACTGTAATGTGGTAACATACAACTCAAACTATTGTGGGGGGGAAAAATAACCAGACAAATTGCATTACATAGTTTTTTTTAATATCCCTGGTTGTGTGTATTGCTAAAGATCATCGCCATTTTATTTTCTAATGGTTGCCAGGCAGACTAGAGAGAGGGTGTGATCAATGAAAAAGATACAAGAAGTGATTGGATGTTTTCTTAATAGCATCATTTGGCTTCATTCATCAGCACTGAGACCACACAAACTGAACCACACTCAATGAGAATCAGACCTTTTTTTCCCCAGTCTTCAATTTAATTTATTACATAATGAGTCATAAACGTCACAAAATACACTTGAGAAGCTGGTGCACAAAGATGCAGTAAAAAATGTAAAACGTAAAAAAGCAACTTTAGATTACCGGTAGTCAGCAATGTCGATCTTCCACAAACATTCATTGGGTGCTTTTACTCGTTTGCTTTGCAAGTTATCAAAGTTGGGGGAAAAGTAGTCACTGAAAAAAATAAGTAACTTTACGCTGTAAAACGGTTATCCAGTCTCTCTGAATCGGACCGCCATGGCGTAGGGTTTGGGGGTCTGGATCACCCCATAGATCGGTGTGTAGTCGGGTTGTCCTGCATCCTCTGGCCAGGTGAACTGGAACCTCCTCAGCAGAGACACCAGGATCAGGAAGAGCTCCATACGAGCGAGGCCTTCTCCAAGACACATACGGGGACCTGCAGAGAAAGGCATGAAGGCCTCTGGCTTGACAAACTCTCCCTGGTCATTGAGGAAGTTTTCAGGGTTGAATTCGTGTGGGAATTCCCACTGTCCCTCCTCATGCAGCACCGAGGACAGGTTTGGAATGACAATGGTTCCCCTGGGTATGGAGTATCCCATGAGCTCTGTGTCGTTAGTGGTGCAGTGGAAGACACTGAGAGGAACGGTGTCAGCTACCCTCTGGACCTCATGGATCACAGCCTGCATGTAGGGCAACTGGTGTCTGTCTTCAAAAGTGGCTTGAGCCTTGCCATCCAAGACCTTGTCTATTTCCTGCTGGCAACGCTCCTGTATCTGTGGATGGGTCGACAGGTAGAGGAAGGCAGTGTGCAGGGTGTTGGCGGTGGTGTCAGTCCCAGCACCGTTAAGATCCAGAAGATATGAATAAAGTTGATCTTCTGAAAATGATGAGCCGTCATCTCCTCTCTTCTCCAGTTCATCCAGGTAGCAGTCTATGAAATGTCGTGGTTTACCAGGAACCCTGGTCTTTTTGTTCTCAGCCACCAGCTCCATGTTTTTTTCCTGGGCAATCTTCAAAAGCTTGAAGGCTTTCTGGAAGGGTAATGGCAGCTTGCGCACCATTGGAATACAGTTATAAATCATCCCCCAGTATGACTGGAATATCTTGGAGAGGTCTTTGAAAATGCCAATAAACAGCTTGAGGAAGTCATGGTCATAGTCATGCTGGGTATCAAACAGGACTTGGCAGATGATGCTAGAAGCTACCTTATGGAACAATATTTGAGGATTCATGGTTTTACCAACACTCTCCTCCAGGACCTTCATCAGGCGTTGTATCTCTCTCAGAATCCTCTCCTCCATGGACTTCTTCCCCATACCAAAGTTTTTCAGGGTCATCAGACCAAAGCGTCGTTGCTCCCTCCAACAAGGCCCATAATCTGCTGGAACGATTCCTGGAGCATGAGCTTTCCGTTGTAGGGCATGATTGCCCATGAGGTCTTGTGCTCTTCCAGAGAAGTCTGCGGCCTTGGTGACCAGAGCTTCTTTTATGGCCTGCAGCCCATTGAGGATGACCACTGGCCTGGAGCCGAATAAGAACAGACTGTAGACGTTACCATATTGTTTGGCCAGCCTCTCCAGATCTGCAATGGGACCCTCCAGACTGAGCTGCAGCAAGTTTCCTAGGATGGGGATGGGTCGCGGGCCTGGAGGGAAGTTTTTAGTCCTGCGGTTCTGAAAGAGGAACAGGAGAAGAAATCCAGCCACCCATACTAGAACCAGAGATCCAAGCATGACTGAATGGTGACTGATTTAGTTGTGTGTTGCTCCCACTCTTCCATGCATATATATATACTCTGCCTCTCTAACACATTGATCACATTAGCTTCATAATCACACACAACCTTTGGATTGTCCTGGTCATGAGTGACCATTCTTGGATGGAAAGTATGGACCCTACAACACGTAGGTTATCTCAGCTACCATCAAGCACAATATCTACTGTCTGTACTGTGCATTACAATCAGGGGTGTAGTGGAGGATAAACACAAGTACAACAGTTTACCCACCCCTTTGAAATGAGGCAGATAATTTACTCACCTATTTTCAGATCAACTGTATCAATCAATGAGGGCAAACAAGGTGGGTAAACTACTCAGCTTGGATAGTTTACCCACCTCTGTATTTATCACTACACCTCTGATTACAATTGATGGCAACTGTGCAATTCTCTATAGTCAAGCAAAGGTAATGAAAATAGCTGACCATTTAGTGATTAATACAGATAACATGAATAGGCAACTTAATATTTAACTTGCTCCTGAAACCTGGTACCTCTTAGCCTTCACAAGTGCATCACATTGGATTAAAGGACTTCTCAGTACAATTTTCACACTTTGCAAAGTCATCCTTTGGGCCGGATTGGACCCTTTGGGGGGCCGGATCTGGCCCCCGGGCCGCATGTTTGACACCCCTGATGTAGGGAGAGCTCAGTTTCTCGACTACCTAAGTGTGTGTGTCAGGTGCCACCCAATAATGAAGACAATGCTGTTGAAAGGTAGGAAACGCTAATGACATCACTATAGTGAATGCTAAATTGCCAAATAAATAAATTCAGAAATAATAGTTTGCATAATCAGTCGTCCCCATTTTCTCCAGAACTCTTTAGTTATGGTCGGTACCAGAGCAAAACCAGCAAGCTGTAATAGAGAGGCAAAGTGACCGCCATTTATTTTCCCATGGACATTTCGTAAAATGCTTATTAAAAAATAGTTTTACTTGGTCAAACCAAACGGTTCAGCTATATTTAGAATCGGGAGAGACCATAGAACATTTAACTCCGAACAAAACTTAAAAAAAACGACACAGAAAAAATATTTTCTTTAAATCCACTATTTTTCAACGTTTTGGTCCCAGTGAAATGTTATGTGGTCTCTCCTGTTTCTAAATATATCTGAACCGTTTGGTTTGACGAAGTAAAACTATTTTTATAAGCATTTTATGAAATGTCTATGGGAAAATAAATGGCGGATGAAAATCTCTGGTACAGTGCTGAAGCAGGAAGTGACGTTCCACTTTGCCTCTCTATTGTATCCATTGTTTGCAACCATCCAGAGATAAATCTCCCTTCTATTTTGGGGTTGTGACAGCGTCTACCTGTATTCCAGCAGCTTGCTAGCCCCGCCCCCCACCCAGACAGTGACTGGCCTAATGTCTGCAGCAGCTTGCTAGCCCCGCCCCCCACCCAGACAGTGACTGGCCTAATGTCTGGTCGCAGTGGCTTCCTTGAAGCACTCCTGCAAGGTAATACATTCTGGGCCATCTGTTTCCATACAGCCCCTTTTCCATTACCAGGTGCCCCCCCCCCTCTCCATGGTCCTCTATCTAATTAACTTTCCTCTCTCTCTCTCTCTCTCCATTCAAACAGGGCTCTCTCTCCCCGTCTTTGTGCCTCCATTCAAACTGGAAGAAACGAGACAGCCAGAGGAGGAAGAGAGAAGAGAGGGGGAGAGTGAAAGAGAGGGTAAAGGTAACATTTGTTCAACCTGATGTTTTGAGGCAGAATGATCAGTGTGCTAACCTACAGTAGTTAACGTGAATGCTATTTTTGTGTGGTTTAGTAATGAAGTTATTAATAAGCGTGTGAGTTTTGAAGGGTACTTCACCCATGTGATCAAGAGATGGGGGCACTATAGTGTGCCAGTTGTGCCACTGCTCTGCCTTCATTTCGGAGAGGAGCACTAATTGCTAGTGGGGGGGGGGGGGATTTAATGTAAACCCTCCAAGCAAATAACACAGGAGAGAAAGTGAGGAGTGTGTGAAAAGTAGAGATGAGGAGAGCAATCTGAGGCAGAGAATATCAATAATTATAACAATAAACACATTAGTATATACGGTCGCAAAGAAAACGCAGTTACAAATTATTTTTTACAAGACGATAAAACAAAAGTAATAGAAGCCAATAGGATAAACGGTAAAAACATCCATTAAAGAATTATGGATTTAAAAAAAGGGATTACCGAACAATAAAGCAAGTATTTACAAAAGGAATATAAGAATGGTAAAAAAAACCCAAAAAAAAACCCAAATGTAATAAAAAGTCTGTCTGTGAAACAGGGGTTTAAGAAAGTGATTTAAAAGCAGACCCAAAGGGACATGAAATCAGCTCATTTCATCATTGGATGGGTTTTGATCAAATAAACATGAGTAACCTGCCTGGGCTCCCACACACATTCTCTGTGTCCTTTCTTTTGGATGAATGCTGTTGTTGATCACAGAAAATGGCTGTGGGAAGAAAAACACCCCTCTGACGTGGAGGAACACGAGCGCTGCCTACAGCACATCGCAGCAGCGCTTTTAACTACTTTTTGCTCTCACAGTCTAACTGAAAGCATCAACCATCAAAGCCATTAGGGGTGCCAGAGTGCCCCTGCGGTTCCACCATTAGTCCCATAATATATTGGTAACAACATGCCAAGATGGCGCTGCGGTATCAACATACATACACTGACGAACAATTTGCCACATAAATAGCGTGTAGCCAAAAGAGCACAATCCTCCGCCGCAACGTTATGAATCCGCATTGTCGGTTGGAAATGTAAGTTATGCGTCGACATTAAGCTGTAAATGTTCTTGGAGGGGAGATGATGCCACTTCTTATGGCAATGCTGTTGACTATAGGCCACGCAATCATGAAGGTGTCTGCAGAAGATCATTTTCATGTTCCTATACCTCAGCGTGAACGTTTTGTGCACGCTTCTTTATGGGCAGTGGTGGTGGCTAAGATACGAGGTTTCCACCCGATGGCGGCCGCCCGGCGATATATTTCCGACACGTTTGAGGCGTTCCCCATTTGCATGAATCCTATGCATATTACATCGCCCCCCCGACCTGTTGGCTACTATGGGAATTCTCATCATGGGTTTGCAGGCAATAATGGTAAGTTACTGCTGCTTGTCATATGCCATCCTGCTCATGCCATAATTTATGTGCAGAGGAGCATTGTCTGCTGGCCCAGGGGGGATTCTGTGTGCCTCCCATTTCAGCTTTATGACGCAAAGGAGAAGGGAGCCTCCACCGCCGACGCCGACAGGAAACCAAACCTGGCACATGCCTGGAATCCTTTCTCCAAATGAATATTTCCCTTCCCGTCCCCAATAGAGATGAGGCAAAGTGACCGCCGCCTACTTCCTGCTTCAGCACTGTACCGGAGATTTTCATCCGCCATTTATTTTCCCATAGACATTTCGTAAAATGCTTATAAAGATAGTTTTACTTTGTTCAAACCAAACGGTTCAGATATATTTAGAAACAGGAGAGACCGCATAACATTTCACTCGGACCAAAACGTGAAAGAATTGCGGATTTAAAGAAAATATTCTTTCGATGTAGTTTTTTTAAGTTTTGGTCGGAGTGAAATGTTCTATGGTCTCTCCCGATTCTAAATATAGCTGAACCGTTTGGTTTGACCAAGTACAACAAATTTTACAAGCATTTTACGAATTGTCTATGGGAAAACAAATGGCGGATGAAAATCTCTGGTACAGTGCTGAAGCAGGAAGTGACGTTCCACTTTGGCTCTCTATAGAATCTGTGAGTTGGTGGAGAGGGAGATGGGAAGCGCGGGGCTGTTCTCGTCGACGGAGTGGGGGGGTGTATGGGGGGGGGGGGGGGAGCGATTGGGATGTTTTACACCTCTGAGGAGCTCATCGGGGAGAAGGACATGTCCCTCGTTAGGACTGTTTGGGGAGGGGTCTCGTTCTGCCGGGGGACACGCGCTCCTCCGTGTCCTCCACCTGCTGCACGGGGTCATGGAGGAGGAGGGAGAGGGAGACGTCTGTGACACGACCTCCGGTGAAGCCAGCATGTCGGGAAACCACTGGAGATTGGTGGGCGGAACCGGGCAGAAACACATGCCTCGCAATCAGCCATGAAATGCAACCTGGCACCAATTGGACTGGGGGCCTGCAGGGAGTCCACGCAGCAGACATGAGCCCTGCTGAACAACATGGAGAGGAAGAGGGGGGAGGGAGGGAGGGATGGGGGGATTAGGGGGGAGGGAGGGAGGGAGGGATGGGGGAGTAGAGAGGGTTGTGGGGTAGGAGGTCATTCTACCTCACAGGGCGTTTTATTAACGTAATTAAACACGGACTGGATCATGCCTGACCTCCACAGCAGAGCGGGAGGGAGGGAGAGAGCAGAGAGAGACAGAGAGAGAGGGGGGGAGGGAGAGAGAGAGAGAGGGAGGGAGAGACAGAGAGAGAGGGGGGGATGGAGAGAGCAGAGAGAGGGAGAGACAGAGAGAGAGGGAGGGAGAGACAGAGAGAGGGAGGGAGGGAGAGAGCAGAGAGAGGGAGAGCAGAGAGAGGGAGAAATGGAGAGAGAGAGAGAGAGCAGAGAGAGAGAGAGACGGAGAGAGAGCAGAGAGAGAGAGATGGAGAGAGCAGAGAGAGAGATGGAGAGCAGAGAGAGAGTGAGAGGGAGAAAGGGAGAGAGGGAGAAAGGGAGAGAGGGAGAAAGGGAGAGAGGGAGGGAGAGCAGAAAGAGGAGGGATAACAAGGACATGCGATTGGCAGGATAAGGCGAGATGAAACAAGAGGGGACAGGGCTAAGCAACAGGGATATAAAAGGGGATAGACGCGTGAGTGGGAGGGGGGCAGATGTGAAGTTAGGACAGAGGATTAGTGGATAGGGACGAGGCAAGGGAGCCACGCAGGAGTCAAGGTCGGGGGAAGGGAGGGTCAACATAAGGGCAAACAAAAGCCTCCGGGCCGCCTGGTGCAAAATGTGTGGAATGTCATGTAATCATATTAGACACAGTTCACTGCTCTGTCTAAACACTGGACTGTGCTCTCTCTCGCTGCTAATTCCATGTTGTTGTTGTTGTTGTTGTTTTATTATTATTTGCATTTCGTTTCAGTTTAGTTCCAGTTTTCAATAAATAAGGGTTTGTTTAATCTGGACTATATCTGCTCTACACACTACAGGGAGGAGACCACATGGAAAAATGACTTTTGTTGGCGGCTCTAATGCAAATGTGAATTGCAAATGATGACATGTGATGCCAGTAGCATTTAGCAGCCCGGACGCTCTGTGATGCTTTATGGACCACATAGGCAAAGCTCTCAATTGACTTGTTGATCTTCGTTCGCTCTGACACCCAGAGATACAGTAGGTTCCAATCTTCTTGAAGAAAGGTCCGATATCCCAATCCCAACACACGCAATTCAGGACTTGTATGACAGCGATATAAGGCGGGACTGCTGTTCTAAAGGCAACATGGTCATACGCTTTCATATAGAGTGCATATATTATGATTATGATTGGTATTGGTATTATTGGATAGTCAACATTTTAGTCTTCCACTGGTCATGCCTGCATATTGTGTCAGAAGCACCTGCTTTGCCTATAAAAGTGTTTTTGAAAATTGTATAATTACCTGAAGGATTAATTGATTAATAATGGTGTATTCTTATTCTTATTCTTATTAATATTAATATTATCTGGAGTCGCTCATTAGACTACTGGAGGATAAGGATTCTATATATTTATTTTTTATTTATATTCATATATATATATATATGAATATAAATAAAATATATAATACTATATTAAATAAGAAAATAGGCAGGCTGAGGATATACAGTATGTGTATGGGATTTTGTGCAGAAGAGCGTTCTCTGAGGAAGAGGAGACGCCAACACCTACAGTATGGGTGGCTGCTGGCTGCCGCACAGATATGTATAGCCCATTCAAAAGCGCAACCGAAGCTGCCATGCCACGCGTATAGAGTGTGCATGATGCCCCTGTGGACGCTCTTTCCGTGCCAAACCGTAGGCCATGGAAATAGTATCCCTATCTCACCATGCGCCAAAGCGTTGTTTGGAAAAAACCTTCTGAGCTCCAAAACATATGAATAAACTGCTCAGAGCTCCGCCAGTCTTTCGTATATTATGGTTCACGTGAATACACAAGGCTCAGGCAGGACATTCAAAAGCTGCTCCTCCTCTGACACAGACGTCCTGTAGCGAGAGGAATTGTTTTTTGGCCGATAGGCTGGATTTGGGACGTAGTGTCACACTTCTATCTGCTGCTGCAAATTGCGCACACATTGTTAACAGACAGAGCAGCGAGCTCTTTCCATGCACTTAGCATGGAGGTTATAGCCAAGAGAAATGTTAGTCTTCAAGGAATTCATTTAATTTAATTGGTGCGCTCTCCATAGGCTCAAACAGAGTCTGGCACAAGGCATTTAGCACTATAGTTACATCCCAATTTGGCGTCAGTCGAGCACAAGCTGGCCCTCAACCTCCTCGCGCCTTTAAGGAACTGAGAAGTCAGCGGGTGACTGCATCATCAATACCCATATGGCACGTAGAGATAGCCACGTCAAACAGCTCCTGTCAAAACAAGAAGATATCAGCTATAGGGCAGCAGAAGGGGTTCCACGCAAGGCGCACTATTGCGCAAAGATTCGCCATTTATCTCTATAATAAAAGGGAGCAAGTGGGCAATCTGTCTCTCTGCGATCTTTGTCCCAGAAGTGATGTCACTCAACTGGAAGTGATGTCATCAGAGATGTCACCAGTGATGTCACTTAGGCAATTGTGATGTCACCGATGATGTCAAAATGTCTATGACATCATCAGTGATGTCACTCGAGCGATTTTTTTCCCACTGATGATGCCACAATGTCTATGACATCATCAGTGATGTTATCAGTCACATCATTATTGACCGAAATCATGGCATGACTGATGATATCATAGGCAGTGATGATGTCATAGGCATTGTGACATCATCAGTGATGTCACCCGAGCAATTGTGGTGTTTGGTTACACTCAAGCAATTGTGACATCACTGATGACGTCATAGACATTGTGACATCATTGTGATGCCATCAGTGAGTGATGTCATCAGCCAATAGAGCAGGTGAGGCCACGCAGCAGCCGAGCTGCGGGCGAGGCCCGAGCAGTGGCCAAGCTGCGTATGTGAGCTGCAGGACCAGCCCGGCGAGCGGCAGGGTGGGCGAGCCCGTGCAGCGGGCGAGCCTAGGAATCGAGCGCGCGTGAGATGCCTAGTAAGTGTAAAGTGCGCTCATTGAAGAGGCTAGCACTTTGGATTTTGGCACTCACTGACACGTGAAATTCCTGATCTGATTTCCCTAACGGTATTTCCCACCGTGTGCCAACTACTAAAGTCTGCAAACCAACTAGCAGGATATAAATATATATATATATATATATATATATATATATATATATATATATATAAATATATATATATATATATACTCAGTGACAGAAGGCAATGCGTTGATCTGAAACATTGCATTTCCATATCATTGACCTTCAGAAAGGCTCAACGCAGCAGAACCAAGTGTAAAAACACCTTCCTGCTGCTAAATGATGACTCCCCCAAACTGTCAGCCCACTGATTGGTCAATTATAGCGTGTGTAATAACCTGTATACATGATCTGTATGCTGTTCATTAACAAGCTGTTCATTATAGCGTGTGTAATAACCTGTATACATGATCTGTATGCTGTTCATTAACAAGCTGTTCATTATAGCGTGTGTAATAACCTGTATACATGATCTGTATGCTGTTCATTAACAAGCTGTTCATTAACAAGCCGTGTGTAATAACCTGTATACATGATCTGTATGCTGTTCATTAACAAGCTGTTCATTAACAAGCCGTGTGTAATAACCTGTATACATGATCTGTATGCTGTTCATTAACAAGCTGTTCATTAACAAGCCGTGTGTAATAACCTGTATACATGATCTGTATGCTGTTCATTAACAAGCTGTTCATTAACAAGCCGTGTGTAATAACCTGTATACATGATCTGTATGCTGTTCATTAACAAGCTGTTCATTAACAAGCCGTGTGTAATAACCTGTATACATGATCTGTATGCTGTTCATTAACAAGCTGTTCATTAACAAGCCGTGTGTAATAACCTGTATACATGATCTGTATGCTGTTCATTAACAAGCTGTTCATTAACAAGCCGTGTGTAATAACCTGTATACATGATCTGTATGCTGTTCATTAACAAGCTGTTCATTAACAAGCCGTGTGTAATAACCTGTATACATGATCTGTATGCTGTTCATTAACAAGCTGTTCATTACGCAGCGTGTGTAATAACCTGTATACATGATCTGTATGCTGTTCATTAACAAGCTGTTCATTAACAAGCCGTGTGTAATAACCTGTATACATGATCTGTATGCTGTTCATTAACAAGCTGTTCATTAACAAGCCGTGTGTAATAACCTGTATACATGATCTGTATGCTGTTCATTAACAAGCTGTTCATTAACAAGCCGTGTGTAATAACCTGTATACATGATCTGTATGCTGTTCATTAACAAGCTGTTCATTAACAAGCCGTGTGTAATAACCTGTATACATGATCTGTATGCTGTTCATTAACAAGCTGTTCATTAACAAGCCGTGTGTAATAACCTGTATACATGATCTGTATGCTGTTCATTAACAAGCTGTTCATTAACAAGCCGTGTGTAATAACCTGTATACATGATCTGTATGCTGTTCATTAACAAGCTGTTCATTAACAAGCCGTGTGTAATAACCTGTATACATGATCTGTATGCTGTTCATTAACAAGCTGTTCATTAACAAGCCGTGTGTAATAACCTGTATACATGATCTGTATGCTGTTCATTAACAAGCTGTTCATTACGCAGCGTGTGTAATAACCTGTATACATGATCTGTATGCTGTTCATTAACAAGCTGTTCATTAACAAGCCGTGTGTAATAACCTGTATACATGATCTGTATGCTGTTCATTAACAAGCTGTTCATTAACAAGCCGTGTGTAATAACCTGTATACATGATCTGTATGCTGTTCATTAACAAGCTGTTCATTAACAAGCCGTGTGTAATAACCTGTATACATGATCTGTATGCTGTTCATTAACAAGCTGTTCATTAACAAGCCGTGTGTAATAACCTGTATACATGATCTGTATGCTGTTCATTAACAAGCTGTTCATTAACAAGCCGTGTGTAATAACCTGTATACATGATCTGTATGCTGTTCATTAACAAGCTGTTCATTAACAAGCCGTGTGTAATAACCTGTATACATGATCTGTATGCTGTTCATTAACAAGCTGTTCATTACGCAGCGTGTGTAATAACCTGTATACATGATCTGTATGCTGTTCATTAACAAGCTGTTCATTAACAAGCCGTGTGTAATAACCTGTATACATGATCTGTATGCTGTTCATTAACAAGCTGTTCATTAACAAGCCGTGTGTAATAACCTGTATACATGATCTGTATGCTGTTCATTAACAAGCTGTTCATTAACAAGCCGTGTGTAATAACCTGTATACATGATCTGTATGCTGTTCATTAACAAGCTGTTCATTAACAAGCCGTGTGTAATAACCTGTATACATGATCTGTATGCTGTTCATTAACAAGCTGTTCATTAACAAGCCGTGTGTAATAACCTGTATACATGATCTGTATGCTGTTCATTAACAAGCTGTTCATTAACAAGCCGTGTGTAATAACCTGTATACATGATCTGTATGCTGTTCATTAACAAGCTGTTCATTAACAAGCCGTGTGTAATAACCTGTATACATGATCTGTATGCTGTTCATTAACAAGCTGTTCATTAACAAGCCGTGTGTAATAACCTGTATACATGATCTGTATGCTGTTCATTAACAAGCTGTTCATTAACAAGCCGTGTGTAATAACCTGTATACATGATCTGTATGCTGTTCATTAACAAGCTGTTCATTAACAAGCCGTGTGTAATAACCTGTATACATGATCTGTATGCTGTTCATTAACAAGCTGTTCATTAACAAGCCGTGTGTAATAACCTGTATACATGATCTGTATGCTGTTCATTAACAAGCTGTTCATTAACAAGCCGTGTGTAATAACCTGTATACATGATCTGTATGCTGTTCATTAACAAGCTGTTCATTAACAAGCCGTGTGTAATAACCTGTATACATGATCTGTATGCTGTTCATTAACAAGCTGTTCATTACGCACAGTTACACACACAGTCTCTTCCCACAGGCCATCGCTCTGATGAACACTTCAACCACTCACTAGATCACTCCATTCCAACACGTCGCTGTACACGTGAACCACTTTACCTGTTGCACCTGCCCACCTCACGCACACAATCCCCCCGAGAGAGAGAGAGAGAGAGAGAGAGAGAGAGAGAGAGAGAGAGAGACACACACACACACACACACACACACACACACACACACAACTCTCAGGTGACACGTGTGCGGAGGAAGGGTGAGTGAGGTCATTCCCGCTGTCACATCATGTGCTCAGTTGACAAGGGATGAATGAATGAAACCTTCATTTCTCCCCGTGGGGACATTCAGGTGTCTAAAACAGCAGCAGCAGAAGAAGAAGAGTCAAAACACAGGCAGAAGTTAGATAGATTAAAAAAAACAATAAAAACAATAAAAGATTAAAATAAATAAATGTAACGGAGTCAGTGCAAAGTTGTGTGTGCAATGCCATTATGTGCAAGAAGGCGTGTGCAAACTGCATGTGCAAAAAAGTACATACATTACAATCCATGGTCAGGTCTTGTTGTCATGGAGCCTAATGGCAACTGGCACAAAGGACTGTCCGAGCCGAGGCGCTTTGTGGTGTGTCGGGGGGGAGGAGTCTGTGTGTCGGGGGGAGGAGTCTGTGTGTCGGGGGGGAGGAGTCTGTGTGTCGGGGGGGATAAGTCTGTGTGTCGGGGGGGTAGTCTCGGCTCCCAGACGTTTGGTGAGCTGCGCCACCAAACGTCTGGGAATTTTACTGTCAGAAACTGTCTGTCCGAGCCCGGCGAGAACCGCCGGCAGCAGACACGCCTACATTTATTATTAGAATTCTATTTGGTAGCGGCAATGCCATTTATCATAGTCATAACACAGAGCATGAAGCTGATATGCTCCAAACAAAATTTATAGCTGTGGTTTATTTTACAATCATTTTTCCTACCCGGAAGTGGTCCGCTTGATACTGTGAACTTGTGTGAAGTCATCAGCAGCCAGCAGGCTCTGTAACGTTAGCCTCGGGAGTCGGGTTTATCGCTGGGGGAAAGACCTCTAGCCGCCGGGCCCGGATGAAACACGTCCTATTAACAGGTTATGTTTGTTTCTAAGTGATTAATATGTTTCTCCGCAAATGCGACAATGTTTTGCGAGACACCGGTTCTGCATGAGATCTGCCCCCAGAAAGCAGGCCCGCCCACAACACTCATGATTGGTTCTCCGATGCAAGGCTTCCAACAGCGCCATCTAATGTTATGCAAAGATTTAAATAGTAATATTCTCAGTCTTACAGGAGTGAAACGGATTAAGACTGAGGGCTGAGTCTATCGGGGGGGAGGAGTCTGTGTGTCGGGGGGGAGGAGTCTGTGACTGAATGTGCTCATCATCCCCATAAGCAGCACACCATGGAGGGGATGGGAGGGGTAGTCCAGGATGGCGTGCAGCTTTCTCCTCGTCCTTGCCTCTGCAACCGCCGCCAGATTACTCAAACTACCGAGCAGACAGACAGACAGACAGACAGACAGACAGACAGACAGGCAGGCAGACAGGCAGGCAGACAGACAGGCAGGCAGACAGACAGACAGACAGACAGGCAGACAGGCAGGCAGACAGACAGACAGGCAGACAGACAGGCAGGCAGACAGACAGACAGGCAGGCAGACAGACAGACAGACACAGACAGGCAGACAGACAGACAGACAGACACAGACAGGCAGGCAGACAGGCAGACAGAGAGACAGGCAGGCAGACAGACAGACAGACAGGCAGGCAGACAGACAGACAGGCAGACAGACAGACAGGCAGGCAGACAGACAGGCAGGCAGACAGACACAGACAGGCAGACAGACAGACAGACACAGACAGGCAGACAGACAGACAGAAAGGCAGGCAGGCAGACAGGCAGGCAGACAGACAGACAGGTAGGCAGACAGACAGACAGACAGACAGACAGATAGACACAGGCAGACAGATAGACACAGACAGACAGACAGACAGACAGACAGACAGACAGACAGACAGGTAGGCAGACAGACAGACAGACAGACAGATAGACACAGACAGACAGATAGACACAGCCAGACAGACAGACAGACAGACAGACAGATAGACACAGACAGACAGACAGACAGACAGGAGGGGTGCAGCAGGGCTGGAGCAGGGCGGGGCTTGTGCACAGTGCAGTGTGTGAGGAGGGGAGGAGGAGACAGCAGCACTGCATGTGACAGCTTGAAGCACGCCCTGTCACCATCCATTCGTCGTCTCCACGGCGCGCATTAGACGCCCTGTCACAATAATTACATTTCTCTGTATTAATTGATGAGTCGTAATGGAAACGCGAGCTGTCGGGGAACCAATCAAAGTACAGCAGCAATAACAGCAAAGGCAATAACCAAACAAATATCATCTGGACAAATGAGGGCGGGTATTAAGACGTGATTGATGAGCGGCGCGCGGGCCCAGCCACACACTGCGTGCGCTCTGGGACTTCTGCTACTGTGCACTTGACAGGCTTGTTTGGCTGTGTGTGTGTGTGTGTGTGTGTGTGTGTGTGTGTGTGTGTGCATGTGCGTGCATGCATGTATGTGTGTGTGTGCGTGCGTGCATGCATGTGTGCGTGCATGCATATGTGCGTGCGTGCATGTGTGTGTGTGCGTGTGTGTGTGCAAGACTAAAAAGTGTGTCCTTGCGTGCATCTAGCCATCAACAGCTAATAGAGCGGCCGGAATGAGGAATTGGTAATCCGTGTCAGAATTGAATTACTATCCAATAATACTTATTTCAATACACAAAAAAGGCATAATCCCATTCATCTGTAAGCTTTCCTATTGTCATCATCAGCGTTCACTCAGCAGAATATCAATGCCCGAAAACACTGAATCATTAGATTATTGACACAAAGGCTCATTCACCTCCCTGTGTGCTGTGTAGGTTCAGCATCGCCTAATGGGCTGTATCTGTTTTTTCAGGTATAAATATTTACAACTGCTGCATAATGATTATGTGCAAAAATGTGAGTGAGAATATGCCTTGGACAAGTCTAATGAACTAGGAAGCCATCACGCATCGTTAACGATGCAGGTGCAAAGTGTAGCCATTAGTATTGCTGCAGCGTGCCGTTATCATCTGTTGTGTCTTTTGGTCCACTTATCTCCTGTTTCTCACAAACTTCCTGGTATTGACCAGAGAAGAAGAGGCAGAGCTAGGCAGGCCGATCGTCTCTAGCAGACTGAGCTAACACTCCGACATTTGAATCGGGGATCTTCTGGGATCTGGATAAATAGACCGTGGCAGAATTTGAGCTGACAGATCGCAGAGGTGGAACGTTATTAATTAAACTAAAGCACATTTAAAAAAAAAAAAAATTGCTTTGAGAGGACTTCTTTTAATAACACTATTGGGTAGGCCTACTAATGTTTCTACTTTCTAAGCAGTTATTTTATGTTTTTTTTTTTTTTATTCTTGGAGATGTAAGTGTATTAAGTGAAACAATGTCAGAATCAGGAAAAACTTGTATGCCATTTAAAGTCACACGGTCGTTCTGAACTTCATCAGTCAGTCTAAACATCACACACACACACACACACACACACACACACACACACACACACACACACACACACACACAAACAAAATGAATAAGACCTCCATTTTGGGGGAGACAATACTGAGACATGCTCGAAAACCTTAATCTCACGTCTTTTTCGAGAGCGATTATTTTTCAAGACCAGTCGTCTCATACTCAAGATAACTGTTAGATAAGTCATATTAGTTCTACTTGAGCAAAAATGTTTCAGGACTCTTTCCATGTCTGTCAAGATAATGCAAAAAAAATAAATGGGGCAAGCTCCCATATCACTCAAAGGCACTCTCCCTTCCAGGAAATGAAGCTACACACGTCACTCATGTTTGGCGAAGAAGACTACAGCCGATCGAGTCTCTGGCTCCTCTCGAACCCGAGAGCCTTGCGCCTGTCAGGATGACAGACGGCCGCGCCGCTGATTGAGCAAATTCGCGAGTACCTGATTTGGCCAAAAGGAATCGTATTTTTAACCACAGACATTTTGTTTGACCCACTTTTCCAACTCGGGCCTCATCAATCTGCCGCCGCATCCCGCTGCCCTCGGAGCACGTGGGGGCACAGCCTCACTGTGGGGACGCGTGTGACCTCATCATCCAGGGCCCAAGTCCTGCTCCTCCAGGGGACAGAGGCGCTCATGTTGAGTGACAGTTAGTCACAGCCATGTGGGTCAAGTAGAGGTGTGTGAGCTACAGGAGGCAGTGGTCTGTATTTACATTTGAGGCATATTATAGCTAAGCGGACACTTGAGTCTTTACCCATCGTGACTCACAAATGAGTCCAATACAATCAGCTTCAACTCCTTCATCACCAACATGCAACTAACTATTTAGAGGGTCAGAATAATCCCAATGCGACAATATTCTTATGAGCCTTGAATGATAATATATTTGAGACAAAAATAATATTTGAGGGAAATAAAAACAAAGGGTTTCTAAATTAAGGGCTAATACTTTGAGACAATTGCATAATTGAAGTTTGATGTGATTCAAGATCATTTGAAATTGACATAAAGAACTTCTTCAAGCAACCGATAGTACGGGGTAAAGTGACGTAATGTGCTTGACAATGTAGTGAGAAGCTTCTGTTGACCATGGATACATTTCCATTTGCATCTGTAGCAGTCAGACAAGATACAATACAATACAATACAATACAATACAATACGTACGAGGGATCAGCCGAGCAGCATTTTGGTAAACAAACCGCGTCACTGGGTGGATGGCAACGGCAATGGAACCCTATGGAGCCTGACTTTGAGTGTCTGACTCTAGCCGGGTGACCGTGTTTACAATTTAAAAACTGCGACAGTTCACACAACTTTAACACGACATGCATATTATTATACATCAAACTCTTGAGCTACTTCTGCTCTCGCTCAGAATGTCAAAATATAAGCGATGTGATGTATAGTTTTTTGAGATATTAACGTTTGTTTGGCACAACTCATACTAGTTAACCGCCGCGGGGTTCCGCATTTCTGGGTGGCAAGTGACGTCACGCTGATTCGTCCTATTGATAGTATTCTGTTACATCACCACACGGCCATTTTGGTAGGAAAACAACAGGTGATTGCGATCAATTAACAGGTGATTACAATCAAGTGACACTTACAGCCAATGAGCTGTGTGTATTGTAGCGCCATATTGGTAGGAAAAAGGCGTGTGACATCATCGGAATACTATGAATACAGTTGAACCATGTCGGCATAAACAATCTTTCTCTGAGCTTTATCTCTCACAGATGCCCTCAGCACACACACACTACTCGTCTACTCTACAGTACGTAAAATAATGAGTCACGATTCTTTTCTTGTTCCGAGCTTTTGGCAAACTACATCCCGCTCTCTGATCCTCTCATCCTATACTATCTATCCTCTCTGTCTCACTGAAGCTGGTTCCAAATCAAGATCCACAGCTTCCGAGTTGTGAGCATTAATATTCGTACACAACAAGCAGCGCTTGGCTAACAAGGTGTGAATGACTTGCAAGGGCCTTTACCTTGACAGCTTGCAGAGTAATGGAATGCACCACTGATCACTGTTAATCACTGTTAATGGCCTGTTGACGGTGAAGTAGCAAAAGTCCTTGTAAATTGCACTGGTGTATAATACTATTTTATCCTTCAAAATGTAAGAGGGGCAAACTTTTGTCGATGACAGCTCGTGTCGGGGAGTTAGTTTCACCGATGAGTTGTTTTATGACGTTTTCAAGCACCTCGGCAAGAGTTTGAGTTGATTATTTGTTTTCTTTTCAGCATTTTGGGGTGTATTTAAACACTTCATCTATACAAGCTATTTTGGCTATAGAGAGGCAAAGTGACCGCCTCCTTCCTGCTTCAGCACTGTACCAGAGATTTTCATCCGCCATTTATTTTCCCATACACATTTCGTAAAATGTGTATAGAAAGTGTTACTGGTTCAAACCAAACGGTACAGATGTATTTAGAAACAGGAGAGATCGCATAACATTTCACTGAGACCAAAACGTTAAAAAAAATGCGGGTTTAAAGAAAATATTTTTTCAATGTTGTTGTTTTAAGTTTTGGTCCGAGTGAAATGTTCTATGGTCTCTCCCGATTATAGCGTTAGCTGAACCGTTTGGTTCGACAAAGTACAACTATTTTATACGCATTTTACGAAATGTCTATGGAAAAATAAATGGCAGATGAAAATCTCTGGTACAGTGCTGAAGCAGGAAGTGACGTTCACTTTGCCTCTCAATTACAGAGGGGAATAGATTGTTTTCCAGCCTGTCCTCACAAGGAAAACAACAACATGGATCTATTTTCAAGGTGGTTAAAATAACAGATGTTAAGAAAGCAACCTCTAGTGTTCGTGTGAGTAAGTGCATGCAGGGCCCGAAACTAACTTTTTGACTCACCACCGGCCAAGTTGCGGGTAGATAGAAAAAATCCAGTAGTGTTTGTACTGGAAACAATCCAGTCATTGTATTTTAGAACAACACATAGGATAATATAATTTTATTTTCAAGTCAATTAGTCTCACAGACAATTGTAAAATAGGAACGTTTTGGACCAACGTTGCTATGTTACAATTTCGGCTCCAAAATTGTAGAACGGTAACGTTCTGAGATTTTAGGTTTAGAGTTATGGTAGTGGGAGGGCTTAGAAAGGGAAATTTCCGGAAACCACGCCCACCCCTGTATAAACGTACGTTGCCGAAATTGTAACATAGCAACGTTGGTCCAAAAACGTTTTGGTCCAAAAACAATTTTACAATTTTTGGGGGAGATCGGGGTGATTTAGTACACATTTCTGTGATGGACAAGTTTCTGAATTTTTCTGATACATGTATGTGTCATTTGCAAATAGTACCATACTGTAAACATCAGAGGTATGAAGCAAAAATAACAATTTCTTGTTTTCCTCCATCATAATTTATGAGAGGAACATAATAATGGCCTTTTCATTCGTTTGCTATAATTCCTCTGCTCCTCAGCTCATCTTCACAGAGGCGAGCGTGGGAGTGTTCGATGCTAAAGCAAAGCCAAACTGGTGCTGCGTTTGCATTTACATTTGAGTATTTTACACTTTAAGCTGATGCCCTCATCCACACAGCGAATTACAATGAGTGCAACAGTCAAATCAACTTCATCTCCGAGATCGCCCACATTACAAGCAGCCGATACTAGGGAGTGTGAGGGTCAAAGCCACAGCGCCCACACAAAATCTGCAACAGATATTCCTTAGAGTAACACAAAGTTCTACTTCAAGAAGTACTTCCTCTTTTTCTTTTTCAAGAGTAACACGACCAGGTGCAAGTCGAGGTGGAGGTGGTAGGGGAAGAAAGGGCGGATGCATTATGTGTCTTGAAGAGATACTTTGTCAGTTGATGTGGCACAACCAGTCCAGGAGTAGTCTCAACGCCAGACCCCATGAGAGTTCTTACGCTGATACACTACGTTACTGCATGCTGCAGATCTCTCTCTGGGGTCTGGGACACTTTCCCTCAGCCGGCTGGTTATGGGAGGGAACCGTTCACTTGGCCAGTGATTGGGCCAGTGATGGCTTCAGTCCTCCCCAATCATTAACGACTTGGCGATCAGACGACACGGGGAGGCGCAGCCCATTTTTCAAACCGCTCTCTCATCGGTGCTACGACCTGTCACTCATTCAATTTCAACCCGCCTTCAAAAACCAGCAGTGGCTGTGAAGTGGCAGACTCACTAGTATGCGGAGCGCAGCGATTCAACGTAATATTTGAATCTGGGGAGAGACTAGTCCTGACTGGGGTGGGAAGAGCATTGCAAGATTAGGCTCCTAGGCCTTTATTTATCAACTTCGTTTTAGCGATGTGCCACCGCTGGAGAAAGTAATGCAGTAACTTGAAGTTACTTGGATTAGTAACTGTAATATTATTACTGTTTTAGAAACTGTAATCTGTTACACTACTCGTTACTGGGCAAAGTGATATACAGTAATATCCATCCATCCATCCATCTTCAACTGCTTATCCGGGATCGGGTCGCGGAGGTAGCAGTTCCAGCAGGGGGCGCCAAACTTCCCTTTCCCTGGCCACATTAGCCAGCTCTGACTGGGGGCTCCCGAGGCGTCCCCAGGCCAGCGTGGAGATATACTGTAATCTCTCCACCTAGCCCTCGGTCTGCTCCGTGGTCTCCTCCCAGCTCGACATGCTTGGAACATCTCCCTAGGTGGCATCCACCAGATGCCCAAACCACCTCAACTGGCTCCTTTCTGCGTGAAGGAGCAGCAGCTCTACTCCAAAAGGGAGATGCCAGCCACCCTCCTGAGAAAACCCATTTCGGGCTCTTTCGGTCATGACCCACCCTTCATGACCATAGTAATGTTACAGTAATATATTACTTAGTAATTACTTAAGCAATATAGCATGAGAGCCAGTGTGTTGTGGCAAATATATCCCGCTGCTCAGCTGTTATCCCACGAGGCCGCAGGCCGAGTGGGATAACTGCTGAGCAGCGGGATATATGCCACAACACCACGCAGCTCGAGTGCTATATTGCTTTTATAAAACGGTTTCCAAGTATGATAATATAATAATAATAATAATACTATAAGTCCGACTGGCATGGTATTCTGATTTGATTGGATCGTTCTGGAGACTGAAGTTGACATTGGCCAATCCTGGCGCTTGCTGAGAAGCTGAGAGCTTTCTGGAAAGCCCGACACCAACTAACGTTACGGGGTTAAATGCGGGGTTAAATGCGGGGTTAACAGCCTTTTTTCTGCAAAGAAGACATTAGCCCGCGTCTATTCTTGTACAAAACATAATTTTCTGCGAAGTATTAGTAAAGTTATAAGCGAAGATGGATTCACAAGGATCTGACAGCTGTCTCCGCCATTTGTTTTTTCTACATTGTCATTTGAGGTAACCAAAGCCTTTTAGTAAGAGAGTTGCCATGGCAACTCAATAACCCATGGCCATGGGTTATTGGAGTGGGTTACTGGATTTATACAATGGCTGTGAACCAATCAGATTGCTTGATTTGAGAGAGCCGTTTTATAATTAGTAATATATTACTTAGTAATATATTACTGAGTAATATATTACCGCCGACAATGGTGGTGAGTGTAAAATAAAAGAGAGTACAACAACTTTTATAACAGAGTGAGATTTGTTTTAGAATGCCTTTTTATTGGACTTCCGCCTCCAACTTTTGCCCCACATTGGAACTCCAACGCAACTAATAACGCCGAGCCCGATATTGAAGTCCTCCCTGCCTCCTCGGGGGGCCGGGGATAGCCACTGGCACATTTCAATGAGAGATCGGGGATTGGTTTGGCATTTCACAAGCCATGAGCTGCATAATGCCTCCAGCTCCAGTCTTATGAATCATAATTCCATTGACTCCACAATACACAGACAGTTTCCCTATATAAACTGCAGGCTGCGGTGAAAAAGGAGTTCCGCGCTATCGCTAAAAGTTCCCCGTCATCGAAAGCTATCAACTGCGTACATATATTGCAATAAAAGCACCATCGTTCAACAAATTCAACTGTGTCAACAGTCGTAATGTACAGAGGCTGAGCGTCGTCTCTAAATAGCCGAGTGGGTCACATGACTCATTTATTGTACAAAACCTTTGCCTCCAGTGTGAAGCTGTTTGCAGATGGATGGCTCATTGAGAAGTGGAGCCTTTGCTATGTTTTGATCTGCAGGCTTTACAGAAATCTATGCAAATTATGATTATTTATGACTCCATGAGCCCAGAGCGATCCATTCAAAACATGGATTCTTCTCACCGCCCAAACAGGAGGGAAGTGATTGGGCGAAAGTTACTCCCCCTCGCACCACCTGTTGCAGCGATGGCCCTCTTGTAAGGATTTTGCTTTTAATTATTTATTTGATTTGATTTTTGTAAAAGATATGAATCAGAGATTGGAGTTTTCGCCTGCTGTTAATTAGTAACTGTTCACTGATGTTTTCCAAAAGTATTTAAAAAAAAAAAAGTGTCAGTTACCAAAACGTCTTTTTGGTAGGCCATGTTCAGTGTAGAGAGAGACATCAATGACATTCCCTACTACGGCACGATCACAAGAGCACAAAAGATAATTTCTGACTCATCTCACCCAGCTAACCACCTGTTCCAACTGCTGCCCTCTGGCCGGCGCTATAGATCCATTTCCACCAAAACAACCCGGTTCAAAAACAGCTTTTCCCCCCCTGCCATCAGGTCTCTGAACTCCACTCACCTTTGAATTTTTTCACCATATACCGGTCATCTCTGTCTATGTTGAATGTCCTGTATTTATGTTGCTATCTGTTGTCTATGTATTGTAATGTCTATGCTGACACAGTTGCTATATGCTGTAACATGCTGTACCGAAAGCAAATTCTGCAGACTGTTGTGCAGTCCTTAATAAATAAATGAATGAATGATGAATGAGTTTGATAACGTATGCTTTCGCTTAAATCGGTATACTGGCTTTGACCTGGTGACTTGAGTTCCATTGGAAGAACACACGGTTCTGTATGTAGCCTACAGTACACACAGATCCTCCCCCGTTGAGTTACCTTGGACTAGAGGGCAACCAAAAGCTCTTGGGTCAGAGGAGATACGTGACCTGGCATTTTTTTGTTGGGGTCAACAATTCTCCATCGCTGTGAATAAGATCTTAAATCTATCCGGGATGATAATCATGATTACGATTTCAATTTCACATACCTGAGATGAGACGCCGAAATGTTATCTCTCGTCTTGTTTTCTGCCTTTCCAACTATATGGGGGACATTCAGAGTCCCTGTTAAGCTGTGTTCACACCGAGATATTTATTTTTCTCCCTGTCGCTCGATTCAACCCTTTGGAATCGCTCTGTCGCTCTGTTTAAATCGCTCGCCAACTGGCACAAGAATTGACGGACATCTGGCTAACGTTAGAAAGGATGAAAACGCAATGGCATGATGTTTGTCCACTACGAGCCACCGTAGTCGTTTACAAACTAAGCCTATCAGCGTGCTCCTAACGCGAGCTTGCGTATCTATACCGGTAGTACAGACTTCACTTCATGTCAGCTGTCAGCCTGTCAATGCGGTTTGTTGCCACACTAATAAACCAGCGGTTTGTTCCAAGCCAGTGTGATCCTTGACTCACACGGCAGCCAATCAGCGTTGAGCAGCAAGCGACTTTTGCCAGCGTAATTTCGCTCGAGTTGGGATATTTAATCTCGGGCGACGAGCGAATTTTCGCCCTATCGCTCTGTCTCTGTCGCTCGGATGCCCAGCGATTTTTCTCCCGGGCGAATATACGCTCAATCGCTCGTTTGCATTGACTTTGTATGTAAACTCGATGCCAACGAAAAACTTTAATAGGTCGGTGTGAACGCACCTTAACAATGGTGGTGGTGGTGGGGGTGGTATCACTTCAAAACATGACGGGGGGGAGCGGGGGGGTTGTATCCATTTCCCCCCTGTGACTGTCGACCAGCACGCCACACGGAGGGAGAAGGTGACCAGCTCCAGAACATCTGGAAGGAGGCAGGGGACAAGGGCACAACATAGGAGTCATCTGTTCCCTTCTCGTGCCCCCTTCTTGGATTAGAAGCTCCACTTCTTCCCTCGTTTCTGGCATCTTTATCCAACAATGACAGATGGATCGCTCTCTCCCTGGATACACACAAACACACACACAAACACACACACAAACACACACACACACGCACACAACCGCAGGCACAAATAACTTACAGAGCGCAGGCAGAGTGACTTTGATAAACAAATAGACTCACGGGCACACACACACACACACACACACACACGCACACAGGCAGTGCTTGGGAGACGATGGGCAGCTGCGCAAATATGGTCGGCCCCTCATTCTCGGGGATCTGAGCGGCGGTTCAGCCACAACAGCAAATATTTCCCCCTTCTGTCTTCTTCTCTATTTCCTCTCCTCTCTTCATCCAGAGCGTGCAGGCAGGCGGAGGAAGAAGCGGCGGCGAGGGAGGTTCACTGGCTTTGCTCCGTGGCCCAGGAACCGCTGCGTCCCCTGTTTTCCCCCCATATCCCTCCTCTTCCTCCAGGAGCCAGATGCTGATTGGGGGGGGGGGGGGGGGGGCGAGGTGGGACCCCGCCTGTCCCCCCTGGGGAAAATGAAATGTAAATGTTGCGACGTGGGCTCATTTGCTGCAGTCTGGAGCTGTCTGATAGGACCTGACTGCAGGCTTATTTGATTAGCTTAATTCCCTCCTCGTGTGGACCTCCGAAGCAATGTTCCTGGAACATTTGTTCGAGCATTAGGCCCACAGTTAATGAACAATTTGTTCCGTCGAGCGACGGACCAGCGACGAGCAATCGGGGGGAGCCGTCCGTATACGCTCCGTTGTTGTGACACCTGCTCAAGGAAGGAGATTGGAGGAGAACTCCTGACTGTAAAAGAAAGTACGTTGTTCACTTCTCTGTGGTTGGGTGATGCTTGAATTTGATTGGCTCGTGCGGGTTTATATGATTCCGAGGGGACTGTGAATGTTGTTCACTTGTGAATGTGTTGCATGTTGTGTGCGGCACCTCCTGATATCACCGTGTTGGTGTCGTTCCTGGATCGACATTTGTTCCTTGTACGGCCCGGGAAAACCCCGCCCCCGAACTCATTCGATTGGTCGCCGCAATTGCTTCTTCCTTAAAACCTGTGGCAAGGGGAAAAAAATTGGTTAAGATTAGGGTTAGGGTGTGAAAAAAGTGCAGCTGTCAGCGAGCTCGGTCCTATGGCTAAATGGATAAGGCCTTCCAATCTGAGAACTGGGGTTCGACTCCCGGTCGAACCACACACATTTTTATAAAACATTTGTTTTAGGCAAATACAACAATGTGGTTAGGGTTTGGTCGTCGTTAGATAAGAAAACCCTAATCTTAAACACATCTTTATTACTTGTCGCACGTCTTCAGGAAGAAGCAATTGCGGGCGACCAATCAAATGAGTTCGGGGGCGGGGTTTTCCTGGGCCCGTACTACTGTAGGAGCAAATGTTGGTCCGGGAACGACACCGACACGGCAATATCAGGACGTGCGTTGTGTATGATGATGGGCTATATTTCCTGTACAGGCCTTTTCGAGATGAATGCCCCCGCTTTATAAAAGGTATTGTATATCTCATATCTCACATACAATGAACTTCATCAAAAGGTTAAAAGCCCTCAAAAGCCCTCTCAGCATGAACACAGATGTCACTTGCAGCTGAGTCATTGCGCACGCTTACCTTACACAGTTACATCCTTCACACCCGCTCTGCATGTTCCTATACGAGCTGACATCTCCACATGAGACGTAGCGTGAGTCAGAGCAGCGGCGTGTCATAACACACAGCGAGAACATGGCTGAACACGGAAACAACATGGCTGGGGGGGGGAGTGTACGTGCCACGGCGTCACGCGGGGCTGAACGCAATGCACCGCGGTGGTGGGAGGGGTTACGAGGGATCCAACCTCCTCCCTGACGACAAATAGCTTATTCCAGAGCCGTGTTATATAGAAGAGACTCAGACACCACTGAGCAGCTTTGGTGACATTTTGGACGATGATGAAGTGACAGCAGATGATCAGGTCGGAGCCAGAGCCGTGTATATAGAAGAGTCGCGACATCTCCATTCACTGCAATAGAGGGTATGCACACCCACTGAAACACGCCCCCTCAATCAGGAATGAGTGTCAAAATGAGTGTCAAGTTCCTCCCTGAGCAGCAGGTGTCAGTTATCTAGGCTGATTACTGCATTCAAGCTCAGTCTTGCTGTGACTCAGTGGGCGTGATCCCACAGTGACTTCTGCCTCTGTGACATCACATGCATACCCTCTATAGACCAGTTTTTTACTCTCAAAGAGTTCCAGGAAGTCAGGTCCTGGATTAAGCAGCACTGTCGAGTTGCAGCAAAATGGACAGTTTGTGTTGTACTTTGAAAGTTTTTTTTTTTTTTTTTTTTTATCAAATTGTACATTATCAGCTTTATTTTAGCATTCAAAAGTAGCGCGAGACCCCATCCTGGCTGTTCATTGGCTAATGACTCACGCATTTTGGTCCTCCACTGACGCCACTCTCTCTCTAGAGGACACTAGTCTTAACCCTTGATCACACGTACGTGTAACTAATGCATCAAAAAGCATTGCTCTCCAATGAGCGTTCATTTATTTCAGGTGAGATGTTGTGATGAATGGGTTGGATTCATGTGTACATCTGTGGTCAAAGGTCAAAGTTCAAGGTTACTGTGACCTCACGACCGCCCGTTTTCATGCTCGTTAACATCACAGGAACGCCTTGAGAGAATTTCTTCAAATTTGGCTCAAAAGTCCACTTGGCCTCAAGGATGAACTGATTAGATTTCCGTGGTCATAGGTCAAAGTTCAAGGTCACTGTGACCTCACGACCGTCCGTCCCCATGCTCGTTAACGGGATACATACAGGGAATGTCTTCCAATTTGGCTCAGGCATCCATTTGGACTCAAGGATGAACCGATTGTTTGATTTAAATGTTTACCTGTCAGCATTAGCAAAGCTATAACGGCGCTGCCTTGGGAGCATTAGCTAACGTTAAGATTATTACTCAACAACTCACTGCTGTTTGTTCCTGTCACAAGAGCCAAGCTAACATAATAGTAATAGCAAGTTTGCTTTTAGATATGACTCATTTGATGTCATAGTTTTAATGTATTCCTCAAGCCAGATAAAAACACAATACCATAGTTCATTCATTGATAGCCGCCGGTCCACTGAGGTAGCATATTATCTGCAGAGTGTGGCTCAGAAAGAGGGCAGAGGTGTGGGGAGGGGATGGGAGGAGCGGAACTTCTGAACTTGAGCAAGGAGAGGCAGCAAAGACTGGAAGAATGAAGAGTGATACATGTTCTTCAAGAATATATATTCTTCAACAACTGCACTGGCTTCCCTGTCAAACACTGTATCGACTACAAAATTCTTCTTCTCACCTTCAAGGTCCTTCACAATCTTGCACCTCCTGACCTCTCTGAACTCCTTCACACCTACACCCCCTCTCACGCTCTCCGATCCTCCTCTGCCTTCCAACTCACTGTACCCTCTGGCCTCTGCCCGCCTGACCTCCATGGGGTCTAGAGGCCACTGTACCCTCTGGCCTCTGCCCGCCTGACCTCCATGGGGTCTAGAGGCCTTCAGCCACTCTGCCCCCCGTCTCTGGAACTCCCTCCCACAGGACATCCGAAACATTGACTCTCTCCCCAACTTCAAATCCTGTCTGAAAACGCACCTTTTTAAACTTGCCTATTCTGTGTGATTGTTTTTTTATTTATTTCTTATTTATTTTTTATACCTAATTGTTGTTTTTAATTTATATCTTGAATTATTGTTGATTGCTTTGTAACTTGCTGATGTGTAAGGTGTCCTTGAGTGTTTTGAAAGGCGCCCATAAATAAAATGCATTATTATTATTAGTATTATATGATATTTCAGAGGATTAACATTCTGGCAACAATGAATAGAGAAACAAAATGATGATGCTCAAGAACATTAGAAATCAGTTAAATATCAACTGACCTCCTCATCTGCAGTTTGCCTCTTTAAAGCCCCCCCCCCCCCCCCAGTCAGATTTTCTAGGCTACCTGTTTAACAGTTGGTGTTCTGAAATTACGTTATCAATGTTCTATTACACCAAGGAGATACGCACGGAAAAACAGCGCAAGTTACAGTAGTCCTCCGTACCTTAGCTGCAAGGAATAGCAACCACCAACTAACGGGAACAACCGTCCAATAACCAGCGAACGGATGTCAAAGCTGATGCCCCGCTGGCAAGAGCGTGACTCAAAAATTGTTAACCAGCGAGCTTAGCTAACGTAGCTAACAGTTAGCTAGCTAGTTAACATGCCAGCTTGTCCTCATTCAGAATTGAATACATGCAATTATAGAGATCCATTGAGTCATACCTCATCATTCCATTTTAGCAACTAACTTAACTTTTTGAACTTAAAGGAACACTCTGCCCATTTTCAACCAGCTTTGTATCATTAGAACATCAGTAGTATATCAGAAAACTGTAAACTGTTTTGAAGTCGGTCATTTAATTTGACAGTTATTGAGTGTTAAAGTGTGGACCAGTGACATCACTGGTCCACACTAACTCAAATTAATAACTCATTAACTCAAATCAACTCTCAATAACTGTCAAATTAAATGACATTAAATGACTTCACACCGTTTACAGTTTTCTGATATACTACTGATGTTCTAATGATACAAAGCTGGTTGAAAATGGGCGGAGTGTTCCTTTAAGATATTTGTTTAAAACAAAGCGTGGCTATCAGGACATGACTCAGAAACATACAGGCATGAAATATTAAAGAAAATGTCAAAATACACTGGAGGGTTGCTTTAAGGGGCGACCCGAAGGCGGCCTCCGACAACCTGAGGCAAGAGAGAGGCCGACAAAGTCATTTCATGAGATCCACTCAGAATTTCATCTCTCACTCCTCCTCCTCGGCCACTTCAAGTGTGAAATTAAAATACAAATGAAGACGAGAATATTTTGCCGTGAGATCTAGAAGGTACAATTAGTAGTGACAATAAGGAAATTGGAAAAAAGGAAGTGCCTGAACTTGGGGAGACCCGGTGCAAAACAATCTCTCTTCGTGTGTCCCACCATTTCTCTTCCTCTGACGTGCGCTCTGCTCTGCCTCTCCCCTCCTGTCCTCGTTAAAGGTGCTAGTATGTGTAGCGCTTTACATCAATAAATCATTAGCACATTAATTCTGAGACATTACCATAATTACTGTTACACAAACGAGACTGTCGGCGAGCAGACTGACAGCGATTCTATTTTACACTGTGAACCACCCATAGGATTTGGCGGGAAAACGGCTGTATAGAGGGAATGCACGTGACGTCACGGACGCGACAGTCAGTGCGGGTACGCCCACTCAGCTGCAGTGAGTGTCAAAACGTCTAAACAAGCCAGGTGGCGCCGCCGGGTCACGGTGTTTAGCGTTCAGCTTCCGCGAGAAAACAACGAAAATGGTAAAGTGCTGTTGTGCCATTGACTGTAAAAATAGATTAAACAAGGCGTCGGAGGTATCTTTTTACAGGCTGCCGAAAGCTAATGAAACGGCCCGGTCTTCTCTGCAGCTATCCAGGGTTTCAATGAGGGCTCATTCATTCTCTGGCTGTGTTCTACCCGCACAGATATAACGTTACATGAGTGATAGTGTTCACTATGAACAAAGCTAGGGACAGCGTATGCTATATTTTTCTTAATAAAAGTTGTAATAAAATAAATATGTACCTCTCCACATACAACCAGAATATCCATTGCTGTCCTCGTTACTTTAATGTCGCCAACAAATCCAGCCTTGAAGTACGACCACGCGTCCAGGCTCTTGTATGCTTTCATGCTTTGGTTTGTGTATTTCCCCGGCGTCGATATTAAGTACATATAAATGTCAGGAAACCCTATTCCTGGCCACATGTCTACGTCCATGGACCACTGGTTCTTTGGCAAGCTGTAAGGGTCACATTCGAGTCCAACTGCCTTTATTTTAAGCAGATAATCGTTTATATTAGCCGTGGTTTCGCTACTACCCCTGGCAGAAGCCACGTTTGTTTTGGAAATTTGACACTCAGTGCTGCTCAGTCCGGCTGAGGGGGCGTGTTCGGGAGGGGGCGTGGCGTCGGTGCATTCCCTCTATTGATAGGATTTGGCGGGAAAAACGGCTGTATTGCTTTAAGCCACGGTTCTTCTCGTTAAAGCTTTTAAAGTTTCTTGCACTGGCAGATGCTGGAACACTGTAGCACTAGTGAGCACTGGTGAGAGTCTGAGATACACACTTCTCACTAATTGTCAAGGTAGCACAGTTAATTTGACAATTATATAATGATGTTTAAAAATGCTCGATGTCGGGGGCACGGTGGCACAGTGGTATAGCGCTCACAGCTAGAAGGTCCTGGGTTCGATTCCAACCTGGGACGTTGTGAGCGCTGAAGGATTGCGTGCCCGTCACGCATGTCCTCGAGTGCCCACCGCCCGGGTCGTCAAAAAAGGGCCTTTCTGTGTGGAGTTTGCATGTTCTCCCCGTGCTTCCCTGGGGGTTTCCTTCATATAGGAACCCCTCACCAAAACATGCAATATCGTGGTCACTGAAGTGGTTCCTCCTCTGGTCGTTCGGGGCACCTGTTCGAAGGGAGGGGAACTCGTTGGAATAGCGTGATCCTCCCACGTGCTATGTCCTACCGGTGAAGCTTCCCCTGTCAGGTGAAAAGAAGCGGCTGGCTAACTGCCCATGTCCCAGAGGAAGCATGGAGCCAGTTTCAGCTCTCCCCAGATTGGCAGAGGGTGGAGCAGCAACCAGGATAAATAAATTAAAATTAGCACTAATGGGGGATAAAAATGGGATAAAAAATCTTGGGGGGGGGGAGGGTAGGAATGCTCCATATAGTTGCTTTGACTGCAATCTGACCTTGTACATTGTTGCATGTTGTCGCGTGCCGCAACTTTTATTTTATTTTATTTTGTTTTATTTTTATTTTATTTATTTATTTTGTCTTGATGTTGCTCTTCTTAAGAGGCTCTCCCTCAAAAAAAGAGAGCTTCGATCTCAATGAGACTAACCTGGTTAAATAAAGGTTAAATACATTTTCCCTTCTCTGTCCTCCTGCTCTCGTTCGCTTTTGTTCTCTCCCCCTCGTCGTTCAATGTCAGAACGACTTTATTAGCATGACCGGTTTACTGCACTTGTGGATATTAAAAAGAATTCATGTAAAATGTACACGTATAAAAACCAGGTTTATACACGTGTACGATACGTCTAGACGCACTCTCTTAACAGAACACGATAAATCAAAAATAATCCAATCCGAATTCCTTCTCAATCCTACACCTTTCTCTGCATCGTCGTCGTCTTCTCACTCTCTCCATCGATATTTCTCACCCAACCTCCGGTTGTCTCCGTCTTTTGTCTCTATCTCTTGTTTGTCTTTTTTCTCGCTCTCTCTCTCTCAGTCTCCGTCTCCGTCTCACTATCGTTCTCGCTCTCACTCTGCCCTTCTACCGCCGGCCCGCCACGCTCTCATTTGTCACATTTACAATGGAAACATCCAAATTTACAGATGCTATCAATTAATCACCTCCGCTCTAATTACAATCCAATTAACCTCTGTTTCCCACGCGCCATGCTGCAGGACGGCCAGCTCCCTCCCTACTCAATCACAACGCTCAGAGAGAGAGAGATGAGAGAGAGAGAGAGATGAGAGAGACAGACACAGAGAGAGAGAGAGATGAGAGAGACAGACACACAGAGAGAGAGAGATGAGAGAGACAGACAGAGAGAGAGAGAGATGAGAGAGACAGACAGACACAGAGAGAGAGAGAGAGAGAGATGAGAGAGACAGACACAGAGAGAGAGAGAGAGATGAGAGATATGGTAACAGTGAGAGAGGGAGGGAGAATGCAAAGTTGAATGAGATTAGCAAGAGAAAAATACAGTATATAGAGAGTGATCGATCGATAGATAGATAGATCGATCAATCGATAGATCGATAGATAGCAGGTATCACAATTCATTTGAAAATGATAGCCTGAGGTTACGTTTGCTGTTCTGAACTTCTAACACTTTGCTGGCCTAATCACTGCCTAATCAAAAACAAAAGTCGTCGTCTACTAGTAAAAGTATGAATGAAAATGTGCAAAACTGCATTAACAGAATGTAGAAAACAGCAGGAGAACTTATTGAAACATACTGTAAAGATAATGTAAGATTAGGACATTATGAAAAATGTGCCAAATTATTAAAATGCTATATCAAGATATAATGTACAACGAGAGGAATATGATAGATAGATAGATAGATAGATAGATAGATAGATAGATAGATAGATAGATAGATAGATAGATAGATAGTAGGGCTGTGAATCTTCACTGGCCTCACGATTCGATTACGATTCATCTGTCAACGATTCGATTCGATTCCACAATGCATCACGATGCATCTCAAAGTATTGCAGCTCCAAGTATCAAATCCTCAATTTTCTGTATTATTACTGGCACATGGCTACTTTTTCCTCAATTAATACAAGCAGTCAGATAAATATCAACTCAAAAATCTGAATGTCAACAGAAATGTAAACATAAACGATTTTAACGATTCATCGGTCAACGATTCGATTCGATTCACACATCCGCATCTCGATGCATCGATTATACGATTCATTTTGACACCCCTAATAGATAGATAGATAGATAGATAGATAGATAGATAGATAGATAGATAGATCGATCAAAAAGATAGATAGATAGATAGATAGATCGATCGATCGATCAAAAGGGAGAGAGGGAGTGATGAGAGGGCAGGTGGTGGACAAGAATCAATGGGAGGAGAGAGAAAATGTGTCTCGCCTCATTGATGTCTCGGCCAGGAGGGATCACAGGTGTAACTTGTGAGGAGACAGAAAGGAAAGAGAATGCTAGAGGAAGACGGGGGGGGGGGTTGGTGTTGAAGGGCTGTTGATACTGTTGTCAGGAGGACTGAGGAAAGAAGAAGGATGTGTCCAATACAGAGGAGACTGTTCTCCTGCCACTGAGAGAGAGCAGATCACCATGAACCACCTTGCAAGGGACTGTCTGTGTGTGTGTGTGTGTGTGTGTGTGTGTGTGTGTGTGTGCGTGTGTGCGTGTGTACGCGCGCGCATGGCATGCAAACACGTGCCACTCACAAACACGAACAAGCACACGGGAACATGCGTGCACTCACACCCACACACGTGCACGACATCAACATTTGCATGTACACCTGCACATGTGCACATAGAGTCACACACAAGGGGGCGCACGGTGGCGCAGTGGTAAGCGCTGTCGCCTCGCAGCTAGAAGGTCCTGGGTTCGATTCCCACCTGGGACGCTGTGAGCGCTGAAGGAGTGCGTCGCATGTCCGCATGTCCTCGAGTGCCCGCCGCCCGGGTGGGGTCGTGAAAAAAGGGCCTTTCTGTGTGGAGTTTGCATGTTCTCCCCGTGCCCCCTTGGGGGTTTCCTTCATACTGTATAGAAACCCCTCACCAAAAACATGCAATATCCTGGTCGCTGAAGAGGTGCCTCCTCTGGTCGTTCGGGGCGCCTGTTCGGAGGGAGGGGAACTCGCTGGAATAGCGTGATCCTCCCACGTGCTATGTCCTACCGGTGAAGCTTCCCCTGTCAGGTGAAAAGAAGCGGCTGGCTACTGCCCATGTCTCGGAGGAAGCATGGAGCCAGTTTCGGCTCTCCCCAGATCGGCAGAGGGTGGAGCAGCAACCAGGATAAATAAATTAAAATTAAATTAAAACTAATGGGGGATAAAAAAAAAAATCGGGGGACACACACACACACACTCACGGCCATCATGCTCCAACACAGATATACACCGTCACTATGAGCGGCTCTGGATCTACAGTGTCCCGTCAGACTTCAGCTCTTAACGCCACGTGGGCTCTGTTTTACAGCTCGGCCCCAGGGCCCCAATCGCCTTTCAATTAGCAGGTGAGCTGCAGCCATGTTCCCAATCAATAGCCCAGTGCAGGCGGGCTGCAGGCACCCTGGGGCCAGGGCTGGAGGGGAGGAGAGAGGGGGGAGGAGAGAGGAGGGAAGGAGCGAGGAGGGTGCCAGGGAGGGAGGCGAGAGGGGGGAGGGAGCGAGGGAGGGAGGGAGCAGGGAGGGAGGGAGGGAGGGAGGCGAGTTGGCAAGAAAGGCTGAGGTGGAATCATGCCACACCACGGGGCCGGAGGGCTGTTTGAAGGGGGCTGGGCCTGTCACTTCCTACAAGATGAAGTGCGCGCGCGCACACACACACACACACACACACACACACACACACAAGCGCGCACACACACACACACACGTTGAAATGCTTATCTTTATGATTGGGTGTGTGTGGACCCCTAATTTGCATATTTCCAATATGGTGGCTCGCTGAAAATACGTTTTTACCATAACCGTCGACTCTTTTGGCAAACGTGGTGTCTATTTTTTTAAGCATTAGAAACACATTGTAATACTCTGATTTATATGATTGAATCTATCTATCTAATTTGCATAATAGGGTTAACCAATATGGACGCAAGTGAGTAGTAAGTAACTGTGCTCAGTCCTTTTGATTTAGCAGGGCGACTTCTTTCGGATAGAAGCTCAGGTTCAGGCGACGACGAGGTTTTTGTTTATAGACGGTTTCAACTCGACACCCAGCCGCCCACTGCGTGACTTTCTGCAGCCTCAGCAGAGGAGGATGCGGTCGTCGTGGAGACCCAGTACCAACCCCACATACTGAACTCTGGATAGTGTTGCTGGACGGAGGTTGCCTGATTCCAGTAGAAGCTGGCCTGCAGCAGTACCCTTTTGACAGCCTGGGTGGGAGGCAGGCAGGGCCGTGCACAGATAGATAAGACCCCAGGTGCTGCCCCGGCACCTGCCCTTCTGCCCTTTGAACGATAGGTGCCCTTTTTGCAAGACACTTTTTGCAGCGGTTTCGGAGTTCGTAGGAGAGATCAGGAAAGATCGCATAACATTTCAAACGTTAAAAAAGAAAGAAAAAAATCGATGTTGTTTTTTTCAGTTTTGGTCCGATTCTAAATATAGCTGAACCGTTTGGTTTGACCAAGTAAAACTATTTTTTTATAAGCATTTTACGAAATGTCTATGGGAAAATAAATTGCGGGAGAAAATCTCTGGTACAGTGCTGAAGCAGGAAGTGGCGTTCACTTTGCCTCTCTATAGCCTCCAGCACCTGTGCTGTTTCCCGGGCACTTGGGTGTTTCCAACTGGGGCCTTCTCCTCAGGGCAGTCCTGTCCGAGGTGGCTGGGCCCACTTCAGTAGACACCAGTGATAAATGGTTGTGTACGAACTTATTTCAGTTCGTACATCAATTATTGGACGGAATATTTTGTTTTCCGACTCGTTTTATAAAATTCGACTGTGGGGAGCGATGTGACTCACGTCTTATTCGAGCGCGGTTGAACCTGCTCGCCAAGTCATTTTAATTAGGTGCACCACATGCTTTGGTCCCTACCTCCAACACATGAAACAGAAAAATCCCTTTCCCCCAGTGACGGCAGAGCGAGGGAGAACCAAAGCAGGCAGCTTGGCACAGAACTGGCATTCAACTCAATAACGGAACCAAGCGCCATTTTTTACATCATGCAGCAGCACTGATTGTCAGAGAAGCTATCCCCATGAAGCCATTTTCTGTCTCAATTTCAATTTTCTCCTTTCTTTTTCATCAGTGCTTTGTAGCCTGGTGAGAAGCGGGGAAACAAAAGGGACTGTGGTGCATTGAGGAGAGGTTAGGAGGAGATTGGAAGGCGGTGATGATGATGAGGAGGAGGAGGAGGAGGATGGAGGAGGAGGAGAGGAGCTACAGGGGAACTGGGACATGGGTGGCTTTGAAGGCTCCACAGCAGGGGACGAGGTGGTGGAGAGGGTGGAGGGGGTAGATAGGGGAGAGGTGGGTGAGATAGCCGGGTCGCCTGGTGGTGGTGGTGGTGGGTGTTGGTGGTGGGGTCGAAGTAATCCCAGCATGAGGTGGTGTATGATTATGTTTGTGTATATGTGTGTGTCTGTGTGTGTATTTATGTGCGTGTAGTACTGCATGTGTGCACATTTGTGTGGCTGTGTGTTCCTGTATATGTGCGTAGATAAAGGCGTATATATGTACAGTACGTGTGCGGATGTATTTTCTATACAAATATTTGCGCGTGCTGGAGCGTATGAGCCTTATAGTCTCTCTGTGTGTACATGTGTGTGTGTGTGTGTATGTGTGATGTTGTGTGTATGTCACATGTGCGACGCGATGGGAGAGCAGCCCGCTACGACGTCTCGCTCTGAGCGGCGTGAGAGGCGGAGCTGCCTGGAAGAGGCGGAGGAGGAGGAGAGAGAGACAGACAGGCTCGAGCTCTTCCCTCCACACATCTCTGTTCAAAGGCGCCATCAAAGTCTGGCAGAAATGTCAGCGCTGCAGGCAGGGGACCGGCCTCTGAATGTCAGTCCTTCTCAGGTCAACACAGAGAGCCAGCCTGCCATAGACAGACAGACAGACAGAGAGAGAGAGAGAGAGAGAGAGAGAGACAGAGAGACAGACAGACAGAGAGAGAGAGAGACAGAGAGACAGACAGACAGAGAGAGAGAGAGAGAGAGAGACAGAGAGAGAGAGACAGACAGAGAGAGAGAGAGAGAGAGAGAGAGAGAGAGAGAGACAGACAGACAGAGAGAGAGAGAGAGAGAGAGACAGAGAGAGAGAGACAGACAGACAGAGAGAGACAGAGAGAGAGACAGACAGAGAGAGAGAGAGAGAGAGAGAGAGAGAGAGACAGACAGACAGAGAGAGAGAGAGAGAGAGAGAGAGAGAGACAGAGAGAGACAGAAAGATAGAGAGAGAGCCAGAGACAGGCCCGGCTCCAAACCCAAATTACAGAGGGGGCTTTTAATTAGCTTGGGGGGGGGGGGGGGGGGGGGGGCACTCCAATGGGGGTGGACCTTGGGTTTTGTTTTTTGTTTTTTTTTGCTTTTTCTTCCCAATATTTGATTTGTTTTTCAGAGCCTAAGACCAAATTCAAGCTCAGACACAGGAACAAGAAAAAAAACATACATATATTATCAACATTCCAACGCCAAAATGTGGTGCTACTGTACCAGCCGTATAAGGTGCTTATGTTATGTGCTCATGTAACGGCGTTGTGTTTGGTGCTAATTGCAGCAATGTTAAGGGCTTGCCCAGGGCTGGATTTGAACTGCCGACCTTCGGCTTGCTGGGCGGACACGCTAACCACTTCACCAAGAGAGCTATAGCTCCCTTGGCGGAGCTGATTAACGTGCCTTTATACTGGGGGAGTGAGTTTAACCAACATACTCGCTGCTACACATTCATTCGGTTACACTTAGTAGAGGTGTTGCGCATGGGAGACCACGCAAGTGGTCCATGAGAGAACAGCTGGGCACGTTGCTTGTCACTTTTAACCTCGTCAAAGTAAGCCAGGAACGGGTCCCATGATAGTTGAACATTTCTTCAGTGAGTTGGTCCTCAGGAACCTGAGTCTCTCTCCATACATCTAACTGAGACCATGTCCATCAGCCAGAGCTCAAAGGAAGGTGCAGAGGGGAATATCTAATTTTAAATGACTCACTGACTAAATGACTCACTGACTCACTGACTAAATGAATCACTCACTAGCTTTGCAGGCGCATGCAAATAAGCACAAACACAACAGCCGCAGCAAGCAAGAGCATGATTACAGCATTGCAAACGCACATAAAAACGCACATAAAAAAAAATCAACACTGATCAACAGAATTGCTGCGTAAAAGCGCACAGTTGCGCACACGTGCGCAAATATGCCCAAATCAACAACACAGCATGATCAACAGCACTGCATAAAAGTGCACAGCCGCACACGTGCACAAATATGCCCAAATCAACAACACAGCGTGATCAACAGCACTGCATAAAAGTGCACAGCCGCACACGTGCACAAATATGCCCAAATCAACAACACAGCGTGATCAACAGCACTGCATAAAAGTGCACAGCCGCACACGTGCACAAATATGCCCAAATCAACAACACAGCATGATCAACAGCATTGCATAAAAGTGCACAGCCGCACACGTGCACAAATATGCCCAAATCAACAACACAGCATGATCAACAGCATTGCATAAAAGTGCACAGCCGCACACGTGCACAAATATGCCCAAATCAACAACACAGCATGATCAACAGCATTGCATAAAAGTGCACAGCCGCACACGTGCACAAATATGCCCAAAACAACAACACAGCATGATCAACAGCATTGCATAAAAGTGCACAGCCGCACACGTGCACAAATATGCCCAAATCAACAACACAGCATGATCAACAGCACTGCATAAAAGCGCACAGCCGCACACGTGCACAAATATGCCCAAATCAACAACACAGCATGATCAACAGCACTGCATAAAAGTGCACAGCCGCACACGTGCGCAAATATGCCCAAAACAACAACACAGCATGATCAACAGCACTGCATAAAAGTGCACAGCTGCGCACACGTGCGCAAATATGCCCAAATCAACAACACAGCATGATCAACAGCACTGCATAAAAGTGCACAGCCGCACACGTGCACAAATATGCCCAAATCAACAACACAGCATGATCAACAGCACTGCATAAAAGTGCACAGCCGCACACGTGCACAAATATGCCCAAATCAACAACACAGCATGATCAACAGCACTGCATAAAAGTGCACAGCCGCACACGGGCGCAAATATGCCCAAAACAATAACACAGCATGATCAACAGCACTGCATAAAAGGCACACAGTGACAGCACACAATCAATCAACAGCACTGTGTTTTGTACAAGGCATACAGACAAACAGCATGAAAGAACAACAGCAGCATTATAGGCCCTATGCTTGTCCAACAACACTGACTGACCACTGAACAGCAGAAAAGATAAATACAATTAACATGAAAATAGTCTACTCACCCCGGTGCTGTAGCATCTTCTGTAGGTTCTACACGGTCCGCAACTGCAAGACTTTCTTGACGACGCTGGCCTTGCTGGCTTGATGTTTTCTCCTGGACTTTTACTAAAAACTTTCTGATTTTGTTTAAACAAACAAATTCTGTGGCACGCAAAGTGGAAGCGGCATGGCAGTATAGAGGGTATGCACAGAGGTCACTTTCCCACCGGAACACACCCCCTCAATCAGGACTGAGTTGCAAAACATTCAGCAGGTTCCTCCCTGAGCAGCAGGTGTTATCTAGGTTGATTACTGCATTCAAGCTCAGTCTTGGCCCAGAGACAGACAGAGAGAGAGAAAGAGAGAGTAGATGAAGATGAAGATAAAAAGAGCAAACACAGGGACAGTGATTGGGGCAGTGTTGGGGGTAACTCATTACAAAAGTAATATATTACATGTAATATATTACTTTTAGCAGTAACTCAGTAATGTATAACTTATTACAATAGGATTTCAATAATATCATACCAGTTACTTTGCCAAGTAACACAAGTTACAAATTTAGTTACTTTTTTTTTTTTTAATCAAAGCACATATTTAAATAAAGATATAATTATTTCCTAATCAAACTGTGTGTTTTTATGCAAATAACCACTATAGATGACAATAACAAAGGAAAAGAATAACATTTAGACTTTTGGACGGTTTACACTGACTTCAAGGCGGTTGAAATTATTTTTCGGGATGGTTCCGGGGCGGCGATGTCGTTCTGCTGCAGTTATTGTGGTGAAAGTAATGCAAAGGTAGTGTAACAAGTAATGAGTTACTCTACACAGACAGTAATATTGTAAAGTAACTTATTACTTATTCAAATGAAAGTAACTAGTAATATGTAATATATTACATTTTGAAAGTAACTTGCCCACCACTGGATTGGGGGCGATGATAAAACGGGCCGAGAAAGAGAGTGAGGAGGGACGAGAGGGAGAAGGCGGGGCCAAATAATAAGAGAGGATGAGAGAATAAAATGTTGTTGTTGTTTTTTTGCAGTTTGCGGCAGCAAAGATGGTTTCTTCATCTTCTTCTGTCAGCGTGTGATTCTGTGGTTACAGCAGGATGGCGAGGCACTTTAGGCCGGAGATCTAGGGAGACTTAACGCAAAATGAAATCATAAAGAAAAGACCAAGAGCAAAACAAGCCAGACGGCAGACAGTGCAAACACGTCCTTCGTCCTTGCTGCTCCTGCATGCATCTGAGAGAGAGAGAGAGAGAGAGACACTGATATATAAACAATATACACAGAGAGAGAAAGATATACACACAGATACACACAGAGATACACATGCCGGTCCACGTGTCCTGGGAGATTTCAATGTCCCGGACAAATTGGAGAAATTCCGGTCAGGTGTTTATAGCAATTTATGGCAGGCTGTATACAGAATGACATCATCAGGGCATGTAGATTTATAAATATTTATATTATAGAGAAGTGTCCTTCCATCCTGACGTCAGCTATTTTCTCCACTCCCCGGTTGTGATGTCCGGTTAGTCACAGCTAATCAGCTAGCGTTAGCTAGCAGACTACTCATCCACATCCAGCGGCAACTACTGAAATTCTCCCACACGCTGCCACGATGTTTCATTCTGTTGCATTCACTCTCTAAACCATACAGAATGGACGGTAAAAGCACTCTGACGTGCTTCCTCGTGACTTTATTACCTCGGACGGTCTTCACATAATATTCAGCTCTAAGCTAGCGTTATTTGTGCTCTGCGTCACATTCAACAACCCTACAGCGTCACATTCAACAACCCTACACTCGCTAATCATTTTTTATCGGACGTTACGACCGGAGAGATCTAAATATGTCAGACTTCAACAGATTTCCCTCGTAAAGAAACGACAATTACCGGATAACGGAAACTCTGAGAGACACACACACACACACACACACACACACACAAACACACACGCACACACACACACACACACACACACACACACACACACACACACACACACAGCGGTAGTTGTCCCAGAGCAGGCCACGAGGAGCCTGTCAGATTACAGGGGGGTAATTGAATGGTAAGGGAGCAGACAACACATCGAGCACAGCCGGACTCCTGAGGTGGCTGCCACAGAACCAGAACTCAGGGGAAATTCTGGGCCCCACTTAATAGTGAATTGGAGATGGGAGATTGTATACGCGCGCGTGTGTGTGTGTGTGTGTGTGTGCATGTGTCACACACGCACACACACACACACACACACACACACACACACATGATGTGTGTGTGTGTGTGTGTGTGTGTGCGTGTGCATGTGTGGGTGGGTGGAGGACAAAGGAGAACGCCTGTGGCAGAAGTGAAAATGGTCACGAAAAAATGTGGAGCAGCTGATTTCAGAAACGTCTTCACGTGAACAAAAAACCCTCTAAAGAAGAAAGTGCTGAATAAAAATAAAAGAGCCGTGACAGAGCGGAGAGAGAGAGAGAACATGACAGAGAGAAAGAAACAGAGAGAATATGACGGAGAGAGACAGAGAGAAAGAGACAGATAGAGAGAGAGCCAGATAGTTATGAGTTACGAGTTACTTAGTTACTTACAAGTCTTTGGGGCTATAACGGCAGTCCCTGGAAGAATTGGAGGCGAAAAGCAGCGCCTCTGCTGGCCAAATGTAGAAGTCCTTGCCCTCCTTCCTTCTTGAGGAATCCAGTGTGATTTGTCCCTAAAGAAATCAACCAGGACAGCTTGAAATCGTGACGGCAAATCGGAAGACGGATCCCACACAAATCTTTAAATCACCCATGGATAAAGAAAAGACTTGTCACCAAAACACACAGAACTAATGTGTGGAGAACTATGTCTGACCTAAACATCATTCTGACTGTCGTTAGCTTGTTAAGCCGATAAACCTCTTGTACCTTTCTTCCACTGTCTCACAGACCCGATAAATCCTCTCAAATCACAGAAAAAAATCTTCAATTCTGAAACTTTAAAATTTAGTATCCTGAAGAAATTTCTGAAGAGGATAAAGAGGATGATGAGCATGGTTATATATACTGCCACGTCATAGGCTCTGCAGCGACGTCATAACAGACGTCATATTGACAGCGGCTGATTGGCCATTGAGGATGGGGTGATGAGTCACGAGACACACGTCATCATAACAGACCTCACGCTTGATTTATGTTGAGAGCTGATTGCTATAATTGTGATAAGAGGTAACGTGACTGGTCTCCATCTTGAAACTCGGTCGAGAGTAGGGGTGTCAAAAATAATCGATTATAAGATGCATCGCGATGCGGACCTGCACGATTCTGCATCGATTCACAAATATCAAAAATATATATATATATATTTTTTTTTATATAATCAAATAAAATATAATGGAAGTACATGCAGTTGTTTATTTTAATTATGGATCATAATATAATGCAATTCTAAATGCACTTTTATTTTAAAAGTAGCCACACAGTGAGAAAAAAGAAAGTGAGAAAAAAAATCATGTATTCGGGGAAAAAAGTGATGCATCGATTTAAGATGCATCGAGATGCATCGATAATCGTTATCGAATCGAATCGTAGCCCTCTGAATCGTAATCGAATTGAATCATGAGGCCAGTGAAGATTCACAGCCCTAGTCGAGAGACCCCCATTTGAATGCAATGTTATACACTTCTTTACTCTCCTATATCTTTAACTGCTTTACACTTGCTTTGGCAATGTATACGTAGGCTACTGTATGTTTCTCATGCCAATAAAGCCCCTTTGAATTGAATTGAGACAGAGAGAGAACATGACAGAGAGAGAGAGACAGAGAGAGGTAGAGAAATCATTGAGCATGGCAGTTGTTGTGAAAGCCAGGCGAGATGAAAAAGAACGAAGGAAAGGGAATGAGCTGCAGAGTGAAATAGAAAGAGAGAGAGAGAGAGAGAGAGAGAGTGACAGGGAGAGAGAAAAATACATAGAAAGGTAGAGTAAAATGAATAGAGAGCCAGAGTGAGATGTCTGTCTGCACAAATGCAGACAAAAAGGTAGAGAGAGATAGAAGGAGAGAACCCGAGAGAGAGAGAGAGAGAGAGAGAGAGAGAGAGAGAGAGAGAGAGAGAGAGAGAGAGAGAGAGCAATATGAGGAAGTGGAGTGTGTGTCTGTCATTGAGCGTGTCTAATAACAGAGCAGCTGACGAGTGGCTGTTGGAGAAGAGAAGTTCTGTGCAGCAGCAGATGAAGAGGACACAAGTGACAAATGAATGGACTTTTTCTGAATGGCACTTCAATGGCAATGAATGTATAGCCAATGTCATCTCACTCCCATGTGAATACAGAGGGATGCACACACAAGACATGTGTGTGTGTGTGTGTGTGTGTGTGTGTGTGTGTGTGTGTGTGTGTGTGTGTGTGTGTGTGTGTGTGTGTGTGTGTGTGTGTGTGTGTGTGTGTGTGACAGGCAGCTGACTTCTGTTGGGTGCCTGTCTCTGTAGACATGGAGCCCGGCGGCTGGATAGAAACTAACAAGTAGCTTCACTCAAAAGAGAGGAGAGAGCAAGAGAGAGGGAGGGAGGGAGGGAGGGAGGGAGGGAGGGAGGGAGGGAGGGAGGGAGAGAGTGAGAGAGACGGACATAGAGGGAGGGAGTGAAAGAGAGACAGAGAGGGAGGGAGGGAGGGAGGGAGAGAGAGAGACAGACAGAGAGGGAGGGAGGGAGAGAGTGAAAGAGAGAGGGAGGGAGGGAGGGAGAGAGACAGAGAGGGAGGGAGGGAGGGAGAGAGAGACAGAGAGGGAGGGAGAGAGTGAAAGAGAGACAGAGAGGGAGAGAGTGAAAGAGAGACAGACAGAGTGGGAGGGAGAGAGTGAGAGACAGAGAGGGAGGGAGAGAGTGAAAGAGACAGAGAGGGAGGGAGAGAGTGAAAGAGACAGAGAGGGAGGGAGAGAGTGAAAGAGGGACAGACAGACAGAGAGGGAGGGAGTGAAAGAGAGACAGAGAGGGAGGGAGGGAGAGAGAGACAGACAGAGAGGGAGGGAGAGAGAGACAGAGAGGGAGGAAGAGAGTGAAAGAGAGAGACAGAGAGGGAGGGAGGGAGGGAGAGAGAGACAGAGGGAGGGAGAGACAGAGAGGGAGAGAGAGACAGAGAGGGAGGGAGGGAGAGAGAGACAGAGAGGGAGGGAGAGAGTGAACGAGAGCAAGACAGAGAGGGAGGGAGAGAGTGAAAGAGAGTGAAAGGGAGGGAGAGAGTGAAAGAGAGAGAGAGGGAGGGAGAGAGTGAAAGAGAGACAGACAGAGAGGGAGGGAGAGGGTGAAAGAGAGAGAGAGGGAGGGAGAGAGTGAAAGAGAGACAGACAGAGAGGGAGGGAGAGAGTGAAAGAGAGAGAGACAGAGAGGGAGGGAGAGAGAGACAGAGAGGGAGGGAGAGAGTGAAAGAGAGACAGAGAGGGAGGGAGAGAGAAAGCATTAAAGAGAAAGACATGGGGAGAGGAGAGAGAGGATGATGGGAGGTTGGTAAGAGAGAGAGACAAGAAAAGAGAGAGAGAGGGGAAGAGGAGGAGAAGGAGAGCAGAGCGTCTGCTGGGTGTGAAGTTTCCCCTGGATATGATATGTGGATGCGGGGATGTCATCAAGCCTGTGAAGTGGAAATAATAAAGAATTAGGATTGTCTCAGAAGACAGGGGAATTAATCCAAAATGAATTAAGGAAAGGGAGGAGGAGAGGAGGGGAGGAGGGGAGGGAGGGAGGGAGGAGGGGGGGGAGGAGGGGAGGAGAGGAGGGGAGGGAGGGAATCAACATCAGCTCTTTCCTGTTCCTCTGCTCCCAGGCAGATAGGGGGCGGCAGCTTCTGTTATAGGACTCACAATCCCATAAAAATGAAATTAATAACAATGGGAAAGCAAACACACGTGCACATACACACACACACACACACACACACACACATACACACACACACACACACACACACACACACATACACACACATACACGCAAATAGAGGGAAAAACAAAGGTGTGAGGGAGTGGAGGGCTGTGAGGGAGTGGAGGGCTGTGAGGGAGTGGAGGGCTGTGAGGGAGTGGAGGGCTGTGAGGGAGTGGAGGCGTGTGAAGGAGTGGAGGGCTGTGAGGGAGTGGAGGGCTGTGAGGGAGTGGAGGGCTGTTAGGGAGTGGAGTGGAGGCGTGTGAAGGAGTGGAGGGCTGTGAGGGAGGCGTGTGAGGGAGTGGAGGGCTGTGAGGGAGTGGAGGGCTGTGAGGGAGTGGAGGGTGGCTGTGAGGGAGTGGAGGGCTGTGAGGGAGTGGAGGGTGGCTGTGAGGGAGTGGAGGGCTGTGAGGGAGTGGAGGGCTGTGAGGGAGGGGTGTGAGGGAGTGGAGGGCTGTGAGGGAGGGGTGTGAGGGAGTGGAGGCGTGTGAGGGAGTGGAGGGCTGTGAGGGAGTGGAGGGCTGTGAGGGGGTGGAGGGAGGGGTGTGAGGGAGTGGAGGGAGGGGTGTGAGGGAGTGGAGGGCTGTGAGGGAGGGGTGTGAGGGAGTGGAGGGTGGGTGTGAGGGAGTGGAGGGCTGTGAGGGAGTGGAGGGCTGTGAGGGAGGGCTGTGAGGGAGTGGAGGGAGGGGTGTGAGGGAGTGGAGGGCTGTGAGGGAGGGGTGTGAGGGAGTGGAGAGTGGGTGTGAGGGAGTGGAGGGCTGTGAGGGAGTGGAGGGCTGTGAGGGAGGGCTGTGAGGGAGTGGAGGGAGGGGTGTGAGGGAGTGGAGGGCTGTGAGGGAGGGGTGTGAGGGAGTGGAGGGGTGGGTGTGAGGGAGTGGAGGGCTGTGAGGGAGTGGAGGGCTGTGAGGGAGGGCTGTGAGGGAGTGGAGGGAGGGGTGTGAGGGAGTGGAGGGCTGTGAGGGAGGGGTGTGAGGGAGTGGAGGGTGGGCACTGTTGCTGCCAGATTGCGCCGCTCTTTGTTCCCCCCTGGTCTCTTGTGGAGAGGGGCTGCCCGCCCGGTGTTAAAGAGGGAGACGCCGCGGAGGCCATTGTAATAAATGCCACTTGTAAATTGCGGAGTGGAATTATACAGCGTGCAGATGGATCCATACGCCCGAGCAAAACGTGGCCAAAAAACCGGGAGCGATAATTAAGACTTAGGGGGTGAATGACAGAGCCATTTGTGACGACGGAATATGGCGTCTCCCGGCTCTCTGGGAAACAGAAGGGCTCGGAGAGGCTCGGTGTCACAAAACATTACCCACACAGCTGTTGGCTTTATGAGCAGAGCTGGTGCACCTCCCTCTCTCCCTCTTCTCATCCTCTCATCTTCTCTGCTCTCCCCATCTCTCTCCTCCACCACCCCTCCTCTCTCTCCCTCCCTCTCATCTGGGTCGGGTCGATGGCGCTGCTCTCTCTCTCCCAGGCTGTGCTGTGCCATTTTCATACAACATGACCCCCATCCCCCCCGCAAACCACTATCACCATCATCACCGCCATCCACCTCCTCTCCTCCTCCTCACCACCGCCATCCTCGCCATCTCCGAGGGACTAGACGAGGACTTGTACTCCGTCATTCAGATCCAGGCAGGAGGAGAGAGGAGGGGGTAGTCCACACACGCACACAAGCTATAGAGTAACACCCGGGCTGAAAATTCAATAAAGAAAGACACTGACAGTGCTGCTACTTTTCTGAATGGGAGTTCGGGGGCTTACTGGTGGCTTGGGGCTGACTGTCAAGTATAGGAAAATCGAATTCTGTTGTTTTTCTTGTTTGCTTTGTTGTTGTTGTTGTCATTGTTCTTTCCATTCCATCACAGCACTGTTGCAATGTTCGGCACGATTCTCCGTGTGCCACGCCCACTCTTCAGCTTTTCAGGAATCGCATCTTTGGATCCTAACGTATTCGGAGAATTTTGACCCCGTTCAGTAGGCTACGACGACGTCGCTACTCACCGGTCCAGTGCAGCTGCACTGACTGCCATGCTGCTTGAATATACACCAGAAGCGTGGCAGGGGGAACTTGCTATTGATTTATCTGACATTATATGGGAAAGGAGTCTGTCTGTGGTACAACTCTGCCCAGCTAGCAGACACCAGCTGATCCACCGTCTTCACTATTCCAAGCATAAACTACACAGGGTCTTTCCTTCTGTCTCACCACTGTGTGACAGGTGTCAGAGGGCACTCTGTCTCATGCCTTCTGGTTCTGCCCTTCACTGACCAGATTCTGGGCCAGAATATTTGACTGGTACTCTAAGACCTACAAAATAACCCTTGAGCCGGAGGCAGAACTCGCCATCTTCGGCTGCTCGGAGTCCTCTCTGAACTTCCATACAGCTGTGCAAACAATCTCCAACAAAGGGGACAACTGTTGCCAAAAAACTCATTGGTCCTCTTCACCTTCTTTCCAACTGTGGTTGATGGACATGACCTCAGTTATACGGATGGAGAGACTTAGGTTCCTGAGGACTTTTTTTTTTTTTTTTTTTTTTTACTTTTTATCATTTCCTTTAGCACTACTGTTGCTCGATGTGAATTTAAGCGCTTTTTGCACGAGTATGTACTGTGTACTGTATGTATATGTATGTACTGTGTATGTATGTACTGTGTGTGTATGTATGTATGTATGTATGTACTGTATGTACTGTGTATGTATGTACTGTGTGTATGTATGCGTATATGTTCACTGTGGTTGTGCTGTGCTGTGTATAATGCGGTGACTTGAGACAAGTTTCCCTATGGGACAATAAAGTATAATCGTATCTTTACTTAATTCACTTAAAAAGTTTCCAACCATTTGGGAGCCGTTTCTAGCCTACCTTGATGAGGTTAGGGGTGATGGGTGACTCGCCTGACTGGTTTATCAAATTCTCATGGACCCCTTGCGTGGGATCCCAGCAACAATATCTCTCACAAGCACATAAGCACCTTATGCGGATGGCAATCACGTTGTAATTTATTAATGTCGATAATATATATATATATATAATTATGTATGTTGTTTTTTTCTCTCCTGTGTCTGAGCATGTTCGTTTGTCATATCTATGCACTGTTCTAAAAACCTGAAAGTACATTTGAGGAGTGTTACGCACCACACTGCCCCCCCTCTGTCTTGCACTGCACTTGACGAGGCCTTGTCCCTTTACCAGACATACCATGTTCCATGTCACTATGTCAGTTTTCAGTGTTCCTTTCAGTGCCGCCATGACAAACCGCACATTATCCTATACTTGCCGAATAATGTGATTGTGATTTCCTCTGCGTCCCCCCCCCCCGCACACTCTGCCCTCTATAGTTTCTCTTTCTGTCCAAGTCTATCTATCTGTCTGCCTGGCAGGCTGGCCTGTCTTCAGGGCCGCTCTTACCTCTTTGTCCCTGTCCCGCGGGCTTCGGCGGGCATACAGAGTAGCCCTGCGCGAAAAGTCTTAACTCGAACGAGACCCCTTCGCGCCCCGTTAAACCGCCGACCTTCTCTGTCACTCCTGTCGCCCACCGCTGCCGACCGACGAGGGGAGCTGGAGCTGCAAGCTAAGAGACCCCGGGCTCAATAAAGGTGTGGGTGATTAAACAACTCTCCGTAATTGCTCCTTTTGTGCGGGAATCAAGCGGTCACGCTGATTACGGAGGCAGGGGGGGGGGGGGGGGGGAGGGAGGCCGGGGGGGGGGCAGTCGCTTCCGCCGAGGGGCAGACACCCTCCATGACCCTCTGCCTCTCCCCGTCACTACTCCTTTATCTGACCAAACAACCACAGTGTGTGTCTACGCGTGTGTGTATTTACCTGTGTGTGTGTGCGTGTGTGTGTGTGTGTGTGTCTGTGCTCATGCCCTCTGTGTGTGTATACTTGTCTGTGGGCGTGTGTGTGTGTGTGTGTGTGTGTGTGTGTGTGTGTTGGCTATTGCATAGAAACGAGGCAGAGTAGAACAACACCAGAGCTCCCCTCGGTGGTGGATTGTTGAATTACACGAAGGGAAGGACGAGTCGTCATCGGAGCCGAACGCGTGTGTGTGTGCAGTTGTGTGCCACCTAGCCAGCTGGCTTTGGTAATGGGGGACAAAGCCAAATCAGGGGACCGTGTCCGACAGGAGGGCTGCGTTTCGGGAGATCATAGTAACACGTGAACCATACACATCATCTGCTAGTTCTACACACACATGCGGATATCGGAACAAGGGCCCGGCCACTAGGCCCCGTCAAATGGGTCAGAGTGAAAGGGGAGGGGCCCCCCCAATTACCGTCGCCACAAATACACACATAAAGTGCCTTTCGATGGGTCCATGAGTGCTTCAGCTTCCCCGTGATTATAGCCACTCTCCACACGCCCAGCACTTGTCGTACACATGCGGGGCCTCCTCAGTGCCAAAACAGCCATCATCAGACTTTCTGTAGTGGAGTGGAGTGGAGATGAGCTGCGTTAGGTTGGTTGCAAAGAGGAGAGCTTTCTGTGGTCAGAGAGACAGTGAGGAGAGAGAGAGAGAGAGAGAGAGAGAGAGAGAGAGAGAGAGAGAGAGAGAGAGACATAGACATAGAGAGAGAGAGTGGGGGACAGAGAGGGAGAGGATTGAGTGAATGATTGGCCGGTCAACAAGTACTAATGAACTGCTCTCTTTGAGGTGAGAGAGAGTGCACCCGGCTTGTATTACCATACTTTAACCAGTAGAGGCTCTACACTTGAAGGAATCAATTTAAACTTTGTTGAATTTGTAATACACTACTTTAAAATCATTGAGATGCAAATTTGGTATTGCAGTATGCAGTATATTATGGGCCTGTCCTGCGCCACTTGCACCAGAGCTAAATCAGCTGCTTTTGAGGGGTAATTGTCTGTGACCTTTAACCTCATGCATGCCCTATAACCTGTCCCAGGACCCTGATTTTGTTTGTTGTTGTTTTGCTAAATGCACATTTCCATTTTACATGTATTGACATTGGTTAGATACTATATATATATGTATATATATATATATATATATATATATATATATATACCGGTATATAGCTCCCCAAGTAACAGACGTGACCGTGATGAGGTCTTGATGAAAATACTGAGTATACTGTTGGACAGTCTAACCCGTGAAAAATGGGTTGAAAGGGGAAATAAAATAAATAAATTACAACAAGGAAATGCATGTAGGCTACATCTTCATGTCTTCATTTACATTTCTGCAGCTAAACAACGTTAGCATGTAGCTAGCACATTAGCACAACACAGCATAATGTAGACATAAACAAACAAACTAAACATACCTTGTAGGCTGCTTGTCACTAATAGGGCGCTAGAAACGTCTTGCTGTGGGTCCTCCTTCCTTCTAGGCTGCATGGCTTTGGCTGCATGCTCATTCTTTAATCATTTCTTAATTTCTTTAGTTTCTTTATTGAGCTCTTAATTCACAGCTCCGTGTAGCTTTGCGGCAATGTGGTATCGAATAGTCCGAAACACTGGCGCGGCAGATAAGTTCTTCTTCTTCTTCTTTAAGGTTTATTGGCGGTTGGCAAACAACGAATTGGTGCATTACCGCCACCAACTGGTATGGAGTATGGATCAGAATCTATCTACTATTTATTATTTATTTAAAAAAAAATCCCTCTATATATATACACAGATTACACACCTACAATAATATCCTCATATCCTCTCAATTAAATGTGTTGCACTAATATACTGAAATTTGAGTCGATAACAGTTATCCCCTGAGTTCTTTTGCAAAATATCCACCAATTCAAAGTTTACTTTGACCTCTCTGAGGTCCTGTACCAGCTGCCTTCTTTCTGACTCATATTTCTGACACTGTATCATTACATGTTCAATTGTTTCTTCCTCCCCGCACTCACATCTACCTGTATTATGCTTTCCTATCATGACTAATGAACTGTTTAATCCAGTGTGTCCAAACCTGAGTCTGGATATAATTGTCTCCTCTCTCTCTCCTGCTCCTTCCTGCGCTTCTCATCTCCCCCACGTTCCTTTGAATCTTATAAAACCACCGTCCCCTCCTCTCTTCCTCCCATTGTTTTTGCCACCTTCCCCTCAACCTCTGCTTCACAATGGCCTTGACTTCTGTCTTGCTGATGGTTCGAGACGAGAATTAAAGGTAGGACCCAAACAAAAAATATTATTTGCAAAATGCCAACTACAAAGTTAAACTGGCGGTGTGGGGCAGTTACATATATATACTGTATATATATATATATATATATATATATATATATATATATATATATATATATATATATATATATATATATAGCCTATATATATATACAGTATATATATACACACACACACACACACACACACACAAACATATATACACACATATACATGTGTATGTGTAGGGTTGTGTAGTGTTAGTGTACACACATACATACACGTATATATATACAGTATATATTATATACTGTATATATATATACACACACACACACACATATATGTGTGTGTGTGTGTGTGTGTGTGTGTGTGTGTGTGTGTCTGCGTGCGTGTGCGCGCGAGCGTGCATGTGCAGTTTATATTTTACATTCTTGGACTAAATTGACTTTTCCAGTACAGATCAATTACATTTCAACTTGCACTGATCACTGTCATATAGCGACATAGTGCGCTGCATTGATCTGCTCTTCCTTTACTTAGTTCTTTACCCAGCAGAACTATAAATCACAGAAGATGTATAGAATTTCAAAGGCCATGATCAATACTGTTATGGAGCAACATTATTACTGTCATGCTGTCTGATAAGTGCTTACGCCTCTTTGCTTGCTGCGTGTCTTCTGTGGCAGCAGTGAATAGAGAGACTGCCCGTCACCCAGGTTCAAGTCTCCCATCTCCAATCCATATGTATCTGTCCTGCTGAAGTGTCCTTGAGCAACACCCTGAATCTCTGCCAGCTCCAGAAACACTTTTCTGACCTTTGACCACCCTGTGAGGGTGGTACATGTTTTTTTTGTTCTTGCTGCGTCAGTAACATGTATTTATATGTACTTATATGTAAAAACACATTGTACTGTAAATCAACTTGAATTTTTTTTAAGTTGAATTTTTCAATCCAATTTCAAATTCAGAAACCGGCGCTAAACATAGCCACCCTAATGGGTCTATGAATAGGAGTGTTGATTTGAGATCCCTGGTTTATGTCACCATATGAACCCGGAGAACTGAAGAGGGAAATTACATCTCCTAGACACTCAAGTTGCACAGGTACAGGAAAAAAAGCATGTCTCAAATATGATTGCATTAACCCATTCTAGTGATTATAAGTGATGCAGAGTTACGAATGCCCCCCAAAAATTGGGCCTGGTTTGCTCTTCAGACGACACTCCCAGCTGGAATGGAGCGGACTGAGTCAGTCTGTGTAAATCATGGAGTAATGCTGCCCCCTGCTGACCAAAACACATTACACTTCCATCCCATAATGGTCAAAAATCCCCCCCGCAGACATCAAAGAAAAGGAGATTGTATCTAAAATTGTGCAAAATCAGGCTTTATTCATCATAGCCCATCATAGCCTTTCATCATCGCCGTGATCACCATCATCGCCGTCGCTGTCATCTTGAAAACAACACCAGAGAGACCGAGTATGAGAGAGAAGAAGAGATTCCTCAGTAGAGTCACAGCTCCCCCTCTGGGCACAACAGGCATTAGCTATCATCTCTCCACGAGTCGACTGTACATGTGCACCTCTCTCTGAGCAATACATTTCAACAATGTCTCCAATGTCCTTTATATACAAATTTGCTGTCCTTCCGTGCGTCAAGTGTCCCATTCTGTACTCGAGAATGTCCAGTTCCAGTAGATACCGGAGGCCCGTCCTCGTACGGACACAGATAAGATGGTGGATATTCGGTACAGGTCTCACCGACTCCAAAAGATCCTTTTCCCTCCTCCGCTGCCTGTCTACCACAGGTCCGAGGTTCAGTACGTTTCTCCAGTTTAGGCAAATGTTGAATAAGTGCAATGTCTAGTATAATGTTGAGAAAATACAAACCCACACGTACGTACGTACGTATGTACATACAGTACATACAAATAACTAACTGATAAACTTGGTTAACTATACAAGGTTGTCATTCCCCAAAGGTGAAACCATAGAGTTGCACATTGGTAGTCGTTCCCCAAAGGTGAAACCATAGAGTTGCACATGAATGCACTTCAATAACATCCCAATGTCCAGTGGGTAGTGGGGCGGTGGTGTGAGTTCATAGTTTGGTCATTGTCCATGATTTGATTCAGAGAGAGGGGATTGTAAGATGTGAATCCAACAGGTGTAGTTGATACCCGAAGAGATTGATTCCAAAATGAAAAATGTCCACCACTTTAAGAAAAAGTCACTCCCTCGTTCAACTTAACGATGGCACAAAGCAGTTTATGGTCTTTTTTTTCTGTTCTTTTCTTAACAAAGGTGACGGCAATGACAGCACGTTTGACAGAATCCTGTATTTTAAATAGGAGTGCTGGATTTGAGGTGTTTGGCATTTTGGGAAAGAACTCTTCACTCGATGTGTGAGTGTTAGTATTTTGGCACTTTGCATGCTCCCTCATCCTCTCACTTGTGTATTCAGTTCAGCAGTGAAGCGGGGGGGGGGGGGGGGGGGGGTGGTTGGGGGGCTCAGGGGGACGACGACTCACAAATGTATAAATTAATGTCATTATATCTATAGCACTGTTGCTGTGGGGAAACCTTGCAGCCTCAATTTGGTGACTTTCATGTTTGAAATATCCTCTATGGGGCAGAGGAAGTTTTATGAAGCCATTTCAAAACTAATTTTCAAAACACATTTTCCCTGGCAAGCCGACAACTCAGGGTGTCCTTCTTAATGCCTGACATGGTTGATGAGATGCGAGGGTTTTTTACACAACAATATTCTAATTTCAGTAATGAAATAGCACACGATGCTGTTGATGGATGAATTTGGCTAACAATGTGATCATGTTATCAAAGCTGAGTTGGGGGGGCTACACCTGACTTATTGGATTCATCCAGTCAGTGGACCCGGGACAAAATGAGAGAGAGCAATGCTCGCCCCACAGATAATCATATCACAGAGCCTTAATTCACGTCATTAGTCAAAGAATATTAAATAAACGGATCAGTGAGATAATAATGCCTTTGAAAACACAATAAGAGAACAAACTCCATATGCATGTAAATCCATCACTTATTAGCCACAAAGGGATCTAATCATCATTTGGAAATTATTCTTTTTTTTTTAACGAGATATTCACAAAGAGAAACAGGAAATAGAGATAAATAGTCCAAAGGATCCATAACAGTGCAGCTGATAACGGAGAATGGAGAAAGCCCCGCCAAAGGCAGCAGAGGAAATGAGAAGACAGCGTCTGAATGTGTGTGTGTGTGTGTGTGTGTGTGTGTGTGTGTGTGTGTGTGTGCATGCGTGCGTGTATCTACACATATTCCTGTGTGTATATGCGTATGTGTGGCGGCAAACCCACATAATTATTCCAGTTTGTTTTTATGTGTCTATATTTTATTTATACATGCCTGGCATGTATTTACCCAAATGTGTATATGACTCTGTGTGTGTGTGTGTGTGTGTGTGTGTGTGTGTGTGTGCATGTGTGTGTGTGTGTGTGCGTGTGTGTGTGTGTGTGTGTGTGTGTGTGTGTGTGTGTGTGTGTGTGTGTGTGCGTGCGTGCGTGCGTGTGTGTATGTGTGTGTATGGAGAGCCGTTCCAGTGACCAGTTCCTCTTTCCTTCACTCGTGTTTCAGTTCTATTACAAATGTAATAAACGGAGCAAACCCGGACGGACTTGAACCACGGTGAACCTAACTGAAGGTCACCGGATCAGAACCTAACTGAAGGTCACCGGATCAGACACGCGTCATCGTCTCGGAGCGGAGGAGCGAAGAACAAAGAGGAGAGAAAAGAAAACGAGAGGGAGGAAAAAACAATCTTGGAGATAATACATTTGCTCAAAAGAATCTCCCTCAGCCTGAGGTCAGCTGGTCCAAACGTTTGTTTCGGTCTGTCTGCTTGTCTGTCTGTCTGTCTGCCTGTCTGTTTGACTGTCTGTCTAGTCTGTCTGTCTCTACCATAGAGACCTGTGGGCTCCAAGCGTTGTTGATGAACCTCCATTAGCTGGAGTAGATCTGGGTCCCGATCACGCGCATGATCTCCTTCTGGACCTTAGGCTCTTGCGTGTTGATGTTGGCATCTCCCACTTGGCCATCCTCATACCTGCACACACACATGGATTCACAGGATGGTTTCCACTCATTCATTACTCATTCAGATACAGCAGATATTTAATATATTCTCATGAATACTATTTTTCTTTGTTGCATCCGGCTACTATTTGCTGCTGCTAAATTGGTCAATCAATGTTTCTTTTCTTTTTTAAATGTTATCTCATTTTAAAACACTCGAGTCTATTTTGCTGCATAGAAGCAGTGGGATGTTGTATTGAAAGAGTTGGCCCAGGTAAAAGGCGTGTTAAAAACATTGAACATTTGGCATTCTTCATTTTTTTATAAAATGTTGTCGTCACCTCTGTTATAAAAAAAAAGCAACAAACACGTTGAGGCCTCGTTAGGCACGACACAGTGAATATTCTTATTATTGTCATCATTAACCATTTCTTCGGTGCAGAAAAAACACAGTTGTCCACACAGCACTGCGGCTGTCCAAAGGGGTATTTTTGAGCTAAATTAAATTTAGCCGTGATTCAGATTTGAGCGCAGACCAAATCTAATTCCAAAAATTCAGAAGAAAGCGCTGAACATGGTAATGGACTTTGCCATCTGGTGGATGCTGGTGTCCAAAGCTCATGGCGGTGCTACGACTGCGTGATGGATGGAGAGGAGCATGTGTGGCCCCACCGTGGGACTCGGCCCCTCGAACACCAGCAGCAGGTGCCTTTTCTGCCCAGCTACAGACACATCTTTGAGCATTATATTGACAGGATAATTCGGGTTTTATTTTCACCTCATATTATTCAGTTGGTCCTTGCCTGAGGGGAAAGTCTGCACAGTTTTGGTGCAGCCAAATTTGACCACCAGTAAATGTGAAATGAATGACGACGTAATGTGGGACAACCGCGGTATGTTGCATAATTCTTCATCTCATTACTTTACATTACATTCACTTCTACAGCGGGTAGTTTAAGCCAAGACATCGGCGTGATCAAAGATGCATTTTAACCATCCCAATGATTGCCATAATTAGCAGTTGCTATGGCAACGTCTCAGACTGCAATTTAGTTAAAAAAAAAAGAATTACCTTCTTTTTATTCTGATATACTTCTGTATGCATACTTAGAAGAAAACCTTTTTATGAGAGTACACAGGCATTGTAATAAAAGTCCACTTTGTATTAAATCCACTCTTTGTTTCAATGCAAAATACACACACACACACACACACACACACACACACACACACACACACGCACACACACACACACACACACACACACACACACACACACTTCACTTCACTTAATAAGCATTAGTGTTGGCTAAATGTTGCTACATTACTACAAAAACATACCATGCATTCCAATTACACTTAGTTTTTCCAGCCCGTCTGAAGTCGTAGACCTATCTGACTACTACATGGGGGGGAAATAATTGGGGGGAATGATCCTTTAATTCCATGGGCTCCATCAAAGAGTTCATAGTCATAGAGAGCGTTACTCACACAAAGAAGAAGCGAGTGCAGACGTGGTCTGACACTGGACACACCCAGATGTTGCCATGTTTCTGCAAGTCCTTGGATGTGATCACTGTTTCAAAGAGAGAACCATGCGATACCATGAGTGCCTAAGTGGTTATTAGCCTACATGCCTTTATTTTTCATTTGATTTTGAAGACAATTGTACTACAGACAAAACATATTGTTACAAATTATTCTGCTAAGCTGTTAAACACAGTCAACCCTAACTGCTGCTTCTCTTGTGTTTTCTTTGATTTTTAATTGTTTTTCCTCTATGATAATATTGATTAGTACTACTATTACACTGGTTACATTAACTAATTTTATTCAACCCTTAGTGGTGTTTTTCTCTGTAATTGATTTCCGGCTTTGATTACAGAGAGATTTGCATTTAGTGAAAACTGTGTATTTTTGTATTATTATTTATCATCATCATCTTCATCATCATCATCATCATCATCATCATCATCATCCTCATCATCACCACACTGTTCTGTCAACTACAGCAGGATTCTGCTTGTTACCTTCACACAGAGCGATGCAGTTCAGATTGCGACTCTGAAGGAACCGTGACTGTATCGGGCGGCTCTGTTGAAAAAAGAGACAACAGCAAGCCCCATCAGGCTGCTAGAGTGAAGAGCATGATTGGATTAAGCTGATGCTGTTATCCCGAGCAAATCACACTGTAAAAAAAATAAAAGCTCCGTTTCCTAGATCAGTGTTTCCCCTAACATTCTACAGGCCTGGCGGGCCCGCCAGGCCAGGGGGGGGGGGGGGCTCTCCCCAAAATTTTAATAAACCTTTATGGCATATTATTACAATACAACAATACTGGTGTTGACAGTGTTGACAGTAATAGAAGATGCCAAATCATTCGAAACAATAAGCATTTTGCTTTTAGGAGCATCGTGCCAATACGTGTCAACGTGTGTCGTTGCCTGGGAAACGCACATCCCGTAATACAACTGTTCGCATCGCATCCCATAATAGTATGATGATACTTGGGGATGCCATTGCGAACATACAGTAGATGCGAACAGGTTAGCTAAAAGTTTAGCGTCGCCAGCGAGGGCCCCCACCATTGCGGTCGGGGTACGTACAGTACGTTTCGAAATCCCTCCAGGCCTGAAATGTTTTCTAGGGGGAAACACTGTAGATCACCAACATGGCATGCACCCAATATTACAAAGTGCAACGATCAGAGCTAGAGACTTTTTACAATCCGCCCCAAGGGTTAAAATTCTCCTCCTCATGTGTAAAGTGGAACTAATAGAGTAAATCTATGACGGATCATAGCGTTCATCTGGATTCATTCATGTAGCCAATCAATTTTTTTGACCAAGGTTTTTTTTTTAATCATATTTCAGAAAGTGTACGCTAAGCTGAAATCTATCCAGCTCCGTTACCTGTGGGATGGTGTTCATGCGGTTGTAACGCTGCACCAGTTCATCTTTGGTGGGCATGCGGTGCTGTCCTTTCCCCATTCCTGCCAGAAGCAGCAAACCGAGAAGAACATCAGAACAGACTTATCTCCCATCGCTCAAGCTGAGACCTCGTCCTTTAAAGGAACAGCTCGCCCTAAAATCCAAAATACATATTTTCCCTCTCACCTGTAGTGCTATTTATCCATCTATATTGTTTTGTGCTAGTTGCCTGAGTTTTGGAGATATCGGCCGCAGAGTTTCTGCCTTCTCTCCAACACAATGGAACTGGATGGCACTCGGCATTGTGCTGGTCAAAGTGCCAAAGAAATACATTTGATAAACTCAACAGCAATGTCTCTTTCCAGAAACTACACCCGCTAGCTGCTAGCTAGTTCCTACGTGAGACTGCAAAAGAAAATAGTTCCTTCCTTTAAGTGGTGGAGAAAACTCATTACCCACATTGCTACCCTGTATATGAGGGGCATTCCAAAATGCTATATATAATTACAGTATGACCAAAGTGAAAAGAAATCATGACCCGAAATTCTTCATTCTATATGTCTAAAATAGGATTTTATCCTTATTTGTATCGTATCACAGCTAAATCTCAAAAGTTTTCAATAGCCAACGAGAACGCGGTTAGCATGGAGGTTAGGTGCACTTTCTGGCTACTGGGCATCCTCCCTCAGCACCCTGATAACAACCTGCCTGTAAGCATCAAGTCCTAGTTGGAGGCACGTATCAGGCAGATCTAGGAGCTCAGAAGAACCAAACTCCAAAAGTTCCATTTCAGAAGGAACACACAAGAGAACGTGAACATGGTCTGCACCAGGTACAGGTATCTCGTCACAATCACTTCATGTCTTTAGTAAAACAACAAAAAGACAGTTCATACTTTTGGACACGCACAATTTCCCCCAAAATGTTCTACTCTCCATTCCACCAATAAAAAAAGCACATAGGGTAACGCACAAATCCAACAACAGCCACATACAGTCACTTAAAATATGGTATGGTAGGCACTAGGCAGTAGCCTACACAGACAGAGTCAGAGAAAGACCCAAGGCTCAGCACCCAAAATGGACACATACACACACAGTGCAGCACAACAGAACAGCATGGACCCCCCCCCCCCCCCCCCCCCCCCCCCGCCCCCCTCATGGAAATGGAGCGTTCCGGCATGACATCCAGGGCATGTTCAGACACACAGAGTGGACTCAACCAACACGGTGATGGAAGACGGGGGGAGGGGCCAGGCCATGTTCAGACACACAGAGAGTGGACTCAACCAACGCGGTGATGGAAGACGGGGAGGGGCCAGAGCGTCGTTCCTACCTGAGTATCCAAAGGATATGCTGGAGATGGGGCTGAGATAGATGCCCTTTCCGTACGCTGCCCCGTGCAGCTTGTGTTGGAAAAAGCAGGAAGGAAGGCAGGGGTCACTGAAGGGTCACGCAGGACAAACTCATATACACGCACAGACCGAGGCGCCAACGCGTACACACAGACCAGACCTGGCTCATATAGTATCTATCTATATATACATTTGGCAATGTGGGGCTCTGTTCTCTGTCTGTTCTCTGTCGTTTTAAATTTTTTGGGCCGGCCCACAGCTATGCCGTTTTACGTGCGATCGGGCTGAAACTTTCACGTACATACAGTCGGCGCGTTCAAATCACAGGAAAGTATTTCGAAGTCAGTCGTACTTTTTCTGTGATTGTCAAATGAGCCGACGCGTCCTGAATTCAACCCCGCCAATCTGTTGCTCCAAGTGGATTAACACAAACGGTAAGTGTCCATCACTGTTGCTTTTTGACACAGGTCAGAAAACAGAACACACGCACTCACTCATGCACACACACACACACACACACACACACACACACACACACACACACACACACGCACACACACACGGAAATCTAAAGAAGATGGATGGCAAAGTGCCAAAGAAAGAGATACTTTGACCCTTCCACTGAGTTGAAGCCTCTCCTATACTCACTGTCAAGCCTTCAAAATGTCAACATATGTTCTGCCTACAATTTGATAAAGACCAGAGAAGAAGTGGAGCTCTGTGTTTGAATCCTGTGCATAGAACGTTGAGGTATTGAATCAGTGCCGACATGAGAAATGAGACCAGACGTGACGACTGGAAGATGAGGAGTGATATGAGGACGACAAAGCGTGACCGAGGACGTCCGTGACGAGGCACAAACACACAGGATGACAGAGCCAAGATGGACAAGTAAGTGCACATAATGTGGAAGCAGTGGAGGAGAGATCGGATGGCGGACAAAGACAACAGCTTCATAGTTAGAGGAATAAAGGGGTGAGGTAGATGGAGGTCATGGCATGGTACATCTGGAGGAAATCAAAAGGAGGAAACAGACAGACACAGATTCCGTGTGATGGAGGCGGACTCAGTCATCCCCGCGCCTGAGAAACAGAATGATGGAGGAAGCGGTGTCAACGCTCCAGGTGAGACGGAGAAGAGGATGAGGAGGAAGATGCTCCAGGTGAGGCAGAGAGGAGGATGAGGATGAGGAGGGAGACGCTCCAGGTGAGACGGAGAGGAGGATGAGGAGGGAGATGCTCCAGGTGAGACAGAGAGGAGGATGAGGACGGAGACGCTCCAGGTGAGACAGAGAGGAGGATGAGGAGGGAGACGCTCCAGGTGAGATGGAGAGGAGGATGAGGAGGGAGACGCTCCAGGTGAGACAGAGAGGAGGATGAGGAGGGAGACGCTCCAGGTGAGACCGAGAGGAGGATGAGGAGGGAGACGCTCCAGGTGAGATGGAGAGGAGGATGAGGAGGGAGACGCTCCAGGTGAGATGGAGAGGAGGATGAGGAGGGAGATGCTCCAGGTGAGACAGAGAGGAGGATGGGGACGGAGATGCTCCAGGTGAGATGGAGAGGAGGATGAGGAGGGAGACGCTCCAGGTGAGACGAAGAGGAGGATGAGGAGGAAGACGAGATCAAAGAAAGGCATCAATGAAACACACCGGCATGAGGGAGCAAAAGGGCTGACTTGAAAGTTTCCGAGATCCTTGAGATTCCAAATAGAACTGTGTTGCACGCCCACGCATCTCCAGCAGGCAAAACCAGCCATAGTTTGTGCAAATGAGACAACTCTACAGTATGCCTCTCTGAACTTCATCACCTCCTTTCTCTTTGTACATATTTTGCTTATTTACAGACCTGGGTCACATTATCTCCAACACCAAGCTCAAGAGAAGAATATATAATAGCCATAGCTCGAGAGAGTAATAGATGCAAATGGATGCAGACCTGAGCAAAAGAGTATTTGCAAATATCTGGGTGAGGTTTGCCATATACGCAGCGAGTGCTGCAGTATTTAGAAAATGACAGGGATGCATTTGAGATCAGATCATTCTGCTTCTAAGCTGACACTATGAGACTGCTACTTCTACCAGGTTTAATTGAACTTAGTCTGGAAATGACCCCGGTCTGAATGGATAACGAGTGACGCCAGTTACTGACCTTCCGTGGGAACCATCCCAACATACTCACGACCACAGGCCTTGTGCTGAGGACATCCTGTGGACCTGCAGACCTACAGCCTACTCCGTGCTCCAAGTGGTTCACCCCCAGCAGGGCACACGGGCGACCTCCCGACACACACAGCCGACGCCCACGCGGTCCCCTCCCGTTGCCCCGACAACGGGAAGAGACGCGCCGGCGTCCGCCGCTGTCGGCGCAGGAAGAAGAAAGGCAGCTGACATTGGCCAGGGAAGCCTCCCGGTGTGCCGTGCGCCCATTACAATTTTTTTTTTGCAAAAGTTGACCAAAAAGGGAAGCTGGCCTCCATTAACTGCCAAAATGAATGAGCTGGACAGCACGCCTGCCCTGCTCTGCTCTGTGCGAGCGAGGACAAGCGCTGTCCAAGAGGAGATGCGTCTTAAATTAGAGCCAACTGCCACGGCTTGCCGTACCTGCAGTTTGGTATAAGAGGCATTGACTAGTCCATTTCTCAGAACAGAGTGCCAGTTCTCTATATGGGAACCACTAGAGCACGTGTGTAGAGAGAGAGGGAGAGAGAGAGAGGAGAGATACAGACAATGCATGTTGGTCAAACGTGTTACTCATACTGTACATTATATATTCATATGCCCTATATACTATATATATATATATATATATATATATATATATATATATATATATATATATATATATATATATATATATATATATATATATATATATATATATATATATATATATATATATATATACTATATATATATATATATATATATATATATATATATATATATATATATAGTATATATATATACCCCCTGCAATAACTCTGCAGGGACCCCATGTTGAAAACCACTGATATATATCCTATATTATTTACGTATTATTTGAAGTGGTAATCGTCCATTTTTTGTGACAAAATTTTGTACAAAGCGGCCATTGCTGTGGTATATTCATAGATTTTCTGTTGATGTAGTCTTCTAATATTTATCCCAAACAAACTGTTGCACCTCCCGGAAATGCAATTTTTTTTTAGAACAGCAAATGTCATAAACTGGGTTTAAGTTGAATCACTACTGTGTATTCAATACATTCAATTATATGAAAATGTTGCAGGCTACTTTTAGTGTGTGTGTGCGTGTGTGTGTGTGTGTGTGTGTGTGTGTGTGTGTGTGTGTGTGTGTGTGTGTGTGTGAGTGAGGGGGGGGGCGGTTGAATTAAAAAGATTATATATATATTTTTTAAAGACAATATATTTTTAGCTTTTCTTTTAACTACTTATAAGGCAGATGGAACCCAATAATTGCATGCTCATGAAATGGAGATCTGAGCTAATAAACTATGCCCGGTGCCAACCGCAAAGGAGCTACTCATCTCTTTACACCAGGATATATTTGGGGACATTTTGTTACATCATAATATCCCTTTGAATTTATAGCATTTATTATTATTAAAAAAAAAATCCCTGAGTGTCCAAATATTAAGATCAAAGCTGGAAGCACATCAGTGCTCTCTTTCAGACAAGTCCCAGTGGAGATCTCAAACTGGACCGCCTCTCCGATCACATGTTCTTAAAATAACAGTCAGCGGTCAAAGCGGCGATGATGATGATGATTGGCGTTATTTTTAGGTATATTCGAGAGCGCGCTAGTTGAATTAAAAAATCAGTTCCCTTAGGGACTGAGCCAGTTTGCTCGACTAGCTTTGAAGCACTGCGAAGCTCCTGTTCTCATGCTCTCAAATAGAAACGTGGAGATTGCAGAGCTCAGCATGGAGGAAATCAAACCCATTCCCTAATAATAAAGTACATTGATTGTCAACAAACTCATTCTAGGCATGTATTATTTTTCTATTTGTCAATTTTTTTTATTTATGTCAATACAATGACAAAATGATGGCAGCCATATTGACGACTACATTATCTGGCGCGGTCTGTTGATGAGAATTAATACATTCGTGAGCGCTAACGAGCATAAAGAGAGCCTGTAAGCACTGCTCGTGCGTTAGCTGTGCCCTGTGAGTGGCGTGCCCAGATGGGCCGTGTTCAGCAGAGTCCCCCATCTGCTCCAGTACAAATCTCTATCTCACAGATATGGCTGGCTCTGTGCGCTAGCTGGCTCCGTGCGCTAGCTGGCTCCGTGCGCTAGCTGGCTCCGTGCGCTAGCTGGCACAGCACGGTGGCTCCTCTGTCCAAGAGAACGGTCAGCGCTCGCTTCCGTCGTTTGTTATGGTACCATAAAAGTCTGCTACAGTGTCCTGTCTCCATCAACACAACATTATGAGCAGGTGTTACAGTGGGAAACACGCTCACGGTTGAAGGCGTGTTTGTAATGCTGTTAGTGCTGCTCTGCATGATCAGCATTACAGTACATCTGATCTCATGCTGTAGTGCTGATCTGCACATTGCATCTGATCTCATGTGATCAGCATCTGCACATGACGACATCTGATCTCATGTGATCAGCATCTGCACATGACGACATCTGATCTCATGTGATCAGCATCTGCACATGACATCTGATCTCATGCTGTAGTGCTGATCTGCACATTGCATCTGATCTCATGTGATCAGCATCTCTGCACATGACATCTGATCTCATGTGATCAGCATCTCTGCACATGACATCTGATCTCATGTGATCAGCATCTCTGCACATGACATCTGATCTCATGTGATCAGCATCTCTGCACATGATGACATCTGATCTCATGTGATCAGCATCTGCACATGACGACATCTGATCTCATGTGATCAGCATCTGCACATGACATCTGATCTCATGTGATCAGCATCTGCACATGACGACATCTGATCTCATGTGATCAGCATCTCTGCACATGACATCTGATCTCATGTGATCAGCATCTGCACATGACATCTGATCTCATGTGATCAGCATCTGTACATGACGACATCTGATCTCATGTGATCAGCATCTGCACATGACATCTGATCTCATGTGATCAGCATCTGCACATGACGACATCTGATCTCATGTGATCAGCATCTGCACATGACGACATCTGATCTCATGTGATCAGCATCTGCACATGACGACATCTGATCTCATGTGATCAGCATCTGCACATGACGACATCTGATCTCATGTGATCAGCATCTCTGCACATGACGACATCTGATCTCATGTGATCAGCATCTCTGCACATGACATCTGATCTCATGTGATCAGCATCTCTGCACATGACATCTAATCTCATGTGATCAGCATCTGCACATGACATCTGATCTCATGTGATCAGCATTACATCTGCCCATTACGTCTGATCTCATGCATTTTGTCGATTGTGCTTGATTTACAACAAATGATAAATGCAACTTCTCACATGACTGCTAGTGCTGAATGCGTTTAGCCTACATGTCCTCCTACCCTCTTAACATAAGAACCACAAATGACTGTGACGTCACTGTGACAGCCCGAAATGATTTAACACATGCTTCATGAGTTTTAAAGTAGTCAAACAAATTAGGGATGGACCGATCCCCAATTTTTTCACTTCCGATCCGATTCCGATACCTGAATTTGGATATCTGCCGATACCGATATTATTCCGATACCGATATTTTTCTTGAATATACAGTATAGGCAAAGATTTGGCCAATATATACATGTATATATTTTTTTAAATATACCTTGCAGAAAGCAGACAAAATTAAGAAAATATACAAGGCAAATATACATGGGCAAATTACGGCCCTGTGCGCTGGAATTGAAAAAAAAAAAAAAAAAAAGGGGATTCCGATCCGATTCCGATCGGTGAACTATGTCAAGTATCGGCACCCGATACCGATATCGGATCGGATCGGCCCCATCCCTAAGACAAATCAAATCAAATCAAATCAAATCAAGTATAGTCTCATTGTGATTGTATGAAAGCAGGATATGCTAATGGTAAGGTGAAAGTGGACTCACTGGAAGGCGAAGGTGCTGCCGTACAGTTTCTTGGCAGTGCGAAAGCGAGCCTCCTTGGCCGGCGGGCTGCTGAGCAGCAGGAACTGGTGGGAGGTGTGCATGAATTTCAGTTGCTATAATCATAGTGAGATTGTCAGGGATGGAGTGAGACCAAGGGAGAGAGAGACAAGAGAGAGAGAGAGTCAGGAAGAGAGAGAGAGAGAGAGAGAGAGAGAGAGAGAGAGAGAGAGAGACACACACAGAGAGAGGAACTGAGCATGAGCCATCAAATCACACACTGCAGCATTCAACAGCTGATTTGATAAAGGAAGTGAGGAGTCTCTTTCTGGTTCCCTACCCTACTGAGAGGCAGCTTGACGATGTGAGACCTGTTACTGGAAATAATCCTGCAGAGAGACAGAGGGGAGATGAACAAGAGGAGAGAGAGAGAGGGAGAGAGGGAGAGAGGGAGAGAGAGAGAGAGAGAGAGACAGAGGGGAGATGAACAAGAGGAGAGAGAGAGACAGAGAGAGAGAGGGAGAGAGAGAGAAGGAGAGAGAGAGACAGAGGGGAGATGAACAAGAGGAGAGAGAGAGAGGGAGAGAGGGAGAGAGAGAGACAGAGGGGAGATGAACAAGAGGAGAGAGAGAGACAGAGAGAGAGAGGGAGAGAGAGAAGAGAGGGAGAGATAGAGAGAGAGAGAGGGAGAGAGAGAGACAGAGGGGAGATGAACAAGAGGAGAGAGAGAAAGGGAGAGAGGGAGAGAGAGAGACAGAGGGGAGATGAACAAGAGGAGAGAGAGAGAGAAGGAGAGAGAGAGAGAGGGGAGAGAGAGAGAGAGGAGAGAGAGGGAGAGAGAGAGGGAGAGAGAGAGAGAGAGAGAGAGAGAAGGAGAGAGAGGGAGAGAGAGAGAGAGAGAGAAGGAGAGAGAGAGAGAGAGAGAGGGAGAGAGAGAGAGAGTAGGTGCAATGAGAAAATGTACATACCATCACATTAACAACACTGCAACTGGCTTCATTGTGTCGGGCTTGATCGTTTTCTTAATAATACGTGTGATATGTTCTCTAGTGATGATAGTACTGTATTGTACATTATTTTCTCTTGAAGTCTCAAATAAAGTCAAACAGTCTATCCAACATGGAAATGGGAAACAGAATATAAATGTATTTTATTCCACTCACCACTGTAGCAGAGGGTGGGCCAGAGGGTCCAGTTTGTCCATCTGTTTCTTGATTTCCAGATAGGAGCCCTGCAAAAACAAACAGAGTGTTGGTCACTCCAGCCAACAGCAAAAGCACAGAATCGCTGCTCATCTAAACACACAATTACCTGTGAGACGTGTTTTCATCATCAGACAACTACTGTGTGTAAGGTTACAATTACACTCGTCCGTTCAATGTGACTTATTATACTGGATACACAAAAGTGCTATTTCCAAAACCAGATATGAGTGGTTAAGGATCGCAATGTGATCTGTGATCTTCTGTGATCTTCTACTTTGTCTGGATGCAATCCAGCCACAAACGGCATACACACACCATGTGCAGAGATGATGAGGGAGAGTGAAGAAATGTAACGCAGATGCATCAAGGCAACAGCAAACAAGTCCTTGCCCACAAAGGATGCTACTAAAATCATCTGCTGTAACTTCATCATGGTCCAAGATTTCACCAAAGCTGCTCACTGGTGTCTGAGATATTGAGCATGACACACGTGGACAAAGAAACAAGAATGCAGCGCCCCCTCCGGGCAATCATCGTCATTTTGAAAATGCCAAAATGCAGTGGTGAGACGCATCATGACATGTTGGTGTCTGAGATATTGTGTGTGGTGGTGAGATGAACGAATGGAAAAACAAACACATGGGCTGATCCATAGTCCCTCCACGGTACAGCTCAAACATCAGAGTAGGAGTCAATCAACGCAGTCATAGGAGACACAAAACAGCCACTGTCGGGCCAAGTGTGGCCACATGTGACACATACAATCTGATCCTTAGAATGGGATTTCAAACACTGCACTAAAATGACAAGCATAACTGTAGCCTCTGTACAGTAGCGGGCTAAGATATCCTACTTCAGTGGTTCTCACATTTTTTCACCCCTAAACTGACAAAAATTAGACCACAGACTGCCATTTGATAGGATTTTGTCCCACGGTCCCCCATATGATAATAATATTGATGCTTTAGATGTTTTATTACAGAAAGTGTATAAAATCCATGACCAAAATAATCATTGTGTTACTTATGAATGGAATTATAGCGGAAATAAATTACCCCCCTTTTGGCTGGGGACCCCCTGGAACCCCCCCCAAGGAACCCTGGGGGTCCCCGGGCCCCCATTTGAGAACCACTGTGACCTACTTTATCTTTAGCCCAATCCCACCCATCCCAGTGCCCACTCCATCCACCCACCCACTCCCTGTACCTGGGTCATCTCTCGGATGGACATGACGCTGTCCAGTGCTTTCTGCAATCTCTCATAATTCTTCTTCTGAGATCATGGAGCCGGGCAGAGCCAAACACCCAGGGGGTGCAAAGAGAGAGGAAACAATAAATGTCTAAAGAACACCCGTAGTAATAAAAGCTTAGCTGAATGTATTGATTGAGTTTGGTAACGATGGTGCTAGCGGTGAAGATAGTGACCTTTGGGTTGAAGGCAAGAGTCTTGGGGTCGTTGGGGTCGACGACAGACGGGTAAGGCTCAAAGATGATGCTCTTGCGCGGAGACTCGAGAGCGGCTCGACACATCGCCACGAGCAGGTCCACCACCTGGGTGGGGAGGGAGGAACAGAATACAGCTTATAGAGAGGCAAAGTGACCGCCTACTTCCTGCTTCAGCACTGCACCAGCAGAGATTTTCATCCGCCATTTATTTTCCTATATATATTTCGTAAAATGCTCATAAAAATAGTTTTACTTCGTCAAACCAAATGGTTCAGATATATTTAGAATCGGGAGAGACCATAGAATATTTCACTCGGACCAAAACTTATTTTCTGCTTATTTTTTTTTACGTTTTGTACGGCCATTTTTTACGGCCTTGTGCCCTAAAAAATGCCCCTAAAATGACGGAATTCCCACCCTGGTTCTAACATCTGATGCTTGAGTGACTTTTAATGACTTAATAATGTAGGTGGAAGCTGGCCGCTGGAATAAATGTTAAACTTTTGCATCTTTGGTGCCTCAAATCTCTTGATTTTGTTTATTCTCTGCCATTTACGGAAGCCCTTTTCCCCACTGTTTTTCTAGGTGGACACCAGGACGTACACATGTTTTCCCATCTATCAATCATTGTGTTGCTGTCACCTCTGCTCCGGTGGCCACTTCTTCTGCAGCTCCGGACATCACACCCAGCGTGTAGAAGGAGAACACACACAGCTCTCTGGTGCACACCGCCGGCTGCACACACACACACACACACACACACACACAAACACACACACACACACACACACACACACACACACACGAGCATGCACACACACACACACACACACACACACACACACACACAAGCACACACAAGCACACACACACACACACACACACACACACACACACACACGAGCATGCATACACACACACACACACACACACACACGAGCACACACACACGAGCACGCACACACACACACACACACACACACACACACACACACACACACACACACGAGCACACACACACGAGCACACACATGGATGTGAATACACTCAAGACACAAGCATGCAGGTATGCTGAATACCACACAGATATAACTAGGTCACACTATTGCATTTTGTCAACTGTCCTATTCACCTTATGTAGCCCCGCCCACTTGACCCCATTGTATCATTGTATAACTAACTCTTTTACCTGCTCAAACTAGTCTTGACTCACCTGGTCAAACCTAGAGTGACTCACATTATGAGTCAGACTAGGTTTATGAGTCACAGGAAGTGTAAATACAAATCGGAAGTTCCGATTGTATTTACACTTCCTGTTAGTCTCTCAAGCCAGACGGTCTCTTCTACATAAGGTGAATAGATGATGTTTTCTTGGGATGCTTCATAGATGGAATCTGTTGTGGTTTCTCGGTTACCTTCAGCATGGATCCGTTCTGAAAGACGTGCTGCTCGTCACAGACCACGCAGTACTCGTTGAGCGTGGGGATCCTCTGCTCCGAGTATTTCATGATCTGTTAGGAAACAAGCATAATAGTTTCCCTGGCTATCACTCCCTATATACTATCACTCCCTATACTATCACTCCCTATAATATCACTCCCCATGTACTATCACTCCCTACTATAGAGTGATACCACTCCCTCCTCCAGCTCTGCCACATAAAGCAATAAAGGATGCTTAGGCAGCAGGATAGTCACGACACTAGTATAGGCAGCTGAAGTCAACATCGCGACTGGTACAGACGTTTCCGAACACATTTCAAAAGCACCTTACAATTCAATTGTTAAAGGATATTTCCGTTTTTTTTTCAACCTGGGCCCTATCTTACACACTGTGTGTGTCTAATAAACTCATCGTGACAATTATTTTTCAAATTGGTCGAGTACTCACCGATATAGCCTTGTTTACAGCTGGAGCAATGTGCTCAAACAACTACACAGTGTAACTACACAGGACAATCGCACACCACATCGTCAATACACGTTCGCTAATAAAACTGTTTGTTTTGGGCTGGGAGGCTCAAACTGTCAGTAGTGTCTGGCAACATGGAAATTACTCTATATATATTTAGCTGATTGATGGATAGTTTCCCATTGCACTCTGTTTTGGCCGCTTTTTTATTTTTATTTAGCTTTTATTTAAACAGGCAAAGTTTGATTAGCGAACGTGTATTGACGATGCGGTGTGCGATTGCCCTGTGCAGTACGCTGTGTACTTTGTTTGAGCACATTGTTTCAGCTGTAAACAAGGCTATCTCGGTGAAAATGTATCACGATGAGTTTATTAGACACATACAGTGTGGAAAATAGGGTCCAGGTTGAAAAAACCCCCCAAAATGATCCTTTAATGAAGTTGACTGTGGCAGATTTGAGCTTCGAAGATTTTATTTATTTTGTCTTCCGCTTATACCAAATGCCTTGGGTCTAACATTGATAGGAGTCAGCGGCAGACATTTACAAACCCCTCCTGCTCCGCTGAGGGCAGTCTATTTGGAAGCGTCTATCATGGTTTCGCGCTCTCAGAGGACAGGGGTGCAACCACAGCTGTCTTTAGTTTAGGGGGAGCCGCGTCCCCCTCGAGGTCTTACCTGCAACTAAGAAGCCATACTTGTTTAGGGGGACCCCGCGTCCCCTTGAGGTGCCTTACCTGCACTAAGAAGCCATACTCCAAGGTAGGGATGTTCTTGCAGTGGCCGCCCGCCTGGGATGAGAAAAACAATTCAATCAGCTGCCTCGTGGTTATCTGCGCTGGGGCCCTGGCCGCTGGGACAGCCACAGTCTGATGGGTCAAGTGAAGACAAAGCATTACTGGAAACGGCGCGCCAGGCAGCCATGTTGGGGAGGAAGGGGTAGGGAGGGAGAGGGCTCAGGTGGGAACAGGTGCAGGTGACGGGCGACTGGGAGGAGGGGACGAGGCGACACACATTGCAGTGGCGACAAGACAGGAATGGAGAAATATGCAGTGGCTTCAGAAAGTATTCAACCCCCCCCCTTGACCTTTCCTGCATTTTGTGCTCTAACAGTCTCAACTCAATGGTGGTGGAATGTTTTCTGAAGGTATATAGACTACAGCAGTGGTTCTCAAATGGGGGTCCGGGAACCCCCAGGGGTCTTTGGGGGGTTCCAGGGAGTCCCCAGCCAAAAAGGGGGGTCATTTATTTTCGCAATAATTCCATTCATAAGTAACACAATGACTATTTTGGTCATGGGTTTTATACACTTTTTGTAATAAAACATCTAAAAGCATCAATCTTATTATCATATGGGGGACCGTGGGACAAAATCCTATCAAATGGGGGTCCGTGGTCTAATCTTTGTCAGTTTAGGGGTCCTTCATGTGAAAAGATTTGAGAACCACTGCTCTACAGTACTTGCTGTGATATTCAGGTATGTGATTGATTGATTGATTGATCGATCGATCGATTGATTGATTGTTTGTATTTTTAGACTCCTTCCTGTTTCTCCGGGGTTTTCCTGCTTTCATCCTGATCACATCGCTGACTGTTCTGTAATTATGGCTTCCAGATGTTTTCTAACTTCAAAACCAACATGGTGCTTTCCATTCCAATAGCACACAGCTGCTGGGGGCAGACATTAAAGATGGCAGCGGTCAAGCACACAGCTGGGGGGGGGCGGGCAGACATTAAAAATGCCAGCGGTCAAGGGGAGTGGCTGATGCATCTGAATGCTGCGACAGCGTCATCACACTGCTAATTTATGCTTAACTGTGAGCTGTGATCTAGTGGGGAAACAGGTGCAGGAGGTGTGTGTGTGTGTGTGTGTGTGTGTGTGTGTGTGTGTGCGTGTGTGTGTGCGCGTGCGTGCGTGCGTGCGTGTGTGTGCGTGCGCGCGCGTGCGTGAGCGCGTGCACATAACCGTCTGTGAGAGTGTGTGTCTTTAGGAAGGCATAAGCCAAGTTCATTCACCTTCAATTCAATGGATTCAAGTGTTTGTTTTTCTCAATATGCAAATACAGAGTAAACCCGGCATGGGACTATCCAACTACTAATGAATAATTGATCATTATTATGTTCACTCGTTGGCAAATAAACTGCACTTTCTGTATATATTACATTTGATATTTTAGGCTTATTATTTTGCCGAAGCTCCTAGCCTAGGCGATTTAGAATGAGTGCAACAGTAGATGATAGATAATCATTATTACAAGCAAATATTTAAGTCAAACGTCAGTGCCATAGTGCCCTGACAATATTATATGTTGAACTAAATGAATTGGAAGGTGATTGACCCCGGGCTGTGGTAGGTGTGTGGGTGGTTGTGACGACGTGTCCGGGGCTGCTCTGACCTGGCTGTTGGGCGGGTAGCTGAACAGCTCTCCTTTAGGGTTCTTCATGGTGCAGGAGATGGAGCGGTTCATCAGACGGGTCACCCTCAGCTCCGGGACGCTCAGCTTCCCCTTCAGCACCGTGTCCTGGATCAGAGGGAAGCTCGGAGACCTGGGGGGAGAGGACAGCCAAACACAGGGCATGTTGTGGGTTCATTGCCTCAGCCAGCATTTGTACAATGAGATCATTAGATCGTATTGAGATCATATTGCTGAAAACAAAAAACAAAACAAAAACAGAACAAAAAAACATGGATTAAACATGTATTTTCTCATTGCCCTCGTGTTTGTCAAATTATACAGTGGAAGGTTTGAACAGGCTCCAAGGGCCTGCGGCGATCATGAAACTCACTCAATACATAAATAATCACAATCCAAACTTTCAATTCAAGGATGGGGGGGGTGTTAACTGCAATATGTTATATAGGAAGATAATCCCAATTATTTTGCCAAATGTGATCACAAATCACAGTTCATGAAGATTCACTGAAGACATACAGTATATTTTATTGCACTTTTCACATCTACATTGATAGATGAATCAACATCTTGATTATGAGAAACTACAGAGCTTGAGGAAAGTAAATTAAATGTTTTTAATATCCAGATTCTAAAACTACTAAATGTGAAAACTAAAATGGTTATGCTATTTGTGCAGCCCAAATAATAAACTACCAATAGTTTATTTTTCTTCCAAGGACAGATAAACCACAATAATGACATATACAAGAAACTGCATTGATACCGGGAATGGAACCCGCAACCTTCCGACTAGCCAGCTGCCTTCACCAACCTGACACCTACCATGCATTACCATTACAGTTAAAGTATCACAGTTCAGCTAGTCTCGCTGGCCAGCCTCCCCTCCCTTCCATGAGAGGAGTCTGGCTGCACAGGAACAGGCAACTGGGATAAGGCCTCCCCTGCTCTACAGCTGCTCTCCCATTGGAGCAACTGTTTCAGTCGCGGCCGGATGTCCGCTCCCGGCTTATTACAAGCTCTGTCATTGGCTCCGACCATGTCAATCAGAGCGGCTTGCGCTCCCTCCTCCCTGTGTGTCGCTGTAAATAGTGCCCTGCCGCCTCAGTGAAAACAACAACGCTAACTAGCTAGCAAGCTAACGGCAGAAACCTACACGCTAGCTCCTTGCTACACGCTGAAAATGGCAAGTTGGATTGTTGGAAACTATTTTCCAAGGGCACTGCCGCTAAGCGCCGCCCATCGCAATTCCATAATGGAGACCTGCGCTGCCAGACTCCTCTCACGGTAGGGAGGGGAGGCTGGCCAGCGAGACTACAGTTCAGCTTATCATTGTATTACGGATGTAAATTAGCATTAGCTAACTCCGGCATATTTACATTAAGGTGACCAGATTTCTCAAATGAAAATCGGGGACATTTTCTGGTCCGCTAGTGGTGTACATTTTACAGTAAAATGCATAAATCTGGTGCACTTTGAGAGCAAAAGTAAGAGGCTAGATCTATGAAGAACTTTGTGATTTTGAAACAATTGAAAAAGAAGCAGTTTACAATGGTTACTAGTTATCTGGCACATTTTACCACAAATTAGACAGCCTAGGTAATTCATGGGAAATAGGCTACTGGTGTATTGTGTAGAGTGGCAGGAACATAGAGAGGGACAACTTCTCTCTTTGACCTCACCAACTGGTGGATAATTTATTTCCACAAAACAAAAACGTTACAGTAGTGATTTATTACCTCAGTAAACACTTTCCTTGAGTTTAGGGTGTCGCTCACCAGCTTCAAGTATTCAATGGCCACATGACCATATTAACTGCTAATTTAATATTAAATGCTGACAAAATAATTTAAAAAATCATGTTAATACTAAAAGGCAATTTTAATGATTAAAATTGTAATCTAGAGATAAATATGACCTATTGTGTTAATTTAAACCAGGGGTTATCAAAGTTTTGATGGCTGAAGGCCAATTTAGGGAACAGTAGGCTAATGACTAGATAACAATGATCCATCGCCAATCATGTTAAAAATTGACATTTTTTTCAATGGAGTTTGGTGTCCATAAAAACGTTACTGACTTCTCTGCAAAAACGTTTTGAGTTAGTTACTGCACTTACTTACCAGATAGTTTTACTGTACTTTTAACTATTCAAAACAACTGGGATGGATAACCCGCTGAATGGGGTCCGGTAAACAAGGACGGTAGCAAAAGCAGCAAGCAGACGCCGCCTCTCGTTCGCCACCTCTGGGGCCGCTTCAGTTGCGGGCGGCTGGGTCCTGGGAAAACCACGGCACGGGCAGAGGTAGAACATCTACTCTGTGATCTAGCCTACTCTGTCACACACAGGCAGCACTTTGCACAACGTGCGCACAACGACAGGCTTTTGTGGTGCCGCAAATGCTCTGTTATCGAGTTTCTTGCCAGTATTATTATTTGACTTTGTGGCCAAAATCGGGGACATTTTCGGGGACAGCTCGAGCCGGGGACAGAGCACCGAAATCGGGGACTGTCCCCGAAAATCGGGGACGTCTGGTCACCCTAATTTACATGTTTTTGTATATAGAGGCTTCTGTATTTCTGAACATGTCCATTAATGTGCATTGTCCCGTCACAATAAACCAATAAAGTAAAGTAAAGTAAAGTATTGTCAGTGAGTTAAATTGTAATCATCCATCAAATCACCTACATGCTCTGTACAGGCAAGACGATCTACAGTACCTTGCTCATTTCATCATGGCACGCATCCAAAAACACACACTAATCATAACGCTCCCGACAAATACGTCTGTACTTCACTTGCTCATTTCCCCAATCACCTGCCTCAGGAAGGCAGGATGTCCCGCCTTATTTGGCGGGACATGTGTCGTGATTGGTCGAATACCATTGAACTTCCTTCCGGTCTGCCTCTGGCCACAACTTCAAGGGTTTAAGGTTACTCGACTCATTGTCGAGTCAAGTCGAGTCACTGTTAATGAATGAAACAGGGAGACGGTGAGAGTGAGACCTACTTGGGTATGGGGGAGAAGATGCTGAGTCCAGCGCGGAACTTCTTGATGGTTCCGCCGGCTTTGAACCAGCTGTGCCTCTTCTCCTGCTGGGCTTTGAGGAACTCATTACTGAGATGCTTCCACTGCTGCGACGTGAAGGTGCTCAAGATCCTGCCCAGCAAACAGGGACAACTGGGAGTGAAGCTGACAGTATACATGCTGACACACAGTATACATGCTGACAGACATACGTATACGTATGCATGTTTTGTGTTTGTATTTTTAAGGCCTTAAAACGTTTTGTTTTTTTTGCATTATAGAGACACTGTGGAGCGCGTCATCATTCAGAAACCACGCCCAAACGGGGGGAAACAAAAACTCCCGCCCTAATCCTGGCGTTCTCCGATGTCACGTGTTGCACACAAAGATCATATATATACGGAAGATGAACACTCCAACTTACTTCCTTGACAGCTAGATCCACATTTTTCTTCTCGCCAATTCTCAATGGCTTCCTTGTTTTGCTCGGGAGTACAAAAAAACTTTAATTCGAGATTTTTTTACATTTGTTGTCTGCGCAGCCCACCACACAACAGCTTTTAGCTATGTTTAATTCAAGGAAAATGACGCTGGTGCATGGAAGTGAATGGAGAGCTTTCCCCCGTGATGGGCGTGGCCTATTTCATGCAGTGTCTCTATATAGTGGCTTCCCTCCTCATCATTTATATTTTCGACTGTGGCCTTTTGGGCTCTACTAACTTCCAGTTTGAATACAAAACATCACAGCAGCTGAATACAGTTGACCAACACTCACTTCTTAAGTTGTAGGCCCAGACTGAAGCCTTCTTTATTGGATGGCTGGAACACCTCCACTGACGGCTCTGAGCAAAGGTGACTCACATTATTACACAATGTACACACGTACACACACTTACGCAGACACACACACACACACACACACACACACGCACGCACGCACACACACACACACACACACACACACACACACACACACACACACACACACACACACACACACACACACACACACACAATCCTCTTGCAGAGACTGCCTCCTACACTCAGTGACTGGTGCAAAAACTCTGTGTGTGGAGAGAGTCATCCGCACAGTCAACTTTACTCACCGGGTCCATCGAGGTACTGAGACAGAGAGAAGCGCAGTCTCAGAATTATGGGCTCTGTTCTGATCACTTTCCAGGCTGTCGCAACCTCCTCCTGGGACAAACACACACACACAGACACACACACACACACACACACACACACACACGCATGCACACAAACACACAGACACGCATGCACACAAACACACACACACACACACACACACACGCATGCACACAAACACACAGACACGCATGTACACAAACACACAGACGCGCACGCACATATACAGAGTTAACATCCCAAATGGGGCAATTTCACATTACATCAATAAGTGATGAATCCGCGATAAATTATAAACGATGTTGTTGTGTTGCAAAATGTCCCCATTAGATTATTAATAGCCAGAGGCAGAGGAGGCACCGCAGAAGAAGAAGAAGAATGTCAACAACTCACGTCTAAGAAGCTGATATTAATTTGGAGATCGATGTCCACATCGTCAATGGTTCCATACTCCCTGTTCAGAGGAAAGACACACAGACGCAGCTCATGTATCACAGGTAATGGGATGTGTGACACACCGCCCCACAGCGCCCCCTGCCAAATCAATTGATCATCACAGGAGGGCAGAAAATAAACCTGCTATTTTTGGCTGTTCTACCAGACAGTGTGAAGAGTGGTTCACTTCAAATGAGTGTCAAATCAAGTCATCTAATTCTGCGCTAAGCTATTTGCGTAAGTTACACACCAAGGAGATACGCCCAGAAAAACAGCACAAGTTACGCCAGAAACAGTATTCCCTCCATAGCTTAGCTGCAAGGAATAGATTCAACATTCAAGATTATGTCATTTGTCCCGAGGGAAATTTGTCTTGGACATAAAATGAATAGCCGCATTATTGCTGAGGATCTCAACAACCGGGCAACGGATTTCAAAATGCCTCCGTTGGAATGAGCGCGACTCGAATTGGCTAACAAGCTAATGTTTTGGCCACTCGGTGGTGTTTTGAGCCCAACAAAGGTTGTTACAGCAGGAGGCAGCGGGCTTAGCTAACGTAGCTAACGGCTAGCTAGCTAGCTAGTTAACATGCCCAGCTCGTCCTCAGTCAGAATCGAATTGTCATTACGTATGACAATAGTTCCAATTATAGTGATACGTCATCTTCCCAGTTGAGCAAATAACGCAACTTTTTGAACTTGAGCACAAAATTAAGTTAATTGTCAGGAGATGACTCAGAATAATATGAAATATCTTAAAAATGACAAAATGACACTTGACGGGCTGTAAACACTGGGGATAATATGGCTTGTCCGTTGTTCCTAGTGAGTGTGTGTGTGTGTGTGTGTGTGTGTGTGTGTGCGTGCGTGTGTGTGTGTTGTACCTGACGGAGACAGCGCTGTCAGTGTAGATGTCTTTCACTGCCTCGATGTCTGCGTCCAGCTGAGGGTGGCGGTACAGGTCAGCTGCACAGCTCCCCTGTGGCAACACAGACAGCGGCACCACAGGTCACACACACTGAATTACCCATAGACCGATTAAGATTCACGTCAGCTTTTACTTCAAACGGCGAGCACGACATAGATTTCTTGTCTTGAACAAGAAGAAATGTTTGGGCCCCCTGAAACGGTCAGGTGAATGGGCCATCCCCAAATCTGCTTGACGCATATCAATGCATGTGTGTTGATTAGCTAGTTTCAATCAGACAACTTCTCAGGCGATGAGGCCGGTGTTACAGAACACCATTTGGTCCCATCAGATTCGGTGACTTGCCAGGACCGGCTGCCCACAGCCACGGTTGTACTTTCATACCTGCCAACACTCCAGATTTCCGCGGGGCTCTCCCTATTTTTAACCCTTTCTCCCGCTGTGCTCCCGATTGGCCATTTCTCCCGTTAATCTCCCAATTTCATAGTTCAATCAAATGGCTCGGCTGTAGCGGGCTCAGTTTGAAATTGTGGCATCTCACATTGTTTTATGTGGTTACCCGCCCAGCCACATGTGGTTAACCCACCCAGCCACATGGCTGGCACCCTTCCTGAAAAGTACTTCCAAACATTATTTAACCTCAAGTCTGTCTCACATAATATGCTCCTGGTGTCTAGACATCAAATCGGCCGGTCCATCTCCTGAACTGTGAGTGTTCAGAGCAGATCCTGCACCTCCACCCTTATCTTTCAGTATGGTCAGGTGCTTTCATGTTGCTTTCATGTTCTGCGACTGCATGGAAATGAGGTTTAGGGCCCAGACTGGATTTACATCTCAACCACAAGACTTAGAAGATAAGCGTGAAAACGGATGAATAAAACATGAAGATCTCATACGGCACTGGAGTGTTGGACTTAATGTGATAAGATGACACGTTAAACAGTGGCCAGAGGGATGGATTTGACAGAGTTCCTTCTGATATACTGTTGCAGGGAGTGATGGTGCTTGGAAAAATAACGGAGCACTTGATTTGAGACAGTAAATACTGTATGGTATACTACTGTAGAACTTTTCCAGAAATGGTATTGCATTTTTCAGCGTTAAATATATTATTGTCAGCTCGCAAAAAAATTACAACATGAGCTTAAAACCTTGCTAAAAAATGATTTAGTGGCACACCGATTGCGTTTGCCTTACATTTGAACAGAAAAGTATGAGGTTCTGTATTCTGTATTTTTGAGTTTCTGCTACAGAACGCACTTTTTGTTTCTGTTCTAAAAAAACAAACAGTCAATTTGTTGGGGAACAAATCTAAAACTAATTTTCCTTTGTAAAATGATTGCATTCACTCATGTTATTTTAGTGTTTCTTTTTTGCAGTGTATTTTTGGGGTTTTGAAATGTGATGATAACCTGGTCTGGAGCATTGAAGACATGGCAACAGTTAGAGTGGACAGATGTTTTAGCCTCTGCTGTACCTGAATGCCGTACAGGAACTGCTCCGACTCGTTCTCCCCGTCCGACTCCTCGTCCGTCCAGCACTGGCCTTTGAGGTCCTGCGACACATTGTGTAAAACGCCATTATAGCGGAACCGGAAAGCAGCTGCAACCTTTTCTATCATCCTTTCATCTCACATCTGTTCTGCCTATCTCTCTTTCTTCAGCCTCCCATTCAACGGCTTTAGAACCGTGCTTAATATAAATTTTGCATCTCAAAAGGACAGGCGGAGTCTGAGGTATAATTTATTTCCAAAGGACAGGATACTCTCAGAATTCAACCACCAAAAGAATAGCCAATAGGCAATTACAAAGGAGCGGTTGGAGAAAAAAAAATCGATTTGAAATCAAAATTTGTGTAAGACAATTATTTACATCAACAACCCCAGATAGCGCACTCTGAGGTCATATTTAGATGCCTATTCACCTTATGTTCCAACACAGGGGTCAGCCAGTTACTTCCTATTGTGTTGACACTTCCTGTGACAGTACAGTACTAGTGACCAGGAGGTAAAACAGACGGTGTTTTGAACAGGAAGTCATAACACAACTGGGTCAAGTGGGCGGGGCTACATAAGGTGAATTGCAAGTCTATAGAGGATTAACCTTTTATTTTCTATATCAATGAGTATACGAGGGATCAGCCGAGCAGTATTTTGGTCAACAAACCGCGTCACTGGGTGGCAACGGCAATGGAACCCTATGGAGCCCAAGTGGCGCGAGGCTTGAGTATCTGACTCTAGCCGGCTAACTCTAACTACGACTAACTAAAAACTGCGACAGTTCACACAACTTTAACACGACATGCATAGATTATACATCAAACTCGTGAGCTACTTCTGCTCTCGCTCAGAATGTCAAAATATAAGCCATGCGATGTATAGTTTTTGAGATATTAACGTTTGCTTGGCACAACTCGTACTATTAACTGGGTGGCAAGTGACGTCACGCTGATTCGTCCTATAGTGGGGAATACAAAATAATTGCGATAATAGCTCCATTTTATTCTTCTGCAGTCATCACAAATGGGACGGCTTGCCCATCACAGTTTCACAAGCTCTCATCCAAATTGATCATCCGCACTTTGTAATGACATTTTTAAATTGCTGTTACATAGAGACAGTCCGCATGTCTGGGAACGCCCACAAAATGTTGAACGGCTGGCGCACGAGTGGGGTAAAACCGCCCATATATCTCATGAGCTGACTCACCAAAGGACGGTGCTGCGGCTCTAAACTACATGTTTGAGGGTTCTAGAGCAGAACACAAGACGTCTGCTCAGATGTGAGTTTACTGCGGTGGTTAAATCCCCGATCGTGTCTGCCTGGGCTGAGCTATCAGCTAAATTCTAACTTTGCTGAATGGATAGAACGGGGGAATTTACCCCACCCTGACCCCGCCCCCAGGCTAACCCAGCATCTATTGTGGGCGTTCCTAGAGCCTGTATGGGCGTTCCCAGACATGCTCTATTCTAGCAAGCCCGGTGGCATTGCCAGAAAGATTTGCGGTTAAATCTGCACAGTCATACTTTGTCGTCATTGATCTTTTATTTATTATTACATCGTATCGTGGTTGTATCGAATCATGAAGCCTGTATCATGTATTGAATCATAATGCTGATTTTTGTTTATTTGTTTGTTTGTTTAGAAAGGATCCTCGTTAGCTGCCGCCTGGGCGACAGCTAGTCTTCCCTGGGGTCCAAGACAAAAACACATGGCATGACGGACAATGATTAGAGTACAAAAAAACATAAGAGAGAATCAAAAACAGATCTAAGCTAAGTTAGATAGAGAATAGAAACAGAAGAGAATAAAAAGCATAAGCTAGTACCAACAATAGCTGGCCCTCTAGCTCGCCAAACCCAAATATTATCATATTCTATTATACTTACTACTAAATACATGACGTGAGAAAACAGACATAAAAGAGAAATTTAAATTCCAGACATCATTATGAGTGAAGATGTGATCTGAGCATCCTTTTAAAACTGGCCCTCCCTTTTATTGAACAGATTTTGGATGGTAAACAATTCCAAGAGGTATATACAGTAGATATATATATAATCCCATGCTTACTTTCTACTCTTATACACATTAGGGCTGCAACTAATGATTATTTTCATAATCGATTAATCTGTCGATTATTTTCTCGATTGGTTGTTTGGTCTATAAAAAGTCAGAAAATGGTAGCAAATGACGATCGGTGTTTCCCAAAGCACAAGATGACGCCCTCAAATGTCTTGTTTTGTCTACAACTCAAAGATCAGATCAGTTTACTGTCATACAGGAGTAAAGAAACCAGAAAATATTCACATTTAAGACGCTGGGAATCAGAGAATTTAAACCTTGCACTCAACCATTGCACTCAAAACGATTAATCGATTATCCAAATAGTTGTCGATTAATTTTCTGTCGATCGACTAATCGATTCATCGATGAATCGTTGCAGCTCTAATGTACATGGCCGCAGTGAGTCAATATTAGATGTCAACAAGTTGACCACTTTCGGGACCTTAAACATAACCATGACACCATAACAGCATAATCATATGCAGTGTTGATTACACCAATCAGATGTCAGCTGTCTTACCATTGGGTCGTCTGTTCATAGGGCTCGTTCAGACAGGGTTGGGCCTTTGAATAGTGCCATCCATCACAGCTCAGTTCCAGGTGAGAGGAAGGCCAACAGGAAACTGGAGCGGTTTAACTGGCTCCGTCTCTCTCTCTCTCTCTCTCTCACACACACGCACTCTTCAGTATTGCAGAACCTTGGAAAAACAGGAATTAAGATATTTATGAAAACTCGGGAAGGGAATAGAAAGAAAATCAAACAAAAGAACCTATCTTCGGCGACGCCGTGCTCTATAAATGGTGCCCTCCTCTGTTCTTTTCATCGTCTCTGCACTCCACCTTGCCATGTATCCTAGCAACAGAGCCATCTCTGCCTTCTGTCGGTGGCATTCGTCACTGTGTGTGTGTGTGTGTGTGTGTGTGTGTGTGTGTGTGGGAGAGACGGGCTTTATGTGCTGTACTGTACAGTACATTCAGTAACCAGGATGTCTCCATTTATGTTCCCCCCCCCTCCACGTTTCTCCATCAGTCTATTTCCTATCAGAAGTAACAAAGGGGTAGTGCACACCTACACAAATGCACTGCAAAAAACAGCCACATCTACTCTGATGTGCCTGCGTTGTTAACACTGCCATTTTGGATTAGCCTAGTCAGTGCTAGGGGGATATTTGAAATGCCACAAACGATTTCCTGGGTTTAGTGGACGGAGAGGGAACTGGGACCGCAGGATGTTTAGCAGGAAACGCGCAGGCATTTATCAGGGAGGAGAACACGTAATAAAATGATGGCGCCCAATACTGGAACAGAGCCATCGTCGTAAGGAAAGAAACAATACCGCGGCTATATAAATGATATCTTGAATTGTATATGTCCTAGCCTCCTGATGATGACGTGATCTCACATTGTGTTTGGTGGTCAGGGTGGTTTTATCAGGCTAAAGTGTTGCTGACATGAGAAGAGGGAAGGACAAGCAGCAACAACATTAGCTCTGATACCACAGCAGCTACACTCTCACAGCGGCCCGGCACATTGTGTGACAGACATGTAAACAATGAGTCGCCTATACACTGTCCATTTAACCTATACATTTAGCCTATACAATGTCCATTTAACCTATACATTTAGCCTATACACTGTCCATTTAACCTATACATTTAGCCTATACAATGTCCATTTAACCTATACATTCAGCCTATACACTGTCCATTTAACCTATACATTTAGCCTATACACTGTCCATTTAACCTATACATTCAGCCTATACCCTGTCCATTTAACCTATACATTTAGCCTATACACTGTCCATTTAACCTATAGATTTAGCCTATACACTGTCCATTTAACCTATACATTTAGCCTATACATCACTGTCCATCTAACCTATACATTTAGCCTATACACTGTCCATTAAACATATACATTCAGCCTATACACTGTCCATCTAACCTATACATTTAGCCTATACACTGTCCATTAAACATATACATTTAGCATATACACTGTCCATTTCACCTATACATTTAGCCTATACACTGTCCATTTAACCTATACATTTAGCATATACACTGTCCATCTAACCTATACATTTAGCCTATACACTGTCCATTTAACCTATATACATTTAGCCTATACACTGTCCATTTAACCTATATACATTTACCCTATACACTGTCCATTTAACCTATACTGTCCATCTAACCTATACGTTTAGCCTATACACTGTCCATTTAACCTATATACATTTAGCCTATACACTGTCCATTTAACCTATATACATTTAGCCTATACACTGTCCATTTAACCTATATACATTTACCCTATACACTGTCCATTTAACCTATACTGTCCATCTAACCTATACATTTAGCCTATACACTGTCCATTTAACCTATATACATTTACCCTATACACTGTCCATTTAACCTATACTGTCCATCTAACCTATACATTTAGCCTATACACCGTCCATTTAACCTATATACATTTAGCCTATACACTGTCCATTTAACCTATATACATTTACCCTATACACTGTCCATTTAACCTATACTGTCCATCTAACCTATACATTTAGCCTATACACTGTCCATTTAACCTATATACATTTAGCTTATACACTGTCCATTTAACCTATATACATTTACCCTATACACTGTCCATTTAACCTATACTGTCCATCTAACCTATACATTTAGCCTATACACTGTCCATTTAACCTATATACATTTACCCTATACACTGTCCATTTAACCTATACTGTCCATCTAACCTATACATTTAGCCTATACACTGTCCATTTAACCTATATACATTTACCCTATACACTGTCCATTTAACCTATACTGTCCATCTAACCTATACATTTAGCCTATACACTGTCCATTTAACCTATACATTTAGCTTAAACATCAGGCATGTCCAAAGTCCGGCCCGGGGGCCAGATGCAGCCCTTTGACCGATCTTAAGTGGCCCTTGGCCTGTCTCTCAAAATAGACTATATGTGGCCCTCCTCCACACAGTATTGGTTAATCAAGCAAGTTCAAGTTCACATTTTTTCTGTTGACCTAATGATGACAGCACTATCATACAGTTTGTAGACAAGCACCAAGTATGAACACAGGCAGAACTAATGTTTCCAGATGGTAAACAAAATCAATTTAGCCTATACACTGTCCATTTAACCTATACATTTAGCCCATACACTGTCCATTTAACCTATACATTTAGCCTATACACTGTCCATTTAACCTATACATTTAGCCTATACACTGTCCATTTAACCTATACATTTAGCCTATACACTGTCCATCTAACCTATACATTTAGCCTATACACTGTCCATTTAACCTATACATTTAGCCTATACACACTGTCCATTTAACAAGTCATGAAGTGGTGGAAGCACAATCTGACACCGTAGCGTTCCGAAATACAAACTCCACTTACATACTAACAG
>NC_139651.1:6517374-6554874 GCF_964638095.1 Poromitra crassiceps | reverse complement strand
CAAGCACCACTTGGATAATTTGAACATCTATATAAATAAATTAATTAATATGATGACTGAGATTACAAATTATGTGTTAGGTTAATAATACCTGAATTAGACCAAACCCACGTGTTTGGCAGGAAATTCCTCTACCGCATCCACAGTCACATGTCGGCTCCAGAGATGCATTTCTGTATCCTGATTGGTCCCCAACTTCACCAAGCACCTCCACCCTGTATCTGTGTAACCTTCCGCGTTGGCTTTATATTTTTCCCATTTACATGTTTCCACTGGGTTAAAACGCGAATAAGAAAATATAACAGAACGGTCCATGCATAGTTTCAATTCATATCCGAGTCTCAAGATCGCGTTATCTCTTCCCCTGACCTATATTCCCGCGGATGGATATTTCGTAGCATCCCCGAAAAGTAGTTCCGCTGAGATAGGGAGGGAGATCACCTTGAGCTGCTGTGTATGTAACGGCAGAACATCAGTCCCTGCAGTAGCTCAGCGTGGTAAGGTGAGTATCTGAAACAGGAGCAGCAGTTTTGTAATGTAGCCTATCGATTGCATCTAGTTGCCTTTTAGCTTGTGGGACACTTGCGTTTTCTCCATTAATATTACCTTGGCTTCTAAATATTTTGTCTTTCATTACTGGTGTCTACATCCTGCTGTCTGGGAAGCGCAGAAACACAAGTGGTGCACTGGCCACTTCTGGCCAGTTTACCGTCTATTATTTTACTTTGTTTCAGACTATTTTTAAAGCTGTAATAATACCCCTTGTCGCATAATAGTACGGTTAGCTAAGCCTTTCGTAACGTAGTCTGGCCATGCTAGTTTGCTGTTTATAAGTTTTTCCAACCACGTAACGTTAATATGATGCTAGATGATAGACGTCACGTGGCTGCTCACTTACTTGGCACTGGTTAAGCCTGTTTATGGCTCGTTTATGACCCGTCTGAGCCTTTTTTAAACAGAAAAATACATGAATTGCAGCTAATCTAAAGGGTGATGCGTGAAGTGGTTATGTCAGGATGGCATCGCTTCCTGCTGCCTCCTGTAGTGGGTGTGGCTGCGCCTTCAACTCGGCCTCCCATTGGCCAATCCGCGATGTTTCTAGTTCAGGAAAATGTGACGCAGTGATGCGAACGTGACCTCTGCTGCGTCGGCCAAGCGCTGGATTTATATCTGACATAATAAATAATGTGCCTGAGCTAAAACCTCATGTTAGTGTTAGTTGTACCAGGCTGTATTCCTTCATATGTGGATGAGATATCTAGAAATGAATAATCTCTGTTTTAGCCATCATCAGTGCACAATCTGTGCTGTGTGCGTGACACGCTGCTGCCTGTATTAATTAATTCCTTAGTCAATCTAATTTTAGTTTCGGAACGGAAGTAACCTTCTTTGGAGCATGTTATGTACATTGCCTACTCAGCGTGACTTGCATTAGTGGGACCACACACACACACACACACACACACACACACACACACACACAGTCACAGTAAAAGGATTATCCGTGTGGATGACACAGGATGAGAGGATGACAGATCTCTTCCTGGGAGTCTGGGTTGTAGCTATATGGCTACTAGATCCCTACTAGATACTAGATCTATATATGGCTACTAGACCCCCCCCCCCCTCTCTGTCAGACAGAAATGTTCAGTTCTTAGTCTGCAGGATGTGGCCTGCTTGCAGGATGACTTGTTGCTCTCATCCTATAACGAGGGGAAGGCTGTGTCCAAAAGTGCATTGTTTGCATAATGCATATCATTTATTAGATGCACCTATCCTAATATGCATAGTAGGAATCAAGCGTTTTTAGACTAAGCATAGCCCTGAATACAATGCATGCTATGTTGTGTCAGTGTGAAAGAATCGTAAAACACAATTCAAGATCTTGATCAAGGTTATGGCAGCCAGGCATATTGACTTTGTGTTCCTCCCAGGTCTGAATCAAGTCTGGAGACGCGAGACGCTGCTCGGCCTTTGTTGTAGAACAGTCTTTCCTGGCGGAAGGCCCTGTGTGTGTGTGTGTGTGGACAGAATGGAGGCCTTTTCCCAGAGGACGTGCCAGGTCATTGTGTTGTTGAGAGGGACTAGCAATTCTATTGGAGTCGTAGACTCAACACAGCGTTATGTGCATGATCTGTGTGCTCTAGAGAGCTAGGCTGTAGGTTGAGAGTTAGTAGACTATATTGGATTATTGCTCATTTTTATTTGCCTCTAGTAGCTCTCAAACCTTTTAGCCAGGCACTAAATTGAGTACATTACACTCAACCTTGGATCCACCAGACGGGCCCAGACAGACCATTCTGGGCCCAATGAGCCCATAAGTCAACTTGCTTCTAAAGTTAGCATGATGTTGAGAAGGTTCATTCTTGTTGGAATATTCCACTGTCAGATACAGGAAATATGGGGGTGTTGGCTCGTTTATGATTCAGAATAGTACAGTAGAAACCCTCAGATCTCTTACTCAGTGCTCAAATTGCTGGTAGGTTTTGTCTACTCTCACTCTGTTAGCCAGTCTGGCAGGAAACCTAACATTTTTTGGGGGGAGATAAACATCTCTGTTTATTTAATGTCTTGTGAAATATTGAACCGTCCAGTGAATTGTGGGCTTCACAAGCCAATGGTGGTGCTTGATTGGTCAAATGCATTTTTTGTGTGTGTGTGTGTGTCCTGGACCTGGCACCTGAGTGTCCTCCTTGACCTTCTGTGCTTTGGCTGCAGCAGCTGTGGTAGATGTTGATGCAGCTGGCACTGCTCCCATGCAGTTCCTCCCCAGCACAGCAGCACCACTGCATGTTTGCTGACTAAGCATATGTACGGTAGATAGTGTCTGCTGTGGCCTGTTGTGTAGCTCAAGAGCGTGACACACAGACACTGCCAGCGGTGAGGATTATTATAAAAAAAAAAAAACGTATGTTGCCATGCCCACTTTTTCTCTTCCGGGAAACATCATTAAACTGTAAACTATGAATGAAGTTTGGCAACATTCAGCAGCTACACTGCGGCCAACTTCAGTTACGAGGAGCCGATGGCTGTTACCCGTGACGGTGTTGTTTTCACTCACTGCCAGTACAGTAGGGGTTGACGGATACTAGCTAGTCCGACCGGTCAGCAGCACAGCCAGCGCTCTCAGTCCTCGATGCTCGTTAAAAATGTCCAAATAGGCGTTATTCTGATAAACTGCGTCACATATTTTGAATGTTACGTTCTCATCCGAAAAAATATTAAAACTTTATAACAGTTTTTTTTTTTTTTTTGAAAACAGCTTTTTGACAAGTCTAAAAATGATAAAGGTGGGAGTAATCTACTTGCGGAATAATGATTACAAAATGACGTCATGCAGAAGCGTCCTGATATGGGCAAATGATAAGGTGAATAAGGTGCACTGATTTGGATAAAATACGTCACCAAATGGCAAATGTTTAGCTTTGTCGTGCATTGAATATGTGCACAGTCAGTGTGTACGCGTTACGCAGCTTAAAAGCCATGCGGTGGTATGACATCACATGTTTGCTGTAGTTCATAGGCCTCGGCTGCGTGCACTGCATACTGACTATACCATAGTACATTCCAAGCATTGGGTTTCCTCCAAACACACTGGGCATGCTGTACGATATTATTAGCCCGGGCTCTGTTTATGGGCCTGGGGGGGCTTGTATGACCTACGGTAGCATAGCATTGGTGTAGCTAGCATGGCTAGAAGAAGAAGCGTCAACCCACAGCTCAGAAGGGTCTCATGTCTGTCCGTGGTATCAGGGTATGGCGGCTGCCTGCTCACAGCAGCAGGAGCTACCTGTCCTCGCTGAAGAAGCGATTTCCTCCCGAGTCTGGCGTCGGCACGATCGCTACTACAGCCGGCTGTGCTGTCCATCCTGCTGCTGCTGCTGCCATTGTTGCAGGGGCTGCCTTGCTCACTGGCAGTGGAGCCGGCTCCAACACACTACTGGGGTTGCTGCTGTGGAGGTCTGCTGCTGCTGCAGCGACGTGCCTATTTGTCCCCAGGAGGAACAGGAAGATCTACTGGGGGTACGTAGCGTTAACCTGACGCTGCCAGATCGATGAGTTTGCTTCAAATATCTGTTTCACAAACAACATCCATCTGGATTCGGCCAAGCTACATTGCTGAAGAGGGCGGTCACTTTTTTCAAGCTACTAGGCAGGTGATTGGATGGACCGTCTGTCTGTCACCGTCTGGGCTTGCCAGCGCCAACCAATCAGATCGACTTCCCTTCATGACGTAGCAGCGCCTGATCAGCTAGGACTACAATTGCTAATAGTTAGCATGGAGGTCGCAGATTTTTTGCTGTTTTTGTAAGGTGAATATTGGGTGCAACCATTGACTATTCAATTTGCCAAAAGAAAGAAGAATTACTGCAGATGTCTGACTGAGGATGAAGTGCAGGTAGGCCATTTTGCACGTTAAATGTAACTGATTGGATTAACTGATGTTACGCTAACGATAGCAACATTTGGAGGTTGGGGTGCTACGTCTGATGATTGATGATTAATGTTAACGTTAACAGCGATTCATTCATAACACATATCGTTGTTCGTTTCTTCAGGGAACTGATGACACGATATGACACCGAGTGGCACGCACCCTGGACGGCTAACGTCATGGAGACGCAACGCTCTCTAGCCTTTATGATCATGGCAACAACCAAATGCTTTGATACAATATAATGATTTAACGCTACTATTTAACTGGTGAATTTTAGCATATGTGTCAGTGGAATGGTAGATATTTACGCATGACTGGAGAATGTTATTTGCTTACTTTTGTAATAATAAACTAAACGGAGAAATGACGGCCGTGTGTGGTGTTGTTGTTACATAATCTGCTGGTCTTGAGGCACGATTGGGTCAAATGATAAGACGATGTAAATGCATAAAGATGTTGTCAGATGAATCTGCGAAAGGGAGCTGCCTGGAGCCCAGAGGACGTCAACAGAGAAGAGGAAAACACCCTGGTTACACCATGCAGCATGTATTTGGATATAATCTCTAACTTTAAGAATGGTTCCTTGTTGATATACCGTATTCCTAGTATTGGCTCCCATGACGTTTGTTTACCCCCTATCTAAAGTACAAGTGCAAAATCTTAAGCTACCGGTATGTTCTATCGATAAACCAATTTCTCGAATAACAGCTCCAAAATATCAGACATATAGGACTACTATATGCTAGAGCTATATTCACACTTCACAGTATAATTTATGCAAGCGGGGGAAAATATCAGATAAACTGATTGTTGTATTGTATCCTGAGATCTTTAATCTCGCCTGTATAACATAATATGTCACTCGGACACCAACGTGAGTTAACGTGGTTTATTAAACAGCAGCCAACATTCCAATCATAGCAGAATACACTTCAGCTAGCAGTAAAGGGACAATACATCACACTGATCTTTGCAGTTCTGTGTTGATTAGCTAATAATTCAGTGGCATTTTGATTAACGTTATGATTTATTTCGATTTGGAACAAAAATTATGGTTTAACAGATTGCATGTTTACTGGGCTGTGGTGAGAGTGAGGGCTTTGTGTTTGTGTGACTTGCGTGAATGGCTAGCCGTTAGCCATTACAGCCTTACAGCTAATAAGTTATCCCAGCCTAGCGTCTGAAGGCTATCTCCCCAAATTCTACAACAATGTCTTGTTTACTAACGTTCATAGTTGATAACATTACAGCAATACAGTTACGGTTTCGTACTCACTGTAAGATCAAGTGTTTAACGTTTATGTTAGCTTATTGTTTTGAATAGAATGTTTGACTAGCACACTGGAGCTAGCCTCGGTAGCCGCCGCCATGTTGAATAGTGAAAGAACTACAAACGCAGAGGCGCCTCTCGGTGGCGTCACACCCGGTCTCGCCACAGCCCGCCCCTAGCTCACGCTGATTGGTGCGCCTGTGTGGCGGCCGGTTTGAATGCATCTCTGAGGCCAGGGCCAGACTGAGGTGGATTGTGAATTTGTGGAACAATGCCGCCCCCGTCTGGTGGAGTCAGGCTAACGTAGCGTAGCGCAACCCAGCAAACGGTGCCGTGATTGGTGCTGAGTGAGAGTCAGCACGCTGGTCTGATTAGCCTAGTGTTGCGTCACTGCCCTGGCCTGGTGGAGATTACTAGTGTCATGTCAACCTGTCCTGTCATTCGTTCAGCCTCTGCCAACGCTACCAATAGCAGCAATGGCTACCACCTATGCTTGCACCTAGGTCTTTAGTAAGGTGTGTGTGTGTGTGTGTGTGTGTGTGTGTGTGTGTGTGGGGAGAAGAAGAAGAAGTGCTTTTGCTGGAAAGGGATTGGAGAGGGGGATTATTAGCAGCTAGCTCTAAAGTTAGCCTTGCTGTCTGTGTCAGGGGTGGCATGGTTACTGCTGCTGTTGGCCTGTGGCCACTGCTCACTGACTGTCCAGGGGTCAGCCTGCCTTGGTATCCACCCAGGCTGTCGGTGTCAATGGTGTCATCTGACCTCTTCATGACAACCAGTGGGCTGGATCACAGTCACACAGGCCCTGCCTGGCCTGGGAGTCCTGCTGGCTTGCTCGTGCCACTCAGTCATTACCAGCTTGGAGTGTGAACTGCCACAAGGAAGCTTTTCAAGGACCATGTCAGGACCTGTCTGCTATGCTAGTCAAATTCCTCCTGATGGCTCAAAGAATAACTTATAAACCATATAAAGAGCTGTTGTTGTTGGCAGACTCAGTGTGGCGTGTGATGACTGATACAGGCCACAGTCTTAGTGTGTTTGTGTTGCGTGTGACATTTGATCCCTGTCCCATAACGAGCAGACTATGAGTGATCAGGAAGGTGCTGGTGGTGTGTGTAGGCTGTGCTCCTCTACAATTCTGACAACGTGATTGGTGCAAAAGGTGAAACGATTACATGGGGGAGGGGGGGTGTGTGGAGTAGGGCTGTTGAAACGAATTTTGATATTCGAATATTATTCGAATTTAATAATTATGAACGAAATTCGATTATTATTATTTTTTTAAAACGAATATTTAATTTTTTAATTTTTTAATTTTTTTTTTTTTTTTTTTTTTTTTAGAACACTAGAACAGTGACAAGTTCTGACAACATACTTGAAGAAAAGAGTGTTAACTGAAGTTGACTGTTGAAGCTGCTATACTGATGTAAACCTACCTGTAGCTCTTAAAATGTATGTTCATTCATTGTTAACTGAAGTTGACTGTTGAAGCTGCTATACTGAATGTAAACCTGTAGCTCTTAAGTGCAATACGTGACTGATTTTTTTTGTTCATGGCTCATTGTTGTTTTGGCAAAGTTTACTTATTTGTTTATTGATAAGGAGCTCAAACAAAGGCTGTGTCTTTTTTTATTATCAATTATTTTATCCAAAAAACTTTTTTTTTTTTTTTTTTTTTTTTTTTTTCAATTAAAAATTAATTAAAATATTCGAATATAATTCGAATATTAAAATGTATAAAGAACTGAAATTCGAATTTGATTATAGAGGGAGATTGACAGCCCTAGTGTGGAGTACATGGACACAAAAATCCCCTAGTATACCTCACTGGAAAAGTTGGGGCGGGGGGGGGGGGGGTAGTTATGATGTCAGAGATTGTTGGCCTGGCGGGCTCAATATCATTTTTTTATTCCACTGTGCAGTCCTGCTATTACTGGTCACATTTAATCAGCTGACCAATAAAGAAAGATGTTTCATTACAATTACAAATAGGTTAGATAAATAATATAGAGCGATAGGGTACTTGTATTTTCTATACAGGATAGTCAGTCCAAATTCACTCTGTGAATCAATATAAACATAGTAGCAACACTATGATATGCTTTGGAAATGACATCATGCTGCTCATGGTGTGACATTTTGTGGAAGAAATGTCAATGATGAAGCAGCATACCCTGCCTTCTTTCATTCTTCTTTTGATCTAGAAACCATCCAATTTCCCCAAAAATAAATAATAATAACTGACGGGGAATTAAATTGATACTCTGGTCAGGATGGAAACCGCCGACATTGACGACTCCTTTCTATTCATTTTCTCCCCAGTTCATGCAGTGTTCCCCTGTGCCGTGAGCCACATGGTTGAGCCCACTGTGGGGCTCAACCATGCGGGGGGGGGGGGTGCTGTGTGCAGCAGCAGAGTCTGAGTGGGATGTGACTGTGCTCACGTACACGTACAGCACCGGCCTGCTTCTCTGACGAGGCTGTGTGTTACCTCATCAGTCAGCTGCCTCTGCTCAGGGAGCCTATTGGTTGTGCTGGAGATGCTGCCTGCACGGAATCCCCTGACATGATGCACTTGTACCCAGGAGGATGTAATGAGTCAGACAGTCCACCAGGGTTGCTGTCGAAGGCAGAAGCATTTTAGAAAGACTAGGGATCTCACGTGCCCCTGCAGCTCGCCAAGCTGGCCCTGCAGCTCGCATTCGCAGCTCGGCCGCTGCGCACCCTTGCCCCGCAACTCGGCTGCTGTGTGGCCATTGAGACCTGGCAGCATCACTGATGATGTCAGATTTATGCCATCACTGATGATGTCACAGTGGGATTTATGACATCATGGTTGATGTCACAGTGGGATTTATGACATCACTGATGATGTCACAGTGGGGCAGAGAAACAGAGCCCGAGCTCCCATTTATGTTGGGATACCGATGATGATTGTTCTCAGAGTGACCCGCATTGTTAGGAGGACATCACCAATAGCTTTTGCCCGATGCCATGTTCGTTTGGAGGCCAGTCTGCAGTGGTAAGGCATATGGAGAAGCATTTAGGTCTACCCAGGCCAGGGGCCAGGCCCAGATCTACAGAGGTAGCTAGCTACTGAAAAAGTCCCCATACTGGCTTGTGTTGCAACAACAGCCATGGCAGCAGCCTATTCTTTTCTCAATTGTTGTAGATGGGACTACAGACCTTCTACTAGCACCTTCATTGCTGAGAATGAGATAGAACACGTTTTTAATTTAATTGACAGTTCTTTGCACAGCTTGCAGACAGTGGGCATGTAACCAAATGAGGGACTTCCACAATGGATGCATTGTGCTGCTGGGTGCTTCCACAGGTCTGGTGAGACAGTCATTGTACTAGAAGTCCATGGAGCAATGTGCTGAGTGTGGGAAGATGTGCACTGCCACTTCATACAGGAAGTCTGTTACTCATGTTAATGATCAATTAATAGATTAATCATTATTTAAAAAAAACATTGAAAAATAGAAAATGCAGGGTTTTATATCTGTCTTTAGGCCTACCCAACAAGTTGATCAAGCAAGTAAACTTCCTGCATTAGCTGCCATTGTGCTTATTGCACAATTGACATATTTCAACATTGTATTACAATGTTTCCAATGATTACTGTTGTCTTTTTGGGTGTAATTCTCCCACCCTGGACTGATCGATCAAATTCTTAACGATCGATTAATCATATTGTCGATTAATCATGAACATCCCTAGAACAGGAAGGCCTGCTAGTTTTGAGTTCCAGTTTCTGCAGGATCGAATCGAGGATTTTTAATCTCCCCACGATCCAGCGTAAGGCGCAGACCCAGCCGAGCCTATCGGCCCCAGTCTGGCATGTGTGCTGCTGTCGTTATGTAACCACGGCAACCAGACCAGAGTCTCAATAGCAAGATCAGCACAGACATTCCTCATCACTGTGAGTAGTGTGATGCTGCACCCTGCTCAAACAAGACCCTCCTCACTGGTTGTTTGTTTTAACCTGCCCTGATGAAGGTTTTACAGTGCGCTTCTCTCCTAATCCAATCACAGAGAGGGAGGGGGGGAAAGAGGAAGTGTCTGAGGCAAGGCACCGTTTGACTCTGCACGTCCGCTTCCCTCTGTACTGGCCAGGATTGAGACATGTACAGTACAAATGCACAGGGCTTGATGCAATCCTCCTGTCTTGGTGGTGCTACTAAACTAGCGTTAGCATCAGTGTGTTCTTACTGGCTAGGAAGAAGTGGTGAAAGTGATGTGATGAAAGGCCGGGCAGTGCCAGCGCCCCCCGCAGGTGAGTTTCATGATGATGGTGGGTGACTCAGTGTGGAGGGGGGAGGGGGAGAACAGAATGTACAATGTGCTAGCAGCTCAATAAGGTTATCCACCGGCGTCACCATCTCAAATCCAGTGCCATGCAGAAGCATTTGTTTCGGCGCATGTCTCACCATTTCAGATCAACATTCGTGTCTTTATTATTATTACCGAACTGTGAACGGCAGCTGCTGGAAAAGGGCAAGAAGCGCACGTTCTCTTTTTCGTTTTTTTTCTTAAGCTATCATTATGATTTGATATTCTTCACGAGTCTGTAAACTGTCGATGATTGTGCACGCTGTTTGTTTAGAAAGACAAAGGAGGACACTTGTGCAAAAGCAGGTCATGGTGACCCGTTATTTACACACAGTATTGCAGTGGGGAGGGTTGATAAAAGTCTAATCTTAACTTGATAGACTCAATTGTGCTCAGGCGGTTGGGTAATGACAGACATTGGTCCCTATCAAACTGTAAGAGAATATCACCACCAGCCAACAGAACGTGATGTAACACAGCACCTGATCTGATGCCATTATAGAGCAGTGCTCTTTTCACTTGCCTCCCTCCACAGCAAGGTCAGCTAGAAAACAGAGATTCAGTGTCTGCTCACAAGTCATTTTTTGCAAGTCCAAGTCAAGTCTCAAGTCCCTATGGACTTGCGTTCTATCATCTGCTGCATGCCATCCGGTCTGCTTAGAACACTGCATAGCTAAAACTAAGCAATGTAAGCTACTGTATTATCCTCACTCCTTATCTATTAGAATACAGTAGCAGCAATGATTAGAGATTATTACATTAGTAGACATTTCCTCAATGTTAATGCACCAAAAATTAATAAAAATTGAATAAAGAAAAATAAAGATTTTTCACAAGTCCCAAACCTTCAGGTCCAAGTCAAGTCTCAAGTCTTTGAGGACGAGTCTCAAGTCAAGTCTGAAGTCACTGTGTGTGTGACTTAAGTGCGACTCAAGTCCAAGTCTGACATCTCTGGTGTCTGCCACTAGGATGCTTCAGTAGGGCAGATGCTTGAGTACCATGAATGCATGACTACACCCAGGGTAACTAACTTGCTAGTTTCCTGTCTTCACGGCTTCCTCTACGTGTGTGTTGTTCTCCTCCACCTGCAGGACTTCTTCAGCTGACCCAGTGATCGCCATGCCTCAGCTCAAGTCTCTAGACATGGGCTCCGCCTTCATCCAGACGCAACAGCTCAACGCCGCCATGGCCGACACCTTCCTGGAACACATGTGCCTGCTGGACATCGACTCTGACCCCACCACCGCGCGCAACACCGGTATCATCTGCACCATCGGTGGGTCAACATTATTTGTCTACACACTAGGGTTGTCAAAAGTATCGATAGTATTGAAATACTGAAAATTTGAATCAGATACAATACTCATTTGCAACAGTTTCGATGCCATCAGTGCTTTCTTTTAATGAAAAATCACTGATTTTTCCCTCCCTATCATTGGTGGGTATCTGTTGCTTCAACAAGCTAAACGTGTTCTGATGGTTAGATCAGGGCTAATCTGCTGTCTAAATTCAAAGTTTGATCAGGCCTAGATTATGGAGAAGTGTGCGTTTGTCCGTCCATCTGTCTAAACTTTATTTTTATGCCTCTTGATGTGTCGTCATCCCCCCTTCCCGTGGTATCGAAAATGGTATCGAGTATCGATATTTTTCTGGGTATCGGTATCGAAGTAGAAATTCTAGTATCGTGACATCCCTACTACACACACATACAGAGAGACACACGTACACTTTTAAAGACACATACAGAGAGACACACTTTTAAACACGGGCACTTGTAAGTGTAACCTACTCGCCTTCAGTCATGACTTCCATGATGTAGTGGCATGGCAGTGCTGTCATTAAACAAGTCATTGACCCCTACCAAAGGGGGGAGGGGACTATGGATCGGTCTTCATCCGTCTCTTCGTTTCTTTCTTAGTTACACTGTAATGTTGACTCTGTGCCGCTAGGGGGCAGCAGTGACAATGAATGGTACTACTGACCCAAGGGTGGATCGACATCACTGGCGGGGGACATGTTTACTATTCATTTGTTTACTTGAGCAAACACTTCTTTAGCAGGAATCTATCAAGTCTATAACAAAATCCTTGTTAGCAATGATACAATTTCTGAAACCAATAGCTACTAGTCACAGCCTAGTAGGTGGGCTACCTGGTGGAAGTCAAATAAGTATGTGTCTCTCTCATCCTTTTCTCTTTGATCACCTTGCCTACAGGGCCAGTCTCCCGCTCTGTGGATATGCTGAAGGAGATGATCAAGTCTGGAATGAACATTGCACGTTTGAACTTCTCCCATGGCACACACGAGGTGGGTCTTCTCACGTACTTCTGCTTAATGTGTGAATTCAGCTAGGCGGTCTGATTGTTCAAGAAGGTCACAGAGGTCACGTTGAAAACCGTGCTGATAACACTCATCGTACAGGGCACTGTGCCTTATCTCAAACGCTGATCTTTGTTGCAGCCACGGAGCCAGCTCACTATCGTTCTTACCTTTTCCTGTCTTTATTCTTGTATGTGGACACTAGGTGGAAGAAGCCTGTTCAGGCAGCATTGCTAACCACAGTATAAAGTAAATACTACCCTCCAACACACCATTGTTCACAGTCAAAAATAAAAAATCCTGGGATGATGTCAAATTGTCAATACATGTATTCAGCTAACTCAGTTCTCCATGTATGAGGAGGCTCCATCAGTATGATTAAAGGCTCTTTGTGAGTTTAGACGAGAAGAACATTATTGTTAACTCTGTAACTTTACCATTCACTATCATACTGAAGATATTAATTGGAAGAGGCTGCTAATGTATTGTTGACTGCCATCTGCTGTTTATTTTGAGACCAGACATGATTAATTAATGCTACCTCTATGATCTTGGTAGGTTACTGTACGTACATGTATATGATATGAACGATACCTTGCCTTTCAGCGGTTGAGGTTTTCGTTAGAGAACTACTGTACTATACAATAAGGTTGATGACATCACCTGAAGACATTTCAAAGGCATTTTAACAAGAAAGTCTAATGAGTAACTTTTTAATAATACTGTAACTAGGAACGAGTTACTATTTAGGGCAAGTAACAAAGTAAACTAACCAGTTTGTTTCAAAAGTCTCTTTCCCCAACACTTTCAGTATGACAATTCTTTTGTACAAGTCATCATGAAGTTAGAGTAGATTGTGATTTCACATGGCCCACTTGAAGACTCGATGCTTCTGAATAGACTCGAGTGTTTCTAAATCATTTGTGATCAGGACTGAACTCATAGAAACAACATCATTGATTCTGTTATCTTTTAGGGTGTATGTTTCTCTCGTTGATTTTATTTTATTTTCGCTGTACCTGCTTGGTTCATGGCACCTAGGGTGCGTCAGTCGAGTTGTCTCAGCAAGGATCGAAGGTTAGACCCAACCTCGAATCAGAGATGAGCCACAGAAACCTGATCTTTGGTGGCTTGGGACACTATAAATACTTCATCTATTGCTTCCTGTCTTGCCCTTCTCTCTCTTTTTTTTTTTTTTTTTTTTTGCTTGTGTGTGTGTGTGTGTGTGACACACGGCAGGGTCAAGGGTCAATCCACTTTCAAGTCATGAAGTTGAATGTAGATTATTCCGAAATTAACAGTAAATCCCAGAGACTATCGGCCACATGGCGAGTAGGCTAAACGTTTGTACCAAACTAGTCATCTAATAAAATAAACATATATCCACACTATACACACTAACCCTAACCCTTATTTCAAGCTTGATATTACTGTTCTGCTCACTGAAAGTAAACCTCACTCTTGACGTTTCTCAAATGCTTCTATGTCAAACCCTTTAGCAGTTATTAGTAATGAATTTGGCTAAAGTTTAGCCTAATTACTGGACTGTGCGAGACATGTAGTCATTGCAGCTCAGGTATTTTGGCACCTTGGATCCTGGCTTAGGTTTGACTCTTTCCTGCAGATGGTAAGGTCATCCAGGTTTCCTTTAGGTTTGACTGTTTCCTGCAGACAGTAAGGTCATCCAGGTTTCCTTTAGCTTTGACTGTTTCCTGCAGACAGTAAGGTCATCCAGGTTTCCTTTAGCTTTGACTGTTTCCTGCAGACAATAAGGTCATCCAGGTTTCCTTTAGGTTTGACTGTTTCCTGCAGACAATAAGGTCATCCAGGTTTCCTTTAGCTTTGACTGTTTCCTGCAGACAGTAAGGTCATCCAGGTTTCCTTTAGCTTTGACTGTTTCCTGCAGACAGTAAGGTCATCCAGGTTTCCTTTAGCTTTGACTGTTTCCTGCAGACAGTAAGGTCATCCAGGTTTCCTTTAGGTTTGACTGTTTCCTGCAGACAGTAAGGTCATCCAGGTTTCCTTTAGCTTTGACTGTTTCCTGCAGACTGTAAGGTCATCCAGGTTTCCTTTAGCTTTGACTGTTTCCTGCAGACAGTAAGGTCATCCAGGTTTCCTTTAGGTTTGACTGTTTCCTGCAGACAATAAGGTCATCCAGGTTTCCTTTAGGTTTGACTGTTTCCTGCAGACAATAAGGTCATCCAGGTTTCCTTTAGGTTTGACTGTTTCCTGCAGACAGTAAGGTCATCCAGGTTTCCTTTAGCTTTGACTGTTTCCTGCAGACAGTAAGGTCATCCAGGTTTCCTTTAGCTTTGACTGTTTCCTGCAGACAGTAAGGTCATCCAGGTTTCCTTTAGCTTTGACTGTTTCCTGCAGACAGTAAGGTCATCAAGGTTTCCTTTAGCTTTGACTGTTTCCTGCAGACTGTAAGGTCATCCAGGTTTCCTTTAGCTTTGACTGTTTCCTGCAGACAGTAAGGTCATCCAGGTTTCCAGTACAGTGTAGTGAAGCTTAGTGGCACAGTGACACAGCCAATGTGATTACCTGCCACTTAAGTTCTTACTGAAAGCTCTGGTTCCCCAGGTGGGCAGCATAAGCCATGTGTCTCCAAGGACACCAACATGACGCTACCAGTCGGCTTTAGCTCAGGAGGTAGAGCGGGTCGGCCAATGGCGCAAGGGTTGGCGGTTCGATCCCCGCTCCCTCCAAGCTGCTGTCGCTGTGTCCTTGGGCAAGACACTTAACCCTCCTTGCTCCCGATGGTGTGTAGGCACCCTGCGTGGCAGCCTGCCGCCATCGGTGTATGAATGGGTGAATGTAGACTATCTACTGATTGTAAAGCGCTTTGGATAAAAGCGCTATATAAATGCAGGCCATTTACCATTTACCATTTGCCATATTAGCCTAGATGTATACTAGACCTAGACTACTACTACCTGTCATACCAAGATGCTTCAGTGACATCATGACGGTATAACCAGTTCCACCTCCTACGCAGCTAGTGAACGCTGAGAGGCACAGTCAGCCAGAATACAACTTTGTTATCTTGATGAGCAAATGTTTAGGTGATTCCGTCTTAAGAACAAGGTGTGATCTGTCCTCTAGGGGGCGTCAAACCAGAGAGTCATATTTCTCCCTTGGTTAGATTTATGATCAAGTTGCGTCCCGGCGGTTGTAGAGCCAAATGCATTACATCGAAAAATACAATCCCTCGTGAGTCCTTGCAGCATTTGAACTTGGAAAGTTTTCAGTTATTCTACATGGTTTATTCTACATGGTTTATTCTACATGGTGCGCCCACATTCCTCAGTGCCCCTCAACATGTTGGCCAGAGTGGCGGATAAAACATGACTGGTTGATGTTAACAAGTCACCTTTATGACTGAGTTGCCAGACACACCTTCTGATTATTGCCCTGGGTGCTAGATGTTGTCAGCTGATTAAAAGCCACCTCTTGACTCCTCAACCACGTTAGTGGATGTGTTTCAGACAGGCCGGTTTCTTTGATGCCCGTATGTGTGCCAGCAGCAGCAGCAGCAGCAGCAGAAGAAGAAGAGTGACTAGAGAGACGTGTGTAGACTGTACTGTCATCAGAAAGGTCACAGGATCAAACCATATGACCAATCAAAAGCGATGTCCTGTGCGAGTGTCCTTGTGCATGACACTGAGCCCCCCCACCTTCTCACTCCTTGCAAGTTGCTCTAACGATGTTCCTCCTCTTCCACAGTACCACGCACAGACCATCAAGAACGTCCGCGAGGCGTGCGAGAGCTTCGAGCCTGGCAGCATCCACTACAGGCCTGTGGGCATCGCCCTCGACACCAAGGGCCCAGAGATCAGGACCGGACTGATCGCGGGAGTACGTTCCACACCCACTCAGTTCTCCCTCCGAAACCTTCAACCACTGGCTTCTTTTAGAATTGTTTTGCATGAGTAGATTTGGGTCCTTTTTGGTTCTGCTTCCAGGTTGTGCTAAATTAACAGTATTTTGGTTCACTTCACATTTAATAGTAGCGGAGGTGATTTTCCTGCCCTGGTGGCCTATCACTGTAGTGTAAACATTGCTCTCAACATGGGTCAAACCAGTCTCATGTTGACCTGCGCCATGTTTATAAAACATGCACACACTCTTTTCACCACTTCATCTAGTATGTTGGACATATTGTGACTAGTACAAAGGTTCTGTTCACTTGTAGATCATTGCTAGAAGTGCACTTGGAAAGGCCAATTCTCAAATACATTTTGTGAGTCGGATCAGAACACTAACCCTTCTGTATTTAATACCTTTATTGTTAGTAATAAAGAGCTCTTTGTGGAAGCTAACTACTAGCTTTATTTCTATGTGAGAACAAGCCGAAAAGAACATGGAACCTCATTTAACATGCGTGTTATGTGACAGAGCGGCACAGCCGAGGTGGAGTTGGTGAAGGGCAACATGATCAAGCTCACCCTGGATGACGCCTACCAGGACAACTGCAGTGACGAGATCCTCTGGCTGGACTACAAGAACATCACCAAGGTGGTGGAAATTGGCAGCAAGATCTACATTGACGATGGACTCATGTCCCTGCAGGTCAAGGAGATCGGTGAGTAGAGAAGTGGATTTCTGATTTTTGGTTATATCTAAACTTGAATACATTTACATTTTGGGACACTACATGACTTTTATGGCTGATTCTACCCAGAATTTGCTCATTATAAGGGATTTTCAAGATTAGGCCAATTCTGCACTATTTTTGCGCTGTCCGTAAACTCAGCGCAGATGAATAAACTTGTAATGTTTGAGGGTTATATTCTCTTGCCTTCCCATCCAGTCAGGACTGTAACAGTTATTTAAAACATTATTTTTTACAAGTCTTGACATACTCTAGTGTGAGCTGGTCAACAACATGTGTCTGATGAGAAAAATCTCCAAATGTCAACCATTTAAGTGTGTGATATCCAGTCCTTTCACCATCTCAGTCATGTAGTGTGTACTTAATACTTTTAAGTATTATGTTCACCCAGAAGAATAGATTGATTAATAGATTAATCTTAGATTAAGCTGGATCACCAACAGTATGCAACCAACATAATGGAATGTCAGTGTGAAAGAATGAAAGGATTGTAGTAGCACGCGTACGACGGAGGCTCGGCCCTTAGCGCGGCCGATGCGGGTTCAAATCCGACCCAGGGTCCTTTCCCGCATGCCATCCCCTCTCTCTCTCCCCACATTTCCTGTGGGGAGAGAGACTGCTGGTTGATATGTATATGTATGTATGTATATACTGTATATATATCTATCTATGTATGCATGTTGGCTTCTTGAAATCCCTCACAAGCCATTAGAGAGTTTAGAAAACAATGTTTGATGTTGATGCCTCATGTAAATCTTGTGGTCTTTCGTGTGTTTTCGTGCCAGGCTCTGATTTCCTGATGTGTGAGATTGAGAACGGCGGCACTCTGGGCAGCAAGAAGGGCGTGAACCTCCCCGGCGCTGCTGTGGACCTGCCTGCTGTCTCAGAGAAGGACATCCAGGACCTCCAGTTTGGCCTGAAGCACGGAGTCGACATGGTCTTTGCCTCCTTCATCCGCAAGGCCGCAGACGTCCAAGCTGTCAGAGCCGTGCTGGGAGACCAGGGCAAGGACATCAAGATCATCAGCAAGCTCGAGAACCATGAGGGTGTACGCAGGTGTGTGTGTGTGTCTGTGAGCGTGTAGTGTTTCCTGTAGATTTTGGAAATAGTGTGTTGGGCCTAGCCCTTTCCCATCTATCCATTGTTTCTCAATGCCCACAATGATTATTGCAATTTGATTAAACTGGTTCTGATTGTCAATCTTTTGTGCAGGTTTGACGAGATTATGGAGGCTAGCGATGGCATCATGGTTGCCCGTGGTGACCTGGGAATTGAGATCCCCACAGAAAAGGTCTTCCTGGCCCAGAAGATGATGATTGGTCGCTGCAACAGAGCCGGCAAGCCAATCACATGTGCCACACAGGTCAGATAATGGCAAAAGAACATATTTCTGAGAGCTTCTACCCCAGAGATTCTTCTTCTGTGGTGTTTTATGGTAGTTGCCATCCTTTATGTTGCATCACCGCCTCCTTCTGGATTTATCCATCCACTGTTTCCCTACATTCTGTAAAACCTGATCTGTGTACCCTATCTCCCCAAAGAGATATATCTGTTAGCTGTATTTAAGTCAAGACTGGCAGAAGACTAGCGTCACTCAGAGGTCTCTGAGTGACGCGATGTAGTGGCCGCCCCAATGTCAGCCTGCCAAACTGATTGGGCCATCTACTTTGTGGATGGACCCGCCTTATTCCTAGGCTCCTATCAGGGAGGGGAGGCCAGACATGTCTTGCAGTGTGTCCAACTCGCAAGAGCAACTCTCAGGTGTAAATGTGTGGAACCGCATGAATGTTTTGACATGCTCAGTCAACTATCCATTAAGCACATTTTGTGTAAAGTGGCTGATCTGTTCAATGTCATCGATGCCATCTTTTGATAACCTCGTGTGAACGCTGGTCCAGATGTTGGAGAGCATGATCAAGAAGCCCAGGCCCACCCGTGCTGAGGGCAGCGACGTCGCCAACGCCGTGCTGGACGGAGCCGACTGCATCATGCTGAGCGGAGAGACCGCCAAGGGAGACTATCCCCTGGAGGCAGTACGCACACAGCACATGGTGAGTTCTACCCACATAACCATATCATTAGAATAATACACGTACGGTATATAGAACTTGTTAAAAAAAAGCAGAATGTACAAATTGTTTTATAAAAAAAAAAAAAATTCTAAATATATAAATGGGAGAAATTGATTCCTTTCTAGAGAAGTGAATTGGCTTTTCTTTTTTTCTTTTTTTGGACACACGAAACCCGTTATTAACAACTACTGCCGGATTATTCTATTTTTCCTGCTTTTTCTGTGTTCCTGAACACACCCCTCATTCAACAGCCTGACAAAGCCCCTTATTTCCACTTGACCACACCCACCTAAGCTGCGGAACACTGTGTCAGCAGGAGGGTCAGGCCAACTGGAAGCGCTGCGGTAGCTTTCTTAATTTATCCATTCATCCATCCACTCATTCAAACATCTATGTAGGCCTGGCTAGGATTTTTCCACCTGTGCAGTCAGGGTCAGCTCTCTTAGGCCTAATACTGTTAAAGCAGCTACGAGGAACTTTAATTTTGTGTTAATTATAGTGGCATCTGTGGACAAAAGCGGTACTATTCGGCGCCCCCGCGACGAAAACTGCATTTCCTGAACACTGAGGCTCCTCCTCCCGCTGTCTCCACTGGGCTGTCCGAGGCCGCGGCAAACCGTGCACGCCAGTTTCTCCGAGTCAGTGAGCCCCTCCCCCCCGCTGTTTTATTTACTGCATACGGTTAACGTTATTGCTTCGTTCCCCCGGCGGGAACAAAAAATTACAACCAGTTTCACACGGACGCGACAACGTGACGGACGCTATGCTCGGTCAGCACGCAGGCATTTAGAAAAACGATATTGGAATCTCCGATCTCCTCGCTGATGGTCTCATTTGTAGATGTGATCAGTATTCAAATTTAGAATGTTTCATAACCAGTTAAAAGTTCCTCATAGCTGCTTTAAATAATAATTCACTTGTCTCAAGAGGCATGTTTGCATCGACATCAGATGTACTATTGTTGAATTATTTGCATGGCTGGATAATTCAGCCTTCCTCTCTCCCCTACTGCATAGGCCTTGTGTGGCTAACCGTCACTGTTCTTGGCTCTTATTCTTTATTCTTATTTCTGCATTCTGTGCAGATGCAGGAGTGACTCAGCAGTCATTATGTGTGGATGTAAGGGTGACTCAGCAGTCATTGTGTGTGGATGCAGGAGTGACTCAGCAGTCATTCTGTGTGGATGCAGGAGTGACTCAGCAGTCTTATTGTGTGGATGCAGGAGTGACTCAGCAGTCATTGTGTGTGGATGCAGGAGTGACTCAGCAGTCATTCTGTGTGGATGCAGGAGTGACTCAGCGGTCATTCTGTGTGTGGATGCAGGAGTGACTCAGCAGTCATTCTGTGCGGATGCAGGAGTGACTCAGCAGTCATTCTGTGTGGATGCAGGAGTCATTCTGTGTGGATGCAGGAGTGACTCAGCAGTCATTGTGTGTGGATGCAGGAGTGACTCAGCAGTCATTCTGTGTGGATGTAGGAGTGACTCAGCAGTCATTGTGTGTGGATGCACGAGTGACTCAGCAGTCATTCTGTGTGGATGCAGGAGTGACTCAGCAGTCATTGTGTGTGGATGCAGGAGTGACTCAGCAGTCATTGTGTGTGGATGCAGGAGTGACTCAGCAGTCATTGTGTGCGGTTGGAGGAGTGACTCAGCAGTCATTCTGTGTGGATGCAGGAGTGACTCAGCAGTCATTGTGTGTGGATGCAGGAGTGACTCAGCAGTCATTGTGTGTGGATGCAGGAGTGACTCAGCAGTCATTCTGTGTGGATGCAGGTGTGACTCAGCAGTCATTCTGTGTGGATGCAGGAGTGACTCAGCAGTCATTGTGTGTGGATGCAGGAGTGACTCAGCAGTCATTGTGTGTGGATGCAGGAGTGACTCAGCAGTCATTCTGTGTGGATGCAGGTGTGACTCAGCAGTCATTGTGTGTGGATGCAGGTGTGACTCAGCAGTCATTCTGTGTGGATGCAGGAGTGACTCAGCAGTCATTCTGTGTGGATGCAGGAGTGACTCAGCAGTCATTGTGTGTGGATGCAGGAGTGACTCAGCAGTCATTGTGTGTGGATGCAGGAGTGACTCAGCAGTCATTGTGTGTGGATGCAGGAGTGACTCAGCAGTCATTCTGTGTGGATGCAGGAGTGACTCAGCAGTCATTGTGTGTGGATGCAGGAGTGACTCAGCAGTCATTGTGTGTGGATGCAGGAGTGACTCAGCAGTCATTCTGTGTGGATGCAGGAGTGACTCAGCAGTCATTCTGTGTGGATGCAGGAGTGACTCAGCAGTCATTCTGTGTGGATGCAGGAGTGACTCAGCGGTCATTCTGTGTGGATGCAGGAGTGACTCAGCGTTCCTACAACACCTGCCTTTGAGCTCGCTGCACACATGCTTAAGCTGCATCAGCTTTTTCACACTCATAAGTAAACTGCACCCTTAACTGAAATGGATGGAAATGACTGTATAGAGAGGCAAAGTGAACGTCACTTCCTGCTTCAGCACTCTACCAGAGATGTTCTTGGTAGGGATGTTCATTTTGAAAATTTTCCAAAATCGATAATCGGTGAAAATTAACGATCAATTATCGTTTATCGATCATATTAATACTTAGAAAATTTTCAATATTTTCAATTTTCAATTTTCAATTTTTTTTTTTTTTTTTTTTTTTACAAAATGAATGCCTATGGCAGAAAATACGAAAGACAACGTGTTCTCCTCAATGAACTCTTTATTTCAATGTGTCTCCTCTCCAACACTGCTGTCCCCGGCGCATGCCGGTGTGAATTTCCCATGTTTAAAACAGTTTTGCTGGCACAAAGGCCCGTGCCCAGCCAGAAAACTAGAGACTATATGAAGCTCCACCTCACGTTAGTCGGCTGTGCAATGGAGTGGGGCGAGGAGGAACGAATTCCACCCAAACCTAGTCCAAAAAAAAAAAAAAAAAAAAATTTAATAATTAAAAAATCGATCCAAATGCCACAGGATCGATTCCAATCCTTAACGATCAATTATCGATTTTCGATAATTGATGAACATCCCTAGTTCTTGGTATGATGATGATTACCAGAGATTTCTGGTACAGTGGTGAACCAGAAAGTGACGTTCCACTTTGGCTCTCTATACCAGTATAATGCATTCACATGGACTAACACTGCCTCGAAGCCACGTGTGCGTTTTCTCCGTTTTCCATCTTTTACTCTTTGATTTCACTATTTTGAAATGAAAGAAGACGACTTGTCTCTTCTCCTGACTATTTCTGCTCCTCTCTTTTTCTTTTGTGTGCCGTGTGTGAGGTCTTAACTCCCACCTAACTTTAGTCATTTGCTTTCATAGCACAAGCAAACTTTTTTTTTTTTTAAATAGCCATCTAGTTTAAATGTAGAGGTTGAACAGTGTGTTGTTAGAATAGTGCAGCAATGCAGTTGTCGTAACTCCAGATTAGCATGGGTTTTATTGCACAATTTTCCCCATCATATATCTCAGTTAAGTGGTCGTGATAGTCATGCTGCCTCTTGAATATGTGTTAACAACATGTATGTTGTGTTGTTCTCCCACTAACATGCACACTAAAACACTTTGTATTCCCTTTCCCTCCTGTCCTTTTCACGACTCTCTCCATCATCTCCTCCTCTGGTTTTCATGTCCTCCTCCTACTTTTCTCTCATTGTCCTGATCTTTACACCTGTGTGTTGCCCTGGTGTGGGTTTGCCTTTGCTTGCTGCACCTTGCCCCCCTCCTCCTCACCTGTGCCAGATCGCCCGCGAGGCCGAGGCGGCCATGTTCCATCGGCAGGTGTTCGAGGACCTGCGCCGCACCACGCCGCACTCCACCGACCCCGCCGAGGCGATCGCTATCGGCGCCGTCGAGGCCTCCTTTAAGAGCCTAGCCTCTGCGTTCATTGTGCTCACTGGCTCTGGAAGGTAGGCAGGCGCCCTCCTCCTCCCGCCCCGCCCTGGCAGGTTCAAGAGCACAGAGGTTTTGGATGCTGGAGGTTAACACTAACAGCATCCCAAACCTCCTTAAAGTTAACCTTTGACCTTTTTGGAGGATTCTGCGTGACAGGGAGAGTAGGGCCAGACAGGCGACGCACCAACCAACCTACAGAACGACTGGGAGAGCATGGCAAAGCGCTTAAATAGACTGCTGGTTGATGGGGAGAAAACTGCAGGCCATTGATATAAAAGTAGTTCTGCAAGTACCACAAGTCAAGCCTAGTGGTGTTTTTTTTAACGGAAGATGAGCTGATTTTTAACGGGGCTTTTGTCCATAATGCAGCAAATTCATTCAAAACAAATTAATTGTTCAAAAAAACTACAAATTTGCACCTCGACACGAGTGTGACACAGTATGCAGGAAGCTCTATATGCTGTCTCCATTTTTCATCATTTAAAAATTGGTAATTTTTTCCTTGCAAATCCCAATTTGACAGACCCTTTCGCCACCAGCCACTGAACGTAAACATCCTCTCTCTAAACCGTGTTCAACCAAGAGGCTAGCTAAGCATTTGCCAGCCTCTCCCAGATGTGTGTGTGTGTGTGTGTGACTGAGTAACCCCTCCCTCCCCCCCTCCCTTCCCCTCATGCCTCCTCGTCGGTCAGATCGCGCGGGAGGCCGAGGCGGCTACCTTCCACAGGCAGCTGTTTGAGGAGCTCAGGCGACACACCAAGCTGACCAGAGACCCGTCCGAGGCCGTAGCCTGTGGAGCTGTGGAGTCCTCTTTCAAATGCTGCGCTAGCGCCATCATCGTGCTCACTAAGACGGGCAGGTAAGGAGGTGGTCAGAGACACAGAGGCTCAGAAGGTAAGGAGGTGATCAGAGACACAGGGCTCAGAAGGTAAAGGTGTTTGACACCTGCCTGCCTGCCCAGCACAACTCCTGACTATCCCACCATTTCCTTGATGAAGAAGAGCACCTGCATGATCTTAAATCATCCCTCCCTTGATTGTTTGTCTGTCTGAATGTATGTATGTAGAGTTAATTTGCAAAAACAGGTAAACGCCATTCTTAAAATGAACAAACATCTGTTTGATACTCCCTGGAGTGCACATAGAAAACATTATTGAGGTGATGTATGTGAAAATTATCAGATGAATATTTTTTTGTTAGGATTGACAATAAAAACTTCCCAAAAATAAATAAATTACACTATAAATACATCAATATATAAAATAAAATTATAAAAAATCCAAACGCAGATACCTGTTTTTGCAAATGAACTCTATGTATGTATGTATGTATGTGAAATGCACTGTTACATACAGTGGGTGGAGATGGGGACAAATTGCGAAAGTGAGTGTGGGTTGGTGTTTACAATCTCTGTCCGACTCAGACTTGTAGAGACATGCTAAATAGCTTCGGGGTGAAATAACCTCTAAAAACCAAACCACCCATGAACAGCATAAGAGGCATATACGGTGCCTCAGTAGCTTGGTTTGATATACTGTAGCGTCAGATATTTTATTCTGGTTGGTTATAATGGGGTTTAGAATGTATTTGAGAACGAAATATATTTGCATGTGCAAAGTTAATGCCAGAGTCCTTCAAACAAGAACAGAATAGTACTGTATGAGTGTGCATTTAAACTTGCTTACTGAGGTTAAGTGATCTCTAAGTCTTACCCACCTTCAGTATACTGTATTATAGTATTGTATGTTGGAAGCTGGAAACTTGGAGGGGGTGGGTCTACATGTAACTGTCCAGGTGGAGGTGGGTCTACTTGTAATTGTGTTTAAAAACTTAGAGGAGGTTGGTTACAATGTAATTGTATTCAGGAGGGGGTGGGTCTACATGTAATTGTGTTCAGGAGGGGGTGGGTCTACATGTACAGTAATTGTGTTCAGGAGGGGGTGGGTCTACATGTAATTGTGTTCAGGAGGGGGTGGGTCTACATGTAATTGTGTTCAGGAGGGGGTGGGTCTACATGTAATTGTGTTCAGGAGGGGGTGGGTCTACATGTAATTGTGTTCAGGAGGGGGTGGGTCTACATGTAATTGTGTTCAGGAGGGGGTGGGTCTACATGTAATTGTGTTCAGGAGGGGGTGGGTCTACATGTAATTGTGTTCAGGAGGGGGTGGGTCTACATGTAATTGTGTTCAGGAGGGGGTGGGTCTACATGTAATTGTGTTCAGGGGGGGGTGGGTCTACATGTAATTGTGTTCAGGAGGGGGTAATTGTGTTTAAAAACTTAGAGGGGGTGGGTCTACATCTAATTGTGTTTAAAGACTTGGAGGGGGTGGGTCTACATGTAATTGTGTTTAAAGACTTGGAGGGGGTGGGTCTACATGTAATTGTGTTTAAAGACTTGGAGGGGTTGGGTCTACATGTAATTGTGTTGAATTGTTTGTCAGAATGAGAATTGTGTGAGTGGACTTGCAGTTCACGCTCTGTAATGACTATTGTGTATTTTGCTTATGATCAACCAGAATGTCTCTTCAGTATTTATTTGACCGTTAGCATATCGCTCTAAGCAATAGTTTGTAAGTGTGTGTTTGTGTGTATGTGCAGGTCCGCCCACCTGATTTCCAGGTACAGGCCCCGCTCCCCCATCATCGCCGTTACCCGTAACGCCCAGACAGCCCGCCAGGCCCACCTGTACCGGGGCATCTTCCCCGTCCTCTTCACCAAGCCCTCCCACGACGTGTGGGCAGAGGACGTCGACAACCGTGTCAACTTTGCCATGGAAATGGGTGAGACTTGACATCTGTGTCATCATTATGTTACATTATACAAGTCTGTCATCATTTCCTGCGATCAGGTCCTGTGTCCTATATGATGCGATTTAAAGTGATTCTATATCTTTAGAAAAGTTAAGCAGTATATGTATATGTAACACTGACTATGTTTACATGCACACAATATTCCACTATTATTCGGAAAATGACAATATTCTGAATTTGATAAGGGTCATGTAAACGGCATATTCCAGTTGCATTTTCCGAATTTGCCCTTTTTCCGAATTTAGCATTTTCCGATTAAGACATCTGGGTTATTCCAGTATTATTCGGGTTTTCGGAGGATTCTTTGATCATGTATACAGCGCATTCGGAATATGCGTCTCAATCAGGGTTTTTACCGCAGTTTGCGACGCATGTTATATTGTGTGCATGTAAACGTAGTCACTAGTACAAGACCCACTGATGCTGTACGTTTCACATTACACACTGATGCACAGTACAAGGACAACCGGACCTTGCTGTACAGTGCAAGACTGGCAGCTGTAGAGGGAACCGGTAGTGAGTGGAAAGTACTGTAGTCGTGCATTGATCCAGTTTACGAGGATGTTCTGCGTAAACGGAACAAAAATCACGAGATGAACAATGTTTAATGACATGTTTTATGTTTTACTTTCCCAGGCAAGGCCCGAGGCTTCTTCAAGGAGGGAGACGTCGTCATCGTCCTGACCGGCTGGCGCCCCGGCTCCGGTTACACCAACACCATGCGCGTGGTCCTGGTGCCCTGAACACGCCAGCAGGGGGCTCTGCTTTCTCCTTCCACTTTCATCTAACCTCCACAAGCTCCTCATCCCCTCTCCCCCCCCCACCCGCTCACACTCACACTCACAGCCCTTCTCACCCCACCGCCTGGGCTAACAGACTGAACACCCCAAACAGTTTAGATTCTCGCCCCACAGCCTGGGCCTACAGACTGAACACCCCAAACAGTTTAGATTCTCGCCCCACCAGCTGGGCCTACAGACTGAACACACCCCAAACAGTTTAGACAACTAGACAATAACGCAAAAAAAAAATGGCCCCTTATGTCCAAAAGAGCTGCTTGGTGGTGGTGGCTAGTCCAATACAATTCCTGTTCACGTATCTATATCCATTTCACATTGATTCTCTTAACCAAACCAGTCTCTAGGGCCTCGGTTTAGTACACCCGGACCACAAACTGCTGTATTTATTCATTCAAACACGATGTACGTTTATTATTAAAGGTAAACCAGTCTAAGAGTGCAACCTGGCTTGTGTGCATGCGCGTTACTGGCTCTCGTTTAGGTGGAATAGAGAGCCGACGTGGACGTCACTTCCTGCTTCAGCACTGTACCCGAGATTTTCATCCGCCATTTATTTTCCCATAGACATTTCGTAAAATGCCTATAGAAATAGTTTTACTTGGTCAAACCAAACGGTTCAGATATACGGTATTTAGAATCGGAAGAGACCATAGAACATTGCAGATTTTTTAAATCCGCATTTTTTTTTAAAGTTTTGGTCCGAGTGAAATGTTCTATGCTCTCTCCCGATTCTAAATATAGCTGAAACCGTTTGGTTTGACCAAGTACAACTATTTTTATAGGCATTTTACGAAATGTCTATGGGAAAATAAATGGCGGATGAAGATCTCTGGTACAGTGCTGAAGCAGGAAGTGACGTTCACTTTGGCTCTCTATGACAGTGGGTGAGGCTAACCTCAAAGAGAGCAATTTTTATTTTAGAAGTTTACTAAACACACTCCGCTGCCTATAAAACGAACAAAGTAGTGGCATTATCTGCAGTTCAGCCTCATGCTCCCATCGCTCCACCCAAACCAGGTCGTCCTATAGTGATGTGTGTATGAAAGTGTCTTCGCTTATGTCAGCTTTCACTGTATTTAAGTGTATCTCTAAAGTGTGCACTCCTAATCTACTACAATGTTACATTCTGTATTATACTTGACTTTTGTGAATGGTGAATTTGTTTTCAGGCGTCCGATACTACTTATATTTTGTCAAAACTAAACGTTGGTGTCGGATGTCCACATTAGAGGTCTTTGGACTAACGTTACCGTTAGTGTTTTTGTGTTGTGAGAGATGAGTCAGAAAAAGTCCTTAAATTTGTTAGTATTTTGATCATATCTAAGTTGGCACTTAAAGAACTACTGTGTGTGTGTTTGTGTTGTTCACTAAAGTTGATTAATATGAATGAGCACTTTCAGGGGTATTCTCATGGGGGCTTGGGAGGGCCCATTATACAAGGATGAAGCCCTGTCCCTCTCAACCCCTGTGGGTGATGGGTAGAACCCCTCTGCTTTTCCTCCCCCCCTCCTTAACCCTCTCTCTTGGTTCTATCCGTCAGTGACCTAGCGGTGTCTTCATCTGTAACTGTCCACTTGCTTTTGATTGTGATGCTAGGATGTACGAGCTAACAAAACGTAAAGGGTAATTACAATGTCTAGCCGGTGTACTGAGCTGCCCTACATGACTGGATTTCCATCAATAAAAGAGATGAGCACTTACCTTAACTTTATTTTTTGCGACTCTTTTCTTTGACGATATTCATGAATTAATTGAATGTGTGGTTATTAAACATTTAGTCAATTGCTCAAGTTGCAAATTCTGGAGATTTCACTCTTGGGCAAAACTAACTTTGCTGTGAAAATACATGCCTGGTTTAAAATCAACTTGAGTGTGAAAAATAAAACCTTGAGTTTGCCCAGATTGTAACATCTCTACTGAACTGGACTTAAACAAGGTCAGCCAAAATGCATCACAATTAGAGCTGTCAGTCACAGAATAACATGTCTTATTATTGGTAGTTAAAGGAAGTCACTACTGTAAGAAAGAAAAGAAACCGCTTCTCATAGGATGAGCTCATTTTATTGAACTAGGTGTGTGAGAGATTCACTGCTGGTCCTGGCTGTACTCCACCCCCACCTGCCTGTGAGCCTCGTCCTCCAGCTCAGCCAGGAGAAGAGAGTCCGCATGGGTCATACCCGGGCTCTCCTTCAGCCCTGAAGAGCAGAAACACATTGTTAGGAACACAATATCTGACATCTCTGCATGCAAATACATTGTTATTTAGCTTTTCAGCGTAATGATGCCACCTTCTGTTGAATACAGTGTATTGCAAGTCACTAGGACCATGATTCTTCAAGTCATCCCTGAAGAAGTGGGGCCTATCGGACAGTGCGGCATGCGAGTGTGGCGAGCCTGAACAGACTGCCCCCTATACAGCCCACCCTCAGAAGCCGGCCTTTTCGACTTAGGACCGGAGACGAGGGCGTGGCTGCATGACACTGAGTTGGCCATCTGATGATACACGAAAGAAGAAGAAACTAGGACCATAATGCTTTTAATTGAACAACCCCGGGTTCTCTGAGGTTCTCCCACTGCACACGGTACCTTTGAGCAAACACTGTCGAACCTCCTCCGCTTCGTAGCACATCCCTGTGCTGTTGAGGAAGTTGAGGGGCAGATAGGGTTCTGGTACTGGGTACTGGGTCTCCTTCCCGTTCACCACTAACGATGTGGGGCACCACATGTGGGCGGGAACCTAGGAAAACCAACGCATCATGATGGGACACCTACACTGTTACCGTTTCAGAATTCCATGCTCGGCCTCAATTTCTTGACTAGATTTGAAGATTTTTGTCAGTGTTCATGGTTATGGAATATGACTCAACTGGCCCATATGGCTCTACAGTTCAAGATCATTCTGAACATCAAATATAATATGTGAAATTAATCTGATGGGGTCTACAACTACATATAAAGTAAACAGTCATAACATTTTGTCCAGACTGTGCAACCTCCACTTCCTACAGTATATATCTTCACCTACATATATATATTTGCTTCACTAACTATGGGTGCTGCATTTCAGACAAACATATTTTGATGTTGGTATGTTGGTGATGCACCTACCTTGATGGTGCCCTTGGTGCCCACAATAATGGCGTCATTGGGCATCTCAACAGCCAGAGAGCACGTAAACACTGCCATTCTGTTCCTGGAGAACTTCAGAGTGACAACCATGGTCTCATCCACTCCTACAGCAACATACACCACATGACACACATGACTTTCAGGTGAGCAGGTTCAACTCTACACGTGGACCTGTAACTATGGTTGTCAGTTATGGGACATTCTCTCAAACTACTGGTGGCAAATTGGTAAGGGTGATTGCCTGGTAGTAAAATGCCCAGCACCAACAGCACCAAATACTTGTTTTACTTGCAGTATGCCTGGGGCTCTTTTTCATATCAACTTGCGTTTACCCTTCACTACTCCCCTGATTGTAAGTACACATTCAAAGTGTCTTCGATACTGTCTTAGTACACTGTTGCAACTGTCCATCATGTACAATAGTACAATAGTACTACTGTGTATCTGCAGTAATTTCCCAGTTTCCACATAAGAGATGTTAAAGAAGAATTCTGTTTTTTTTTTAACAACCTGGACCTTATTTTCGGCTTGGTTTATGTTATCCTGGTGACTCCAGGTTGTTAAAAAAAAATGTAATTCTCCTTTCTGGAATGAGATATTGCAAATAATAGGTGACACTCAACCTATACAACATACAGTCCAGTAACTTTAAGCATTACCGAGCATTTTTCCATTACCTGTGTCCAGACAGACACCTGTAGCTTGGATGGACTCTGGTTTCTCTCCATTGTACACCATGCATATGAACTGCAGGCAGTAAATGCCAATATCCAACAGAGCCCCTCCGCCCAGCTCCTTCTCCGCTGCTCTCGGTACGTGCATTATCGCCACTGCAAAGTCCGCCCTCACCATCTTCACCTCGCCCACCTCCTCCTGGGCCAGGAGACGTTTGATCTCCAGACTGGCCGGGAAGAATCGTGTCCATATGGCCTGTGGGGGGCAGGCGTGAGAGAAAGCACGTTGGATCTTCATTTACATTTGAGGTATTCAGCTGATTTGGAGTATTTAGTTCTTATTATCCAGAGTGGCTAATGCTAAGTGCATCAATAATCATTTAATTCTGAAACAAACTCACTTTGCATATCACATTCAAGGACGTTTCAATGACTCTAGGTCTGGTTTGGGGGAAATTCACGGACTCAAATTGGTGTGTTTATGACATTGGTCAAAATTAGACATCACACTGGGCTCATTTTTACTCATGATCCTGTCAAGTCAATAATAGTTGGGTGCTATAGACGGTTTTCACCAGAGCGCAACCCCACAGCACTTCATTTTTCTCAGCATTCGGCAAACATTACATTACATTACATTACGTCATTTGGCAGACGCTTTTATCCAAAGCGACTTACAATAACACATTTTTTGTCAGCAATAGAACAGTCAACTATGGAGCACAGTCTATGACAACTACAGCTTCTGAAGGAACAGTGGTACAAGTTTAGGTTAGTGGTACAAGGTTGGTTAGGTTTTTTTTTTTTTTTTTTTATATATATAAGGAAAGAGAGAGACGAAGTTAGATCAAGAAGGGCCCAGATGGAGCCTGAAAAGGTGTGTCTTTAGTCAAACTGCAGAAATATTCACTCGACATCGTTACTTTTGTTTTCGCCGCTCAGCTGTATAGACGGTTTTCACGGAATAGTCAGTCCTGCACTTGAATGTTTTTTTTTCTTTTATGTCCATAGCAAACACTGCAACAGGAAGTGAGCGGGGGTTCAATTTAGAATGTTTTTGTTGTCAAGTTAAAACCGTCTATATCTTTATTACTTTCAGGGACATCCATTCATTTAAAAAACATGTAGACCCTATGTACTTTTTAGAAAATACACAAAGTTTAAAGGATTTACAAGGCCCATATAGGAAGGAACCCTGTTAAACCTCATATATTACAAGCAACCAGTGGTAACAAGGATCGGTACCAAGGCAATACAGATAACAATACTCCTGTACCCCATTGACAAGTACCATTCTGACAGGTCCCAGTGTGTAAAGATGTATTTACGGTATGTTACTCTGACCTAGCATTGACAAAGGTGTACCTCAGGGTTCCACACTGGGTCCACTTCTTCCACGTTTCTATTAAGCTATTCTATTCTATTCTATTCTATTGTCTCAGTAATGACTAATGTAATGTTCGTTTTTATGCAGACAATACAGTTTCTGTACAGTGTCGGTATTGTTACGCTAATTCTGTACAAATGACTATTGAAGCCCTGCAATATGCCTTGAAAAAAACCTTTGTAAACCTGAAACTTTAAGCATTGACATTTTGAATATGTTTAGATTTTAGTCTGACACTCTCATCAATGAGGTTTACCTATAGGCCTACCTGAAAGATCATGTATGACAAAAACCAGACAGTAAAAGCTAAGTTGGGAAGGAGGAAGGACTTTTTCCCTTTACTTCATCCATACCTCCATGAGAAAGACGTTATTCATCTTGGCAGCGGCCACCATCTCCTTCACCTCTCTGGAGTTCATGGCCATGGGCTTCTCACACAGCACGTTCTTCTTGGCGTTCATAAAGAGCAAACTCACACTGTGATGGTAGGGGTGGATCGTTCCAACATACACCACATCTGCACACAGGAGAGAGAACACAAACTGTAGGAAAGTGTAAGGTTCTAGTTGTCAAAATTGAATCTAATGGTAAAGTAGGCCTACCCATTAGGAATACTGAAACCAGGCCTGGGTCAAACAAGTTGCAATAATAATAATAATTCTCTCTTTTTGCAATAATTGTGTGTTTGTTTTAAACTGTTTGAAGTAACAGATGGGTTGGGTTTGCCGTCTACTAACTACCACATAATGAGTGGCATATCCCCCATGCAAATGTACAAATAATATAGATACTATGTATTTCAGTACACTTTGACAGCTTATCTGACTTCAACTGAACTCTTCTGATGCAGTCATTCATCCCCATCCATCTGATGATGGCCAAAGATGTATAAAACAAATGCACTGACTGGTACTGACCTATGTCTGGGTCTGTGGCCAGCTCGTCATAGCTGCCATACGCTCGGGGAATGCTGTGCTTTTTAGCAAACTCTTGTGCATCCTGTAGTCTGCGGGCTGCCACAGCCACAATCTGTGAAATACAATTTCAAATGATTATTGCAGTCACTCCTCTCCCATCGCTAAAAGGCCCATTACAATCTAATTTAACTATGGCAGCCTTGGTGCCACACAGTGAAACCTACCCTGCATTTCATTTAAATGTCTGACATATTTTCTTGTTATTACAAATGTCTTGTTAAACCGGGAAAAATGTACAGGCCTAGGAGAAAACATATGATAAATCAGGACCTCTTTCTCATAAAATTCCTTCCTTACTAAAATAATTCGTAACTTCTGACTCCTGTCAGTGCCCGTGACCAAGGCAATGTAAAAAAGAACTGGAGTTGGTCCCCGGATGGGTCAAATGCAGAGGATGAATTTGCCCATGGGGATAAATAAAGGACGATGAATAACTGTAGGAAAGAATTGAACCCCCTTCTCACAGGATGTACTAGTTTTATTGTGTGTGTGTGTGTGTGTGTGTGTGTGTGTGTATGTGTGTGAGAGAGAGAGAGAGAGAGAGAGAGAGAGAGAGAGAGAGAGAGAGAGAGAGAGAGAGACTAGTATGAGTTGTGCCAAACAAATATCTCAAAAACTATGACATCGCTTTTAACATTCTGAGTGAGAGCATAAGTAGCTCAAGAGTAGGCTACAGCCTGGGCTAGAGTGAGGACTCAAGGCTCGCTTGCGCGGTCCCCGTTGCTCTTCAAGTTCAAGTTTATTTGTATGTCCCACGTTTCAAGTTCAAGTTTATTAGTATGTCCCAGAAGGGCACTTTGGGTTGCAGCAAGACATAAAAACAGAGAACAGGCATAACATCAACAACATCCTGGATAAAAACATAAAAGGATAAAAAACATAAACATAAAGTGCAGACAAAGTTAAACACAATATAAGGACAAAGTAGCAGTTTAAAGTGCCAGTGATCAGTGCAAAGTGCCAGTGATCAGTGCAAAGTGCAAGGCTATAGGCCAAAGTGCCAAAGTGGTCGTTTTGTCACTTAGCCATACACAATTACAAGAAATAAAATAAAAAGCTACAACAGTACATATTGTATAAAGAATATATATTGTAACGAAATGGGTATTCGTCCAAGGAACTGGAGACTTGAAGTTGGTACAGGCTTTTTATTCTTGTCTTCACAATATAGCTCCTAGCAGCTAGCTTCGCTGCTAGCTCTGCAACCACCCGGTCAGCTCCCTCACATAGCCTGACTGGCCTCCGCCCCGGCCGCTGGTCACATATATCCCCTTCCCCCTAGGAACACACCCACACATATCAGTTCCTAGCCAAGCACGGAAACACCCCAATACACGTAATTACCCGATACGCTACATTTCCCCCCCACAAATTTAATGTCGCTTCCACGCGACATGCACAACCCACACACATCCCCCTGTACCAAAACACACCCAACACAACAATTTTCCCATCACCACATCAAATTCTAATTCCCCAACAAACAGTCTTTTCTTTTCAGCACCCCCGTCATAATGTCCAGTTTTCATTAGGTACTCCGTAATGTCTAGTTTTCCATTAGGTACCCCCATAATGTCTAGTTTCCCATTAGGCACTCCATAATGTCTAGTTTTTCATTATTTCCTTCTTTTTCACACATTTAAATTCAACCCACATTTCCCATTCAACAATAACCCCCACATCTCAATTAAACACAAGCCCCCACATTTTCCTTAACTTTTCTTTTAAACCCCATTTCCATCCCCCCCTTTTCCCAGCTTCTGTCCCACCTGAAGCACTCTTTTCGGTCCCCCCTTTTGTTTGTTCCAGTAGCCAAATGCACGAACGAGCACCGGATCGACATCCTCGTCCTCCGGTCTCCACTCGCGCCCGTCGACTCTCCAGATGACCCTGGCGTCGTCCTCCCGGCCTCGCACTCGCTCGTTTTTCCGTCCCCCTCCTCCAGGGTTGAGGACAGCAGAGCGAACACCACCGGCGTCGATCTTCCCCTCGGCTCTCCGCTCGTTTTTCCGTCCCCCTCCTCCAGGGTTGAGGACAGCAGAGCGAACACCACCGGCGTCGATCTTCCCCTCGGCTCTCCGCAGTGCAACGTTAGGGGGTGTATAGCGGTTAGGCTGGGCCGGTTCCCCCGGCGGTAACCCCTCTCGCTCACTCGGAGACACGAGCGTCGCTCTCCCGACTGTAACAACGCTGCAGACGATGTCCCTCTCTTCCCTCTGGCTGTTCCCCTGCAGCACCGTTCTCCTATCCGTCACCACGTTCTCTTCTCCCCGGCTGCTCACGCTCTTCCCAGCCTGCGTCTCACCTCCGGCCTCCACACTCTCAGTGCAGTCCCTGGCCAAGTGCTCCGGTGACTGGCAAGTCCAGCAGAGTCTCACCTGTCCGCCGCCTGCACGTCTCTCTTCTCCCGCTGCCCCCTGATCTCCGACAGCCTTTTGACACTCTCTAGCCAGGTGTCCAATCTCGCCGCATGCCCAGCAGGCTCCCTGCTGTCCATGTCGTTGTCCCGCATACCCGGTCCGTCTCCCGGGATCGCCTCGGCACCACCTCGCCACGTGGCCCGGCTCTCTGCAGGTCCAACACAGTCTCTTCCGTGGCTCCTCCAGCCGCTCTCCCCGCTGCATTACCTCCGCGCTCATCAAGTCCACCCGCTGCATGACTTCTCGCAGCGCCCGCATCACCTCTACTGCCCAGGCAGGAGTCTCTTCCACCAGCCGTCCGACCTCTCTCAACACACGGGCCTCCATGCCCGCCAGCATCGAGCTGATCCCCGCCGTCAGCTCTCCTTTCCTCCCGTTCACCGATGGCCATTCTCCGCGCACCATCGCACGTGGTTTTAGCAGCTAGCAGTTAGCAGTTAGCACCCCTGGTAGCTAACTTACTAGCGCTAGATCTAGAGCCAAAAAGCCGCACCACCCGTCTCTTTTGCCGTTCCTTCTCACCCTCTCCCCTCTCGGCCGAATCAGAGGCGTTACCGCTTTACTGTCTGGCACCAATGTAACGAAATGGGTATTCGTCCAAGGAACTGGAGACTTGAAGTTGGTACAGGCTTTTTATTGGGATCATGTCTATGTTCCCCGGGTTCTATATTCCCCGTTTTTCACTAACCCTAAACCTAACCTCCCCCAGACCCTAACCCAAAACCTAACCTCTCCCAGGGAACATAGCGGGGAACATAGGACCCTATTTGGGAAAAGCGGGGAACATAGGACCCGGGGAACATAGGACCCGGGGAACATAGGGATGACCCCTTTTTATTCTTGTCTTCACAATATAGCTCCTAGCAGCTAGCTTCGCTGCTAGCTCTGCAACCACCCGGTCAGCTCCCTTACATAGCCTGACTGGCCTCCGCCCCGGCCGCTGGTCACATATATCCCCTTCCCCCTAGGAACACACCCACACATATCAGTTCCTAGCCAAGCACGGAAACACCCCAATACACGTAATTACCCGATACGCTACAATATGTTGTTTACCAAAATGCTGCTCGGCTGATCCGTCGTATAAATAAGGTTTAAAAAAAACAAAAAAAACTACCACAACCTCCCATTTCCCCCTTCCCATCTCTCTTTTAAAATGTCTTATGCTCAGTTCAGTTCTTGAGAAATAGCCTATGCCACTGCATCGTGTGCCATAAGTATCTTTGCTGCAAAAAGTAGGCTACAGCAATTTTGAAATGCCCATTTACTTCATGTTTTACGGTAAAAGTAGCGTTAAACCACAAAGTGGACTTTAGGACAGGTGCGCAGGGCGCTTTGGCTGTATTACATCTCGAATACTGAACGTGGCTGGATTTAGCTCGTTAGAGGTGCTGTAGCTAAAGTATTAACACTTATATCTCCTTATTTTAATTAGATATGCAACAGCAGAATGGAGGACAGGCTGCACTGCGAGAAGAGCCGCTGAGTGGTGAGGAATATTCGTCTAATGCACTTGAGCTACTACAGGCTGTTTGTTTCTAAGCATCGACTCATACTGATACCTGGTGGTCTTCTGGAGGAAGTGTTTTCAGGCCCACTGTGAAATCATGACTGATCTTTCCGGCACTGCAGATTCCCCACCTGGTTGCCATATTGGACAGTCAGCAGCAGTGTTGTGTGTCTCGTGTGTTCACTGTTCACTTTAACATGCAGTGTCAATCTCTTGCCAGAAGGTGGAGCCAGAGTTTTCATGCTGACTGCGTGACGTTGCACAAAACAACATGATGATGATGATGATGTGATAGTGATGTAATAATAATAAGTAAAAGGTGGATAAACTGTGACTTCCAGTCAGTGACCAATTAAGGCAAACAGCCATCAACAAAACCAATTAGCCTATAGTATTATCAGAAAGCATCTCTCTCTCTCTCTCTCTCTCTCTCTCTCTCTCTCTCTCTCTCTCTCTCTCTCTCTCTCAATTCAATTCAATTCAAATGGGCTTTATTGACATGAGAAACATACATTGCCAAAGCAAGTGTAAAATGAAACCAAAAATGTACGTAGGCTACAGTTAAAGATATAAAAGACTAAAGAAGTGTGTAACATTGCACTCAAATATAATATACATAAGGGTAGCTAAAGTTATCGTAAGAGTGTGTAGCCTACAACTAAAGATATAGCCTACTAAGGAAGTAAACAGCTATGGAACATTGCAATCAGATAATATACATAAGCGTAGCATGTGCATACAATTGAAGATCTATAAAGTAGCCTACAGTATGTAAACAGCTGTACATAAGATTATCTAATAGTTTCGGCGCACTTCCTCCTCACCTCTCTAGAAGTGGGACTTTTG